>NC_040081.1:75560409-76185409 GCF_003369695.1 Bos indicus x Bos taurus | reverse complement strand
CCACAGGCCATAATTTGTTGACCTTTTATTTACAAGATTATTTCCATACTTTTATAAAGAAGTTATTCAGATAAAAAAGACACCTTAAACCTGAGTTGGAAAAAATATCCCCAATGGAAGGGATCATGAACTCCCTGCATCCCTTGCAATTAATTAATCAGGGCCACCCCCCGATCATGATTGCCTTCACAATGGCAGAATGATGGCATTTAGAAAGTTACTATCAATTAGAATGAAAATTTGAAAAGGAGTATCAAGTTTGAGTTTATAACTAAAATAATAGAATCTATCAAAAGAATATATTAAGAGTTTTTCAGCTAGCTTTTAAATGAAGATGTGACACCTGCTGTATTGTCATTTTGAATAGCAAAAACCATACATATTTATATGGTGTATGAAGACCTTGTCTGCCAGTTTATTAGAAGAACTCATTAGTATAGATTCATTGCACTTTAATTAAGATAATAATATTTTCTATAAATAGAAGCTTAAAACACAGCATGCAAAATGGTTTGCAATTTAAATTAAAAATGTAAAATATTTAGACAATTTTTAAAAATTCAATAACAATAGATGTTCTGTTTCAAAATTATGCATAAAGCAGCAGAAAACAAAAGGAATTAGTTAATAATTTAAAATAGCCTTCTATTAAAATAAGTGATCAAATGAATTTTGAAACTGAAAATTAGGAATAGCACAAATTGAAAGCAACTGGTTTAACATATATAAGAATAATATCCTGAGAGATTTCCAATCTTGATAAGTACATGTTGAAAGTGCTTTAAATAGCTGATAGTGTAGTTATAAATTTAAATAAGGTTTTGAGGGTCTGTATACACATGAAGTGACATTAAAATATAGCAGGCTGCACTGAAATTATAGTCATTTTCCTAAGTATTAATTGATCTGTTATAATATTTAATGCAATTTATTAATATAATTGAGAGTGATATTGCACTCTACTTTTCTCATCTTTCTCTGTAAAATGCTACTCAAGCATCCATCTGTGGGGATGGACGAGGAGGGAATAAGATTAGATCTTTGAACAGAGGGAGTGTGTTGAGAAATAGGTACATTATTAATAGTAATATTCAGTTTCTGGAGCTCAAAATAAGGACCATGCAATTGGATAACAACATATCAGGCTAGATATTCTTTCAGGGAGGATTTAAAACATTTCTTTTACCCCCATTTATTCAGTACCTCAATTATCACCTAGCTTGGGGTATTAAGTGCACAGAGGTCAGTAGTATGGTAAAACACTCCAGTATGATTTTAGAACTTACTGAGGGTTTCAAGAGAGGAAATGGTTGAGATATTTAAAGAAAGATCAATTATTTATGCCTCTGGGAAGTGCCATGTAGAAGAAAGAAAAGAGAAATAGGAGATTGGAACAACCAGGTTAATGCTCAGTTTCCATGGTTCTGACTCTGAATTGAAAGAAACATGTGTAAAGTGAAATGAAGAGAGAACTAAGGAATATTCACCTTTGGCTCCTCTTGGAAATCTGGAACTCTGGAAAGCAGACTTAAGGGTCAATTATATGCCAATCTGAATATTCTATCTGAGAAGACTGAATGTTACCACATTAATTTGACTTTAAACTGTATTAGAAAGAAAAGTGATTCCAAAAATAAAACTGTGATTAAAAAAAAAAACAAAACTGTATTAGATACTCAGGTAAATTTCCCCACCTTAGCTGTATCTATATGCTTTGCTGGAAGACAAGGTTGATTACAGATTAAAGAAATTGCAAAAAAAAAAAAAAAAAAAAAAAGAAAGAAAGAAAGAAAGAAATTGCACAACTGAAATGTAGTAAAGTTGTATTTTGTGACCCTGTTCCAAGTTCAATTTATAAAAGTCTTCTTGATAGAGTCTGATAAACACCTCAATAGTGTTTGTATACAATTCATTAATTACAGTAACTGAAGATAAAGAATGTGGAATTTATTCAACAAATACATGACATTAAAATAATGCTTTACAATTCTATCAAGTATTAATTTATTCAACGAAAGTAGTTGTTTATTTTAAATGCCTATTAGTATTTTGTGACTGCCTTATCCTGTCATGGGAATTAAAATGATACAATGAAAAGTCCTTGCACTAGGGAAACTTCTATTTTAAGAAGCTAAAATTTGACTGCTAGTAAAATTAGAATTAACTCTTAGAAATAACAGCAAATAAGATAAAATATTGTGTAAGTAATTGTAGAAACTCAGGGGAAATTCACTTTCAGTTGACCAAAATTCATAGGTGATTTTTAATTATATTTAGGAAAAAAAAATTAGATTGAGGTATATATGTGTGGAAAGCAAATATGGAGAGTGACAAAAATATAACACTTAGGAAAGGCATGTGAGTGGGGTTGTCTAAAATAAAAATTTATATTTGGAGTGAATAGTAAGTTTAAAAATAAGAGTAATATCTGCAGTGCACATATTTAATAATAATGGCTCTATTATTGGATTATTTTCTTATAATTTGTCATACAGACTAATACAGTGTCAAATAAGAGTGTACATTATAATGTTCGGGGCTTCACAGTGGTAAAGAATCCTCTTGCCAATGTAGAAGACACAAAAGAAGCAAGTTCAATCCCTGGGTTGGGAAGATCCCCTGGAGTAGGAAATGGCAACCCACTCCAGTATACTTGCCTGGAAAATTCCATGAACAGGGGAGCCTAGTGGGTTACAGTCCATGAGGTTGCAAAGAGTTGGACAAGACTGGCATGTACACACATTGTAAGCTAGGTTGAAGAGTTTAGAATTAATGAAATAGAAAATGTGGTGACAATCATATTTGCATAAAAAGTAAATTTTACTAGAGTTTATATTTAGAAGATATGACAAACGAAAGGTAATATAACATCAATAAATTTTGAAGCTTTTGGTATATTATACCTGGCTTGCTGTTGGCAATCTTTATTATTATATATATATATATATATATATATTGATGTCACTAATCTATATAAAGTGACCATAATATCTACACCATAATATTATGAGACTCTAACACATCAGTAACAAATAAATGTGAAAATGCTATATACACTTGAGAAATAGCATAGTTTTCAATGCTAAGGTTTCTATAGTATTTATTTTAGCATGTTTTCTCAAATTAAAAATAATTGTATTAGCTTTCCTTTATTTCTTAGTCCTTATTCAGTTGAGTTCAGTCGCTCAGTCGTGTCCAACTCCTTGGAATCCCATGGAACAGCATGCCAGACCTCCCTGTCCATCACCAACTCTTGGAGTTTACCCAAACTCATCTCCATTGAGTTGGTGATGCCATCACACCATCTCATCCTCTGACGTTCCCTTCTCCTCCCACCTTCAATCTTCCCCAGCATCAGGGTCTTTTCCCAGATGCAAACAGAGTCAGCTGTTTGCATCAGGTGGGAAAAGTGGATTTCAGCTTCAACAGCAGTCTTTCCAATGAACACTCAGGACTGATCTCCCTTAGGATGGACCGGTTGGATCTCCTTGTAGTCCAAGAGACTCCCAAGAGTTTTCTCCAACACCACACTTCAAAAGTATCAATTCTTCAGTGCTCAGCTTTCTTTGTAACACTCATATCCATACACAGCTACTGGAAAAAGAATAGCCTTGACTCGATGGACATTTCTTGGCAAAGTAATGTCTCTGCTTTTTAATATACTGTCTAGGAAGGTCATAGCTTTCCTTCCAAGGAACAAGTGTCTTAATATTTTTTTTATGAGTGTTTAAAAACACTTAAAAATAAGTGTTTTTTAATATGATGGCTGCAGTCACTATCTGCAGTGATTTTGGAGTTCCAAAATATAAAGTCTGCAACTGTTTTCACTGTTTCCCCATCTACTTGCCATGAAGTGATGGGACCAGATGCCATGATCTTTGTTTTCTGAATGTTGAGTTTTAAACTAACTTTTTCACTCTCCTCTTTCACTTTCATCAAGACGCTCTTCAGTTCTTCACTTTCTGCCATCAGGGTGGTGTCATCTGCATATCTGAGGTTATTGATATTTCTCCCAGCAATCTTGATTCCAGCTTGTGCTTTTTCCAGCCCAGCGTTTCTCATGATGTATGATGCATATAAGTTAAATAAGAAGGGTGACAATATACAGCCTTGATGTACTCTGTTTCCTATTTGGAACAAGTCTGTCGTCCCATGTCCAGTTCTAACTGTTGCTTCCTGACCTGCATACAGGTTTCTCAAGAGGCAGGTCAAGTGGTCTTGTATTCCCATCTCTTTCAGAATTTTCCACAGTTTATTGTGATTCACACAGTCAAAGGCTTTGGCATAGTTAATAAAGCAGAAATAGGTGTTTTTCTGGAACTCTATTGCTTTTCGATGATCCAGCAGATGGCAATTTGATCTGTGGTTACTCTGCCTGTTTTAAAACCAGCTTGAACATCTGGAAGTTCATGGTTCACATATTGCTGAAGCCTGGCTTGGAGAATTTTGAGCATTACTTTACTTGTGTGTGAGATGAGTGCAATTGTGTGGTAGTTTGAGCATTCTTTGCCATTGCCTTTCCTTGGGATTGGAAAACTGACCTTTTCCAGTCCTGTGGCCACTGCTGAGTCTTCCAAATTTGCTGGCACATTGAGTGCAGCATGTTCATAGTCTCATCTTTTAGAAATTGAAATAGCTCAACTGGAATTGCATCACCTCCAGTAGCTTTGTTCGTAGTGATATTCCTTAAGGCCCACTTGACTTCACATTCCAGGATGTCTGGGTCTAGGTGAGTGATCACACCATCATGATTATCTGAGTCGTAAAGATCTCTTTTATACAGTTTTTCTGTGTATTCTTGCCAGCTTTTCTTAATACCTTCTGCTTCTGTTAGGTCCATATCAATTCTGTCCATTATTGAGCCCATCTTTGCATGAAATGTTCCCTTGGTATCTCTAATTTTCCTGAAGAGATCTCTAGTCTTTCCCATTCTTTTGATTTCTATTTCTTTGCACTGATCACTGAGGAAGGCTTTCTTATCTCTCCTTGCTATTCCTTGGAAGTCTGCATTCAAATTGGCATATCTTTCCTTTTCTCCTTTGCTTTTCACTTCTCTTCTTTTTACAGCTGTTTGTAAGGCCTCCCCAGACAGCCATTTTGTTTTTTGCATTTTTTTTTCTTGGGGATGGTCTTGATCCCCATCTCCTGTACAATGTCATGGACCTCTGTCCATAGTTCATCAGACACTTTGTCTATCAGATCTAGTCCCTTAAATCTATTTCTCACTTCCACTGTATTCTCGTGAGGGCTTTGATTTAGGTCATACCTGAATGGCCTAGTGGTTTTCCCCACTTTCTTCACTTTAAGTCTGAATTTCTCAATAAGGAACTCATCATCTGAGCCACAGTCAGCTCCCGGTCTTGTTTTTGCTGACTGTATAATGCTTCTCCATCTTTGGCTGTGAATTATATAATCAATCTGATTTTGGTATTGACCATCTGGTGATGTTCATTGTAGAGTCTTCTCTTGTGTTGTTGGAAGAGTGTGTTTGATATGACCAGTAAGTTCTCTTGGCAAAACTCCATGAGCCTTTACCTTGCTTCATTCTGTACTCCAAAGCCAAGTTTGCCTGTTACTCCAGGTGTTTCTTGATTTCTTACTTTTGCATTCCAGTCCCCTATGATGAAAAGGACATCTTTTGGGGGCATTAGTTCTAGAAGGTCTTGTAGGCTTTCATCAAACCGTTCAACTTCAGCTTCTTCAGCATTACTGGTCAGGGCATAGACTTGGAGTAGTCTGATATTGAATGGTTTGTCTTGGAAATGAACAGAGATCATTCTGTTGTTTTTTGAGATTGCATCCAAGTACTGCATTTCAGACTCTTGTTGACTATGATGGCTACTCCATTTCTTCTAAGGGATTCTTGCCCACAGTAGTTGATATAATGGTCATCTGAATTAAACTCACACATTCCAGTCCATTTTCGTTCACTGATTCTTAAAATGTTGACATTCACTCTTGCCATCTTCTGTTTGACCACTTCTAATTTAGTTACTTTAAAATTCTGTTGTTTCAATACATTAACATTTTGCATGACTTTTATTAGATTCTTCTTACTTCCTTATTTTCTAATCTTATCTTTCTAACATATTTTAAAAGGTATAGATGTCTTTTAAATCACAGATTCAGCTAAATCTTACAAATTTGATTATTGCAATACCTTTTAAAAATTTCACTGTGAGTTCTTCTTTGAACATGATTTTAGTTATCTTTTTGTTTTATTGTTAATTTCAGATTGCAATACATGAGTTTGCAATTTGCCAGCACTTACTATTTGAACATACAAACTGCCAATTAATATAAAAGTTCTAAGAACCCTAAAAATCAATGTGCATTCTAAATTTCAGTGCCATATTTCATATGCTCAGGTCAGTATGGCTACACCTTTCCAAACCATTTACATCTATGTCTCTTGTCAGTTATTGGAAAAAATAAGTTAACCCTTATTTTTGCTGTACTTTAAAATATCTTTTTATTCCCTTAATTTGTATATTTTGATGTTATGATATTAGATGCTTACAAAATTAAATTTTTTTATTGGTCTGGTAGAATTTTTTTTACTTGCCTGGTGGATTATTAAAAAAACAATTCCTTTCTATTATTTCTAGTAATGACTAGAAATAATAAAACTTTAAAGTGAAATTTCAATTAGTTATTTATACCTTTTTCCTCTACTTACTGTTGGCTCATTTGTATCCTGACAATTGGGAATAGCTCTTAAAGGAAGAATAAAACTGGGTATTGTTTATAAATCCAGTGTGAAAATGTTTGTCTTTTAATGATATTCTTTGTCCTTTTGTAGGTGTTTGGATTTAAACCTACAATCTTATTTCTTATCAATTAGTGCTGCTTGTATACTTTCCTTCCTGACATTTTTGAGACTACTTAGGATTTATGTTAATATATTTTCCTCTATTTATATATTCTGTAACTATTATTTTGAGATTAGTATATAGATTACAGTATGCATTGAAAACTAATTCTAACTATTGTGTGTAACATTATATTAACAAATTCCAGATTGTGCTAGTACATTAGACTCTTCTTCTGCAAAGTGTGGTCTGCAGACCAGCAATATTGGCATCTCCTGGGTACATGGCTAGAAATAATGCAGAGTTTTCAAGCCACACCCTAGACCACTGAATCAGATCCTGTGGTTTTACAAGAATCTCCAGTGGAACTTATGCTCATTAAATTCAAGGGTTATGGTCTTGGAATACATTTTTCTCTAATTATCCAGCTTCTTGCCTTTTTCCTGTCATTATGTCTATGTACTTTAATTCTAAAATCCTTTTAAATCCTAGGCACTATTATTTAATTAGCAAATAGATTTATCCACCCACTTACCCTCATATTAGATTGAATCACGTTGCTCTTCCTCTCTCCCTCCTTTGTCATTTCACATAGAATAATTTTCTATATGCCAGAAGAACTCCTTTAATATTTTTATTAGTGTGGATCAACTGGTGTATAATTCTATCATTATTTGTTTTCAAAATGTGTTTATTACCTTTTGAATTTGGAAAGATACAGTCAGTAGGTATAAAATTCTAGTTAATGTTCCTGAGAGTGCCTAGCACAATGTATATGCCATAGTAGTTGCTGTATAATATTTGGTAAATTGTTATTATTAACAATACAATTAACTTGTGCTTGACATGCATATTTGGCAAAACCAATACATAAAGTTTAAAAATAAAATAAAATTTTTAAAAAAGTGAGTTCTTTTTTTTTTTTAAGTGAGTTCTTGCTGAATGTAATAATTAAGCAATTAATTCTACCTCTCTAACCCTTTCTGATTGTGGAAATAATCTTTATAAATCCTCATACTGATTATAAGAGAATCAAGGTGTCTATGAAAGTGAAAGTCGCTCGATCATGTCCAACTGTTTGAGACCCCATGGACTATACATTCCATGGAATTCTTTAGGCCAGAATACTAGAGTGGGTAGCCTTTCCCTTCTCCAGGGGATCTACTCAACCCAGGGATCAAACCCAGGTCTCCTGAATTGCAGGCAGATTCTTTACCAGATGAACCACAAGGGAAGTCCCAGGTGTCTATATGGAGATCATAGAAGTTAAGTAATTGATTATATTTGAGTTAAAAACTTTACAAAATCAAGTGAATATGCAAAAGTATAGCTCAATGAAGGAATATTTAAGTTAAAGCTGGAATACTAAAATACATTGCTTTTAATTTGTGATGAGCTCAGATTTAATTATACTTGATTCTGAATGTCCATGCTCAGTCATTCTGCTGCTGCTAAGTCGCTTCAGTCGTGTCCGACTCTTAGCGACCCCATGGACTGCAGCCTACCAGGCTCCTCCGTCCATGGGATTTTCCAGGCAAGAGTACTGGAGTGGGGTGCCATTGCCTTCTCCTGCTCAGTCATTCAGTTGTGTCCAACTCTTTGCAACACAATGGGTTGTAGCTCCCCAGGCTCCTCAGTCCATGGAATTTTCTAGGCAAGAATACTGAAATGGGTTGTCATTTTCTACTTCAGGGATCTTTCTGACCTAGGGATGGAACCCGTGTCTCCTGCGTCTCCTGTGCTGGGAAGCAGATTCTTTACTATTATGCCATAAATAGCTCTCAGCAAATATGGACTAAAATATATACAAGGAATTAGTTTCTTATGATACGTGTGTACTTTATTTGGAAAAAAGTAACTGAGCCTTATAGCTACAGAAGCATTGTTAAATACACAAAATACACTAAAAACTTAAGCCACTGCTGCAAATCTTACTGCATAGTAAAAGGAACATCTGCTGCTGCTGCTAAGTCGCTTCAGTCATGTCTGACTCTCTTCGACCCTGTAGACGGCCTCCTACCAGGCTCCTCTGTCCCTGGGATTCTCCAGGCAAGAGTACTGGAGTGGGGTGCCATTGCCTTCTCTGAAAAGGAACATCTAGATTTGGCAATATCTAATTTTCTGTTTTTAGCATGTGTTATCCCATTTTAGTACCATTTCTGTTTACAAGTGACAGCTGTCAGTGTTCAACAAACAAAATATAAGTTCTTGTTAAACTTGTCTTATTTTAATAATTTTATATTCATTATTATGGGAAGAATAAGAAAAGAGCAAATTAATGTTTTCCTGAAGCTAATTTTAATTACTATTTTTACCCGAATAACTAAAGTGATCACAAATGACCATACATTGTTTATTTTTAACAAACACATATTGAACATATATTATGTCATAGGTAGGTAGAATTTTGGATGATTGTTAAGGCTTAATTTCCATCACTTTAATTATAATCTATTTTATAAGACAGCCAAGAAAAGATATATGTCATTCTAACATTTGACTGCTCTTATAAGGAGTAAATTCTTTAATCAACCTAAATAGTTACATAATGTAATTTAAGGTCCTTTCCTTTGATGTGAACTACTTGAATATGAATGACTATATCACATATTATTACATACTTTTTCACAATTTTACCAGATGAGTGAGATGGTTTTCATCAGAACCATTTAGGTCATTGTCAGACATAAAAACAATTCTTTTGAACAATAAAGGGTTTGAACTGTAGGGTCCACTTAAATGCCAATTTTTGTTTATCCAAAGTGGGTTAAATCCACTAATGTAGAGCCTTGGATATGAAGAAACTGTTGGTACAGAGGGATAACTAAATTATGCGGAGTTTTTTTTTTTTTTTTTGACTGCACAAAGGATTGGTGCCTCTAAACCCTTCGGGTCAACTGTAGTTTTGAAATTCTTGTTCCTAGTAGACAACCACCTACTTCAGTGCTGGTATCTGTCATCTCAGCGGAGCTAATGAAGATGTGGCCAGCTTTTACCTTATGACCTCTTTTGGGTAACAAGATATGACTTTTTCCTCATTAGCAAGCTACTACATAGTACCAATAAGTAGAAGGTTAACTTTTTGGATTGTGTAATTACAGAAAAAGAAATCAATAATGAAAAGGTACTAGAAATGGGCAAAAAGTAGAATAGTATCACTGAATATTATCTCTTGGTTTTCTCTTATTTTTTATAGTGTTTAGTGTTTTCAATGTTTATTCTCTAATTGGGGTTAAAAATGATCTATAAGGACTCCCAACTCCTTCCCATATTAAATTACAAATCTCTTAATTTGGTTTTATTTTAAATAGAGTTAATGAGAACTTAAAGTCATGGATTGATACTCATTTTCCTGATTATTGGTATTTATATTTCATGATACCAGCTTCTATTTTTTTAGCTTTTTTTTTTAATTGCCTGTGTGTTGGAGACTTTATATCCATTTCTTATGAAAAACAAAACAAGGCAAAAACAAAATCCCCCATAAAATACAAAGATTTTTTTATTCCTGATTTAAGGAGGAAATATCCTTGGAGAAGTTTTGATATATCTCTAATTACCAGAGAGATATGAAAACATGTGTCACTGACTCACACACTGAAATTAAGCTACATTAATTTTTCCCATTGCATCATACTTTTGAAGAGAAAATACATCAATCTGATTCCACTAAATTTTCCATGGTAACATTGAGAAGATTAGGTTTAAAAATGAACTCAAACATATTCTTTCCACTTGAAACTTGAAATTTGGTAGCAAAATCAGCTTATCTTTGCAGATTTATTCAGTCTTTCTAGAAATAATAGGTTTTTTTTTTTTTTATTCAGTGCTGAATTTAAACAATAAAAAAAATCACTTGCTAATATTTTAGAAAAAAATCTAAGAAATGCTGATATTAAAAAAAAAGTATAGTGGAGTCTGTCTTTTCATCCAGTCTGCAAAAATTTTAATAAGAAATATAGCAATGATTTATAAAGCCATTAGTTGGCAACATATCTAAGAAAGATTTATGTTTTATACCTAATCACAAAAAATCCTTTTATTACTTAAAACTTCTGCTCTTTAGTTTTGATTAGTTTATTTTTAGCTATTATAGGCAGAAAATGAGTAATGTAATAAAAGTTACAATGAGGGTGGGAAGATGTGGGAGAATGGCAGTGAAACATGTAAAATATCATGTAGGAAACGAGTTGCCAGTCCAGGTTCGATGCATGATGCTGGATGCTTGGGGCTGGTGCACTGGGACGGCCCAGAGGGATGGTATGGGGAGGGAGGAGGGAGGAGGGTTCGGGATGGGGAACACATGTATACCTGTGGCGGATTCATTTTGATATTTGGCAAAACTAATACAATTATGTAAAGTTTAAAAATAAAATAAAATTGGAAGAATAAAAAAAAAAAAAAAAGAAATCTAAAAAAAAAAAAAAAAAAGTTACAATAATCAAAAAGACATAATTATTCTCCAAAACTACATTATTGGTGCTACAATTTTCAAAATTTGATATTAGGTGATTTATACAATTTAAGATAGAAAAAGAGCATTTATATTCTTTCATCCTATTTAAGAAAAGAATATGGATATGTATAACATATACTATTACTAACTTACTAACCTCATATATACAGATGATACCACTCTAATGGCAGAAAGCAAAGAGGAATTAAAGAGCCTCTTGTTATGGGTGAAAGAACAAGAGTGAAAAAGCGGGCTTAAAATTCAACATTAAAAAAAAATAATAATAAGATCATGGCATCCAGTGTCATCACTTCATGGCAAATAGAAGGGGGAAAAGTGGAAGCAGTGACAGATTTTTTCTTGAGTCTCAAAATAATTGCAGATGGTGACTGAAGCCATGAAATTAAAAGATGTATGGCCAACCTAGATAGGGAATTAAAGAGCAAATACATCACTTTGTCAACAAAGGTCCGTATAGTAAAGCTTTTTGGTTTTTCCAGGAGTCATGAATGAATGTGAGAGTTGGATCATAAAGAGGCTGAGTGATGAAGAATTGATACTTTTGAACTGTGGAGTTGGAGAAAACTCTTAAGAGTCCCTTGGACTTCAAGGAGATCAAATCAGTCAATCCTAAAGGAAATCAGTCTTGAATATTGGAGGACTGATGCTGAAGCTCCAATACTTTGGCCACCTGATGTGAAGAGTTGACTCATTGGAAAAGACCCTGATGCTGGGAGCTACTGAGAGCAGGAAGAGAAGAGACAGAGGATGATATGGTTGGATGGCATAACTGACTCAATGGACATGAGTTTGAGAAAACTCTGGGAAATAGTGAAGACAGGGAAGACTGGTGTCCCTGAGGTAATAGAGTTGGACACGACTTAAGTACTGAGCAACAATAGTGATATTATCAACATTAATAATAAACTTAATATTCATTAAGGATTTGTATTTAACACATGATCTAATTTAATTCATAAAAACACCCACCTGAATATTATTACTGTTACTCTCCACTTTACAAATGAGGAAACAGCCCCAGAGAAGATAAGAAATTAGTGGACCCAAGACTCAAATATTGGTAGATTTTAGAATATATGATTTTAAGACTAGCAGCACTGACTTTGTTATGATATTGTTTTTATATTTTTATACTTATTGGATTACAGTGATATTACCTGGGCAAGATTCTATACTGCATCATTACTATTTTTTAAAGCAGTTTTGACTAATTAGCAGAGTTAATGGGAAACATCAAAATAAACTCTTTGAAAATTGCAAAGAATTCACGTCCAAATAAACCACAGAGCTGAAAATGCTGAACATAAGTCCTGTACTAGATATCCTTTGCTGGGTAAAAGTTAATCACAAACTTTGAGGCTTAAAACATGCCACACTTATTTAGTGGCTTAAAACAATTCACATTCTCATAGTTTCTGTGGGTCAGCAGTCCAGTCACAACTTAACTGAGTTTTCTGTTCTGAGTCTGTCAAGGCTACAATCAAGGCATCGGTGGAACTGTTCTCATCTGAAGGTTCAACTGGAAATATTCTGCTGGATGCTTATCCATATAAAAAAATGGGGGCAACTAAACTCAGAAGCTTTTGTACAGCAAAGGAAACCACAAATGTTGATAGACATTTAGGTTGTGTCTGCGTCCTGGCTACTGTAAACAGTGCTGCAGTGAACACTGGGTGTATGTATTCTTTTGAACCATGTTTTAATCTGGATATATGCCCAGGAGTGGGGTTGCAAGATCACATAATAGCTCTACTTTTAGTTTTTTTTTTTTTAAGGAACCTCCATACTGCTCTCCATAGTGGCTGTATCAATTTAATTTCCCACCAACAGTGTAGGAGGGTTCTCTTTTCTTCACACCCTCTCCAGCATTTACTGTTTTTAGACTTTTTGATGATGGCCATCCTGACTAATGGAGAAGGAAATGGCAACTGACTCCAGTACTCTTACCTGGAAAATCCCATGGATGAAGGAGCCTGGTGGGCTACAATCCATGGGGTCGCAAAGAGTCGGACATGACTGAGTGACTTCACTTTCACTTTCTTTCATCCTGACTAATGTGGAGTGATATCTCACTGTAGTTCTGACTTGCATTTCTCTAAACATTAGTGATGCTGAGCATCTTTTCCTGTGCCTATTGACCATATGTATGTCTTCTTTAGAAAAATATTCAGTTCTTCTGCCCATTTGTTAATTGGATTGCTTGTTTATTTGATATTGAGCCTCATGAGCTGTTTATAAATTTTGGAGATTAACCCATTTTTGGTAGCATTATTTACACATATTTTCTCCCATTCTGTGTGTTGTCTTTTTGTTTGGTTTATGGTTTCCTTTCCAGTACAAAAGCTTTTGAGTTTCGTTGTTCCCATTTGTTTATTTTTGTTTTTATCTCCATTTATTGTTGGAGATGTACTGAAAAAGACATTGCTGCAATTTATGTCAGAGAGTGCTCACTCTATATTTTACTTTAAGTGTTTTATAGTATCCAGTCTTATGTTTAGACTTTTAATCTATTTTGAGTTTATTTTTGTATATGGTATTAAAGAATGCTCTAATTTTATTTTTTTTACATGTGGCTGTTCTGTTTTTCAAGGGCTATTTATTGAAGAGATAGTAATTTCTCCATTGCATCATCCTTCCTCCTTTGTCATAGATTAATTGAAACCATAGGTGCATCAATTTATTTCTGGGCTTTCTGTCCTATTACATAGATCTTAATTTCTGTTTTTGTGCCAGTAACATATTGTTTTGATGACTGCAGCTTTGTAGTAGAGTCTGAAGTCAGGAAGCCTGGTTCCTACAGCTCTGCTTTTCTTTTCTGTCTCAAGTTTTCTTTGGCTATTTGGGGGTCTTCTGTGTCTCTATACAGACTTTAAGATTTTTTTTTTTTCTTAGTTCTGTGAAAAATGCCATTGGTAATTTGATACGGATTTCACTGAATCTCTACATTGCTTTGGGTTGTATAAACATTTTCACAATATTGATTTTTCCAATCCAAGAACATGGTATATCTTTCCAACTGTTTGGATCATCTTCAATTTCTTTATTCACTTTCTTACAGTTTTCTGAGTACAGGTCTTTTGTTTCCTTAGGTGGGGTTATTCCTAGATATTTTACTTTTAATGCAATGGTAAATGGATTATTTTTTAACTTCTCTTTCTTCTCTTTTATTGTTAGTATATAAAAATGTGACAGATTTCTATGTATTAATTTTGCTTCCTGCAAATTTACCAAATTCATTGATAAGCTCTAGTAGTTCTCTAGTAGTATCTTTAGGATTTTCTATGTATAGTATCATGTCATTTGCAAATAGTGATAGTTTTACTTCTTCTTTTCCAATTTGTATTCCTTTTATCTCATTTTACTCTGATTGCTGAAGCTAGGACATCCAATACTATTGAATAGCAGTAGTGAGAGAGGACTTTGATAAGGGTTGGAATGAATTCTTCTTTAAATATCTGATAGAATTCATCAATGTAGCCATTTTGTCTTGGAGTCTTCCATGTTTAGAGGTTTTTGATCAATGATTTAATCTCCTAACTAGTTATTGATTTGATCAGATTTTCTATTTATTTGTGATTCAAGATTAGCAGATGCATGTTTATAGGAATTTATCCATTTCTTTTGGTTATTCCAATTGTTAGCATATAGTTGTACATAGTAACCTCCTATGATTCTATATATTTTTATGGTATAAGCTACAATGTCTCCTTTTTCATTTTTTATTTTATTTGACTTTTTAAGTTATTCTACCTAAAGGTTTGTCAGTGTATTTGTAACTCGTAGCTTTGTTGATCTTTAATTTTTTTTTCTATTACTTTCCTTATCTTTATTTCCACTCTGATTTTTTGTTTTTATCTTCCTTTGGCTAACTTGGGCTTAGTTTGTTTTATTTTTATAGTTTCTTAAGGTATAAAGTTAGCTTGTTTATTTGAGATGTATTTTCTTGATATTTGCATTTATTACTATAAACTTCCCTTTCAGAGCTGTTTTTTTGGCATGTTTTGTTTCCATTTTCACTTTTTTTGACATATTTTTTTTAACTTCCCTTTTGATTTCTTCCTTAACACATTGATTGCTCAGAGGTGAGTTGTTTAATTTCCATATGTTGTAAATTTTCCACTTTCCTCTTTTGTTGATGTATAGTTTTATACCACTGTGGTCAGAAAAAGCATTTTGTATGATTTCAGGCCACTTAAATTTGTTACTACTTGTTAAGAGTTTCAGTTGCTTTCAGTTTAAGGATTTTCTTACTCTTATTTCTCTTAAGGGAATCTTAGTTGTCAAGTAAAAGTTCACTTTTCAAAGCAGCATTTAGCAATATTGGAACTGATTTTTCTCAGTCTATTCTCCTATCCACCTCTCATTTATACACTGCTTTTTACTTGATCTTGGGAACTTGTTTATCTACTAAAGCATCTGCTGCTGTTGCATAAGAATGTGACTTGATTGTCTTTAATCCATTGTATATTCTTGCCTCCTTTGTCAAAGATAAGGTGTCCATATGTGTGTGGATTTATCTCTGGGCTTTCTATTTTGTTCCATTGATCTATATTTCTGTCTTTGTGCCAGTACCATACTGTCTTGATGACTGTGGCTTTGTAGTAGAGCCTGAAGTCAGGCAGGTTGATTCCTCCAGTTCCATTCTTCTTTCTCAAGATAGCTATGGCTATTTGAGTTTTTTTGTATTTCCATACAAATTGTGAAATCATTTGTTCTAGCTCTGTGAAGAATACCATTGGTAGCTTGATAGGGATTGCATTGAATCTATAGATTGCTTTGGGTAGTAACTCATTTTCACTATATTGAGTCTTCCAATCCATGAATATGGTATATTTCTCCATCTATTAGTGGCCTCTTTGGTTTCTTTCAGCAGTGTTTTATAGTTTTCTATATATAGGTCTTTAATTTCTTTAGGTAGATATATTCCTAAGTATTTTATTCTTTTTGTTGCAATGGTGAATGGAATTGTTTCCTGAATTTCTCTATTTTCTCATTATTATTGTATAGGAATGCAAGGGATTTTATATCCTGCAACTTTACTATATTCATTGATTAGTTCTAGTAATTTTCTGGTGGAGTCTTTAGGGTTTTCTATGTAGAGGATCATATCATCTGCAAACAATGAGAGTTTTACTTCTTCTTTTCCAATTTGGATTCCTTTTATTTCTTTTTCTGCTCTGATTGCTTTAGAAGCAACTTAGATGTCCATCAGCAGATGAATGGATAAGAAAGCTGTGGTACATATACACAGCCATTAAAAAGAATACCTTTGAATCAGTTCCAATGAGGTGGATGAAACTGGAGCCTATTATACAGAGTGAAGTAAGCCTGAGAGAAAAACACCAATACAGTATATTAACGCATATATATGGAATTTAGAAAGATGGTAACAATAACCCTGTACATGAGACAGCAAAAGAGACACTGATGTATAGAACAGTCTTTTGGACTCTGTGGGAGAGGGAGAGGGTGGGATGATTTGGGAGAATGGCATTGAAATATGTATAATATCATATATGAAACGAGTTGCCAGTCCAGGTTTGATAAACGATACTGGATGCTTGGGGCTAGTGCACTGGGATGACCCAGAGGGATGGTATGAGGAGGGAGGAGGTAGGAGGGTTCAGGATGGGGAACACATGTATACCTGTGGCAGATTCATTTTGATATATGGCAAAACCAATACAATATTGTAAAGTTAAATAAAAAAATATTAAAAAATTTAAAAAAAAGAATGTGCCTTGATTTTAGGTTCATTTAGCCTAATATACCTCCCATGAAAATGCCTTTATTTTCCAAACTTTTGAGTTTTTCCATTTTACTGATCATTTCAGATACTCACATATATTCTTGAGGGAAGAACACAGAAACTTTAAACAAGAGATGGCAGGATTTTTTAAATTGTCCTCAGAATAGTTTATGTATTGTTTCAGATAATAGAACTAGGCAGATATGTGGTACCTTATTTACCTTCAATCTCTAAGCTTCAAACTCATAGCTTTGTTTCTGATAGTTAAACATGACAAGCTATCTGCTATGATAGCTCTTAATCCTAGCTCTTCCTCACTCTGGGTAGCTCTCCTTAAGACTTTCTTTTATTTATAATTCAAATCTCACCTCAAATGTCCCTTCTTCCAAAAAGCCCTCCCTAAATACTTCACCTCAGAAGTTCCCCAGTCACTCCTTATCTTTCACTCTGCTTTACTTTCATTAAAGCATATACATGATATCTGTAAATTATTTTGTCTTTCTCCAATTCATAGGAAGATTAAGAGGTTTTACCTGTCTCATTTGTCTCCTAAATACAGACCAAGGTTGGGCATAAATTGTTGCTAAATGAATGAATGACATATGAAGAAATATATGTGATTATTATCTGTTATTTAATTTTGACAATGGCATGAGAAACACAAATATTTCTGAAAATATTTTGTATTGACTGCTATTCAGCTGTATATAATACTTTATATTATTAGGTATTTTGGATAAAAAATGGATCTAAATCTACTATACCAAAAATGCTGTTAACTTTATAATTATAGAAGTCTGATGGCAAATTTTAAAATAGGCTTTGTACCAGAATTTACTTTGTTTTAACACAATAGAACATTACTTTTACATATCAGAGGAAATAATATTTGACTTCAATTAGAGAAAGTTAAGGGAATTAAGGCATTTATAATGTGTAACAAAGAAAAGATAAGTATGAAAATCTGGCAAATTAGAAAATTATAAAAGACACTATATTGTGAATAGATTAAATTAAAATTTAACTTCTAAAAAGTGACTTATCAAAAGGCTGCTATAGAAAGAAATGGGAATATATATTCTGAAAATGGAACAAAGAGATGAAAAGAAACATAATATAAAGTTACCTAGAGTTTAAGAAAGAACAGTGAAGTAGAAATCCAAATATAGAATGACTGAATTGTTCATAAATGGCTTTTAAGATTATAATAAAGAGCATTTACAAAGGTATCATACTCAAGGGAAATATTCGAACAGAGAACTACTCCAGAAAGTAGGAACATTAATGATGATGTTAAAGTGGAACAGTACTGTTATGCTATTTGTCAATTTTCTCATTAAACGGTAGATAAGTGAGAAATAAAGAGCTTGAGAAATTGTCAGCTGAAAAAAGTAGATAAAATAGTAGTAATTAGAAAAATTTGCTATATGCAAATCAGTGGGAACCGTTGACCTAATTTTCTATGATTTTTCAAAGGATTGTTTTATGCACTTACCATTTCTGAAATGTCCCTAAGACATAAGACTGTATTGTCCTGCATATGAAGTCATTTTTTTCTGAAAAGCTCCTGAAATCTGCCAACAGCCACAGTGAATCTAATTAGAAGCAAAGTCTAATGGGGTACCAGAGATTTGTCACTCTATTGTTATGCTTAAAATCTTCAACAGTTTGGAAAAAGCAAGAGTTAACTATTTAAATGATCCTTGTAAATATTAATAAATAAACAGGCGGTATGAAAATTAGTGGAAATAGAAATACTATAAAAAACTTTAAGCTATTAGTTCAGTTTGTCCGATTTTGGCCTGCTGTAAATAACAAATCTAAATCTCACAAAGATTTCTGAATCTTCAACTGAAGACTGAATATTTTCTTATATTTTACATCTTATCTTCATTATCACTATTGGAAGGTGAAATACAGTTATAAAGAAGAGAGGAATAAAAAGATAATGAAGCTTGAGCAAAGATGGTGATAGGATATTACATTCCACATGAGAAGCATTTTCTGTTTTTCTTTCTCAGTTCCTTGGTTAAATTTTCATCTATTTTATTGTTCCTAAAGTGAAAAGTGTTAGTGTTAGTTGCTCAGTCATGTCAGACTCTTCACAACACTATGGATTAGAGCCCACCAGGCTCTCTGTCCATGGAATTCTCAAGGCAAGAATACTGGAATGGATAAGCATTCCCTTCTCCAGGGGGTCTTCTGGACCCAGAGGTTGAACCTGGGTCTCCTGTATTGCAAGTAGATTCTTTACTGTCTGAGGCTACCACAGAAGTCCCTCCTAAAGAGAAACGTATATTGAATAGAAGCAAAATTATCCAACATACTACCTTCCAGGAAATATTGGAATACATATCTACCACTTTCATAACAAAACAAGATTGAAAGGGAAATAGACAAATCATGAAGCTGGTAAAAGACATTTGTCATATGGAAGCAAGATTTATTTGGTCTATCAGATCAGATCAGATCAGTCGCTCAGTCGCGTCCAACTCTTTGCGACCCCATGAATCGCAGCACACCAGGCCTCCCTGTCCATCACCAACTCCCGGAGTTCACTCAGATTCACATCCATCGAGTCAGTGATGCCATCCAGCCATCTCATCCTCTGTCATCCCCTTCTCCTCCTGCCCCCAGTCCCTCCCAGCATCAGAGTCTTTACCAATGAGTCAACTCTTTGCATGAGGTGGCCAAAGTATTGTGGTTTCAGCTTTAGCATCATTCCTTCCAAAGAAGTCCTGGGGCTGATCTCCTTCAGAATGGACTGGTTGGATTTCCTTGCAGTCCAAGGGACTCTCAAGAGTCTTCTCCAACACCACAGTTTAAAAGCATCAATTCTTTGGCACTCGGCCTTCTTCACAATCCAACTCTCACATCCATACATGACCACAGGAAAAACCATAGCCTTGACTAGACGAACCTTTGTTGGCAAAGTAATGTCTCTGCTTTTGAACATGCTATCTAGGTTGGTCATAACTTTCCTTCCAAGGAGTAAGCATCTTTTAATTTCATGGCTGCAGTCACCATCTGTAGTGATTTTGGAGCCCAGAAAAATAAAGTCTGACACTGTTTCCACTGTTTCTTCATCTATTTCCCATGAAGTGACAAGACCGAAAGCCATGATCTTCGTTTTCTGAATGATGAGCTTTAAGCCAACTTTTTCACTCTCCACTTTCACTCTCATCAAGAGGCTTTTGAGTTCCTCTTCACTTTCTGCCATAAGGGTGGTGTCATCTGCATATCTGAGGTTATTGATATTTCTCCCGGCAATCTTGATTCCAGCTTGTGTTTCTTCCAGTCCAGCGTTTCTCATGATGTACGATGCATATAAGTTAAATAAACAGGGTGACAATATACAGCCTTGACGAACTCCTTTTCCTATTTGGAACCAGTCTGTTGTTCCATGTCCAGTTCTAACTGTTGCTTCCTGATCTGCATACAAATTTCTCAAGAGGCAGATCAGGTGGTCTGGTATTGCCATCTCTTTCAGATTAAGGAACCCCTAATCCCCAATGTGATGATATTTGAAAGTGGGACTTTTGGGAGTTTATTAGGTTTAGATGAAGTCAAGATGGTGTAGACCTATGAGGTAAATAACGTACTTAAAACAAAATGGTGGCACACTTTCTCATTGTCAATCATACAAGGATAACACAAGATGCATAGTTCTGCAAACAAGAAAAAGGGTCCTTACCAGACAATGAATCAGTTGGAATATTGATTTTTAACATTTCAAGCTCTAGAACTCTGAGTAATAAATGTTGTTTAAGCCACTGTGTCTATGATAATTTGTAATATCAGCTCAAGCTAAGATAGCTTAAATATGATAGTACATAGTCTTAGTAAATTTAAGAAAACTAAAATTATATCATGGATATTTTCTAAACACAATGCCACAACACTAGAAATCAACTACAAGAAAAACTGCAAAGACCTCAAAACACATATAGAGACTAAACAATATGATACTAACAATTAATGGATTACTGAATAAATCAAAGAGGAAGTCAGAAAACATGTAGAGAAAAAAAAAAAAAAAAACCCAAGAAGAAAACACAACAATACAAAAATCTTTGGCATGCAGGATGAGTTTCACTCATCTGTGGCATGAGAGAAGTATATAGAGACACAAGCCTACATCAGAAAATAAGAAAAATCTAAAATAAACAAGCTAACCTTACACCTAAAAGAACTAGGGAAAAAAAAAACATGTGAAACACAAAATTAATAAAGAGATCAATCATAAAAACTAGAGCAGAAAATGAAATAAAGACTAAAACAGTAGAAACAATCATAAAGTGAAAACCTGATTTTTTGAAAAGATAAAAATAACAAGAGAAATGTCAAAATCAGAAATAAAAAAGAATTTACAACTGAGACCACAGAAATACAAAAGATCATGAGACTATTATTAACAATTATAAACCAATAAAATGGACAGCCTACAAGCAATAGAAAAATTCTTAGCAAAGTACAATCTCCAAAACTGAATCAGGAAGAAATAGAAAGTATATTAAGACCAATTACCAGTAATGAACTTGAATCAGTAATAAAATAAACCATCAATAAACAAAAGTCTAGAAACAGATGACTTCATGGGTAAATTTACCAACATTTGGATAGTTATGACCAACCTAGATAGCATATTGAAAAGCAGAGACATAACTTTGTTAACAAAGGTCTGTCTAGTCAAGGCTATGGTTTTTCCTGGGGTCATGTATGGATGTGAGAGTTGGACTGTGAAGAAAGCTCAGCACCAAAGAATTGATGCTTTTGAACTATGGTGTTGGAGATTCCCTCAGACTGCAAGGAGATTCAGCCAGCCCATTCTGAAGGAGATCAGCCCTGGGATTTCTTTGGAAGGAATGATGCTAAAGCTGAGACTCCAGTACTTTGGCCACCTCATGAGAAGAGTTGACTCATTGGAAAAGACTCTGATGCTGGGAGGGATTGGGGGTAGGAGGAGAAGGGGATGACAGAGGATGAGATGGCTGGATGGCATCACTGACTCGATGGACGTGAGTCTGAGTAAACTCTGGGAGTTGGTGATGCACAGGGAGACTTAGCGTGCTGCGATTCATTGGGTCACAAAGAGTCGGACATGACTGAGTGACTGAACTGAACCCTTCTCAAACTATTGCAAAAAATTTTCACAGGAAGGAATGCTTCCCAACATATTCTAGGAGGTCAACATCACCCTGATACCAAAACCAGACAGAGATATCACAAAATAAATAAATGAATAAATTAATTAATTAAATGCCAATATCAGTGATGAAGGAGCAAAATTCCTCAATAACATATTAGCAAATCAGATTCAAGAATACATTAATAGGATCATATACCATGATCAAGTGGGATTTCTTCCAGGGATACAAGGATGGTTCAATATCAGCAAGTTACTCAGTGTGATACACTACATTAACAAATTGAACTTAAAAATCAATCATCTCATTAGATAAAGGAAAATCTTTTGACAAAACAACATCCATTTATGATAAAAACTCCCCAGAATGTAGGTATAAAGGGAACATACATTAGCATAATAAAGGCTATATATGCTAGTTCAGTTCAGTCCCTCAGTTATATCCAAGTCTTTGTGACCCCATGGACTCCAGCATGCCAGGCTTCCCTGTCCATCACCAACTCCTTGAGGTTGGCCGATAGCTAATAATATTCTCATTAGTAAAAACCTGAAAGCATTTCCACTAAGATCAGGAAAATGATAGGATGTTCACTCTCACTACTTTTATATAATGTAACATATTATATAATTTTTATATAATGTAAGTACCTGGCACAGCAAACAAAAAGAAATAAAAGGAATCCAAATTCTAAAGAGAGAAAACTATTACTGTAGGTAGATGATATGATATTATAAACAGAAAATCCTAAAGACATAACCATAAAACTTAGAGGGTGTCCCTGGTGGCTCAGATGGTTAAGAATCTGCCTGCATGGAATGAGATGTGGGTTAGATCCCTGTGTCTGAAAGATCCTCTGGAGAAGGAAATGGCAACCCACCCCATATTTTTGCCTGGGAAATCCCATGGACATAGGAATCTGGTGGTCCATAGTGTCACAAACAGTAAGACACGACGGAGTAACTAACACACACACATAAAACTTAGAATGAAGCAACAATAAATTCTGTAAAGTTGCAGGATACAAAATTAACATACAGAAATTAATTGCATTTCTAAATACTAACAGAAAACTATTAGAAAGAAAAATTAAGGAGAGATGCCCATTCCAGGCTGCCTTTCTAAATACTAACAACAAACTATCAGAAAGATAAATTAAGGGGAGAATTCCATTCCAGGCATCAGTTTCCCTGACTTTAAGAGTATACTACAAATTAAATAAAGATCCATGAAACAGGATAGAAAGCCCAGAAACAAACACAAGTGTCTACTTAATCTATAACAAAGGAGGCAAGACTATACAATGGAGAAAAGACAATAACTTTAGTAAATTGTGCTGGGAATACAGGACAGCTACATGTTAAAAAAGAAAGAAAGAAAGAAACTAGACCATTCTTTAATACCATACATGAAAATAAACTCAAAATGAGTTAAAGACCTAAAGGTAAGACTGGATATTATAAAACTCTTAGAGGAAAACATAGGCAGAAAACTCTCTTTTTTAAAAAAAATTACTTAACTGGAGGCTAATTACTTTACAATATTGTACTGGTTTTGCCAAACATTCATATGAATCAGCCATGGGGGTACATGTGTTCCCCATCCTGAGCCCCCCTTCCACCTCCCTCTCCATCCCATCCCTCTGGGACATCCCAGTGCACTAGCCCAGAGCACCCTGTCTCATGCATCAAACCTGGACTGGCGATCTGTTTCACATATGATAATATACATGTTAAAATGGTATTCTCTCAAATCATCCCACACTTTGCCTTCTCCCACAGAGCCCCAAAGACTGTTCTATACATCTGTGTCTCTTTCACTGTCTTGCATATAGGGTTGTGGTTACCATCCTTCTAAATTCTATATATATATATATGTTAGTAGGAACTAAAAAGCCTCTTGATGAAAGTGAAAGTGGAGACTGAAAGAGTTGGCTTAAAGCTCAACATTCAGAAAACGAAGATCATGGCGTCTGGTCCCATCATTTCATGGGGAATAGATGGGGAAACAGTGGAAACAGTGTCAGACTTTATTTTTTGGGGCTCCAAAATCACTGAAGATGGTGACTACAGCCATGAAATTAAAAGACACTTACTCCTTGGAAGAAAAGTTATGACCAACCTAGATAGCATGTTGAAAAGCAGAGACATTACTTTGCCAACAAAGGTCTGTCTAGTCAAGGCTATGGTTTTTCCTGGGGTCATGTATGGATGTGAGAGTTGGACTGTGAAGAAAGCTGAGCACCAAAGAATTGATGCTTTTGAACTGTGATGTTGGAGAAGACTCTTGAGAGTCCCTCAGACTGCAAGGAAATCCCACCAGTCCATTCTGAAGGAGATCAGCCCTGGGATTTCTTTGGAAGGAATGATGCTAAAGCTGAAACTCCAGTACTTTGGCCACCTCCTGTGAGGATTTGACTCATTGGAAAAGACTCTGATGCTGGGAGGGATTGGGGGCAGGAGGAGAAGGGGACGACAGAGGATGAGATGGCTGGATGGCATCACTGACTCGATGGACGTGAGTCTGAATGAATTCCGGGAGTTGGTGATGGACAGGGAGGCCTGGCGTGCTGCGAGTCACAGGGTCACAAAGAGTTGGACATGACTGAGCTACGGAACTGAACTGAACTGATACTGTATTGGTGTTTTTCTTTCTGGCTTACTTCACTCTGTATAATAGGCTCCAGTTTCATCCACCTCATTAGAACTGATTCAAATGCATTCTTTTTAATGGCTGAGTAATATTCCATTGTGTATATGTACCACAGCTTTCTTATCATTTGTCTGCTGATGGACATCTAGGTTGCTTCCATGTCCTGGCTATTATAAACAGTGCTGCAATGAACATTGGGGTACACACATCTCTTTCAATTCTGGCTTCTTCAGTGTGTATGTCCAGCAGTGGGATTGTTGGATCATAAGGCAGTTCTATTTCCAGTTTTTTATGGAATCTCCATACTATTCTCCATAGTGGCTCTACAAGTTTGCATTCCCTCCAACAGTGTAAGAGGGTTCCCTTTTCTCCACATCCTCTCCAGCATTTATTGTTTGTAGACTTTTGGATAGCAGCCATTCTGACTGGTGTGAAATGGTACCTCATTGTGGTTTTGATTTGCATTTCTTTGATAATGAGTGATGTTGAACATCTTTTCATGTGTTTGTTAGCCATCTGTATGTCTTCTTTGGAGAAATGTCTGTTTATTTCTTTGGCCCATTTTTTGATTGGGTCATTTATTTTTTCTGGAATTGAGCTGCAGGAGTTGATTGTATATTTTTGAGATTAATTCTTTTTCAGTTGCTTCATTTGCCATTTATTATTTTCTCCATGGTCTGAAGGCTGTATTTTCACCTTGTTTATTGTTTCCTTCATTGTACAAAAGCTTTTAAGTTTAATTAGGTCCCATTTGTTTATTTTTGCTTTTATTTCCACTACTCTGGGAGGTGGTTCATAGAGGATCTTCTTGTGATATATGTCGGAGAGTATTTGGGCTATGTTTTCCTCTAGAAGTTTTATAATTTCTGGTTTTACGTTTATATCTTTAATCCATTTTGAGTTTATTTTTGTGTATGGTATTAGAAAATGTTCTAGTTTCATTCTTTTACAAGTGTTTGACCAGTTTTCCCAGTCCCACTTGTTAAAGAGATTGTCTTTTCTCCATTGTATATTCTTGGCTCCTTTGTCAAAGATATGGTGTCCATAGGTCCATGGATTTATCTCTGGGCTTTCAATTTTGTTCCATTGATCTATATTTTTGTCTTTGTGCCTGTAGCATATTGTCTTGATGACTGTAGCTTTGTAGTAAAGCCTGAAGTCAGGCAGGTTGATTCCTTCAGTTCCACTCTTCTTTCTCAAGATTGCTTTGGCTATTCAAGGTTTTTTGTATTTCCATACAAATTGTGAAATCATTTGTTCTAGTTCTGTGAAAAATACTGTTGGTAGCTTGATAGGGATTGCATTGAATCTATAGATTGCTTTGGGTAGTATACTCATTTTGACTATATTGATTCTTGCAATCCATGAACATGGTATGTTTCTCCATCTATTAGTGTCCTCTTTGATTTCTTTCACCAGTGTTTTATAGTTTTCTATATATAGGTTTTTTGTTTCTTTAGAGATATATATTCCTAAGTATTTTATTCTTTTCATTGCAATGTGAATGGAATTGTTTCCTTAATTTCTCTTTCTGTTTTCTCATTGTTAGTGAATAGGAATGCAAGGGATTTCTGTGTGTTAATTTTATATCCTGCAACTTTACTATATTCATTGATTAGCTCTACTAATTTTCTGGTGGAGTCTTTAGGGTTTTCTAGGTAGAGGATCATGTCATCTGCAAACAGTGATAGTTTTGCTTCTTCTTTTCCAATCTGGATTCCTTTTATCTATTTTTATGCTCTGATTGCTGTGGACAAAGCTTCTAAAACTATATTGAATCGTAGTGGTGAGAGTGGGCACCCTCTCTTTGTTCCTGACTTTAAGGGAAATTCTTCCAAGTTTTCACCATTGAGGATGTTTGCTGTGGATTTGTCATATATAGCTTTTATTATCTTGAGGTATATTCCTTCTATGCCTGCTTTCTGGAGGGTTTTTATTATAAATGGATGTTGAATTTTGTCAAAGGCTTTCTCTCCATCTATTGATATAATCATGTGGTTTTTATCTTTCAATTTGTTAATGTGGTTATTAGATTGATTGATTTGAGGATATTGAAGAATCCTTGCATCCCTGGGATAAAGCCCACTTGGTCATGATGTATGATCTTTTTAGTATGTTGTTGGATTCTGTTTGCGAGAATTTTGTTAAGGATTTTTGCATCTATGTTCATCAGTGACATAAATGGCAAGATCTTTTTAGATCTCTCTCCTAGAGTATACGGGGGGAAAAAAGAAAAGAAAAATAGGGATGTGATTAAACTCAAAAGTTTTTAAACAGCAAAAGAAATCATAAACCAAATGAAAAGACAACCCACAGAATATGAGAAAATATGTGCAAAAGATGTAACCAACAAGATTGTAATATCCAAAATTTACAGCACATGAGGCTAAATATCAAAAAACCAAATCAATTGAAACATGGACAGAACTAAATAGACATTTCTCCAGAAGGGAAGACATACAGATGACTATGAGGCACATGAAAAGATGCTCAATTTTGCTAATTATTAGAAAAATGCAAGTCAAAAATATAACAAGATATCACTTCACATCAGTCAGAATGGCCATAATCAAAATGTCTATAAACCATAAATTCTGGAGAGAGTATGGAGAACAAAGCACCCTCCTATACTTTTGGTGGAAATATAAATTGGTATAGCCACTATGTAGAACAGTATAAAGGTCCCTTAAAAACTAAAATAGATCTACTGTGTGATCCAGGAATCCCACTTCTGGGCATATATCTAGAGAAAAACATGATTTAAAAGTATACATGCACTCTAGTGTTTATTGCAGTACTGTTTACAATAGCCAAGGTATGGAAGCAACCTAAATGTCCATCAATGTATAAATGGATAAAGATGTGTTTTATATATACAATGTAATATGATTCAGGCATAAAAAAGGATGAAATGATGGCATTTGCGGCAATACAGATGGGCCTGAATATTATCACACTAAGTCAAGTAAGTCAGGCAGAGAAGGACAAATATATGATATCACTTAAAAGTGTAATCTAACAAAAATGACACAAATGACTTATTTTTTAATTTTATTTTATTTTTAAACTTTACATAATTATATTAGTTTTGCCAAATATCAAAATGAATCCACCACAGGTATACATGTGTTCCCCATCCTGAACCCTCCTCCCTCCTCCCTCCCCATACCATCCCTCTGGGTCGTCCCAGTGCACTAGCCCCAAGCATCCAGTATCGTGCATCGAACCTGGACTGGCATCTCATTTCATACATGATATTTTACATGTTTCAATGCCATTCTCCCAAATCTTCCCACCCTCTCCCTCTCCCATAGAGTCCATAAGACTGTTCTATACATTAGTGTTTCTTTTGCTGTCTCGTACACAGAGTTATTGTTACCATCTTTCAGACTCACAGAACAAATTGATGGTTACCAGGGAGAAACAGTGAGGGGATAGTGAAAGATTAAAGGGCCAGAAAGTTTGAGATTGACATGTACACACTGCTATGTTTATTAATAAAATAGGTAACCAACAAGGATTTACTGTATAGCAGAGGGAACTCTGCTTAACACTGTATAATAACCCAAATGGGAAAAGAACTTGAAAAAGAATAGATACATATATACCTATAACTGAACCACTTTTCCACACTCCAATGTGAAATAAAATTTTAAAACAGAAAGAAATAGAGGGTGGAGGAGTAAGGATTGGCTCAAGGTGGTCAAAAGACACAAACTTCCAGTTGAAAGATTAGTAAGTACTAGAGATGTGATGTGCAACCTGATAGATGTAGTTAACATTGCTATATAATGTATATGAAAATTGTTAAGAGAAAATTCTAAGAGGTCTCATTACAAAGGAAAATTATTTCTTCTTATCTACCTGAGATGATAGTTGTTCACCCGAGTTATTGTGGTTATCATTTCATGATGTATGTAAGTTAAATCACTGTGCTATATACATTAAATATATAATACCATATGTCAACTGTATCTTAATCAAACAAAGAAAAATTGTTAACTCATCATTGCAGCTAGGTAAAATTGCTTTTCTCTGCATAATATGGTTACTTGAACATCTGTCTTTACTTAAGCTATCATGGGAAGCTGAATAAGAAGGTAGAAGAATTCCTTTTAGCAGTGGATGCCTGTGCATATCTTTTCCAAATTCACTGATTTCAAGTCATTTTTGAATCTAATCATCAAGGATGTCTTAATACCTGTTACAACTATTTCAGTTATAACTAGTCAACATCATTCAAAGTTTTGGATAAATTTCATATATTACTTTCCTGCCTTCCTTGGTCCACAAATAATATCTTTCAATTATCTCTTAGTTAAGATTACAAAGTAAAAGTCAAATACTTACTGGGTAACTTGTGATTGCTAGTTTTATGTGTAAACTTGGCTAGGTTATGGTACCCTGCTGTTTGGTCAAACACTAGTCTAGATGTTTCTGTGAAAGTATTTTGTAAATGTGATTAACATTTATAATCACTTTTTTTTAAGTAAAGCAAATTACTCTTGATAGTGTGAGTGGGCCTCATTCAATTAGTTAAAAGCGGTAAGAGAAAAATTGAAGCTTCCTGGAGAAGAAGGAACTCTTTCTCAAGACTGTAACATAAAAAGCTTGACTGAGTTTCTAGTCACCTGGTTTATTCTATAGATTTTGGATATAAGACTTCAGCATCAATTCTTAGTGGGATTTCTAGCCTATTAGCCTAACCTACAGATTTTAAATTTACCAGTTTCCACAATTGTGAGGCAATTCCTTAAAATAAATCTCTCTCTCTCTTTATTGACAGCTTATATATATATATAAGCTGTCATACATATATATGACAGCTTTATCTATATCTATATCTGTATATATGTGTCTGTATATCTATATCCTATTGTTTTAGATAATATTGACCGATAAAGGGCTCAGTGCTTTTCTAGGAACTATGAGATATACTAACATCTATAAGAAAAATTTCCTTCTTTCTACTTTTCATCTCTTAAGCAGTGCTACAAAAGCTTGAAGCCTAGAGACAGAATTTACAGTGGTAAATTTCTTTCTTTCTAAAAAAAAAAAAGTTCTTCAAAATGAACATGAAGGTAATACTGCTGCTGCTGCTGCTGCTGCTGCTGCTGCTGCTGCTGCTAAGTCGCTTCAGTCGTGTCTGACTCTGTGCGACCCCAGAGATGGCAACCCACCAGGCTCTGCCGTCCCTGGGATTCTCCAGGCAAGAACACTGGAGTGGGTTGCCATTTCCTTCTCCAATGCATGAAAGTGAAATGTGAAAGGGAAGTCGCTCAGTCGTGTCCGACTCTTAGCGACCCCATGGATGGCAACTCTGTTATATATAATGTTACTGATAGAATATCTAAGAATGTAATATTGGCACCTCATCATGAATTTGTTCTTTTTTCTATATAACAAATCATCTTTAATAATTATATTGTCTATACCCACAAACTCATTAAATACTTATCAGATATTCACGTTTTCCATTATCCTTTCTAATTAATATTCTTAGTGAATGGAGTTTCTTAAATATACTACTCTCTTCAATTTGCCATATTTATTTAAGCTGTCAATAAAAAGAATTTGTGAATATTTTGAACAGTAACTAAGAAGTATCATATGATATGTCACAATTTTGTCTATCAATAATGGGATAAAATTATAAGAATTCTCACTGGAAACATTATAAAATGCCAAAATTTGTTTCTCAATTCAAGCCAGGAAAGAGGGCATGAAAATATTTTTTAAAACAGATGGTAATATGTGGGAGGGTGAGAGAAGTCAGCTCCAGTTACTGTTCCTAATTTAAAAAACGCTGTGGAATATTTTAAAGTTTACGAAACACTTTAACACACATTGTTTCTTGTTTTCTTATGTACTTATGATGTAGAATAAGTTCAGCCAACCAGCATATTTTTAAATAATTGCCCCAATATAGACAAACAATTGAAAGTGGGTATAATCCAGGAAGTTCTACTCAAGGAGACATTTGTCCACACTTTACTCTTCAGGAGAAAATGCTATGGTATTATATGTTAGCTAACATATTTTTATTTCTTAAAACTACAGCACAGAAAAAACATACAGCAAAACATCAAGCACAAGAAAAGAGTTAAGAGTGTACATTTTTCTTATTCCTTTCCTTATATGAATTTCTTCTTGTGGGAAATAATCTTTATTCACTTCACAGAAAGCTGCAAAGATTATTACATTTGATGGCAATAGGGAAATATTAGGGTCATGTGGTACACACACTTAATCAGTCCTTTATTTCTTGAAAATGATTCTTAACTTAGCACTCTCATAGAATATTTTTCATGCATTTTGAGCTGTTTCCTGTAGTAGAAGTCACTGTTTTTAAACTTGACTATCTTGAATTGTAATTGTTTTGTGAAACTAGGCTTCTTTCAGATTTGCTATCAAGATCACCATCTGTCTTATTCATAAAATGTTAATAGATTATAACTTAATTTCCCAAGGACAAAATGTTAGCCACAAGGATAGCTTTGTATTGTAAACATTGACAAATATTTTGTTCAATTTGCAACTGTCTTCATGCCTTCTTTATGTTATTTTTCACATTTCACATTCTGATCTTCACTGTAAGTCAATTTTCATGAGTCTTTTCACTTTTCAAAAGTCAGGTTAAAATGAGATTGACTACATTATTTAGCTTTGATAAATGGAAGTACACTGAAGCTATTTTACATCAACTTGTACAAATCTTTTCAAATTGAAATAATTTAATAAATGATTAAAGAACAAAATGTAAATTACCAGAATTCCCTGGTAATTCAGGGAAGATAATTCCTATTTTCCACCTCCAGAAGGCCTGCAGTATGTCATTAAATTATCTGAGGATAGCAAGGCCTATTGCCACCTATTATTCACTTACAAAATGTTTATTTACAGCATCTGGGACATTCATATAGCTATTATGGTCTTTCTTCTCTTCCCTCACTCTCAGGTAAACATTGCAATGCCTGATAACATTTTTCAAATGCATCCTTAGAGATCAGTATGTATGAATACCAGAAAATGTGTGAAATTTTGTATATGTTCTCATTGTAGCATTTTCCTGAGGAGTATTATTACATTTTAAGATGGATGTATGATATCCCTTATTTCTCACTACCACCAGTTAAAGATTTTCTTGAGAAAACAAAGTTGTTTTATTAGTAGATTAAAATAATATAGTACAGCTAACTAGGCAATATGGCTGGTATAGAAAAATACATTTGTGAATTATTTATTGGAAATACCATGGTAGAAATGTGAAGGTGCTGATAAGGGTTATTCAATAATTTCTCTCTTAAGTTTATATCTATTTAGATATAGAAAGCATATTTTGATACCTATATAAAATATGAGTTAATGAATATATTTAACTCATAAAATTCATTTTATGATCAAATTCTATATGAAAAATGAATAAATACTGAATACTGGTTCAGGATGGTGATGGAGGAAGATTCTGAACTCATGTCTTCTCATGGACACACTGAATCTTCAGCTGTATACAAAACAATTTCCTCTAAAAAAACAAAACAAACCAAAACAAAACTAGTTGAGCAATTCCTAAATATCAGGTAAGTGAAAAGAAACCCACATCAAAGCAGATAGGAGAGGCTGAGATACCATCTTAACACAAACTCCACCCCTGGCATAGTGAATCAAACTCTAGGGAACTGGCAACCTGTTTTAAGACCTGTACCTGAGAGATGATTCCGCAATACATATAACTTTGAAAGCCAGTGGGGCTTCTGTCCAGGAGACTCACAAGTCTGCAACAAATTGAGAAACAGTTATTTATTGACTCACAAACAGACGCACCCACCTTAGGGTCCAGCACAGAAGCAGCCCATTGTGAGATGCTCAGACTTTAGATGAAAAAGCCTTGTTTATCTAAAAGGATTTGCCTGAGGGGTAGGCATCTCATTTAAAACACATACAGAAGCCTACTGAAATATTCTTCCAGTGGGTGCCTTATTTTACCCTCTCATTCTGTGTCTCCTACCCTAGAAGGGAGCTTGTATTTTTGTCTGGCACCCAAGTTTTTATGATTGCTACCCAGGGGACACCTCTAGATCACATTGTTCTGGTGGTTAGAATAGCTTTATGCTTACAGGTTCCACAGGACTAAAACAAATGGAGAAAGATTTCTTAAAAAGCTACTACTCTCAAGACACAGAAGAGAGACAACAGACTGAGGAGTCCAGCCTTTCTGTGAAAGAGGCCTACTAGCTTATCCTCATAGCAGTGGCCTAAAGAGCAGGCTTTTAACTAAACACACAACTAAGGGCTCTCTGTACTCCTCTCCAGAGACATGGAAGGGTGGATTCTATCTTCATCTCCTCCCTCCACTGCAGTCTAGATTGCCAGTACCTCCTGGGGAATTTATGTACATGTCTGATACTGCTCTTGTTATTATTGTCTGGTACCCTGGTTTTGTGGTTGCTACCTAGGGGATACCACTTGATTGCCTGACTCTGGTGATCAGCAAAGTTTGTGCTCAGTAGTTAAATTGGACTGCAGCAAAAAGAGGAAAGAGTTATGAACTATATATCAACCCTAGGATCAGTGCAGAGGGAGCAGACAGAAATGCTCACTTCCCAGTCTTCCTCTGAAGAAGGTATATTTGCTACCTCAGGGTTTGGCTTCCAGTCAGCCTGATTCTAGGTGATGACAAAGATCCTCACCCTTTGGGACACTGACAGGTTTTAACACATCCTGAACTATTAGGAGCCACTAAAAGTAAAAGCTGCTTATAAAATCACCAGTGTCTGGGAAACAACTAAGAGTTAGAGTAGGGTTGAAGAATAAGACGTATCCCCTACATGAGGCTACTCTTTCAAGACCAAGAGAGGTGTCTGTTTTGTGTAGAAACCAACACGGAGAGTTGAGAAAAATGAAAGAGCAGGGAGTATGTTCCAATGAAAAGAGCAAGATAAAACCTCAAGGGAGGAAAAAACAACAACAACAACAACAACAACTTAATGCAGTAGATATAAATGGCTTACCCAACAAAGAGATTCAAAATAATGGTCATATAAATGTTCACTCAACTCAGAAGAATGGATAAACTAATTGAGAATTTAATTAAAAAGAAAATACAAGAAAGTACCAAAGAGAAGTCATAGAACTGAAGAATATTCATACAATAACTGAAATGAAAAATATAATTTAGAAATTCAAGAGCAAAGTAGATGATGATAAGAAAACAAGTATGAACTTGAGAAAAGGCAGTGGAACTCACACAAGTACAGCAGGGGAAACATAATGAAGAAAAGTGAGTAGAGCTTAAGTGATTTGTGGAACAACATCAAGTAGATCAACATTTATATTATAAGAGTCCAAGAAGGAAAAGAATGAGATAGAAAATTTAATTGATGAAATTATGGCTGAAAACTTTCCTAACCTGGGAAGGAAACTGACATTCAAATCCAAGATGACTGGAGACTTCCAAACATGATGAATAACACATTATAATTAAATGTTGCATGTTAAGGACAAGGAGAGACTCTTGAATGCAGCAAGACAGGAAAAAACAAACTTGTTATATACAAACGAACTTCCAAAGGATTATCAGTAGATTTTTTCAGCAGAAACATTATAGGCCAAAAGAGAGTGGATCAATGTACTCAAACTGTTGGAAGAAAAAAAGAAAGAAAGAAAGAAAAAAACCCTGCAAATCAAAAATGCTCTACATGGCAAAGTTATTTGTCAGAATTGAACAGAGAATGAGTTTTCTAGAGAAACAAGAGCTAAAGGAGTTCATCACTGCAGACCAGCCTTTAGAGAAATGTTAAGGGGATTTCTTTAAGGTAAAATTAAAAGGTACTAATTAGTACCAGGAAAACATAAAACCATAAATCTCGCTAAAGAGGTTAAGTATTTAGTATATCTCAGGATAATATAAAGTTGATGAGTTAATAAATTATAAAGCTATTATGAAAGTTAACAAATATAGTAAGAATAACTACAATAATTTGTTAATGGATATACAAGATAAAAAGATGCAAATTGTGACATCAGAACATAAAACTTGAGGGGCTGGAGAGCTTTAGAACGTGTTTAACCTTAAAGGGTGATTGATTTGAAATACTGTTATCTAATTTTATGTAAACTTCTTGGTAATCACAAAACAAAACCCTATATTAGAGATATAAAAGAAAAAAGAAATCTAAACTTAACACAATAGAAAATCATCAAATCACAAAGGGAAAGAACAGAAGAAGAATAAAGGAACACAGAAATTACTAAATATTCAGGAAACAATTAACAAAATGGCAATAAGGTTATACCATCAATAATTACTTTAAATGTAATCAGACTATATTCTTCAATCAAAAGACTTAGAGTGGCTTGTGGATAAAAACAACAACAGCATGACCCATCTGTATGGTGCCTACAAGACATGAACTTCAAACCTAAAGATACACAGAGGATGAAAGTTATATGATGTAAAATTATATCCCATACAAATGGAAACCAAAAAAAAAAAAAAAAACCTGGGGTAGTCATACTTATATGAAACAAAATGACCTCAAGACAAAGATTGTAATAGGAGGCAAAGAAGGTCATTATATAATAATAAAGGAGTCAACCTTATAAGAGGATATAATATTTGTAAATGCTTCTGCACTCCACTCTGTTGGGCTTCTCTGATGGCTCAGATGGTAAACTGTCTGCCTACAATGCAGGAGACCCAGGTTCAATCCCTGGGTTGGGAAGATCCCCTGGAGAAGGAAACGGCAATCCACTCCAGTATTCTTGCCTGGAAAATCCCATGGACAGAGGAGCCTGATAGGTACGGTCCATGGGTTAACAAAGAGTCAGACATGACTGAGCGACTTCACTTTCACTTTCTGCACTCAACATAGGAACACCTAAATATATAAGGAAAATATTATAGACCTAAAGAGAGAAAAAGAGAGCAATCTAGTAACAGAGGGGAAATTTAATAACTCACTTTTTAGCAATGGATAGATCATCCAGACAGAAAATCATTAGGGAAACATTGGCCTTAAGTGACATATTAGGCCAGACCAACTTAACAGGTTTATATGGAACAGTCCATCCAAAAGCAAAATAATATATAATCTTCTCAAGTGCACATGAAACATTATCCAGGATAGATCACACACAGGCCACAAAACAAGTCTTAATAAATTTAAGAAGACTGAAATTATATCAAGTACCTTTCCTACCACAATGGTATGAAGTTGCAGCTAGAAAACAATACAGGAAAAAAAAAAAAAAAGCGAATTAACCAGTATGTAGATATTAAACAACATGATATTAACCACCCAGTGATTCAAAGAAGAAATCAAAAGAGAAATTTAAAAAATACCTTATAAATGGAAACGCATCATACCCCAAATTGTGGTATGCATCATACCTCAATGAACTGGAAAAAAAGGAAGATATAAAGCCCAAAGTCAGTGGAAGACAGAAAATAACAAAGGCCAGAGGGGAAATAAACATAAAAAAGAGACCAAAACACAATAGAAAACATCAGAAACCATGTACTAGTTTTTGAAAATAAAAACCAAACCAACAAACCTTTAGATATGCTTACCAATAAAATAAGACAGGGGATTCAAATAAAATCAGAAATGAAAGAGGAGACTTGCAGCCACTATCATAGAAATAGAAAAGACTATAAAAGCGTAGTATAAATGTATACCAACAAATTGGACAACTTAGAGGAAATAAATTCCTAGAAATAAAACCTGCCAAGACCAAATCTTAAAGTAGAAAACCTGAATAAACTGATTAGTAGTATGGACATTGTCTCAGTAATTAAAAACCACCTGAAATACAAAAGACCAGGACCAGAAACTGGTGAATTTTACCAAATATTCAAAGAGAATTAAAAACAATTCTTCTCTTTTTTTTTGAAAAAATAGCACAGGAGTGACCACTTCCAAACAGATTTTATGAGAAAGCATTAGAAGAAAATAAAATTACAGGTCACTATCCCTTATGAACTTAGAGGCAAAAATACTAAAAAAAAATTAGTAAAACAGATTCAACAATACAATAAAGTCACATATACCATGATCAAATGACATTTATTCCAGGATTGAAAAATGGAATAATATTCACAAATCAATGTGACATATCAGATTAATAAAATAAGGACAAAATTCATATGAACATCTAAATAAATATAGGAAAAAAGCATTTGCAAACCTTAATATCCATTTATAATAAAAACTCTCAAGGAAATGGTTTTAGAGGAAACATGTCTCAACATAATAAAGGCCAAATATAACAAACCTATAGCTAACATCATACTCAATGGTGATAATTTGAAAACATTTCTTTTAAGATAAAGAACAAAACAAGAATATCCACTCTTGCCACTTAACATAGTTTGAGAAGTTCTAGCCAGAGAAACTAGGAAAGAGAAAGAAATAAAGAGAACCAATTGGAAAGAAAAAAGTAAAACCATCGCCATTTGCAGATAATATAGTATTATATAGAAATCCCTAAGAATTTGACCAAAACGCTATAAGAACGAATAACCAAATTCAGTACAGTTGTACTGTGCTAAGTCACTTCAGTTGTATCTGACTCTTTGTGACACTATAGATCATAGCCCACCAGGCTCTTATTTATATGAGGTCCTCCAACAAGAATACTGGAGTGGGCTGCTATGCCCTCCCTCCATGGGATCTTCCCAACCCAGGGATTGAACCTGCAATTCTTACATCTCCTGTTGCAGGATACAACATACATTTCTATATATTACATTTTTCTATACACCAACAATGAACTATTAGAAAAAAATTAAGAAAAATTTCCCATTGACATTTCCATAAAAAATTTTTTTTAAATCCTAGGAATATATTTAACAAAGGATGTAAAAAAGATCTGTACCCTAAACTATAAGAGACTGAAGAAAAAGTGAAGAAGTAACAAAAAAATGGAAAGATATTCCATGACCATGGTTGGAAGAATTAATATTGTTAAACTGCCCATACAGCAATATACAGATTCAACCCAATCCTTACTAGAAGACCAGTGGTATTTTTAAAAAATAAAACAAATAACTCTAAAATTTGTATGGGATTATGAAACACCCTGAATATCCAAAGCAGTCTTAAGAAAGCCAACAGTACCATAATGTCTTGAATACTGTAACTGTATGTTACTCCTTGGAAGGAAAGTTATGACCAACCTAGATAGCATATTCAAAAGCAGAGACATTACTTTGCCAACAAAGGTCCATCTAGTCAAGGCTATGATTTTTCCAGTGGTCATGTATGGATGTGAGAGGTGGACTATAAAGAAAGCTGAGCACCAAAGAATTGATGCTTTTGAACTGTGGTGTTGGAGAAGACTCTTGGGAGTCCCTTGGATGGCACAGAGATCCAACCAGGCCATTCTAAAGGAGATCAGTCCTGAGTGTTCATTGGAAGGACTGGTTGAAGCTGAAACTCCAATACTTTGGCCACCTGATGCAAAGAGCTGACTCATTGGAAAAGACCTTGATGCTGGAAAAGATTGAGGGCAGGAGAAAGGGATGACAGAGGATGAGATGGTTGGATGGCATCACTGAATCGATGGACATGGGTTTGGGTGGACTCCGGGAATTGGTGATGGACAGGGAGGCCTGGCGTGCTGCAGTTCTTGGGGCTGCAAAGAGTCGGACACGACTGAGCGACTGAACTAAACTGAACTGAACTCTATGTTATAGTCTGAAGGCAAGAAGCAGTTTTTCTCCAATTCTATTCCTTCTCAAGTTTGCCTTGCCTATTCAGGGTCTTCTGTGTTTCCATACAAATCTAAATTTTTTTCTTCTGGTTCTATGAAAAATCCCATTGCTATTTTGATAAGGACTGCATTTAATCTGTAGACTGCCTTGAGTAGTATGGTCATTTTAACAATATTGATTCTTACAATCCAAGAACATGGCATATCTTTTCATCTGTGTCATCTGAAATTTCCTTCACCAGCATCTTACAATTTTCAGAGTATAGGCCTCTGCCTCCTCAGTCATTTTTCATTCCTAGTATTTTCTTCTTTTCGATGTGATGTTAAATGGGATTGTTTTCTTAATTTCCCTGCCTGATATTCCATTGTTAGTGTACAGAAATACAACAGATTTCTATATATTAATTTTGTATTCTGCATATGTACCATATTCATTGATGAGTTTTAGTAGTATGGTGGTACTGGGCTTCCTTGATGGTCCAGTGGGAAAGAATCTTCCTGCCAATGTGGAAGATATGGGTTCAATCTCTAGGTCAGAAAGACCCCCTAGAGAAGGAAACAGCAACCCATCCCTGTATTCTTGCCTGGTAAATCTCATGGGCAGAGGAGCCTGGTGGGTTACATCCCATGGGGTCGCAAAAGAGTTGGATAAGACTTAGCGACTAAGCAACAACAACAACTGAAACAAAAATGAACACGTAGATCAATGGAACAGTGTAGAAAATCCAGAAATAAGCCTAACTACTTATGGTCAATTCATTCATTAGAAAGGAGGCAAAAAGACATCTCTGTTAAATAAGTGGTACTTAGAAAACTGGAAAGCTACATGTAAAAGAATAAATGAGAACATTCTCTAATACCATATATGAAAAGAAACTCAAAATGGATTAAACACCTAAATGTAAGACCCGATATTGTAAAACTCATAAAGGAAAATATAGGCATAAGAGACTTTGACATAAATAATAGTAATATTTGTTTTTGGTATGTCTCCTAAGGTAAAGGAAATAAAAGCAAAAATTAAAAAATAGGACCTAATTGAACTTAAAAGTTTTTGCACAGTGAAGGAAACCATAACAAAATAAAAAGGTAAACTACTGAATAGGAGAAAATATTTGCAAATAAAATGACTGATAAGAAATAAGAAATTAATATCCAAAATATATAAACTCATACAACAAAACATCAAAAAATTAATTAAAAATAGCAGAAGAGCTGAACGGGCATTTTGCCAATGAGAAAATGCAGATGGCCAATAGGCACAGAAGGGATGCTCAACATTGCTAGTCATCAGGGATATGCAAATCAAAACCACAATGAGATGTCACCTAAAACAGGTAACAATGGCCACCATCAAAAAGGTCTACAAATAACAAATGTTGGTGAGAATTTGAAAGAAAGGGTGTCCTTACACACTTCTGGTGAGGTGTAAATTGGTGCAACCACTGTGGAAAACATAGAGGTTTCTAAAAAGCTAAATGTGAAACTACCATAGGATCCAGCAATTCCAGTCCTGGGTATATATCTGAAAAAGTCCCACTAATTCAAAAAGCTAAATGCACCCAATGTTCATAGTAGCATTATCTGAAGTTTCTAAGACATGGAAACAATCTAAGTGTCCATCAATAGATGAATGGATAAAGAAGATGGGCTATGCATATACAATGGAATACTACTTGGTCAAAGAAAAGAAACTTTGTCATTTGAGCAACATAGATTGACTTGAAGGACATTATGCTAAGTGAAATGTCAGACAGAAAGATTAATACTATATGATATGACTTATATGTGGAATCTAAAAGATTCAACAAACTAATAAATATAACATAAAAGAAGCAGACTCATAGACAGAGAGAAGAAACTAGTGGTTACCAGAAGGGGAGAGGGGCAATATAAAGATGGGGGAATGGAAGGTACAAACTATTGTGTACAAGAGAAACTCAATGATGCATTGTACATCGTGAGGAATCTAGCCAATATTTTCTAATAGCTGAAAATGGAAAGTAACTTTTAAAATTGAACAAAATAAATATTTAAAAAGGCAATCAGCCATGAATATAATTAGAACTTAAAAAATAAGATTAATAAAAGTTACAAAAAAACCCACTCCTCTGCTGCTGTTATTCACAAGTGACATGCATTGGATGCATGATCTTGGAAAGACCTCTTTACTTTTTACTAAATGGGATCAATAATAAATGGTGGAATGGATTCATTGAGGTAATATATGTGAATGCTCTGTAGAATGTTATACCACACAGTTGGCGCCTATGAAGTTTTTTTTTTTAATTGTAAATAACATGGAAAACCATGTTTTTCCATGTTATTTACATCCATCCATGTAATTATTCCATGTAATAATCCATGTTATTATTCCATCCTAATAAGGATTCCTTATGTCCATATTGCAAATTGAAACTTTTTTTAGTATGTTGTATGTGTCAGATCAATAATAAACGGTGGAATGGATTCATTGAGGTAATATATGTGAATGCTCTGTAGAATGTTATACCACACAGTTGGCGCCTATGAAGTTTTTTTTTTAATTGTAAATAACATGGAAAACCATGGTTTTCCATGTTATTTACATCCATCCATGTAATTATTCCATGTAATAATCCATGTTATTATTCCATCCTAATAAGGATTCCTTATGTCCATATTGCAAATTGAAATTTTTTTTTAGTATGTTGTATGTATCAGACACTACTAAGTACCTTATAAATACTAATTTAGTTAACCCTCATATCTACTTTATTTTGAAATAAATCCTATTATTATCTTTGCTTATAGATTAAGAATGTAAGGTAAAGTGAAGTTAAATAGCGTTATTGTTGTTCAATTGCTCAGATGTGTCTGACTCTTTGCAACCCCATGAACTGCAGCATGCTACAGTTTCCTGTCCTTCACCATTAAAACCACATGACTAGGAAGTAGTGTTATATTTGGAAAATAATGGCCTCATTCTAGGAAATTCTAATTCTTAGCTAAAACTCCACCTCTCTAACTTACCTTGCACCCATGAGATATAAACTCTATGAGAAAAAGAAAGATAACAAAGCTGAACGCATCACGCTTCTTGATCTCAAACTCCACTACAAAGTACAGTAATCAAATAGTATGGTATTAGCATAAAACATATAGATAGGTTAATAGAAGAGAATAGAGAGTTCAGGAGAAAAAAACCCCACATACATATGGTCAATCAATTAATGACAAAAGAGCCAATAGTATACAGTGGTGAAAAGGCAATCTCTTCAATTAATGATGTTAAGAAAACTGGACAGCCGCTTATAAGACAAACTGGCCTACTCTCTTATATCATACACAAAAATTAACTCAAATGAATTGAAGAACCAAATGCAAGACTTGAAATCTTAAAACTCCTAGAGGAAAATATGAATGTTAAGCTACTTGACTTGGGTTTGGTGATTCGTTTTTGGATTTGATATCAAAAACAAAAGCAACAAAAGCCAAAGCAAACAATTGTGACAATATTAAACTAATTAGCTTCTTCACGGCAAAGAAAACCATTAACAAAATAAAAATACAATCAATGAATGGAAGAAAATATTTGCAAATCATATATTTGATAATAAGTCAATATCCAAATATACAAACTCATACAACTCAATATCAAAATCAAACAATTTGACTAAAATTGGGCAGAGGTTCTGAATAGACATTTTTCCAAAGAAGAAATACAGATGGCTAGGCTTATGGATACTTGAGAAAATGTACAGTGTCATTAATTATCAGGGAAGTGAAAATCAGAATCACAGTGAGATATTACCTCACACTTATTAGAATGGCTACTATTAAAAGGACAACAGAGAAGTTTTGGAAGGTATATGGGAAAAAAAAAAAAAAAAAAACCAACTTTTTTGCACTGTTGGTGAGAATGAAACTTGGTACAGCCATCATAGAAAACAGAATGCAGATTCTTCAAAAAACTGGGTAGTTGTCCAAAGGAAACAAAAACTTGAAAAGTTATATGAACCCCCATGTTCACTACACCATTATTTATAGTACTCAAGACATGGAAATAGCTTAAGTGTCTATCAAAGAATGAATGGCTAAAGAAGATGGGATATACACACCACACACACACACACACACACACACACACACACACCACCATGGAATATTATATAGCCATAAAAAGGAAAGAAATCTTTGCCATTTATGACAACATGCACGGACCTTGAAGGTATTATGGTAGGTGAAATAAGTTGAATAGAGATACAGTGTATGATCTCATTCATATGTAAAAGCTAAAAACAAACCAACCAGTAAACAAATTCCAAACTCACAAATAATACAGATTGGTGGTTTCCAGAGGAATATGGTAGGTAGTGGACTAAGTGGATAAAGAATGACCAAAGGTACAAACTCTTTTTTATATAGTGAATTATTAATGGAGATGTAATGCACATTATAGTGACTACAGTTAACAATCCTGTATTATACATTTTAAAGTTGCTAAAAGAGCAATCTTAAAAGTTCTCACAAGAAAAAAAAAAAAGAAACTGTGTGTGGTGTTGGATGTTAACTAGTCATATTGTGGTAATCATTTCTGCAGTATATACAAAAATCAAGTCAAAAGGTTATACATCTGAAACTGATACAATTTTATGTCAACTGTATCTCAATAAAAAAGTCGTTGCTAGGCCAAATGATTATTCCACACATGAAGCACAAGTTTTTCTACTTAAGGAAAATAATTTTAGAGCATACTTAAAAATTTTTAGATAAATATGCTCTTTATTAGGTTTTGACTCAGTCTAGAACAAAGTACTAGAATAATTCTCTAGACTGAGGTATTTTATATCACAATATGAAAAAATAACTTGCTCAAGGGGAGCACCCACTTGAGATTGTAGGACAAAATTTTCAAAGTTGAAGCCAGTTTTTTAGATAGGGAATGCAATGTTTGGAAATTTATGATCTATATGCATGATATTTTGAAAAATTAAGTGGTCCTTTTGTCAGAATGTTCTATTCAAAGGGCCATCTATTTGTGGAAAAAATGCTGTGATATGGATGTTGTAGTTAAATATTTTGGTAAATGTATACACACTAGTTACTGCTAAAATATGTGAATGATTCCTGGGTTTAATTTTTATTTGTTTGTTTTAAGATGCAATACTGTGCTTTTCTTATGTAATACATATCTGACAGAGCACTTATATTTCAGTGATAATTTAAACATTTTTTTTCTACCTTGAATTGTGTAGCTTTTAAAATGAAGTACCATTAAGGAAAAGTACAAGTATTACAGGAAAGATAATGTGTATAACATTTGGTTTTGATGTATGCATCTTGCAATATTATAATAGCTTAAACATTAAAATAATTTGTATACATATTTTTATAATGAAAAAGAATTTTATTCCATCATACTTAAAATAGAACATTGTCATTCTATAAAATTTTCAACAATATTCAAGTATTTTACACACATAGAGAAATAAACTACAAAAAATCTAATGAATACCCTCAGAAAATTTTCCCAGAGTAATTTTCCTTCACATTTTCACTGTAGATAACCACTTAAACAATAACATCATTAAAATCTTATATTCAATGTAAATGGAAAAACCCTTTACTTTTTAAGAATTAGATGGTTTATCACTTTCAGATCTTAAGGCAAAAGAAACAGGCTATTATTTCTGTCTTAAAATAAAGAAGTTTTAATAGCACATTCTGACAAGAATTCCCCTTTGAAAAACAAATCAAAACAGCTAACCATTTATATTTATTTTAATACCACCCTGACTGATAATTCCTCCTTTGCAAAATTCTGGTGCAGTGAACATACCCTCTGTATATCTATTTAAAAAATATAAAACTTTAGGACTTAATGATGTGAACACTTTCATCCTGAGTATAATAATGTTGTCTAGGGCAGGGGGTAGGGACTTAGAAGATACAGGGACAATAATGTTAATAATAGTGGAGTGTATCAGCTGTATTTCTCAAGAGATGCCTCAGAATTTCCAGGAGATATTTTGGAAACAAGAGATTCATTTTGAAGCCGTTTGCCTTTTTAACAATACATATATATTTTGTGGCCTAGAGGAGAATTGTGATTTGGGATAGTGGCTAAAATCAGCATTTACCACTTAGAATCTTGCAATGCAACCTTAGGAGAGATAAGGAATCTGAATCTTGACATTTCAATCTATGTAGAAAGGAACTGGGGTTTGTAAAGGGCAGTATTCATTCATGGTAGACTTTCGTTATGTGATCTCTGGAATGACAGCATCATGATCAGAGCTAAGGCCAAATAAAGCTTCTTATTGAGAAAGGAATTTGAATATTTCTCCTCATTGCATATAGGTTAACTGTTTCTCAAAATACTTATTTTAAAAATTTTGCTTCTTTTTGAGGTTCTATAAGATCAATTGTTAATCCCTAGTAACAGTTTCAATAGGCATGTTTAACATCAAGATGGCAAACTGGGCATGTTTACTTAGCTTCAGGTTTTCCTCTAATTATACTAAAATAAAAAGTTTAAAAATATGAATGTGATTTAATTTCTGCTAAGTGAAGGAGAAGTTGGTGGGCTATTCAATAAAGGATGAGACATTTTAATGTAGTTCTCTGGGAAGAAAAACTTAGGGAATGATTGAGGGTAAGGTGGAAAAGAAATGGTTGCAAGTGGGTGTTGGATGAGGAGGAAAATGTGTGTCATTGGAACCCCTAAGATGCTCTTATGTCTGTGAAATTTAGAAGTGGGAAGAAGGCAGAAAAGAGTGACATCAAAATATTACAGCAGATTTGATAAAGGTAAAGCTTTTAATGTATATTTTTGTTGTTCCAGAATAAAGAATATACAATAAATGATTAGGAAGAGAACCTATTGAAGAATAAACATTTTTAAGGGACAGAGAGATTAAACACACACACACACACACAATAACAAAGAAAAATTGGCGTGAGTTTGGAGATATGAGAATTTGTAATTGATAGGAAGCCTATTCTAAAATAAGACCTGTGAATTGGCACGGCTTGTCTGCTCACACTACTTTCCAATCAGGTAGATAGTATTAAAGAAAGTGATTCCTTCTCTAACACGGGAAAGGAAATAGACAACCAAGTCTAGGAAGCACAGAGTCCCATAAAGGAGGAAAACTATAAGACACATGCTGCTGCTGCTGTTGCTAAGTTGCTTCATGTCCGACTGTGCGACCCCATAGACAGCAGCCCACCAGGCTCCTCCTTCCCTGGGATTCTCCAGGCAAGGATACTGGACTGGGTTGCCATTTCCTTCTCCAACAAGACAAATATTAGTCAAATTAATAAAAAATAAATACAAAGAAGAAATATTAAAAGCCTCAAGGGAAACGTGACAAGTAACATACAAGGGAAATCTCATTTGGTTATCAGATGATTTTTTAGTAGGAACTTTGAAGGCCAGAGGGAGTGGCAGGATGTATTCAAAATTATAAAACAGAGAAAGATACAACCAAGAATACTTTATCCAGCAAAGCTGTACCTCAGAGTCAAGAGTCAGTTCAGTCACTCAGTCATGTCTGACTCTTTGAGACCCCATGGACTACAGAACATCAGGCTTCCCTGTCCATTACCAACTCCCTGAGCTTACTCAAACTCATGTCCATCGAGTCGGTGATGCCATCCAATTATCACATCCTCTGTCCCTTCTCCTTCTACCACTTCTCCTCTCACCTTCAATCTTTCCCACCACCAGGGTCTTTTCAAATGAATCAGGCTCTTAGCATCAGGTGGCCAAAGTTATGGAATTTCAGCTTCAACATCAGTCCTTCCAATGAATATTCATGACTGATTTCCTTTAGGATTGACTGGCTGGAACTACTTGCAGTCCAAGGGACCCTCAAGAGTCTTCTCCAACACTGAGGTTCAAAAGCATCAATTCTTTGGTGCTCAGCTTTCTTTAGAGTCCAAATCTCACATCCATACATGACTACTGGAAAAACCATAGCCTTGACTAGACAGACGTTTGTTGGCAAAGTAATGTCTCTGTTTTTTAATATGCTGTCCAGGTTGATAATAGCCTTTCTTTCAAGGACCAAGAGTCTTTTAATTTCATGACTGCAGTCACCATCTGCAGTGATTTTGGAGCTCAAAAAAATAAAGTCTCTCACTGTTTTAATGTTTCCCCATCTATTTCCCATGAAGTGACAGGACCGGATGCCATGATCTTAGTTTTCTGAATGTTGAGCTTTAAGCCACCTTTTTCACTCTCCTCTTTCACTTTCATCAAGAAGCTCTTTATTTCTTCTTCACTTCCTGCCATAAGGGTGGGGTCATCTGCATATCTGAGGTTATTGATTTTTCTCCTGGCAATCTTGATTCCAGCTTGTGTTTCATCCAGCCCAGCATTTCGCATGATGTACTCTGCATAAAAGTTAGGTAAGCAGAGTGACAATACACAGCCTTGACGTACTCCTTTAACTTCCAGATGTTCAAGTTGGTTTTAGAAAAGGCAGAGGAACCAGAGATCAAATTGCCAACATCCCCTGGATCATCAAATAAGCACAAGTGTTCCAGAAAAACATCTATTTTTGCTTTATTGACTATACCAAAGCCTTTGACTGCATGGATCACAACAAACTATGAAAAATTCTTCAAGAGATGAGAATACTGGACCACCTGACCTGCCTCTTGAGAAACCTATATGCAGGTCAGGAAGCAACAGTTAGAACTGGACATGGAACAACAGAATGGTCCCAAATAGGAAAAGGAGTACGTCAAGGCTGTATATTGTCACCCTGCTTATTTAACTTATATGTAGAGTACATCATGAGAAATGCTGGGCTGGAAGAACCACAAGCTGGAATCAAGATTGCTGGGAGAAATATCAATAACCTCAGATATGCAGATTACACCACCCTTATGGCAGAAAATAAAGAGGAACTAAGGAGCCTATTGAGGAAAGTGAAAGAAGAGAGTGAAAAAGTTGGCATAAAACTGAACATTCAGAAAACTAAGATTATGGCATCTGGTTCCATCACTTAATGGGAAATAGATGGGGAAACAGTGGAAACAGTGTCAGACTTTATTTTGGGGGGCTCCAGAATCACTGCAGATGGTGACTGCAGCCATGAAATTAAAAGACGCTTACTCCTTGGAAGAAAAATTATGACCAACCTAGGTAGCATATTCAAAAGCAGAGACATTTCTTTGCCAACAAAGGTCCATCTAGTCAAGGCTATGGTTTTTCCAGTGGTCATGTATGGATGTGAGAGTTGGACTGTGAAGAAAGCTGAGCACTGAAGAATTGATTCTTTTTATTTTTTTTTTATTTTTAAACTTTACAATATTGTATTAGTTTTGCCAAACATCAAAATGAATCTGCCACAGGTATACCTGTGTTCCCCATCCTGAACCCTCCTCCCTCCTCCCTCCCCATACTCTCCCTCTGGGTCGTTCCAGTGCACCAGCCCCAAGCATCCAGTATCGTGCATTGAACCAGGACTGGCGACTCATTTCATACATGATATTATACATGTTTCAATGCCATTCTCCCAAATCTCCCCACCCTCTCCCTCTCCCACAGAGTCCATAAGACTGTTCTATACATCAGTGTCTCTTTTGCTGTCTCGTACACCGGGTTATTGTTACCATCTTTCTAAATTCCATATATATGCGTTAGTATACTGTATTGGTGTTTTTCTTTCTGGCTTACTTCACTCTGGATAATAGGTTCCAGATTCATCCACCTCATTAGAACTGATTCAAATGTATTCTTTTTAATGGCTGAGTAATACTCCATTGTGTATATGTACCACTGCTTTCTTACCCATTCATCTGCTGATGGGCATCTAGGTTGCTTCCATGTCCTGGCTATTATAAACAGTGCTGCCATGAACATTGGGGTACATGTGTCTCTTTCCCTTCTGGTTTCCTCAGTGTGTATGCCCAGCAGTGGGATTGCTGGATCATAAGGCAGTTCTATTTCCAGTTTTTTAAGGAATCTCCACACTGTTCTCCATAGTGGCTCTACTAGTTTGCATTCCCACCAACAGTGTAAGAGGGTTCCCTTTTCTCCACACACTCTCCAGCATTTATTGCTTGTAGACTTTTGGATTGCAGCCATTCTGACTGGTGTGAAATGGTACCTCATAGTGGTTTTGATTTGCATTTCTCTGATAATGAGTGCTGTTGAGCATCTTTTCATGTGTTTGTTAGCCATCTGTATGTCTTCTTTGGAGAAATGTCTATTTAGTCCTTTGGTCCATTTTTTGATTGGGTCATTTATTTTTCTGGAGTTGAGCTGTAGGAGTTGCTTGTATATTTTTGAGATTAGTTGTTTGTCAGTTGCTTCAATGAGTATGCTACCTAAAGCAATTTATAGATTCAATGCAATCCCCATCAAGCTACCAACGGTATTCTTCACAGAGCTAGAACAAATAATTTCACAATTTGTATGGAAATACAAAAAACCTCGAATAGCCAAAGCTATCTTGAGAAAGAAGAAGGGAACTGGAGGAATCAACCTACCTGACTTCAGGCTCTATTACAAAGCCACAGTGTAAAGTTTAAAAAAAAAAAAAAAGACAGTATGGTACTGGCACAAAAACAGAAATATTGATCAATGGAACAAAATAGAAAGCCCAGAGATAAATCCACGCACATATGGACACCTTATCTTTGACAAAGGAGGCAAGAATATACAATGGATTAAAGACAATCTCTTTAACAAGTGGTGCTGGGAAAACTGGTCAACCACTTGTAAAAGAATGAAACTAGAACACTTTCTAACACCATATACAAAAATAAACTCAAAATGGATTAAAGATCTCAACGTAAGATCAAAAACTATAAAACTCCTAGAGGAGAACATAGGCAAAACACTCTCCAACATACATCACAGCAGGATCCTCTATGACCCACCTCCCAGAATATTTGAAATAAAAGCAAAAATAAACAAATGGGACCTAATTAAACTTAAAAGCTTCTGCACAACAAAGGAAACTATTAGCAAGGTGAAAAGAATTGATTCTTTTGAACTGTGGTGTTGGAGAAGAGTCTTGAGAGTCCTTTGGACTGCAAGGAGATCCAACCAGTCCATCCTAAAGGAGATCAGGCCTGGGTTTTAATTGGAAGGATTGATGCTGAAGCTGAAACTCCAATACTTTGGCCACCTTATATGAATTGTTCACTCATTGGAAAAGACCCTGATGCTGGGAGGGATTGGGGGCAGGAGGAGAAGGGGACAACAGAGGATGAGATGGCTGGATGGCATCACCGACTCAGTGGACATGAGTTTAGGTAAACTGGTAGTTGGTGATGGACAGGGAGGCCTGGAGTGCTGCGATTCATGGTGTCACAAAGTTGGACACGACTGAACGACTGAACTGAAGCTGTTTAAAAGAGACCCATTTCAGACCTATGGATAGTACAAACTGAAAGTGAGGTGATGGAAAATTATGTTTCATGCAAATAAAAAGCCAAGGATGGACACTATATAATGATCAAAGGATCAATCCAATAAGAAGATATAACATTTATTCACCAAACATATGAACACCACAATAAATAGGCAAATGAAAAGTCATCAAAGGGGAAATAAACAGTAACACAATAATTGTGGGGGGTTTTAACGCTCTACCTATACTAATGGACATATCATCCAGACAGAAAATTAATGAAACATAAGCCTTAAGTGACACAATAAAACCAGATAGACTTAATTGATATTCATAGGGCATTCTATCTGAAAGTAGCAGAATATCCTGTTGTTACATGGAACATTCTCCAGGATAGGTCACATCTTGGGTCACAAATTAAGCCTTGGTAAATCTAAGAAAATTAAATCATATCAAGCAAGTTTTCTAACCAAAACATTATGAGATTAGAAATCAGTAACAGGAAAAACTAAATAGGAAGAAAACAATGGCAAAGATCAATGAAACTAAAAGCTAGTTATTTGAGAAGATAAAATCAATAAATCTGTATTGACTCATAAAGGAAGAAAAAAGGGAGAGAACTCAAATTGATAAAATTGGAAATGAAAACAGAGAAATTAAAACACACTGCAGAAATACAAAGGCTCATAAGAGACTACTAGAAGCAACTATTTGCCAATAAAATGGACAACTTGGAAGAAGTGGACATATGCCTAGAAAGATACACGCCCCCAATATTGAATCATGAAGAAATAGAAAATATGAACAAACAAATCATGTGTAATTGAAACTGATTTAAAACTCTTCCAACAAACAAAAGTCCAGGGCCAGATAGCTTCATAGGCAAATTCTATCAAACACTTTCAGAAGAGCTAACACCTACCATTCTCAAACTTTTTCAAAAAATTGCAGAAGAAGATACACTCCCAAGCTTATGCAACAAGGGCACCATCACCCTGATTAAAAAACAAGCAAAAACAAACAAACAAACAAAAACACAGAACACAATACCACAAAAAAGAGAAAATTACAGGCCAATGTCACTGATGAACATATATGAAAAAATTCTCAACAAAATACTAGCAAACAGAATTCAGTAATGCATGAAAAGGATTGTACACTGTGATCAAGTGGAATTTATCTCAGCGATGCAAGGATTTCTTAAAAATAATGCAAATGAATCAGTCTGATACACAAGATTAACAAATCAAAGAATAAAAACAGTTATGATACTAATAGATGCAGGAAAAGCTTTTGACAAAATTCAGTACCCATTTATGATAAAAACTCTCCAGAAAGTGGGTGTAGATGGAATATACCTCAACATAATAAAGGCCATATAGGACAAACTCACAGAAAACATTATTCTTAATGGTGAAAAACTGAAAGCATTTGCTTTAAGATCAGGAACAAGACAAAGGTGTCTGCCCTCACCACAATTATTCAACACACTTTGGAAGTTCTAGCCACAGAAATCAGAGAAGAAAAGAGATAAAAGTTATCCATATTGGAAAAGAAGAAGTAAAACTTACACTGTTTGCGGATGGCAAAATATTATACATAAAAATACTAAAGATGCCATCAGAAAACTACTAGAGTTCATCAATAAATTTGGTAAAGTTGAGAATTTATCAGTGAATTTTGTAAAGTTGCAGAATACAAAATTAATACACAAAACCACTTGCATTTCTATGCACTAACAATTAAAGATCAGAAAGAGAAATTAAGGAAATAATTATATTTACCATCTCAATAAAAAGAAAATACCTAGGAATATACCTGTCTAGGGAAGGAAAACATCCATACTCAGAAAACTATAAGATACTGATGAAAGAATTAAACATGATGCAAACAGATGAAGAAATATGCCATGTACTTGGAGGGGAAGACTCAATATTGTGAAATGAGTATATTACCGAAATGAATCTCCATATTAAATGCAATCCCTATCAAATTAGCAAGAGCATTTTTCACAGAATTAGACCAAAATTTTATAATTTATATGGAAACACAAAAGAATTGAGTAGCCAAATCAATCTTGAGAAAGAAAAATGTAGCTGGAGAAATCAGACTCTCTGACTTTAGACTATCCCACAAAACTAGAATAATCAAGATGGTATGAAGAAGTGAAGTGAAGTAGCTCAATCGTGTCTGACTCTTTGCGACCCCATGGACTGTAGCCTACAATGCTCCTCCATCCATGGGATTATCCAGGCAAGAATACTGGAGTGGGTTGCCATTTCTTTCTCCAGAGGATCTTCCCAACCCAGGGATCAAACCTGGGTCTTCCGTATTGTAGGCAGATGCTTTACCATCTGAACCACCAGGGAAGTCCTGGTATAGTATTGGCACAATAGAGAAATATAGATCAGTGGAAGAGGATAGAAAGATGGGAGATAAACCCAGGCACCTGTTAGTCATTCCCCTCTCCAGGTCTATGTTTACCTAGTCTATAACAAAACAGACAAGAATATACAATAGAGAAAAGATAGTCTCTTCAACAAATGGTGCTGGGAAAACTGGACAACTACATGGAAAAGAATGAAATTAGATCACTCCCTATCATGGTACATAAAGATAAACTACAAATTAATTAGAGACCTAAAGGTAAGGCTTAGAGGAAAACCTTAGAGGAAAACCTAGGCAGAACACTCTCTGGCATAAATCAAAGCAAGATCTTTCTGACCTCCCTCCTAGAGTAATGAAAATAAAAACAAAAACTAAATAAATGGGACCTGATGAAACTCCAAAGGAAACCATAAACAAAACAAAAAGATAACATTCAGTATGGGAAAATAATTACAAATGAAGCAGCTGACAAGGAATTAACCTCCAAAATATACAAGCAGTTCATGTAGCACAATTTAAAAAAAAAAAAGAAAGAAAAAATGGGCAGAAAACAGAAATAGACTTTTCTCCAAATAAGTTGTGCAGGTGACCAACAGACACATGAAAACATTCTCAACATCACTCATTAATAGAGAAATGCAAAGCAGAACTACAATAAAGTATGACCTCACACCAGTTAGAATGCCATCATCAAAAATATGCAAATAACATATGCTAGAGAGTATATGGAGAAAAGAGAAGCCTCCTACACTGTTGGTGGAAATGTAAACTGGTACAGCCACTATAGAGGACAGTATGGACCATCCTTAAAAATCTAAAAATAGAGCTAAGGAACTAAAAAGCCTCTTGATGAAAGTGAAAGTGGAGACTGAAAAAGTTGGCTTAAAGCTCAACATTCAGAAAACGAAGATTATGGCATCTGGTCCCATCACTTCATGGGAAATACATGGGGAAACAGTGGAAACAGTGGCAGACTTTATTTTGGGGGGTTCAAAAATCACTGCAGTTGGTGACTGGAGCCATAAAATTAAAAGACGCTTACTCCTTGGAAGCAAAGTTATGACCAACCTAGATAGCATATTCAAAAGCAGAGACATTACTTTGCCAACAAAGGTCCGTCTAGTCAAGGCTATGGTTTTTCCAGTGGTCATGTATGGATGTGAGAGTTGGACTGTGAAGAAGGCTGAGCGCCAAAGAATTGATGCTTTTGAACTGTGGTGTTGGAGAAGACTCTTGAGAGTCCCTTGGACTGCAAGGAGATCCAACCAGTCCATTCTGAAGGAGATCAGCCCTGGGATTTCTTTGGAAGGAATGATGCTAAAGCTGAAAGTCCAGTACTTTGGCCACCTCATGCGAAGAGTTGACTCATTGGAAAAGACTCTCATGCTGGGAGGGATTGGGGGCAGGAGGAAAAGGGGACGACAGAGGATGAGATGGCTGGATGGCATCACTGACTCGATGGACATGAGTCTGAGTGAACTCCGGGAGTTGGTGATGGACAGGGAGGCCTGGCGTGCTGCAAGTCATGGGGTCACAAACAGTCGGACACGACTGAGCGACTGAACTGAACTGATGGTCTATCAATCCCATTCCTGGGCATACACTCAGAGAAAACCATAATTCAAAAAGATACATGAACCATAATATTCATTGCAGCATTATTTACAATAGTCAGGGCATGGAAGCAACCTAAATGTCCATCAACAGAGGAATGAATAGAGAAGCTATAGTACATATATACAGTGAATATTGTGCACGCATGCTCAATTGCTCAGTTGTGTATAACTCCTTGCAATCCATAGACTAGCCCACCAGGCTCTTCTGTCCTTGGCATTTTCCTGCATCTTTTGCATCTCCTGCATTGGCAGGCAGGTTTTTTACCACTGCATCACTTGGGAAACACAATGGGTGTTACTCAGCCAAAAAAAGGAATGAAGTTGTGCCATCTGCAGAGACATGGATGAACCTAGAGACTGTTATACAGAGTAAAGTCAGTCAGAACGAGAAAAAGCAAATATTTCATATAATATCACTTATATGAAATCTAGAAAATGTTATATATGAGCTTATTCTCAAAACAGAGATATAGATGTAGAGAAGAAACTTATGGAGACCAGGGGGGAATGGAGGAGTGGTTGGATGAATTGAGAGATTGGAACTGACATATATACATTACTATGTATAAAATAGATAACTATGAAATCCTACTGTATAGCAGAGGGAACTCTAGTCAGTGCTCTGTGGTGATTAAATAGGAAGGAAATTTAGGAAAGAGGGGATACATGCTTGTGTATAACAGGTTCACTTTGCTGTACAGCAGAAAGAACCAACAATGTAAAGCAACTATATTCAAAAAAAATTAATTTAACATTGAACAGAAAATGATTCTCATATGCCCACAATAAGTCAGTCTTTCATAATGGAAAATTGATTCCATGGCATATAAAAACAATGACTAATATAAATGACAATGGAGGTAATTAGGAAAATATAAGTAACACCAGAATAAAATGTTCAAGTAATTGAAAACAAAATTATATTTTCAAGAGTTAAATTAACATATTCAGACAAAAGAACAAATAATTATTTTCATAAATATGACTGCTACATAAAAATAGATAAAGTTAAGGAGATAACAGCTGTACAACATTTAAAAGATGATAGGCAATGTGGAAAATGAAAATAAGGAAAATATGTGTTAGAGGTATCCCAAACAGAGATTACAAAGCAAAACAGAGAATTAGATGATGGGACAACATAAAGGACATGGTGGGTCAACTGAGGAAGTCCATTATCAGAACAAAATGAACAAACAAACAAAAAACAGTTTTTCTAGCAAGGATGATAACTAGAGAAGAGAGTTTCTCAAAGTTGACTGCACATATTCAATTTTTAAAACTCTAAGTGCTCACCATAACAGAGTCAATATGTATTTAATTATATCAGTATGAAACTTCATAACACCAATAATTAAGAAGAGATTCTGAAAGATTTCAGAGAATTAAACCAAATAAAGTTAAGCTAAATGAAATAAAACAAGTTTTCTGGAAAATGAAAAAAAAAAATAGACTAGTATATGTCTTCCCACAGCTTTGTGTAAGTTAACGAAACTATAAGCATGCCATGTAGGGCCACCCAAGATGGATGGGTCACTGTGGACAGTACTGACAAAACATGGTCCACTGGAGAAGGGCATAGCAAACTACTTCAGCATTCTTGCCTTGAGAACGCCATGAACAGTATGAACAGGCAAAAAATTATGACACCGAAAGATGAACTCCCAAGGTTGGTAGGTGACAATATGCTACTGGAGAAGAGTGGAGAAGTAGATCTAAAAGGACTGAAAAGGCTGAGCCAAAGCTGAAACAGCACCCAGTCGTGGATGTGTCTGGTGGTGAAAGTAAAGTCTGATGCTGTAAAGAACATATTGCATAGGAATCTGGAATTTTAGGTCTATGAATCAAGGTAAATTGGAATTGGCCAAACAGGAGATGGCAAGAGTAAACAGCGACATTTTAGGAATCAGTGGACTAAAATGGACAGGGATGGGTGAATTTACTCAGATGACCATTATATCTACTACTGAGAGCAAGAATTCCTTGGAAGAAATGGAGTAGCCCTCAAAGTTAATAAAAGAGTCCAAAATTCAGTCCAAAATCTGCTAGTTTTAGCAGATTTAGATGAGACAACTCTACACAGCAACATCACCAGATTATTGGCTGAATTATTTGATCTCACATTAATAGTCTTCAAGGTATTTGATTGGCCTTGAAAATAAAATACCGTTATGTGGGCAAGATACAGGTATTTAAAATCTATAACTCAGGAGCATGGTAAAAACAGGCTGCTATTAATATTTTAGACAAGTGCAAAAGGGTCATATTTAAATTGCAAAACATTTTATTGTTCATTTAATCTACAGATTATAGCAGGAAAATAAGTTAACGAACTATGTTAATCTTATTTGGGCCTATAAAAAAAGAGTTTAGAATTTTATATTAGTGGAAAATATCAGTCTCTTGTGTCTAATTTATATCCTATTGGAATAAATAAGAAAACAAATGCTAGTTTTAGCAGATTTAGGTGAAATACAACATAAAACTGATTTCTTTGGCTTTGTAGCGATAATTTTTACAATCCTAAGGAAAAACTAGAATGTGGGCCACTGAAGAAGGGAATGGAAAACCACTTCAGTATTCTTGCCTTGAGAACTCCAGGAACAGTATTAAAAGGCAAAAAGATAGGACACTGAAAGATGAACTCCACAGGTCGGTAGGTGCCCAATATGCTACCTTAGAACAGTGGAGAAATATTCCAGAAAGAATGAAGCCAAAGCAAAAGTGACACCCAGTTGTGGATGTGACTGGTGATAGAGGAAAACTCCAATGCTGTAAAGAGCTATATTGCATAGGAACCTGAAATGTTAGGTCCATGAATCAAGGCAAATTGGAAGTGGTCAAACAGGAGATGACAAGAGTGAACATCGGCATTCTAGGAATCTGTGAACTAAGATGGACTGGAATGGGTGAATTTTACTCAGATGACCATTATATCTACTACTGTGGACTTAGAAGAAATGGAATAGCCATCACAGTCAACAAAAGAGTCTGAAATGCAGTACTTGGATACAACCTCAAAAAAATACAAAGTGATTTCTGTTCGTTTCTAAGGCAAACCATTCAATATCACAGTAATCCAAGTATGCCCCAAACACTAATGCCAAAGAAGCTGAAGCTGAATGGTTCTATGAAGACCTACAAGACATTCTAGAACTAACACCCCAGAAAGATGTCCTTTTCATTATAGGGGACTGGAATGCAAAAGTAGGAAGTCAAGAAACACAGGCAAATTTGGCCTTGGAATATGGAATGAAGCAGGGCAAAGGCTAACAGAGATCTGCCAAGAGAACGTACTGGTCATAGCAAACACCCTCTTCCAACAACACAAGAGAAGACTCTACACATGGACATCACCAGATGGTAAATACTGAATTCAGATTGATCATATTCTTTGTAGCCAAAGATGGAGAAACTCTATGCAGTCAACAAAAACAAGACCAGGAGCTGACTGTGGCTCACATCATGAACTCCTTATTGCCAAATTAAGATTTAACTAGAAGAAAGTGGGGAAAACTGCTCGACCATTCAGGTATGACCTATTATACAGTGGAAGTGAGAAATAGATTTAAGGGACTAGATCTGATAGACAGAGTGCCTGATGAACTATGGATGCAGGTTAATGACATTGTACAGGAGACAGGAATCAACACCATCCCCAAGAAAATAAACGCAAAAGAAGCAAAATGGCTGTCTGAGGAGGCTTTACAAAGAGCTGTGTAAAGAAGAGAAGTGAAAAGCAGAAGAGAAAAGGAAAGATATACCTATTTGAATGCAGAGTTCCAAAGAGTAGCAAGGAGAGATAAGAAAGCCTTCCTCAGCGATCAATGCAAAGAAATAGAGGAAAACAATAGAATAGGTAAGACTAGAGATCTCTTCAAGAAAATTAGAGATACCAAGGGAACATTTCATGCAAAGATGGGCTCAATAAAGGACAGAAATGGTATGGACATAACAGAAGCAGAAGATATTAAGAAGAGGTGGCAAGAATACACAGAAGAACTGTACAAAAAAGATCTTCATGACCAAGATAATCACGATGGTGTGATGACTCACCTAGAGCCAGACATCCTGGAATGTGAAGTCAAGTGGCCTTTAGGAAGCATCACTATGAATAAAGCAAGTGGAGGTGATGGAATTCCAGTTGAGCTATTTCAATTCCTAAAAGATGATGTTGTGAAAGTCTTGCACTCAATATTCCAGCAACTTGGGAAAACTCAGCAGTGGCCACAGGATTGGTAAAGATCAGTTTTCATTCCATCCCTAAGAAAGATAATGCCAAAGAATGATCAAACTATCGCACAATTGCACTCATCTGACATGCTAGTAAAGTAATGCTCAAATATCTCCAAGCCAGGCTTTAACAAACTTGAACCATGAATTTCCAGATGTTAAAGCTGGTTTTAGAAAAGGCAGAGGAACCAGAGATCAAATTGCCAACATCCTCTGGATCATTGAAAAAGCAAGTGAGTTCCAGGAAAAAAAAAAAAAATCTATTCCTGCTTTATTGACTATGCCAAAGCCTTTGACTGTGTGAATCACAATAAACTGTGGAAAATTCTTAAAGAGATGGGAATACCAGACCACCAGACCTGCCTCTTGAGAAACCTATATGCAGGTTAGGAAGCAACAGTTAGAACTGGACATGGAACAACAGACTGATTCCAAATAGGAAAAGGAGTACATCAAGGCTGTATACTGTCACCCTGCTTATTTAACTTATATACAGAGAACATCATGAGAAACGCTGGGCTGGAAGAAGCACAAGCTGGAATCAAGATTCCCGGGAGAAATAATAATAACCTCAGATATGCAGATGGCAGCACCCTTATGGCAGAAAGTGAAGAAGAACTAAAGAGCCTGTTGATGAAAGTGAAAGAAGAGAGTGAAAAAGTTGGCTTAAAGCTCAACATTCAGAAAACGAAGATCATGGCACCCGGTCCCATCACTTCATGGCAAATAGATGGGGAAACAGTGGGAACAGTGGCTGATTTTATTTTTCTGGGCTCCAAAATCACTGCAGATGGTGATTGTAGCCATTAAATTAAAAGACAGTTACTCCTTGGAAGGAAAGTTATGACCAACCAAATAGCATATTCAAAAGCAGAGACATTACTTTGCCAACAAAAGTCCATCTAGTCAAGGTTATGGTTTTTCCAGTGGTCATGTATGGATGCGAGAGTTGGACTGTGAAGAAAGCTCAGGGCCTTTTGAACTGTGGTGTTGTAGAAGACTCTTGAGAGTCCCTTGGCCAGTAAGGAGATCAACCAGTCCATTCTAAAGGAGATCAGTCCTTGGTATTCATTGGAAGGACTGATGCTGAAGCTGAAACTCCAATACTTTGGCCCCCTGATGCGAACAGCTGACTCATTTGGAAAGACCCTGATGCTCAGAATGATTGAGGGCAGGAGGAGAAGGGGACAACGGAGGATAAGATGGTTTGATGGCATCACCGACTCATTAGACATGGGTTTTGCTGGACTCTGGGAGTTGGTGATGGACAGGGCAGCCTGGCGTGCTGAGGTTCATGGGGTTGCAAATAGTCAGACAGGACTGAGCGACTGAATTGGAACTTGAATGTTTACGTACAATTCACACCTGATTAATCTATCAGTTATTTGCTGCTGCTGCTGCTGCTGCTGCTAAGTCACTTCAGTCGTGTCCGACTCTGTGTGACCCCATAGATAGTAGCCCACCAGGCTCCCCCATCCCTGGGATTCTCCAGGCAAGAATACTGGAGTGGGTTGCCATTTCCTTCTCCAAAGCATGAAAGTGAAATGTGAAAGTGAAGTCGATCAGTTGTGTCCGACTCTTAGCGACCCCATGGACTGTAGTCTACCAGGTTCCTGTGCCCATGGGATTTTCCAGGCAAGAGTACTGGAGTGGGGTGCCATTGCCTTCTCCAAGTTATTTGCTAGGATATCAAAAAGATATTCTCAACACACAGTGGTCTTGGTACTTTCACCTGACATGTACCTTTCCTAGGGAACTTTTTTGGAATATATCCCAGGAAAACTAGGAAACAAATTAGATGCACTTTACAGAATTCAAGTATAGACCAATCAGCTTGGATACCAGCAGGTATACTATGGTACTTGTTCAATAATTCAGTTCAGCTCAGTCGCCCAGTTATGTCCGACTCTTTGCAACCCCATGGATGCAGCACACCAGGCTTCCCAGTTCATCACCAACTCCTGGAGTATACTCAAACTCATGTTCATCGAGTCGGTGGTGACATCCAACCATCTCATCTTCTGTCGGCCCCTTCTCCTCCCACCTTCAATCTTTCCCAGCATCAGGGTCTTTTCTAGTGAGTCAGTTCTTTGTATCAGGTGGTCAAACTATTCCAGTTTCAGCTTCAGCATCAGTCCTTCCAATGAATATTCAGGTTTGATTTCCTTTAGGATGGACTGGTTGGATCTCCTTGCCAACCAAGGGACTCTCAAGAGTCTTTTCCAACACTACAATTCAAAAGCAATAGTTCTTAGGCACTCAGCTTTCTCTATAGTCCAACTCTGACATCCACTCTTGACTACCGGACAAACCATAGCTTTAACTAGATGGACCTTTGTTGGTGAAGTAATGTTTAATAATTAGCTTTGGATCTAATCCCGAAGAGTATTATCAGGAAAACAACAGAATTATAGGATGACAATGTCAGCCAGCCCATATGTAAAGCATTAAAAATTGGAACAGCAGGAGCACTAAGAGGGATCTCTGTGGGGAGGGGGTCAGTGAACAAGTAAAGGAGTACTTAAAAGAAAATATATATTATGTAATTTAGAGTTAGGATAGGAGGTTTCACTTAAGATCATCAACTCTGTAGCCTATGTTACATTAATCAATAACTCTGTGCCTCAATTTATTTATCTATGCAACTGGGATAATAAAATTTTTGTAAAAACTAAATTAACTATTGTCATTTATTTGCTACCTCATGTCTGACTCTTTTGTCAACCCTGTGGACTGCGGCCCACTGGATTCTTCTCTCCGTGGGATTTCTCAGGCAAGAATACTGGAGTGGATTGCCATTTCCTTCTACAGAGTATCTTCCCAACCTAGGGATCAAACACGTGTTTCCTGTAGGTGGATTCTTTACCACTGAGCCACCAGGGAATCCCATAAAATTATTATAAACAAAGCAATAAGAACAATGCATGGCACAGAGGAAAATAGTATCTAAGAGCTGGAGAAAAGATGAGAATATGATAATAGGAAAAACACAGGATTTAGAAAAGCTATGAATAAGAATTACTAATTTTCTAAAATATGGCATCCCTTAGAATCACAAAAGTTTCCAGTTGACTTTCATCCCAGGTACAATGTTCTTTCAGAGGGGCAGGCTTCTATTTTTCTAATAGAAATAAATATAATTCTAACTCACAACTTGATACTGAGTAAGATTCACAAAATCATAATGATATAAATTACTGGAAACTAAATATAACAGCAGACCTAAGAAATGTTTTTGGAGAACAAAAGGGAAATGATTATCAACATGACAATGTAAAAGTGAAATTAGATGCAGAGCTGAGAGTATATAGGCAGATAATATTATCTGACAAAGCGTTAAGCCAAAAAGAACTTTTCGTATGTTGATGGAGGCTCAAAAATATAATTTACAGTTATAAAGATAACCAGTAGAAAAATTTTAACATATATGTGTAAAATCTTCATTTAATGATATAAAATGTTTAGTCAGCAAAGTCCTGGTCATTCATATCAAAGAATCAGTGGACATTGCCTAGACTTCTGGTTTATTACAGAATAATGATAATGACACAAATTAAAATCTCTCTACTCACTTCCACCAAGAAAACAATAACTCATATTCAGCATAACTATGAGATAGAGAACTCTGTGAACTTCAAACTACCTGTACAGTTGAAAAAATAAATAGCAACAAGTTTCAGTTGTTTTCTGAATCTACCAGAAAACAACTCCACACATAAGTGTGATGGATCCTGGGTACACTTGCTCTCAGAAAAACATGTCACACACTGAGTGGTAAACACTGAGAAGAAATCTAATGTCTGATACATCAGAATAATTGCCCTTGAGAAATCAAAAGGAAGAAAGTTGAAAGGTTGTGGGCCAATGGAACAGTACTAGGAAGGCACCACTTCTGTAGAATAAGGGGTTTACTTAAAAGGAGAAAGGACCCCTTGGAGATTTGGAGGCAAAGAAAAAGAAGCAAGCAGGAAAATTAATTAGTGATATTGGTGAAACCCATGTAAATTAAAAATCTGTAAGTCACACTCTTTACAAATTTCTCACTGTATTGGTGCTGTAAGAAATGACCATAATTTGGTGGCTTACACCAATATGAATCTTTTATTTTACAGTTCTGGAAGCCAGAAGTCTGAAATCAATTTCACCAAACTGAAGTCAAGGTGTTATTCCAAGATATTGTAAGACTGATTTATTCTGGAGGTTTTCGGGGGAAAATACATTTCTGCTTTTTTAAGCTTCTAGTGGCTGCCTGTAGCCTAAGCTTGGGGCCCCTTCCTCTATGTTTAAAGCTCATTAAACAAAAATTTGCTTTCATCATCACATTTCTTTCTATCTGTGATTCCTCCTCTGTCACTCTTTCAGTAATCATTCTGCTAATAATTACATTGGGTCCACTCTTATAACCCAGGATAATCTACCTATCTCAAGGCACTCTCTTTAATTTAGAGAATCTAACCACACATTCTCTTTTGCCATATAAGGTAACACAGATTCTGAGATGACATGGACACATTTTATGGGCTATTGTTCAGTATATTCTCCACCATAAATAAAATAAACTACATTTTTCATATGCCAATGCAAGAGAGCAGTCTTGAACTTAGAAATCTAGTTAGACCCCCATACTTTTCTCTATGACCATGCACAACTGTTTTAGCTGGTCTAGAGAAGAAATAAAATTAGGACAAAAAACAGGAAATGAAAAGAGACATTTATACAACACTTCAGGAAAAAAAGAAAACTAGAATAAAAAATGTTTCAAAGTGTGAACATTCTTCCACCAATTACAAAGACTGAAGTAAAGTGTATCACAACATTGTAACATGAATAAAACACACTAAACAATAATTTTCAAATTTAAAGAATGTCTTAAGTCATAAATTAAAAACCTGATTCAAGGATATAGATGTATAAAAATAGAAAGATATGAAACAAAGTCAGGAAAATATTGAATGAAAATACTACAATATCTTAAAAATGACAACTAAACTACAAGTCACCAAAGGAAGACTACACTCACTTAAGATGTATTGAATGCATTGAGGAGATACTTGAAAACTAAAAAAAAAGCATGATAATGAAATATAGAAAAGTATAAAGATCAGTAAAAAAGGACATTCATACATAGGTAAAGGAAAACCTACAATACATAAAATCAGAGTACCTGATTTAAAAAAAAAATAATATTTTTACCTGAAATAAAAAAAAACATATAATAATAAAATAAATCTTCACATCAAAAGGGACTAAAAAGAAAACTAAGGAATAAAAACATAAAAAAGAAAACATACAAAGAAAACTAAGGAATAAAACACGTAAAGAAAACTAAGGAATAAAATATATAAAAAGTAATATAAAACTACAAGTCACCAAAGGAAGACTATACTCACTTGCAATTTAATGAATGTATTGAGGAGATACTTGAAAACTAAAAAAGAAAGCATGATGATGAAATAGAGAAAAGTATAAAGATCAGTAAAAAGGACATTCATACATAGGTAAAGGAAAACCTAGTATACATAAAATCAGAGTACCTGATTATAAAAAAATAATATTTTTACTTGAAATAAAAAAATAAATAACATATAATAATAAAATCAATCTTCACATCAAAAGGGATTGAAAAGAAAACTAAGGAGTAAAACATATAAAAAGTAATATAATACACATATGTAGAAAATAGATATAACAATAAAATAGCAGTTTAGCAGTTGGAACAAAACAAATCATAGATTAAATGTAAATGGATTTAACTCATTTATTCTCAAAGAGACACAGAAAATCCAGCTGTATGTTGCATACAAGAAACCTACTTTGGAGGGACCTTGAAGCCTAAATATTATATATAAGGGCAAATATATACCAGCCTAGGGATCTCTTCAGGAAAATTGGAAACATCAAGGGAGCATTCCACCCAAAGATGGGCACAATAAAGGATAAAAATGGTAGAGACTTAGTAGACGCTGAAGAGATAAGAAAAAGATGGAAAGAATACATGGAAGAACTGTATAAAAGAGATCTTAATGAACTGGATTACTACGATGGTGTGATTAGTCATGCAGAGCCAGACATTCTGGAATGCAAAGTCAAGCAGGCCTTAAGAAGCACTGCAGGGAGGAGGGTTCAGGATGGGGAACACATGTATTCCTGTGGCGGATTCATTTTGATATTTGGCAAAGCTAATGCAATTATATAAAGTTTAAAAATAAAATAAAATTTAAAAAGAAAAAAAAAAATACTTCACACACACACACACAAAAGAAGCACTGCTGTTAATAAAACTAGTGGATGTGATGAAATTCCAGCAGAACTATTCAAATCCCTAAAGGAGGATGCCACAAAGGTTCTGCATTCATTATATCAGCAAGTCTGGAAGACCCAGCAGTGGCTGCAGGACTGGAAAAGGTCAATCCTCATCCCAATCCCCAAATATAGGTAGTATGTTCCACAGTATGTGCTAACCATTGGGCAATTGCACTCATTTCCCATGCTAGCAAGGTAATGCTTAAAATCTTGCATGCTAGGCTTCAGCATTATATAAACCAAGAACTTCCAGATGTCCAAGTTGGGTTTAGAAAAGGAAGAGGAACTAGAGATCAAATAGAGGTCAACATTCACTGGATTATAGAGAAAGCAAGGGGATTTCAGAAAAAACATCTATCTCTGTTTCATTGACTACGTTAAATCCTTTGACTGTGTGGATCATGACAAACTGTGGAAAGCTCTTAGAGAGATGGAAATACCAGACCATCTTACCTGTCTCCTGAGGATCCTGTAGGTGGGTCAAGAAGCAAGGAAATGGTAACCCACTCCAGTATTCTTGACTGGAGAATCCCATGGTCAGAGGAGCCTGGTAGGCTACAGTCCATGGGGTCGCAAAGAGTTGGACACGACTGAGCGACTTCACTCACTTATCAGGATTCTCTGGTAGTTCAGCTGGTAAAGAACCTGCCTGAAATGCAGGAGACCCCAGTTCGATTCCTGGGTTGGGAAGATCTGCTGGAGAAGGGAACAGCTACCCACTCCAGTATTCTGGCCTGGAGAATTCCATGAACTGTATAGTACATGGTGTTGCAAAGGGTCGGACACATCTGAGCAACTTTCACTTTCATGGAACAACTGATTGGTTCAATATTGAGAAAGAAGTACCACAGGGTTGTTTGTTGTCACCCTGTTTATTTAATCTATGCTTGTTTAATCTGTGTTGAGAATATCATGAGACATGCTGGGCTTGATGAGTGACAAGCTGGAATCAAGATAGGTGGGAGAAATATCAACAACCTTGGATATGCAGATGATACTACTGAAATGGCAGAAAGCAAAGAGGAACTAAACAGCTTTTTGATGAGGGTGAAGGAGGAAAGTGAAAGAGCCGGCTTAAGACTAAATATTAAAAAAAAGCTAAGATCATGTCATTCAGATCCATTACTGCATGGCAAATAGAAGGGGAAAAGGTGGACATAGTGGTAGATTTCCTCTTCTTGGGCTCAAAAATTGCTGCAGAGGGTGACTTCAGCCATGAAATCAGAAGACGATTGCTTCTTGAAAGCGATGACAAACCTGGACAATGTGCTGAAAAGCAGAGACATTATTCTGCCTACAAAGATCCATATAGTCAAGGCTATGGTCTTCTCAGTGGTCATGTATGGTTGTGAGAATTGGACCATAAAGAAGACAGAACACCAAGGAACTGATGCCTTTGAACTGTGGTGCTGGAGAAGACTCCTGAAAGTCCCTTGCACAAGGAGGTCAAGTCAGTCAGTCTTAAGGGACATCAACCCTGAATATTCACTGGAAAGACTGATGATGAAGCTGAAACTCCAGTATTTTGGTCATCTAATGTGAACAGATGACTCATTGGAAAAGACCCTGATGCTGGGGAAGATTGAAGGGGGGAGGAGAACGAGATGACAGAGGATGAGATGGTTAGATGGCATCACCAGCTTGATAGACATGAGTTTGAGCAAGCTCTGGGAGTTGGTGATGGACAGGAAAGCCTAGCGTGCTGCAGTCCATGGGGGTCGCAGTCAGACACGACTGGTCAACTGAACTGAACTTAACACTGCTTTCCTCTTCAGTTCAGTTCAGTTCAGTCACTCAGTAGTGTCCGACTCTTTGCGACCCCATGAACCACAGCATGCCAGGCCTCCCTGTCCATCACCAACTCCCGGAGTTTACCCAAACTCATGTCCATTGAGTTGGTGATGCCATCCAATGATAGGTGAAAAACCCTATTATTTTTTTTTTAATGAAGTTATGTGTGTGTTTGTTATTTGTAGGTAAATGCATCCCTAACTGCTACAAATAGCTCTGATTAAATGCAATTTACCAGTTTACTCTCAGTGATCACAAAATGATCATGTATTATTTTACAGTGACTTCATGTCATATACTGGAGGAGGAAATGGCAACCCACTCCAGTTTTCTTGCCTGAAAAATCACATGGACAAGGAGCCTGGCAGGCTACAGTCCGTAGGATTGTAAAGAGTCACATATGACTGAGTGACTAAGCACATATCATATACTGTGGACATTAGTAAATATGTTCAGAAGTATTATGCTAGGGAAAAAATTCAGGAAATAGATATTTATAGGATATAGCTTTATTTATATATATTGCATGGCATTTTATTTGCCAAGAGTATAAATATCTTATTTTTATGTTAAAATGACCAGGATGGTTTCACTGTTCAATTTGGTCAAACAAAAGAAATGTGAAAGTGAAGTTGCTCAATTGTGTCCAACTCTTTGTGACCCCATAGACTGTAGCCTACCAGTCTCCTCTGTCCATGGGATTTTCCAGGCAATAGTAACTGGAGTGGGTTGCCATTTCCTTCTCCAGGGGATTTTCTCAATCCAGGGCTCAAACCCGGGTCTCCCGCATTGTAGACAGACGCTTTACCGTCTGAGCCACGAGGGAAGTCCAATTTGGTCAAAGAAAAGAAATGTAATTGATACTAATTGTTTGGAATACAGAGACTAAAGAGTCTATTAAACTTTTCACATGTCAAAGCTCTTTGGCATCATGAAGACATAGTAGATTTAGGATACTATAGAAAATAATAATGACATATTTTTAATGATTCTCTTTGGGGAGGACATTGAGATATGTAATCATGAAAAATTCAATCACGTTTTTAAAACCACACTATGATAGAGATATAACTTTGCATTTATTATCCTTCAACCAAGAGCAAAATTCACTCTCATTAAGTGTCTCTGCTTAACCAACCTTAAAATAATTTAATTTTGATCATTAATTCCTTATTAAAATACTAAATATAACAAAAGAGGGACAGATTTTATTGAATATTAAGGGACCTTTTGATTAATTCTAAGCTGAAAGCTTGCTGCCTCATCTTTTGCTTGGCATAAGGATACTCTCCTTTTTTATTATGTAAAGTTACTTACATCAGCACATTTATTTAGTAAAGAGTGAAGCAAAATCTTTGTTTTAGTCACTGCATTCAAGTTTTCAGGCCTCCTCCTGGTTCTTCTCCAGGAATTCTCCAGGTTGTAAATATTTAAACATGTAAATGGTTATTATTAAATATACTGTATAAGCAAACACTGACGAAAATATATTTCAAGGCACATGAATTATCCCTGGATCTAACAATCCATCTCACTTATGTTAATTTAGAGGACATTACATTAAAAAATGATCATTTACATTGACACAGGCACACTTCTTCCTAAAATGAGAATCATCCTACCATAGGTACTATTTCATTATGAACTTGTGGCTTCCAGAGTAAAGTGTGTCAGAACAGAATCCTAGCTTTGCATCTGTGTGTATAGTTTTGGAACTTGAAAAAGACTTATAACTCTCTAGGTTCAGTTTCCAAACAAGTAAAAGAGAATGTTGGCATATTAGAGTGTTTAGAATTTAAACCATATCTAGAAGGCAATGAAATTTATGGGAAGATAGTAGGAAGTATAGTTCTATTCTTAATATATTTTCTGTCCAGGCCATGTTTGAGCTTCATTAGTTATTTCACTCCTCTGTGTTATAGCACAAGCCAGTAGGGAGGGCATAAAGAATGTTGACTTTGGAATCAGAAGATCAGAAAAGAATTGGACTGAGTAACAGTTTTACTGCTTACTGCCTGTTCAACCTTTAACAAAGCAGTTAACTTTTAGACACTCAGTTTTATCATCTGCTAAATGGAGATTACTCTTCTTCCAAACACAAACAATAAATGAGGTAATTTTTCAAGGTACCTAATAAAGTAACTGGCACATTATAGAAAGTTGATAAAGATTATACTCATTAACAAGTGTACTTTAAAAACATACAGATAAACTTTGACATGAAATACATTGGCTTATTATGAATCAGTGATAAGTAGTTCAAATGACTTTATCAGATTCCAGGACAGCAGAATTTTGTTTATTCTTACTATGAAGTTCATCTTGATTTACATTTGTCCCTAAAAAAGTTCGCTTCTTCAACTTGAATAATATTAACAAAATAAGCATCATATGAAACACTAAGTTGGACAGTTTATATATTTTCATAGGCCAGAGTCTTACATAGAAGAGGGTTATGAAAAATAAATCTATGCTGGGACATTCTCAGAAGACTTGAGTTAGCATGAGCTGAAGAGGTACATCTCAAGGGAAAGAAAATAAATCAACATAAGGACAGTGCACTAAAACATATTTTCCTGTTTTATTTATGGTTAGCAAAATGCATTTGGGGTTTTCTGATGAGATTATTATTACTACCTCTCATGATTTAAATTCCATATATATTATATGAATATTAACTAAAATCAAAGAAAAGTTTAATTTTTTTCCCTGAAAATTGGGTGAAATAGCATGTAAAATTTACTAATTTTGTTTTCCTATAGTGATGAAATTTACTCATTTTTATTGCCTTTTGCCAAAAATGGTTAATACCACAACATTGATGAAGGAAGGGTTTAAGACTTATGTGGCCATTGTTATTAAACCCACGTCTTCTTAGCTAGGATACTTATTTTAATACAATTTACATATTAATTTTTTAAACTATCTGTGACATACAAATCAAATGTAGATTTCTATGAAAAAAGGTTTTCTGCCTCATTGGTTTCAAGTTACCCTCTAAGGTTTGGTAATCACAAAGAATTATGCTAAGGCAGCATTTCCTGTTGTGCCAGAGTCTCATAAAGTCATCTGAACCACTTACCAGTGACTCATAACAAACTAGTGTATTTCTCATCAAGATTTATTCTAGGTTTAAATATTGAGTTCAGTTCAGTTCGGTTCAATTGCTCAGTCATGTCCGACTCTTTGCGACCCCATGAATTGCAGCACGCCAGGCCTCCGTGTCCATCACCAACTCCCGGAGTTCACCCAAACTCATGTCCATCGAGTTGGTGATGCCATCCAGCCATCTCATCCTCTGTCGTCCCCTTCTCCTCCCGTCCCCAATCCCTCCCAGCATCAGAATTCTTTCCAATGAGTCAACTCTTCGCATGAGGTGGCCAAAGTACTGGAGTTTCAGCTTTAGAATCAATCCTTTCAATGAACACCCAGGGCTGATCGATCTCCTTTAGAATGGACTGGTTGGATCTCCTTTCAGTCCAAGGGACTCTCAAGAGTCTTCTCCAACACCACAGTTCAAAAGCATCAATTCTTTGGCACTCAGCTTTCTTCACAGTCCAACTCTCACATCCATACATCACCACTGGAAAAACCATAGCCTTGACTAGACAGACCTTTGTTGGCAAAGTAATGTCTTTGCTTTTGAATATGCTATCTAGGTTTGTCATAACTTTCCTTCCAAGGAGTAAGCGTCTTTTAATTTCATGGCTGCAATCACCATCTGCAGTGATTTGGGAGCCCCCAAAAATAAAGTCTGACACTGTTTCCACTGTTTCCCCATCTATTTGCCATGAAGTGATAGGACCAGATGCCATGATCCACAGGTGAATTCCAGTTCAGTATCTTTCTTTCTTTTCAATTATATTTACTGTTCCTATTTTTATATCTGAAAGTTATCTATTCTAGTCTAGTTTTAGAAGTTTTTGAAGATTCATGATCTTCTAAAGGTCCAAAATAGAATTTTGAAATTGCTTGTCTATTGTTGTTGAAGTTAGATCAAATATGATCACTGAGATATTTCATGCTTTATTTTTTTTAATTTAATTTTATTTTTAAACTTTACAATATTGTATTAGTTTTGCCAAATATCAAAATGAATCCGCCACAGGTATACCCGTGTTCCCCATCCCAAACCCTCCTCCCTCCTCCCTCCCCTACCCTCCCTCTGGGTCGTCCCAGTGCACCAGCCCCAAGCATCCAGTATCGTGCATCAAACCTGGACTGGCGACTTGTTTCATACATGATATTATACATGTTTCAATGCTATTCTCCCAAATCTCCCCACCCTCTCCCTCTCCCACAGAGTCCATAAGACTGATCTATACATCAGTGTCTCTTTTGCTGTCTCGTACACAGGGTTATTGTTACCATCTTTCTAAATTCCATATATATGCGTTAGTATACTGTATTGGTGTTTTTCTTTCTGGCTTACTTCACTCTGTATAATAGGTTCCAGTTTCATCCATCTCATTAGAACTGATTCAAATGTATTCTTTTTAATGGCTGAGTAATACTCCATTGTGTATATGTACCATAGCTTTCTTATCCATTCATCTGTTGATGGGCATTTTTATGCATCTCTATTCATTTATAGATATAAGGTTTTTAGTAAGCTTATATTGGTAAAATATTATGTATCAGGACAATAGCTGTGAACCTCTTCATGTAAAAACCAGCTCAATCTACAGTAACCAGTCCAGGAAGCCATCTTACTATCTATAAATCAAACTTATAGGAAGTCAGACCACTGTCTCTACAAAATAGTCTATATAGACAAACAACAACTCCTACAACAATTAGCTCCAAGTGAATAGGACTGATTAGTAATTGGTTGCTTTCCTAATATTTGTCCTGTTTCCATTTTAATTCTAATTGAGAAAATTAAATATGCAGGCCTATCCAAATACATAATATACACCCTTCTAGTAAGCCTGCCTACAGCTTCTCCATGCCAACATCCTCCAGTCAGGGCATACTTGAAGCTTTCCCTCTTTTCTACTATAAAAGCTTTCCCATTTCTCGCCCTTTGCCTGCCTTTGAGATTCTGTGAAAATGAAAGTAATAGTGGTTGACTCTCTTGCTAGAGCAAGCTCTGAATAAATAACTTCTGCCTGTACTAATCTGGTTGCTTTTTATTTCTACACTTGCCTAACCTACATAAAATGACTTTAGTTTAATACCTTTGATGCAAACTATTTTATATGTTAGGCTTTGGGTCAGGTCCAAACTCAAGGCAGTAAACTATACAAATAATGTTCATGTCCTCACTTAGTTCAAAATTGGCAAAATAAATAAGCAGGTAAATGGAAAATATTAATATCATGGGCTTGACTTTGAAGATAAAGCCAGGCATAGTTTGTTAGTTAAATACAGAGTGATTTGTAAAGAAGAAAGATAGTGTAGCTAAAAGAGAATAGTACATACATAACATGTTTTTAAAATAAATATTTAGCAAACTATTTAATAAATATAATAGCCCTTGTTTTATTTTCAATTAATTCTTAACAAAAGTATCATTTTTTTCCTTTAAAATATTTGCTATATACATTTCTCAAATATATCTTCAGATTTAAATTTAAGCTGACAGATATTCAGCTCAGCATTTATGTTTCCTTTTGGACTAATGAGATTAAACACTCCCTTGATGATTATTTAATAGATGTTTCCTCTTAGATTCTCATATGTTTTTGAAATTACATTTGGACCAAAAAGAAAGTTTTGATAATTTGGATTTGGTAATTAGTATTTTCCAACTATCTCACATTTAAGAAAGACCACTTAATTTTAGTTTGTAAAATATTCTCTGCAAAATTTTGAGCATAATATTAAATAAAAATTCCTTTTCTTCTTGGGACTAAGATGAGGGATTTGCTATCCAATGTATTTCTAACTTGCTGAATTCTTTTTGAAATCCTAACACTAGTCAATGTTAAAATATTGCCCCTCAAAATTTGCATTTTAAAAACAATTTGAACTATAGATAACATTTTGCACTTATACCAGATTCACAAACTCTTTTGGATCTATTTGATTAATAATAAACTTCATAAAAGTCTAATATTTGGTCACCATTGACTATCCCAATTATGTTTTGTTTTTCATTTTGTCATTAGTATCTAAACAAATGGATTGTAGCCTCAGTTGGGTCATATGGCATTTTCAGGGACTAGAAATGCATCTCTCTTACTTCAGTTTTCTTTGATGATATATTTATTTCTCACACTTGGTTACTAGTTACTAAAATTTAGGGATGCACTAAGTGTCTTGGGAACAAAGAAGAGTTGAGAGCTTTTAGGTGGGTTTAAAAAGACATAGCTGGACCACAAATTTTAAGTAAAATGTTATCAGAGAGATAACAAGAGAAGGGAATTAATTTTCCAGAAATATAACTTCTAGATAGTCACTGTTTAGTTATAAATATATTCAATATTAGAACTCACATTTTAAATTAATTAATTAGTTATGAAACCAAAAAAGAGGTGATCACTTATAAGATTAGAACTAACTGTAGGTATTAATTCGAGATAGCATGGTGATGAAGCCCAGTACTTTTGGAATGCATGTTTAGAACCAAGTAGCTTAACAGTTGTCAAACATTAAGTTTTTTGTATGTGGTTGTGGTTAAACTATCCTCACCCTCAGGATGACAAGCTAGATAAAAGTCTCCCCCTCCTCCACACACAAATAGACTCATGATTCTGCAAATGCCACAATCTGAGCAGAAAAGAAAAAGTAAGTCAGAAGAAAACTTACCCAGTATAAGCAGATAAGCTAGTTCTCTTCTCTTTTGAACTAAATTTTAGATGGAAGTAAAAGGTGAAATTTAAAATAACAGAAACAACAATTGCAACAACATTAACAACAAAACTTTTGTGGAAATGTTCAAAAGTTACTAGCTTATCCTCAGGCTTTTCAGGTAACTTGGTGGTAAAGATTCTGCCTGCCAATGCTGGAGACACTGGTTCAATTCCTGGATCAGGAAGATCCCCTGGTGGAGAGGAAATAAACCCACTCCAAAGTTCTTGCCTTGAAAATCCCATGGACAGAGGAGCCTGGTGGGCTACACCATAGGGTACCAAAGAGTTGGACATGGACACAACTGAGAGACTGAGCAGGCACAGCTTATCCTCACTTCGGTTTGGAATCTATTTATTTATTTATTTATTTATTTTTTACTTTACAATATTGTATTGGTTTTGCCATACATTGACATGAATCTGGGAACACATGCACACCCATGGGTTTGGAATCTAATTGCCCACTATTTGCATTTCCTTCTCTAACTTCCAGGGCTGACAACAACAACATGAAAAGACCATTATCAACTCTAATGGATCCTTTTTGGAGACTCCCTGAGGATCATAGGAAAACAAGTCCATATAAAACAGGGTCAAACCAGGTCTTCTAGTAACTCTCTGAGGGAATACAAATGAAAATTGAGAATAACTATTTAACTAAAATTAACACAATCACATAACACAAAAATGTCAAGGCACCTTGAGCTGGAGTCAGAAAAATCAGCAAATTTTCAGAAAAAAAATTTTTTTTAATTTTTAAATAATTAATTAATTTTACATTACAATATTGTATTTGTTTTGCCATACATTGACTTGAATCCACCATGAGTGTACATGTGTTCCCCATCCTGAACCCCCTTCCCACCTCCCTCCCCATCCCATCCCTCTGGGTCATCCCAGTGCACCAGCCCCGAGCACCCTGTATCATGCATCAAACCTGGACTGGTGATTGGTTTCACATATGATATTTTACAAGTTTCAATGCCATTCTCCCATATCATCCCACCCTCGCCCTCTCCCACAGAGTCCAAAAAACTGTCAATATATCTGTGTCTCTTTTGCTGTCTCATACACAGGGTTATCGTTACCTTCTTTCTAAATTCCATATATATGGGTTAGTATACTGTATTGGTATTTTCTTTCTGGCTTACCTCACTCTGTATGATAGTCTCCAGTTTCATCCACCTCATTAGAACTGATTCAAATGTATTCTTTTTAATGGCTGAGTAATATTCCATTGTGTATATGTACCACAGCTTTCTTATCCGTTCATCTGCTGATGGACATCTAGGTTGCTTCCATGTCTTGGCTATTATAAACAGTGCTGCAATGAACATTGGGGTACATGTATCTCTTTTGATTCTGGTTTCCTCGGTGTGTGTGCCCAGCAGTGGGATTGCTGGGTCAAAGACCCAATCAAAAAGTGGGCCAAAGAACTAAACAGACATTTTTCCAAAGAAGACATACAGATGGCCAACAAACACATGAAAAGATGCTCAACATCACTCATCAGAGAAATGCAAATCAAAACCACAATGAGGTACCATTTCACGCCAGTCAGAACGGCTGCTATCCAAAAGTCTACAAGCAATAAATGCTGGAGAGGGTGTGGAGAAAAGGGAACCCTCTTACACTGTTGGTAGGAATGCAAACTAGTCCCGCCACTATGGAGAACAGTGTGGAGGAAAAAAAATTTTAACAAAAGGGCCAGAATCATAAAAACTTCAAATAAAAAGGTTATATATTATAAAATTAGAAAAAAATATTTTCTAACTTTAAAGGTAAGGAATTGAATTTTAAACAATTAAATTAGCAATAAAAAATTAAAAATAAACCAAAATATCTTAAAAGGAAATTTAGAAATTTTAGAAATGAAATATATCTGAAATTAAAAATGCAATACCAGGGTTAAAATGGCAAATTAGATATGACTGAACAGAGAATTAGGAAATAGGAACATATACCAATAGCATGCTGGAATACTTTTATAATATTCCAGTAATTTTTCAGAAAGCAATGTATTTATTAAAGATGTAGAAGATGGAAAAAATTACATCTGTCATCTAACTGACATATAGAACATTCAGCCAACTATTACTGAATACACATTTTCTTTAAGGATGTGCAAGTCAGTTAAGAAATTGAGAATAAGTCATGTATTAAAGTGTGAACCAATATATCCCAAAATATAGACTTTATACAGATCAAAGTTTTTGCCAAAATGCAGTTGTTATAAATCAAAAAAGTACAAAAAGATTAAAAACTAAATCTTTATAAATCTACATGTCATATGTTGCTAAATAAAATCCAAATCCATATGGAATCAAATGGAAATTAAAGTACTATAATGAAAATACTACCTATCAAACTTGTGAAAGGCTGGTAAAGCAGTACTTATAATGAAATTTACAGTCTAAGGTGCATATATTCAATAAGGAGAAAAACTAAACAAATGATAAAACTAAGCAAATGCCTTAAACATTTTGAAAATGAACATCAATATGCCACACAGAGTAAGTAGGAAGAAAACGTAGGTAAATAAATGAAGTAGAAAAACAAGATTAAGTAAGATTTTAAAAACTCAGAAAATATAATTCTTTGAAAAGATTAATAGAGTTGATAAATCTTTAAGCTGAACTAAGAAAAATAACTGACATAAATACAAGTATTAGAATATAAATGATATAACTTCAATAACAGTAGGAATTAAAATATTAAAAATAAATTGTATATTTCCTAGAAAAATGTAAATTTTCAAAACTGACTTAAAATCCAAATATTTTCTGTAACTATTAAAAATTAAATCAATAATTTAAAATTTTCCAACAAAGAAAACCCAAATCTAAGAGCATTTAGAATGTGTATAGTACTCTATCAGACATTCAAGAAATAGTTCTAATATTTTACAAAGTCATAAAGAGAGTAAAAACAGTAGAAGAAATAGAAAAAGAGGGAATTCAAATTATTTAATGCTAGTAAAAATTTAATTCCAGAATCAGATGTAAAATTTCCCCAAATTTTAGTGATTGAAATAATAAATATTTGTTATCTATTTTTGTGGTTCTAGAACCTCAGAGTTGCTTATCTAAAAGGTTCTGGCTCAGGATGTCTGTCTAAGCTGCAGTCACCTCAGGACTTACCTGGAAAACTCTCTACTTCCAAGTTCACTCTTGTAGCTCTTGGCAGGCTTTGAGTACATACAGGGCACTGGAGGAAAACATTATTGCTTTCCACCTGGTTCTCTTCATAGGGATGCTCACCATATAGCAACTTGCTTCTCCCAGAGATAGGTATCTGAGAGAGAAGTATGAGTGAGAATAACCAAGACAGAAGTCACAGTATTTTTAGAACTTGATATTTAAAATGATACCCCATCTCATCCTGCAATACTCTGTCCAGAGAGAGAAGGGTTACACAAGTGTGTGAATTCAAGGAGGCAGGGATTTGCAGGAGAGAGACCACCTTAAAGGCTGCCCGTCATACCAGATAAGGAAACTGAGAAGACTGCATGCAAGTTCATATACATTGACAAAAAACTCCTTAATAAAATAATAGCAATTAGATTGCATCAATAGTTTAAAATGAAATTATATCCTAGCCAAATTGGAATACAAAGATGTTTTAAGATTATTAAAAAAAAATGATTACATTATAATATATTACATTAACATTAAAAAGGTGGGAAACAATCAAATGGATAGGTATAGAAAATAATCTTAAGACAAAATTCAACATTCATTCATGAGAAAAATAGCATATTAGGACAAGGAGAGAACTTCCATAACCTTATGAACCATGTCAGTTCAGTAATTATAGGAAACATTATATTCAATGAGTAGGTATAAAAATCATTACATGTAAAATCAAGAAATAGAAAAAAACAGCCAATACCATTGATTAATATTCATATTTTTTAGTATTTATTCAATATTTTCCTGGAAGACTTAGCCAAATCACTAAGATATGAAAAAAAAAGGATAGGAAAATAAGAAAAATTAATATTACCATATTATATGATTATCCATATATACATAAAACTACAGAAAACTTTATAATTAAAAGATTACTAATTTTGTTGAATATTAGGCAAATATACAAAGAACATTTTCCATTCCAGAAATAAAAGTTAAATATGATAAAAATAATAGAAAAACAGATACCATAATGAAATAGAAATTAATTTTTTAAAGAATACACATGAGCTCTATAAAAAAGCTACAACTCTAATAAGGATTTCATATGATTATCTGTATATTTGTAAGCTATTGCATACAAAATTAAAGGAACAAGAAAATACGAATGTTAAGAAAAATCACATCATTTAATATGAAAATATTTCACGTTCTATCTTCATTTATCTATTCTTTCATGATATTGATATTAAGCAGTCTTAGTAAAACAAATTTTCATATAAATAAAAAATTTAAAAACCTTAGTCATGAAGAGATAAATTGGAGAGGTTTTCATGAAAAACAAAAATGGTTTTGAATGAATGTCTATTTAAAATAGAATAAGACTTCAAAAAATTAGAGATACCAAGGGAATATTTCATGTAAACATGAGCACTGCTATTGCTGCTAAGTCGCTTCAGTTGTGTCTGACTCTGTGCGACGGCATAGAAGGCAGCCCAACAGGTTCCCCTGTCCCTGGGATTCTCCAGGCAAGAACACTGGAGTGGATTGCCATTTCCTTCTCCAATGCATGAAAGTGAAAAGTGAAAGTGAAGTCACTGAGTCTTGTCCTACTCCTAGCAACCCCATGGACTGCAGCCTATCAGGTTCCTCCATCCATGGGATTTTCCAGGCGAGAGTACTGGAGTGGGTAAAGATGGGCACAATAAAAGACAAAAATGGTATGTACCTAACAGAAGCAGAAGCTATTAAGAGGGGGTGGCAAGAATACATGGAAGACTGTAAAAACAAGATCTTCATGACCCAGATACCACCATCATGTGACCACTCACCTAGAGCCAGACATCCTGGAATGCAAAGTAAAGTGGGCCTTAGGAAGCATCACTAATGAATAAAGTTATTGGAGGTGATGTAATTCCAGCTGAGCTATTTCAAATCATAAAAAGATGATGCTGTGAAAGTGCTACACTCAATATGCCAGCGAATTTGGAAAACTCAGCAGTGGCCACAAGACTGGAAAAGGTCAGTTTTCATTCCAATCCCAAAGAAAAGCAATGCCAAAGAATGTTCAAACTACCACACAGTTGCACTCATCTCACAGGCTAGCAAAGAAATGCTCAAAATTCTCTAAGCTAGGTTTCAGTAATACATGAACTGAGAACTTTCAGATATTCAAGCTGGATTTAGAAAAGGCAGAGGAATCAGAGATCAAATTGCCAACATCCACTGGAGCATAAAAAAGGCAAAAGAATGCCAGAAGAAACATCTACTTCTGCTTCACTGACTATGCTAAAGCCTTTGTATGGATCACAACAAACTGGATAATTCTTCAAGAGATGGGAACACCAGACTACCTAACCTGCCTCCTGAGAAATCTGTATGTGGGACAAGAAGCAACATTTAGAACCAGATATAGAACAAAGGACTGGTTCCAGAGTGGGAAAGGTCAAGGCTTATAGAGTTACCTGCTTATTTAATGTACATGCAGACTACATCATGCAAATTGCTGGGCTGGATGAAGCACAAGTTGGAATAAGATTGCCAGGAGAAATAACAGTAACCTCAGATATGCAGATGACACCACCCTTATGGCAGAAAGTGAAAAGGAACTGAAAAGCCTCTTGATGAAAGTGAAAGGAGATTGAAAGAGCTGGCTTGAAATTCAACATTCAAAAAATGAAGACCATCCATCACTTCAGTCGCTCAGTCGTGTCTGACTCTTAGCGATCCCATGAATTCCAGCATGTCAGCCTTCTGTGTCCATCACCAACTCCCGGAGTTCACCCAAACTCATGTTCATCGAGTAGGTGATTCCATCCAGCCATCTCATCCTCTGTCGTCCCCTTCTCCTCCTGCCCCCAATCCCTCCCAGCATCAGAGTCTTTTCCAATGAGTCAACTCTTCCATGAGGTGGCCAAAGTACTGGAGTTTCAGCTTTAGCATCACTCCTTCCAATGAACAACCAGGACTGATCTCATTTAGAATGGCCTGGTTGGATCTCCTTGCAGTCCAAGGGACTCTCAAGAGTCTTCTCTAACACCATAGTTTAAAAGCATCAATTCTTTGGCACTCAGCTTTCTTCACAGTCCAAATCTCACATCTATACATGACCACTGGAAAAAACATAGCCTTGACTAGATGGACCTTTGTTGGCAAAGTAATGTCTCTGCTTTTGAATATGCTACCTAGGTTGGTCATAACTTTCCTTCCAAGGAGTAAGCGTCTTTTAATTGCATGGCTGCAGTCACCATCTGCAGTGATTTTGGAGCCCCCCAAAATAAAGTCTGACACTGTTTCCACTGTTTCCCCATCTATTTCCCATGAAGTGATGGGATCAGATGCCATGATCTTAGTTTTATGAATGTTGAGCTTTAAGCCAACTTTTTCACTCTTCTCTTCAACTTTCATCAAGAGGTTTTTTAGCTCCTCTTCACTTTCTGCCATAAGTGTGGTGTCATCTGCAGATCTGAGGTTATTGATATTTCTCCTGGCAATCTTGATTCCAGGTTGTGCTTCTTCCAGCACAGCGTTTCTCATGATGTACTCTGCATAGAAGTTAAATGAACAGGTTGACAATATACAGCCTTGACATACTTCTTTTCCTATTTGGAACCAGTCTGTTGTTCCATGTTCAGTTCTAACTGTTGCTTCCTGACCTGTATATAGGTTTCTCAAGAGGCAGGTTAGGTGGTCTGGTATCCCCATCTCTTTCAGAATTTTCCACAGTTTATTGTGATCCACACAGTCAAAGGCTTTGGAATAGACAATAAAACAGTAATAGATGTTTTTCTGTAACTCTCTTGCTTTTTCATTGATCCAGCAGATATTGGCAATTTGATCTCTGGCTCCTCTGCCTTTTCTAAAACCAACTTGAACACCTGGAAGTTCATGGTATTGCTGAAGCCTGGCTTGGAGAATTTTGAGCATTACTTTACTAGCGTGTGAAATGAGTGCAATTGTGTGGTAGTTTGAGCATTCTTTGGCAATGCCTTTCTTTGGGAATGGAATGAAAACTGACCTTTTCCAGTCCTGAGGCCACTGCTGAGTTTTCCAAATTTGCTGGCATATTGAGTGCAGCACTTTCACAGCATCATCTTTCAGGATTTGAAACAGCTCAACTGGAATTCCATCACCTCCACTAGCTTTGTTCATAGTGATGCTTTCTAAGGCCCACTTGACTTCACGTTCCAGGATGTCTGGCTTTAGTTGAGTGATCACGCCATCATCATTATCTGGGTCGTGAAGATCTTTTTTGTACAGTTCTTCTGTATATTCTTGCCACCTCTTCTTAATATCTTCTGCTTCTGTTAGGTCCATACCATTTCTGTCTTTTATCAAGCCTATCTTTGAATGAAATGTTCCCTTGGTATCTCTAATTTTCTGGAAGAGATCTCTAGTCTTTCCCATTCTGTTGTTTTCCTCTATTTCTTTATATTGATAACTGAGGAAGGCTTTCTTATCTCTCCTTGCTATTCTTTGGAACTCTGTGTTCAGATGCTTTTATCTTTCTTTTTCTCCTTTGCTTTTTGCTTCTCTTCTTTTCACAGCTATTTTTAAGGCATCCTCAGACAGCCATTTTGATTTTTTGCATTTCTTTTCCATGGGGATGGTCTTGATCCCTGTCTCCTGTACAATGTCACAAACCTCATACCATAGTTCATCAGGCACTCTATGTATCAGACCTAATCCCTAAAATCTATTTCTCATTTCCACTGTATAATCATAAAGGATTTGATTTAGGTCATACCTGAATGGTCTAGTGGTTTTCCCTACTTTCTTCAATTTAAGTCTGAATTTGGCAATAAAGAGTTCATGATCTGAGCCACAGTCAGCTCCTGGTCTTGTTTTTGCTAACTGTATAGAACTTCTCCATTTTTGGCTGCCAAGAATATAATCAATCTGATTTCGGTGTTGACCATCTGGTGATGTCCATGTGTAGAGTCTTCTCCTATGTTGTTGGAAGAGGGTGTTTGCTATCACTAGTTCATTCTCTTGGCAAAACTCTTTGCCTTTGCCCTGCTTCATTCCATATTCAAGGCCAAATTTGCCTGTTACTCCAGGTGTTTCTTGACTTCCTACTTTTGCATTCCAGTCCCCTATATTGAAAAGGACATCTTTTTTGGGTGTTAGTTCTAAAAGGTCTTGTAGGTCTTCATAGAACCGTTCAACTTCAGCATCTTCAGCATTACTGGTTGGGGCATAGACTTGGATTACTGTGATATTGAATGGTTTGCCTTGGTAACGGACAGAGATCATTCTGTCATTTTTGAGATTGCATCCGAGTACTGCATTTCAGACTCTTATGTTGACCATGATGGCTACTGCATTTCTCCTAAAGAATTCCTGCCCACAGTAGTAGATATAACGGTCATCTGAGTTAAATTCACCCATTCCAGTCCATTTTAGTTTACTGATTCCTAGAATGTCGACCTTCACTCTTGCCATCTCCTGTTTGACCACTTCCAATTTGCCTTGATTCATGGACCTAACATTCCAGGTTCCTATGCAATATTGCTCTTTACAGCATCAGACCTTGCTTCTATCACCAGTCACATCCACAACTGTGTATTGTTTTTGCTTTGGTTCCATCCCTTCATTCTTTCTGGATTTATTTCTCCACTGATCTCCAGTAGCATATCGGGCACCTACTGATTTGGGGAGTTCCTCTTTCAGTATCCTATCATTTTGCCTTTTCATACTGTTCATGGGGTTCTAAATGCAAGAATACTGAAGTAGTTTGCCATTCCCTTCTCCAGTAGACCACATTCTGTCAGACCTCTCCACGGTGTCCTGCCTGTCTTGGGTGGCTCAATATGGCATGGCTTAGATTCATTGAGTTAGACAAGGCTGTGGTCTGTGTGATTAGATTGACTACTTTTCTGATTATGGTTTGTGTGTCTGCCTTCTGATGTCTCTTGCAACACCTACCGTCTTACTTGGGTTTCTCTTATCTTGGACATGGGGTATCCCTTCACAACTGCTCCAGCAAAGTGCAGCCGCTGCTCCTTACCTTGGAGGAGCGGTATCTCCTCACAGCCGCCCCTCCTGACATTGAATGTGGAATAACTCCTCTCTGCCCTCCTGCGCCCGTGTAGCCACCACTCCTTGAATTGTTCCACATTCACCAGCATATCCTGGAGCAAATGCAACTGCCACTCCTACTGGAGCAGTGACCACCAAAGGGACCATCCAAGGAATGTTTACAAACATGAGAAGCAACCTGAAAATCCCAAAACCCTCTAAAGAATAAAGCTGCACAGGGCATAGCTGACTGGCTTGCATTGCATCTTGCGGGCTCCTGTGGTTCTTCCTGCGTCTGGGAGTGTGCCCAGGCCGGCAACGCACGCCAATCCGCAGGAACCACCACAGGGCAGCAGTGAGTTGTCGGGACCACCGAGAGATGCCAAACCATCCATCACTTCATGGCAAATAGATGGGGAAACAATGGAAACAGTGAGAGACTATTTTCTAGGGCTCTGAAAACACTACAGATGGTGATTGCAGACATGAAATTAAAAGACGCTTGCTCCTTGGAAGAAAAGCTATGACAAACATAGACAGAATAGTAAAAAGTAGAGATATTGCCAATAAAGGTCCATCTGATCAAAGCTATGGTTTTACCAGTAGTTATGTATGGATGTGTGAGTTGGATCATTAATAAAGCTGAGTTCCGAAGAATTGATGCTTTTGAACTGTGGTATTGGAGAAGACTCTTCAGAGTCCTTTGGACTGCCAGAAGATCAAATCAGTGAATCCTAAAGGAAACCCATCCTGAATATTCATTGGAAGGACTGATACTGAAGCTGAAGTTCCAGTACTTTGGCCACCTGAAGAACTGATTCATTCCAAAAGACACTGATGCTGGGAAAGATTGAAGGCTGGAGGAGAAGCAGATGACAGAGGATGAGATGATTGGATGGCATCACTGACTTAATGGACATAAGTTTGAGCAAGCCCCGGGAGTTAGTGATGGTCTGGGAAGCCTGATGTGCTGCAGTGCATGGATTCACAAAGTTTTGCACATGACTGAGCAACTGAACTGAACTGAATAACATATTTTTTAAAACTGTTGGTAGTAAATTTTTGAAGGATGAAATCTTGTACTACAAACAAAAATGAAGGACATTATTTCAACTTAGTAACAAGCTAAATTAAAGTAATACAGATTAATTTTATTCTTAGGAGTCAATTGCCATGGAATTTCCTTGCTTTGTACAACTAAAAGAAATAAAAAGAAAATCTGGAATTATTGTTCATGCTCCATTCAACTGAAGAAGTTAATCACCTATTTGGAATTAGGATCCATATTTTGTATCCTGTACTTTGAATTTTTTTTTTTACTATATAACCTATAATATATTGTCATAGACAAAAAAAAAAAAAAAGAGAGAGAGAGAGAGAGGAAAGAAGCAGCATTTTGTGTACTGAAATGGAAGAGATTTACTGTTATTTGTTCAGAAGTGTGTGAACAAAAATGATGTGGCTCTAAGGATTTGTGCATGGATGTGTAACAGATTCACCGCACTTTAAAGGTGAAAATTCAAGTCACCAAAGAAACCTGAACTTTTTAGATTTATAATTGGATTATATAAAAATTCAGTTAATGAAATTAAGTAAAGTGAAAATTTTTAATTGATGTCCTTTATATTTTGATTCATCCTTTTCTCTTTCTTTACTTTGTAAGGATTCTTTTTCCTTAACTATATTGAAAGTCAGCAGTATTGTTTAAGCACAGATCTTAATGGGTGTTAATGAAGCAGGAACAAAGATCTTCTAAAAGATTCAAACTTCTCTATGGAGGATTTTCTTGCAGGGGATTAGTGCCAGTTATGCTTTTTTCACATTGATAATAAATTAAGATTATATGTTACTTCTCTTTGATTTTCTTTGCCTTATTATGATAATTGTTATGATGCTAATTAGCAAATTGTGTGTTTCTTCATCAGTTTAATTTATTTTGATTTTTTAAAGTAGAGGAACAAATTAGCATGGCATAAGACACAAAATCACCATAATAGCATAACAAGCAAAAGAAAATGAATGAATTAGCACATAGTTGAAGTTACTTGGAAGACAATTCTATGTCTCCAGATGCAATATGATAATTTACCTATTCTTGGTGAAAATTTTCATTAAAATAAGCAATATTGTAGGCCCTTATGAAGTTTGAAATTATACTTAACATTTCTGTGACAAAGGTGGATTATTTTTTATTAAATAAAGGATTTCCTGCATTTTTCCATTGAAAATGTATACTGCTAGAGGTTTGTCTGTGGTAACATTCCAGAGAAACACTTCACATGCAGAATGTGTCTGCACAAATTATTTATTCAAGGTAGACTAACCAAACACTATGCTAGTGTTTTATGTACAAGACTAAAACCATTAAAAATCCTATAAAATAAAATTTGTTATTTTACTAACACTATATTTTAATAAAAATGAAATCAGATTGTAACCTCTTCATATGCAAAGATATCTGGCATGTAGTAGGCGTGCAGTGATTAAAAAATGAATAAATAAATGGATGAATGGTATCCTAATAACTATTAATGGTTCTTTCTGTTTTCATTAAGTTTCTGTTACATTGGTAGGCTTAAGTTTCACAATGTATGTAGTGTGACAGTCTTTGATTTGTTTTGGGGTAGAATGTACCGAAAGGGAAATGTAATCTCTGGGTGACCAGTCACACATTATAAAGGAATAGCATAAAATGACGTAAAGAAATAAAAAAGACAGTATTGACAACCTGTCTGGCATATCATGTGCCAGTTCTTTTCCTTTCAGGAAGTCTCTCTTTAGTGAATGTTCAGTCCAGTTGGTATAGGAGTTTGATTTGTGACTGATGAAGGAAGCTCATGTCTGGGTGCCAACACAATCACCTGGAAAGGAAGGAGATTTGATGTCATATAGACCCATAACAAAACCTGATATTTACACAAAGACCTTTGGCAAGGGGCACCAATCCTTGAAGCCAATCTACCTCTGCAATAAAATGTCCTAAGAAAGGAAGAGAGATCAGGATGTATTGTGTTCTTTGTTTTGTTTGATCAAGCTGGTGTCTAAAAGGAATTGATATCCTCACAGGCATAAATGGCTCTCTAGCTCATACTGAATTTAGGTTTATGTTGCTGATGTCAATTTTCCTGAGAATTTATTCATTAAAAGAGTTTTCTTTTTTATTCCTTTAACAAAATAAGAGATTCTGAACTTGGCCCCCGAAACCCTCATGTTTGGCTCTCCTCCATAAAAAAGAAGACCCAAGCATGATTTACAACTTACATAAAGCCTGAAATTTCTTTATTTGGAATGAGATTAGTGAATGTTAACAATAGTGGTCCAAATCCTTTTTCTGGGAAAGTTAAAATTTTAGAGTTAGCTAGTCCAAAAGGAATTTCCATAAGTTTCTCAACAGTTTTTTTAACCTCTTTACTGAATTGAACTATGTCCCTGCAAACTTTAAGATCACTTGGAATTTCTGAACGTGACCTTTTGTGGAAATGGGGGCTTGACAAAGATCCTCAAGACTAGGATAAGCTCCATATCCAATGTAAGTCACGTACTTGTAAGAGGAGGGAAATTTGGACACAGAAACAGAAACACACAAGGTCATGTAAAATTGAGACAATGAAACAGATATCAGGAAGAGAAATTTAGGAAACAATCCCATTATCCATCATACCAAAAAAAAAAATCTAGGAATAAACCTACTTAAGGAGGCAAAAGACCTGTTCTCAAAAACTGTATGATGATGATGAAAGAAAGTGAAGATAACACAAACAGATAGAAAGATATACTGTGTTCTTAGATTGGAAGAATTAACATTGTTAAAATGACCATACTACTCAAGGCAATCTACAGATTCAGTGTAATGACATTTTTCACAGACCTGGAACAAAAATTTTTTAAATTTGCATGGGAACTCAAAAGATCCCCCAAATAGCCAAAATAATCTTGAAGAAGAAGAATAGAGCTGGACAAATCATGCTCTCTAATCTCAGACTATACTACAAAACTACAGTAAACAAAATATTATAGTACTAGCACAAAAACAGACACATAGATCAATGGAACAGTATAGAAAGTTCAGAAAGAAACCTAGGGACTTAAGATTAATTAATCCACAACAAAGGAGGCAAAAATATACAACATAGAAAAGGCAGTCTCTTCAATAAGTGGTGCTAGGAAAATTGGACAGCTAGAGGTAAAAGAATATAATTAGAATATTTTCTAACACTTTATACAAAAATTAACTCAAAATGGATTAAAAATGTAAACTCAAGGCCGGATACTATGAAACACCTAGAGGAACCTGAGGCAGGAGACTCTTTGACATAAATTACAGCAATATTTTTTTAGATCCATCTCCTACGGTAATGAAAAACAAAAATAAACAAATGTGACCTAATTAAATGTAAAAGCTTTTGAATAGCAACGAAACCATAAACAAAATGAAAACACAACCTATGAACTGGGAGAAAATACTTGAACATGATGCAACTAACAAGCAAATAATTTCCAAAATATACAAATAGCTCATACAGCTCAACATTTAGGGGAAAAACTAATCAAAAAAGGGCAGAAAACCTAAACAGACATTTCTTTAAAGAAGAGATACAGCTGGCCAACAGGTACATGGAAAGATGTTCAACACTGATAATTACTAAAAAAATGTAAATCAAAACCACAATGAGGTGTTACATCACACCAGTTAGAATGGCCATCATTAAAATGTCTACAAATAATAAACTCTAGAGAAGATGTGGAGGAAAAGGAACCATCTTACACTGTTGGTGGGAATGTAAATTAGTATGGAAAATACAATGGTAAGGTTCCTTAAAAAACCCAATGTTATCATATGACCCAACAATCCCACTCCTAAGCATACCTGGAGGAAAGCTTAATTTGCAAAGTTATATGCACCCCAGTGTTTATAGGAGCACTATTTACAATAGCCAAACCATGGAAAAATCCTAAATGTTCATCAACAGGGGCATGAATAAATATGTGAGGTGTATACATGACATACACACACACGTGCCCACACATACACAGACACACAGAGAGATACAATGGAATATTATTCGACCATAGAAAAGAATGAAATAATGCCATTTGCAGCAACATGGATGAACCTAGAGATTTTTATGCTAAGTATGTCAGAAAGAGACAACATATGATATTACTTGGATGTGGAATCTAAATAGGACACAAATGAACTTATCTATGAAACAGACACACGGACATAAAGAACAACCTTGTGGTTGCCAAGGGGCTGTGGGGGAGGGATGGATTGGGTGTTTGGGATTAGTAGATGCAAACTATTACACATAAGATGGATAAACAACAAGGTATCACTGTATAGATATTCAATAAATTGTAACTACCTATAATGGAAAATGATCTGGAAAAGAATATATATATATATTCTTTATATACTTTATATACATATATATATATATATATACACATATGAAGTAGAGTTAATTTGCAATGTTTCAGGTATAATACCTGTAATACTTCAACAAAAAACAGTTAAGAAAAATGGAGACAAAGACGGGAACACCAAAGATTGCTGATAATTAACCGAAACTGGGAGAAGCAAAATTAGAATTCACTCCTCCCCTACCTGCCCACCGAGACTCGGAGGGAACATGGTCTTGCTGACAACTCGATTTGAACTTCTAGGTTCCAGAACTGTGAAACAAAGATTTTTGTTTGTTTGTTTTTAAGCTGCCTATTTGTCTTAGGAAACAAAGTTAGACTTTAGTGCTAGGAAGTTGAATGTTACTGTATCAAATACTCAGATGTGTAAGTATCTTCATTAAACACATGGAGATATTTTTCATTTCCACAAAGAATATATTCTCTTAAAGATAAGGAATAGAGAATGGAAGTGTTTGGAAGCACATGATAGTAAAGTCTAAACCACCTTGAAGAGACTGTTGGTAGAAATACATACATAGTAAAGGTGATTCTGGTGAGTTCTCAAAGAAATAAGCAGAACTGTATAAAAGTTTCTACCACCTTAGTGTATACATATATTATAAATAGAATGTTGCCAGAAACACTAATGTCTTTTCTGGTGAGATATTAGATGGAAAAGAGAAACATGCTGTTGGAAATTGGAAGAAAAGCTATCCTTGTCATAAGTGGCATAAAACAAGGCTAGATTGTTTTCTACTGTTGAATACAGAAAGATAAAACTTGTACGCAGTTAACTTGGATGCTTAGCTGAGGAGATGTCTAAGCCAGGTTTAGAAGGTACAACCTAATTTCTCCTTCCTGCTTGTAGTATATTGTGAGAGAAAATAAATAAATTGAGGAATTAACTGTTTAGTGAAAAGGAACCAGCACTTGATGATTTGGAAAGTTCTCAGCCCATCCAGACAGCATGCTCTGGGAGTAGAGCCAAGAGTGTAGTTGAACAATTATTTACTAAGGTAACAGTTAGGCATGTGATTAGCCATGTGACTTATGTATCCAACAGCAATCTTATTAAAAGCCAGGAATAAAATTGGAGTTATCCAGAAAGGCTCTGTGGAGAATCGTGGTGTCTAATGGCATGGATCTCCTCAAAATTCACAGAGGGCAAAGAGGGTTTGAGAATTTTATACCAGTAGAAATACTTCCAGCCTGGACTGAAAGGAACAGAGATGGTATGGATATCTGTTGCTTTAAGCCACCAATTTTGCTTTATCATATCAGTCCTAGAAAACTAATAAAACCTCTAAAAGAAGCAAAACCCATTGGAAGACTTCATGCCTGAGGAAGGAATATGATCTTCCAAAACGAAGGGGAGATACTTGAGATTAGCTATATGTAACTCATTGTCTTGAAAAGTATCTCCAGTGTCTTCCACATTGAGAAGAGTTCAACTGGAAAGATGTGTATGTCTATATCCATATTCATTACTATTGCCATATATGTATCTATATATACATATATAATTATATCTACATTTGTATCCCTCTGTAAAAGAATAAATGCATAATAACACAAAGAAGCAAGAACAAAATGAAATCAGGACAAGATGTACTGAAAAAGGTAAAAATATGCAAAAGAGTTCAAGAACACTTTGGATTTGATTACATGTAGACACAGTGATTGATAAATTATAATGCCTATGGGTGCTAGTTGGACAAATTAAGTCAATGAAACACATGGGATACTTATATATTATTAAACACATGGAAATATTTTCATTTATACAAAAACAAAATGTGTTCTCTGTGAATCTTCCTAAAAACCATTATTTCACAACATTTTTTGATTCCATCAAAAATCATTTTCCCATTTTTGATTGAGGCATTTGTACAGCCACATGATCTTATGGCAATTATTTAACTCCACAGTTATAGAGTAAAAGAAACCATAGACAATACATAAAGGAATGAGCATATTTTATTTACAGAAAAACATAGCAGAATTTGGACCATAAGCCCTAGTTTGCTGATCACGGCTTTATATGTCAACAAAATTAATAATATTTTTTTTCCCAACCAATGAAATGTGTAAAAGCGTATGCAATATAGTACCTGACAGTAAATTAGAAATCTAAGGTATACATATGTGTAATATGAAAGTAGTCATCCCACTAGGTGGGCTTCCCTGGTGGCTCAGACAGTAAAGCATCGGCCTGCAGTGTGGGAGATCTGGGTTCAATTCCTAAGTCAGGAAGGTCTCATGGAGTAGGGAATGGCTACCCACTGCACAGAGGAGCCTTATTAATTACCTGATTTTGCACAGAACTTAAATAATTCTTTGTTAGGCTTTTTTTGTTACTGTAGCCATGTTTCACACAACACACACACACATACACACTTTGTACTGTTAAAAAATATTTGATTAAGTATAGGAATACTTAAAGAGAAAGGATCTTTTAGAATAAAGTGAGGGGCTATTCAAGAATAGGACTGCTAAAGTCAACAGCCTTGTCTTTCATCTTGACTCCTTAATTTATTTACTAGCTGAAAATGGGAAAGTTCCTTAAATTCTTAATTTCATTCTTTTAATCTATAAAATGAATAATAAAAATATCTACTTCGTAGGGGTTCTGTTAGAACTAAGGGCTCAGCATAGATGAGGCATATCACTGATACTTGAATTAATTTTGATTTTTTGTATCATTAATCAATAGTAAGTGAAAGTGAAATTCGCTCAGTCATGTCAGACTCTTTGAGACTCCATGGACTATACAGTCACAGTGAGTCGGACATGACTGAATGACTTTCACTATACAGTCCATGGAATTCTCTAGGCCAAAATACTGGAGTGCTTTCTTCTCCAGAGGATGTTCCCAACCCAGGGATCGAACCCAGGTCTCCCACATTGCATATGGATTCTTTACCAGCTGAGCCACAAGGGAATTCCAAGAACACTGGAGTGGATAGCCTATCTCTTCTCCAGGAGATTTTCCCAAACCGGGAATCAAACTGGGGTCTTCTGCATTCCAGGTGAATTCTTTACCAAATGAGTTATCAGGGTAGCCCAAATCAATAGTAAGTGGCAGCCATATATATAAAGAATGTTAGACATAATTCTAAATTTGTACACTTATTATTAATATCACTGTAATAATTTTCACTTTTTAAGCAACTCAAGCTAGATTATCATCTGTATTGGTTTCTGTGCTCTGTTGGCAAGAGCTATTAACATACTCCAGTAGTCCAAGGCAGCAAATACTACATATGGTTCCTATGTGGTGGCAAAGCACTTCTAAATAAATAAATATTGTACAGAGGCTATAGTTAACTGAGCAATTTAAGTATAACACAAGTTGGAATAAGTCAACATTACTATGGATACCTAGCAAAGCAATTCACACCAAAATGTCAGAAATATTTAATAATAAAAATTGATCATAATCTATTTTAACAAACACCACAAATTTTCATAGTATTTTTTGTCTTTTTCTTTGAAAGTAAACCAATATGAGATGTTTCTTGAATGTCATCTCACAAATTGAAGAACAAATACTTAAGTTCATATTTAACAGATTATAGTTAACTTACTTTAGTTCATAAATATAAATCATTAATAAATAAAAAAAAATCATAGGCCACAGCAACAAAGGCAGTACATGCTTAAAGTCTGGAAAAATTATTCCATTTTCACGCTATGGTTAGGCATTTAACAATTCTATTCTCCAGTGAATAGAATTGAAACTTTCCATTTCAAATATGAATCCCTTGAGGATTAGGATTTTGATAGCTGAGTTATTTTCTAGTTTATGAAGCCACTGCCTTTGTGAGAACTTACAAGCTATAAAGCGTCATAAGCCCACTGGTTGCTACAAGCTACCAAATCATTATTCTCAAAACATGGAACACAATTATTCATGTAACATTTAAATATTTTACTACTTAATATACTCCAGTTCAATAGTGAATCAGATTCTCTACCATATCAAAGTGAAAGACTATTCTCTAAACATGGTTAAATACATGAACGTTTTGTAAGCTATTATTAACAAGGAGCAGAATTTAAATATACAAATTTTGAAAAGTATTACTCTTGAGCCAGCCAGGCAACACATGCTACTATAAAAATGCCTCAAGGTCTTCAGTGAGGGAATATCTATTAAATGCAAAAGGCAAGACAGTAAACAGCATGGTGGAACAGTGTAAGTCAGGCAGCCTAAAACTAGATGTATGCTTAGTCGCTCAGTCATGTGCAACTCTTTGTGACCCTTCTGTCCATTGGGGATTCTCCAGGCAAGAATACTGGAGTGGGTTGCCATTCCCTCCTGCAGGGGATCTTCCCAACTCAGGGATCGAACCCAGGTCTCCCACATTGCAGGTGGATTCTTTAATATCTAGATAGTAGGCCAGGATTGAAGGAGTGGTGGCCTTTGTATTCCAAAGCCTAAATGAAAAACCTCAAAGAATTGCAGGAGTGTATTGTGGACTGAGATAAAATATAAATGCAGTACCATTACTTCATAGGAAATAAATGGGGAAACAGTGGAAACAGTGTCAGACTTTATTTTTTGAGCTCCAAAATCACTGCAGATGGTGACTGCAGCCATGAAATTAAAAGATGCTTACCCCTTGGAAGGAAACTTATGACCAACCTAGATAGCATATTCAAAAGCAGAGACATTACCATGCCAACAAAGGTCCGTCTAGTCAAGGCTATGGTTTTTCCAGTGGTCATGTATGGATATGAGAGTTGGACTGTGAAGAAAGCTGAGCACTGAAGAATTGATGCTTTTGAACTGTGGTGTTTGAGAAGACTCTTGAGAGTCCCTTGGACTGTAAGGAGATCCAACCAGTCCATCCTAAAGGAGATCAGTCCTGGTTGTTCATTGGAAGGACTGATGCTGAAGCTGAAACTCCAATACTTTGGCCACCTCATGCAAAGGGTTGACTCATTGGAAAACACCCTGATTCTGGGAAAGATTGAGGGCTGGAGGAGAAGGGGACGACAGAGGATGAGATGGCTGGATGGCATCACTGACTCAATGGACATCGGTTTGGGTAGACTCTGGGAGTTGGTGATGGACAGGGAGGCCTGGCATGATGAGATTCATGGAGTCGCAAAGAGTCGGACAGGACTGAGTGACAACTGAACTGAACATTCTTGAAGCCTATAGTCTTATAATGCAAGAGATCTCTTGTCAAAAACAAATGTCTTCTGTTACAGACATTATATGTTTTTTAATGCCACTAGACTCAAAATCAACCCTGCTTATCTTGGTCAGTACTAGCCTGATATATAAATAGTTCTTAAACCTAAAGATCTGTCCTGAAGATTAGGCATTAGGACTCATAATATTCCCATTCATCACTTTCACTTGGACTTTGAACTACAGTGATCTTAATAAAACTCAAGAATTGCAATTTAAAAAAACTGTAAAATAACTTGTACATGTGTATGTAGACATAAAAGTTATGGAAAGAATCCCCAAAACATCACTTGGTAAAAATATTTGCAATTAAACAATGTGAAGAAATTTATAGCAGTTTATCAATGCGTTTCAATTTGTTTGATATTGAAAATATATATTAATAGAATAAACTTACTTAAGAAATCCTGTGATAAGATTATGATACTTATTAATTTCTAGATATGAATGAGTGAATTGGAAACAAGTGAGGACATATGCACTTGTCTTATAGTTTATTTGCTATAAATAATATTTTACCACTTATTCATACTCATGTGTTGGGTGGAGAGAGAAAGAGAGAAGGTGTGTGAGAGAGAAGAAAGCTGTGCAGAAGAAGAATAAATATCCTAACTAGGACCAGAAGAATTATGACTCTTAAAATAGTCACAATCATAGTAAGGAAGAGAAGTGAGGTCCACGCGTGCTCAGTCATTACAGTCGTGTCTGACTCTTTGCAACTAACTCAATGGACTGCAGCCCAGCAGGCTGTCCATGGGGTTCTCCAGGCAAGAATACTGGAGTGGGTTGCCAGGCTCTCCTCCAGGGGATCTTTATGTCCCACTGATCGAACTGGAATCTCCTGCTTTGCAGGTGGATTCTTTACCACTGAGCCACTGGGAAAGCCCAAGAAAAGTGCTAAGAGATCAGTTATTGTAGGCAATAGAAATCCCATCTTCCATGGGCTTGTGTTTCTTTATTAGGAACATTAGAGTTTTACATTAGGAACTCTAAAAATATTTCAGAGTTTGACAAATTTTGGTTAAATCTTATTCCCTCTGTGTGCGTGCATGCTAAGTCACTTCAGTGGTATCCAACTTTGGCGACCCCGTGGCTGTAGCCTGCCAGGCTCCTGTGTCCATGGGATTCGCCAGGCAGGAATACTGGAGCGGGTTGCCATTTTCTGCTTCAGGGGATCTTCCTGACTCAGGATCCAACCTGAGTCTCTTCTGTCTCCTGTATTGTCTTTTGTGTGTGTGTGTGTGTGTGTGTGTGTGTGTGTCTATTTACCACTAGTGCCACCTGGGAAGCCCTTACTGCCTCTACTTACAATTTTGTTTGCTTGACTAAATTTATTAAACAATTTGAGATTTTATTTCTTCAGCTGTGAAATTGGAATAATTTTAACTACCTCAACTAATTATTATAAAAATTAGATAGCATTGGCTTCTCTGGTGACTTTAAAATAGTACTTAATATATGTTTAATGTTGGTGATCTTTCTTTTTCTCCTAACTAATGACAATTAGGACCATACACAGAATTTAAGATTCACAAGCCAAAAGTTGGGACTATCTTTGTGTTGATTTGTATAATAATCCTACTATTAATGTGACAGACCTGTTGCTTTTGGGAAGCTTCTTCCTAGTGATTTAGTCATCATTTCTTGTCATCAATTGAAACCTCAGTCTCTTTCACATGAATAGTAGCAGCAAACTAGTGTTTTCTCCATAAAGTGTTGCTACTTAAATATATAGCTTATTATGTATAACCTCATTTGTTGAGTTAATAAAATCCTGATAATGTATAGAAGTCAGATTTTCAATTTCTATCATTTTCTAAATTTGTTACTATGCTTAAAAGTAATATGGGGCTATTTATATCATTGTGGTAAGTACATAAAAAGTGTGTCTTAAATTTTTGCAGTGGATGAAGCTTAAGCCATAGTGTTCTGGAATTTCTTCCCAATTGACCTGAGTGTGTTCTTTTTATATAAAACTTCAGACTTTGCCATCATCTAGCTCATGGATTTTATCTTGTACATATAATTCCCATGGGACTCTTAATGTCTTGTTGAAATTCTGAACTATTCTGTGTATAAGAATAAAATGACTTGATCTGTCATTTTAATGTCTGAATCAACATAGGAATTGATGAGAGTCTAGCATTCTAGTATCTAGCCATTGCTGTCCTTTTCCAAATATTTATAGGCTCTTCTTTAAATAATCCATTTGAAGATTTTGTCTAGATCCAGGTTCACTGGACTGTAAATTTTTCTATTATTTTTACCCTTTCAAAACTTGAAATATCATCCACCATATCTTTTCTTTCACATTTTCTAGCTAGCCATTGATTACTCAAAAATTCTACCAATGCCTTTACAGTCTCACTACAACTCTTCACAGTGACTTGGTAAGATTGTTTCTGTGTTGGAGATTGAATTCACTAAAGAACATGTAGGTTTATTCTGCTATCCCCTCAATCATCTTTGGCTTCTGTTCAGATTATATATTTATCCTACTTTTTCTAGGCTGAAGAGTCTGCTCCTTGACAGAGGCAAGGGAAGTAAAATTCAGGCCTTATAATTCCCTCTGTCTGCTACATTTAGTCTGAGCTGTAAGTGTATCCTTTCTTTGCCCTTCTTAATCGAGTGTACCTAGCAACATCTCATTCCCCCTTCCCTTTTCTTATTTTTCATAAGACAAGCCATTCTGGGTAGCATAATTGACACAGTATATATCATACTTCTTTTCAGAAAGGGGTCAATCCTTAAGTATAGATAAAGATGTCTGGCATATAATTTTAACTGTAATGTATACTCAAATGCTTGTTCTCTGATAATTATTAGAGATGTTGCTATTTTCCATGTCAAAGAAAATATTATCTGGACTTGCTTAAATATGGTTTGGATGAGTAACTTTGAAAGGATTTGTGCATTCCAACCTTGGTATTTAGAGTTTCCTCAGCAAAATTATATGACAGTATGTCCAAAAGTATTCTAAAAATTCTGAAAGTAAAAATGAATAATCTCTATCTTAAGTAGTTTTTCCTGGGAAACAGACTCAGAGATGCAAATCTGCAAGCTTGTAGTGATTAGGGAGCATCCTCAGCATCACATCCTACTACAAAGTGAAGGACAAGAGACTGGATGAGAGGAGGTTGTAATGCTGTTCAGGAAGCTCTGAATCTTTGTCCTTGTTTTAGGCAAAGTGATCATGATTTCACATTCCTGTATTGACCAGACACGGATGAAGACTGACTCTGGGAAGAGAAAAAAAACCTCAGAGGTTGCAGTTCCCTTTGGTTGAGGGGAGGTTTTTTTTTGTTTGTTTGTTTGTTTGTTTTTTGTTTTTTAATGAACACCTCAGTCTTAGTTGTTATCTGGAAGGAACACCATATCAGTTACTGTAATTCACCCTTTTCACTACAAATACCCATTTGCTTCATATAATCAACTTATCCCATATTTGAACAGATGCTCTGGGATTCTGATTAATTCCTATTACTAGGGAAACTAACAGGAGAAAAGTTAATGGGACAAACCACCCACTGTAGTGGTCTTAGGAATACCACTGATACTTATCTTTTCTGTATTCTACTGCTCATACTAGAGTTTCCTCATTTCTGTTTAAAATCTCTGACAGTCTTAGTGTATTCTCCCTAGAGCATCCCTTGCTGCTGTTGCTGCTAAGTCGCTTCAGTCATGTCCCACTCTGTGCGACCCCATAGACGGCAGCCTACCAGGCTCCCCCATCCCTGGGATTCTCCAGGCAAGAACAACTGGAGGGTTGCCATTTCCTTCTCCAATGCTTGAAAGTGAAAAGGGAAAGTGCAGTCGCTCAGTCGTATCCGACTCTTAGCGACCCCATGGACTGCAGCCTTCCAGGCTCCCTCGTCCATGGGATTTGCCAGGCAAGAGTACTGGAGTGGGGTGCCATTGCCTTCTCTCTGTAGTAAATGGAGTGGCTTTTGAATTCTCTTACTGTTGTTAAATTGTGGTTTTCTAGCTCTATGCTGTGTATCTGTGTATCTGTTCTGGCATGTCAGCTTCTCACAGCCCTTGAGAAGTTCTATCCTTTCTGCTTTACATAGGGTAGGTTATTAATCACTGCTGCTTCCAAGAATCATTCTAGCTTTGAATTAGTATAATTAGATGGGACCTCATCAGGGTGTTAAATTCCATATTGTGGAAGAGTACCCCCATATTGATAAATTACCATTTATCCAACTTTGTATAACACCCTCCTTGATTGAGCATGCTGTCTTTACTCCATTGATACGGGTACAACAGATCTATTACATTGTAATCACTTCTCTCCTAGCAGACTTGCATTTTCCTGACCAAATTATATTGCTACTTAAGTCTAGTTATTGGTCAAGTGGCTGGGATGAAAGAAGAGGATAGAGCCTGAAGCAGAGTGACATATTGTCAGTTAAGGCCGGGGACTCTGAATCATCTTCAAGGAAGGAGACGATGCTAGTTTAACTGAAAGAAGTGGTTCACTTCTATAATCCCAAAGGGTTCAGAAGGACTTCGGGTTTTAAAAATTTTGAGTATGACAATCCTAATGCTCCTACTCCAAATATGAGTCTCATTAATTTGTAACCGAGATCCTAATTTCAATCTATTAGCTATACTATTCCTATAAGAAAATTTTAGGCAATATCTTAACTTTTCTCTAATAGTAGTCTGTTTAATAACCTCCCATGGGGACCATGCTGCCTTCACATTTTACCTTGAGTTGATTAGTAATCACCTTTTATTTTCCTTCAAAATGTGTGTACATACCTCCAAAATGTATCCTCAGTTTCCATAGTCCTTATAAGTACTTTTTTCCAACTCAAACTGCATAAACACCTGAGATATTCTATCTGCCAGTACATTTATTTACTTTGGTAAATCAATTTCAGTTTATCATCAATGAAAACTTCAAAAATTTCACCAAGACTCCATGCCAAGCAAGGACTGTCAGCATTCCTTTTACTAGTGAGGTGACTGAGTGGAAATCAAACTTCCAAAAGCCAATTTAGTATCTGCTTCCTATAGTGATTCTGCTATCGAAAGTTGTAAGTCAGATTTCCCAGATATCAATCTGCAAATAGGTGTATTATCCCAGTCTGCTTTTAGAAACAACACCTATGAGAGAGTGAGGGTGGCAAGACTGAAATGAGACTAAATTTGAACTTTGATACAAAGGCAACAGATAATTCAACCAATCCCATTGGAAGCACTGAAGCTGGGATCATCCTTCAGTGATGTTTTAGATCCAGTATTCAGATGCAGACTGACCTTAAGCAGGGAATATCCTTGGAAGAGGGAGCGCTTTTGTTCAAGGAAATTCTTAGCTGATAGCCTTTTGCTTTCCCAGAGGCTGAAAGAATGAATGTCTCAGTCTGTGAGCAATCATTTGTTCTGTGAAGTGCAGCATCCACTATCTGATCTTATGATGTTTACAATACAGCAGAATAAACCTTGTTTCTATGGGGATAAAAAATAGCATAATAGAGCAATATAATGAAATGTACTATTTTTAGCCCATATGATAATGATATATTGAATGAAACATAAATCTCAAATAATATATCTATAAAATTTTTAATTTGTTGTTAAAAATGTTCTTTTTCCATTCATCTGGTTTTTAAAGAACACTGAAGTAGTATCAATTATCATGCTTTCAGCCTCAGGTAACAGACCACTTAGAAAGTAACTTAAATAACACAGATTTCACTTATCAGTGACATGAAGACAAGCATTTTAGAGGGTTAGTTCAGAAACTCAAGATATTGACAGGAGGTTAGGGGCTTCTATATTTTAACCTTGTTCTTGGTGACACTCCAAGCATTGCATCCTGACAAAAGTGGATGGAGGAAAATGCTTGCCCTTCATCCCTCCATTCGTGTTAGAGATTACATATTTTTCCTAAGTCCTTTATGTTCATTGTCTAGAAGTTTTTCACTTAACTACTCCTGAAATTTCAAATAGGGATGAGATTAGTACAGTTAGCTTAAACCAATTAATTGATTGCCTAGAACAGGGCATATTGTTTCCTACCCCCAACTAACTCAGCATCTATATGAAAGGAAAAGGGGAAATAGATGTAGAATAAGCAACTGATTTTTTTTTTTTTTTTTGCCACAGTGACTGTAGGGGAATTGAGTTGATGTAAATCAGGATGAGATGTTCACATTTAAAGAATGATAGAAGAATGGGTAGGGCTGTATTAAACAAAATTTTATTAACTTGCATAGCAACAATTTTTTTAAATGCTATTTAATACATTGCTTCAGGAGAATTTGAGTAAACTAAATGTCTTGGTGATCTTTATATGGCATATTATTTACTATTTTGCATTAATATACTCCTAATTTGTCATCATTTCAACATATGACAAATCAGTATGTCAGTTTAAATTTATGACAAATAAATGTTCATTTCAATACTATTTTCCTCTGTAAGTACTCAAAATATTTTATTATTTCAGGAAGATGATGGTGTATATAGTTCATTACTGAAAGCACATTACTTTTGTTTCTCTCTGTCCAGTAACACACAAACATACACTGTACCACTGTCCTTTGATAGGCAGAGTCTTTAGCTAGGGCATATATGTTTTTTAAAAGTTAATTTTAAATATATTTATGAATAAACGAATCCAATATCTGTTTCTTTTACTTTCTCTCGCCCTCTTCTTGTGGCTCTCTGATACAACTGAGTTTGACTTCCTACAGACAAAGTACATAAGCCTGGAACATTTTGGCTTTTGTCATCTAAGAACTCTCTCCTTTTTTTTTTTTTGGCCTCACTGGATACCATGTGGGATCTTACTTCCTCAACAAGGGATTGAACCTGCACTGGAAGCACAGAGTCTTAACCACTGGACTACAAGGGGAGTCCCAGAACTCTCTGCTCTTTTAAAACTTTTCTTCATTCTTACTTTGACTTTACTTCTTTCTTTTGGTAAATAAAGCAACATTCACTTGAATGCCACTGCAGGTTTCTCACCTGCTCCTTCTCAGCTCAGCTTGCCAACTGAGTGGTAGAGAGGTTTAGGTTTAACATCTTTCACTTTAAGATTTTAAGTGTTTTTCCCTCTACATTTAATCTTTATAACCATCTGAACTTTTAACAGTAAACAAACCAATATTCAGAAAGATTTGCTTTTCCATAAGAATCTCTCCAAAAGGGGAACTTCTATATACATTTAAATTTCAATCTATATATGTTTCAATAAAAAGTAATTACTCTTTTGTATTAAATTATTTTCTCATTCCATGGTAATGTTTTAAGAAGACTCTCTACAATTTTATACTTTTTGAAGAGACTGGTTAATGATTATATTTTCATCTCAATATTAAAATTTAAATGCAATACAATATTGTAAAGTTAAAAAATAAAATAAAAAATAAAATTTAAATGTACATATGGGTATATCACATATAATCTGAACAATGACTAATATAATTTTTTAAAATTTAAAATATGCTGTATTTGAATTCATTCACTAATTTATTCATCATCCATCCATGAGTTAAATATTGGGAACACAAATAAGAAATTCATCATTAAGTGCAAATTAATGTGGAAGATTCTGTAGTGAAAAATCATATATCAATCTGTATTCTACTTAAGTAGACTTCCTCCAATTTAAGCTTATGAAATAATTCCACGAAGACAAGATATTGTTGCAATGCTACAGCCGTGTACTCTTACAAAGCATTATGATTATTTTCATTAGAGCAAATTGATTCTGCATTGTTTATTCTCAAGATCAATGAGAATCACTGAAGATTTTTGGCCAAGGGTAACATAATCATTTAAGTTATTCCTGTGGTGTTGTTGATGATGGATCAGAGAAGGAGTGGCAGGGTAAGAAGAACAGTTAAGGAATAACACTAACCCAACAATGGCCAGGTAATCTACAGTTTAGGTGCCTGGAGAGGTGCCTAAAACTTCCTTATATTGTATAGTTTCAGAGAAAGACTAACAAGCTGAGGGAGTTCAGCTATCATGTAGGTGTACTGCAATGATTTCAGGCACTAATTAATACAGCCAGTAAGCACTACAGGCTATTGAGTCAAATGACTTCAATTTATACTCAGTTCTTCCACTTACTTAATGGCAACCCACTCCAGCACTCTTGCCTGGAAAATCCCATGGACAGAGGAGCCTGGTAGGCTGCAGTCCATGGGGTCGTGAAGAGTCAGACAAGACTGAGCGAATTCACTTTCCCTTTTCACTTTCATGCATTGGAGAAGGAAATGGCAACCCATTCCAGTGTTCTTGCCTGGAGAATTCCAGGGACAGGGGAGCCTGGTGGGCTGCCGTCTATGGGGTCGCACAGAGTCGGACACTACTGAAGTGACTTAGCAGCAGCAGCAGACAGGATATCAACTCTCTAAACCTCTGTTTACTCATTTGTAAAATAAAATGAATTACAGTAGGCACCCCATTAGCCATTACTCATAATGTGATGGTGAAGATTAATTTAGATTAAAGTAGGAATCCTTATAATGACACTGGGCAGAAACTTCATCATTATTGTTTTAGAGATGAGTTTATTTCATGCCTCACATTCTGTTCTATGAAGTAAAATCTTTTACTGAAACAATTTTGATCAAACTTTTACATATTTTTTGCTTCATGTTTTTCATGCTGTTCTCATGTTTTTGTTCCTTCTATTTTATCTACAAAACCTTATATTTTCCTTAAGTTGTAAATTCTGCATATGAAAGACTGATATATTCTGACATATTAGCATTCACTCTGAAAATACGATCTATAATCTTGAAAGGATAAATATATAAATGAAAAATTATGACATAGTTTACAACTACTTTGAAACTGTTCAATATTTGTTATTGTATTAGCAATTTCAACTTCATAAATTACTACTCTTTCCATCATTTTCAAGCATGTTTCAGTCATAGCTCTCAGAATCTGGTAATTTGACACTTATTTAAACTGTTTAATTAGTATCTATGGTACTTTGTCCTCAAACATAGCTTATCAATGTATATTTGAAATGCTGTTTTAACTTGCTTTACAAAAAACACTGTTTTAATGATTCCTAAGACTACAATATTATATAAAACCTTGTTGTATTCTTTTCTCTTTAATCTGTAGCATCCCTATTTGATTCTTAGGATTTCCGCCTTTCTGCTTATGTTGCCCATTTGTTCTTGCATGTTGGTTATTCTTTCCCATTAGAAAAGAAATGGAAAGAACACGGTTAGCACATTAATAACAGTTGTTTTAAATTTTTAGTCTGATAATTTTAAAATACTTGTTATATCTGAGTTTGGTTCTAATGTTTTCACTGTCTCTTTAATCTTTGATTTTTGCCTTTTAGTGTGCTTTGTAATTTTTTGTTGAAAGCCAGACATGATGCACTCAGTAAAAGGAAATCAGTAAATAGACCTTTAGTTACAGTGTTCAGGTGTAGGGGAAAGGAATCGCCATATATTCCTATGCTCAGATTTTAGTCTTTCAGTGAGTCTCTACCATGGGGATGTGAACTTCACAAGTACTCTCTGTTTATTCCCTGACTTGCCCCTTTCTTCTCCAACTCCATCATTAGGTGGGACAGGATTGTTTAGAGGAGAGGTAATTCTTTTTCTCCATGTTCAGCTAGACTTTAATAAAACTCCAATAGGTTCTGGCAAAACAGTTTCTTTTGAGGGAAGGTCTTGTTAGAAGTATGACATGCCCTGGTGCATTTCAAAATAGTTACATTTCCTCATCTACTTCTGGAATCATAAAAGGATTCTTCTCCCCCCAATCTTCACCAAAAGAACTTGGGAGAGATCCTAGAGGTAAATCTCAGAAGAGTGTGGAGGCACTCCTTAATACTTGTTACCCATGGAAGTTTTAACTTTTATAATTGTCCACATTGAGCCTCCAGGAATTTGTTAGTTACAATTCAGGTTTTCCTATTTTGGCACTGGTTATTCTAAATGTTTATGCTTGTGGATTTCTTTTCTGGTAGGTTGGGATTCAATGTATCTATCTATTTTTATCTCCAGTTTGGGTGACAGTGGCTTGACCTATGAGAGAGCTTCTCAGATGGATCTAAAAAATGTTGATTTTTAAGTTTTTGTTTTGTTTTCAAAATTTTAGTTCTTGAAATTGAGTGATGACTTCTAAGATAATTACATTCTGGACAGGAAAATGGAAGCCTATTATTTTCTTTATAGATCAGTTATGATGACTCATTTAGAGCTACTGCCTATGAATGGAGCTAAGGTAATAAGGAAAAATTAAAGTTAGTTGAAAAACATAAACTTCAAACTTATCTGCTGGCTTAAAATATAGAAAACAAGATGATGAATATCCAAGAAATTTATAAAGTAAAAGAATTATGTTCATGGTAAAAGCTCTTAACAATTTAGATATAGAAGAAATGTACCTCAACAAAATAAAGGGCAAATATGACAAATGCACAGCTAACATCATACTCGAGTGAAATATTGAAAGATTTTTATTTAAGATCAGGAATGAGATACTTTTATCACCACTATTCAACATAGTATGGAGGTCCTAGCCAGAGCAATTAGTAACAGAAAAATAAAAGGTATTAAATTTTAAAAAGAACAAATAAAATGGTCTCTATTAGCAGATTATATGGTTTTATATACAGAAAATTCTAAAGAATAAAAAAAAAAAAAACTGCTAAATAGACCCAAAGGCTCTAAATTTACAGGATACAAAATAACACACAAAACTCAGCAGCTTTTCTGCACATTAACAATTATCTTAAAAAGAAAGAAAATAATTGCCATTTATGATAGTATCCAAAAGTATAAAATGCTTAGGAATAAATTTAACCAAGGAGATGAACACTCTCTACACTGGAAATTACAAAGCATTAATAAAAGATATCAAATAGACCCCAAAAATGGAAAGCTACTCATGGGTTGAAAAATATTGCTAAAATCTCCAGAATAGTCAAAGCCTTTATAGAATCAAAGCAATCCCCACAGATTCTAAAAGTATTTTTTATAGAAGTAGGAAAGATAATTCCTAAAATTAATAGGGGCCCATAAAAGATCTTGAATACCCAAAGCAATCCTGAGAAAAAAGAACAAAGCAGAAAGCGTGACACTTCCTGATACCAAGCTACAATATAGTACTATAGTAAGCAAAACTGTATGGTACCAGGAAAAATCAGATACATACCCAACGGAACTAAATCAAGAGCCTGGAAATGAAACCATGCATATACAGCTAACTAATATTTTATAACAGAGGCAATAATATTCATTGTAAAAAGACAGTCTCTTCAATAAATGGTGCAGGGAAAATTTAATATTCATATAAAAAAATAAACCAGACCCTTCTACCACTCACAAAAGCTAACTTGAAATGGATTAAAAACTTAAATATTTGAGTCCTGGAACCATAAAATCACTAGAAAATCATAATCCATTTTAGTGTACATCTTAAAACTTATACCCTGCTATATATCAATTATATCAAAATAAAACTGAAAAATAGCAAAAGAATTAAAAGGAATATGAGGATGCTTCAGTTCAGTTCAGTTGCTCAGTCATGTCTGACTCTTTGTGACCCCATGGACTGCAGCATGCCAGGCTTGCCTGTCTATCACCAACTCATAGAGCTTACTCAAACTCATGTCCATCAAGTTGATGATGCCATCCAACCATCTCATCCTCTGTCATCCCTTTCCCTCCCACCTTCAATCTTTCCCAGCAACAGGGTCTTTTCCAATGAGTCACTTGTTCACATCAAATGGCCAAAGTATTGGAGTTTTAGCTTCAGCATCAGTCCTTCCAGTGAATAGTCAGGGCTGATTTCCTTTAGCATGAACTGGTTGAATCTCCTTGCAATACAAGCTACTCTTAAAGAGTCTTCTCCAACACCACAGTTCAAAAGCATCAATTCTTCAGCACTCATCTTTTTTTTGGAGAAGGCACCCTACTCCAGTACTCTTGCCTGGAAAATTCCACGGATGGAGGAGGCTGGTGGGCTGCAGTCCATGGGGTCGCTGAGAGTCGGACATGACTGAGCGACTTCACTTTCACTTTTCATTTTCATGCATTGGAGAAGGAAATGCAATCCACTCCAGTGTTCTTGCCTGGAGAATCCCAGGGATGGGGGAGCCTGGTGGGCTGCTATCTATGGGGTCGTATAGAGTCGGACACGACTGAAGTGACTTAGCAGCAACAGCAGCAGCAGCTTTCTTTTAGAGTCCAATTCCCATATCCATACATGGCTACAGGAAAAAGCATAGCTTTGACACTGAAAGATGAATTCCCCAGGTCAGTAGGTGCCCAATATGCTACTGGAGATCAATGGAGAAATAACTCCAGAAAGAATAAAGAGACGGAGCCAAAGCAAAAACAACACCCAGTTGTGGTTGTGATTGTTAGTGGAAGTCAAGTCCAATGCTGTAAACAGCAATATTGCATAGGAACTTGGAATGTTAGGTCCATGAATCAAGGCAAATTGGAAGTGATCAAACAGGATATGGCAAGTGTAAACATTGACATTTTAGGAATCTGTGAACTAAAATGGACTGCAATGGGTGAATTTAACTCAGATGACCATTATATCTACTATTGTGGGCAAGAATCCCTTTAGGAAATATGGAGTAGCCATCATAGTCAACAAGAGTCCAAAATGTAGTGCTTGGATTCAATTTCAAAAACAACAGAATGATCTCTGTTCATTTCCAAGGCAAACCATGCAATATCGAAATAATCTAAGTCTATCCCCCAACAAGTAATGTTAAAGAAAATGCCTCAGGCATGACATTTTTTTCAGTAGATTTTACATCCATGATTGTATGTTTATGTGTGAATACTGGTTCAGGATAGAAAATGTAATTCTTATAGATTGTGATTAAGAAGTTTTGATGTCACTAGAATAAATTATATATTAAATATCTATATTTATTTAACTATCTTGTCAGAAATAATTTAAAAGCATTTTTATCATATATTGACAGAATAATATGTCTGGAAAGAAACTCACACAACTTGCTCCTACCCATCTCTTTTGAAACAGTTATAAATATGTTAATTAAAACTGCTTAGAAAGTCTAATATGATTTCAATAATTAATAATCTATGATAAAGATTTATTATCAGCTCATATTCTAAAATTATAGTAATAAATAATAAATCATCAATAGCATTATTGTACACATATGTTTGGCGGCAGAAGTAGAATTAAACCAAACACATCTCATTTCTAGTCTTAAATGTATTTAAATGTGTCATTTAATTTTTAGATAATTTTAATAACTTAAATTCTTTTAAAATATAAGACAATATTAAAACTTAAAATTTGCTTTGTGTCCCATCGAACATGCTAAATATTATTGAACACTTATTTTTTCATTTTTCTGGCAGTTGAAATATTATTAACTCTATTTTTAAAATTAATTTATTTTTTACTGAAGAATAATTACTTTACAGAATTTTGCTGTTTTCTGTCAAACATCAACATGAATCAACCATAAGTATACATATATTCCCTCCCTTTTGAAACTCCCTATTTTTGACTTTCTACATTATCAACTAACAAATGAGTACTGATTATTCACAGAATGTTCTTAACTACTCATTTCTATACATTCTTTTATAAAATTTGCAAGGTTACATTTATAAGTTTTTTCAGTTCAGTTCAGTCCCTCAGTCGTGTCCAACTCTTTGCGACCCCATGAATAGCAGCATGCCAGGCCTCCCTGTCCATAACCAGCTCCCAGAGTTCACCCAGACTCACGTCCATCGAGTCAGTGATGCCATCCAGCCATCTCATCCTCTGACGTCCCCTTCTCCTCCTGCCCCCAATCCCTCCCAGCATCAGAGTCTTTTCCAATGAGTCAACTCTTCACATGAGGTGGCCAAAGTACTGGAGTTTCAGCTTTAGCATCATTCCTTCCAAAGAACACCCAAGACTGATCTCCTTTAGAATGAACTGGTTGGATCTCCTTGCAGTCCAAGGGACTTTCAAGAGTCTTCTCTAACACCACAGTTGAAAAGCATCAATTCTTTGGTGCTCAGCTTTCTTCACAGTCCAAATCTCACATCCATACATGACTACTGGAAAAACCATAGCCTTGACTAGACGGATCTTTGTTGGCAAAGTAATGCCTCTGCTTTTCAATATGCTATCTAGGTTGGTCATAACTTTCCTTCCAAGGAGTAAGCGTCTTTTAATTTCATGGCTGCAGTCACCATCTGCAGTGATTTTGGAGTCCCCCAAAATAAAGTCTGACACTGTTTCCCCATCTATTTCCCATGAGTTTTTTAAGTAGACTTTATTTCAAGATGCTTAATTGAGGAAAGTGTGAGAATTTGACCTATATCAAATGACTCAAAGAAAAAGCCATATGGAGTTAATTATATAATATTTTCTCATTTTATTTTAGACAACTATTCATAATATGCAGCAATTTCAGAATTCATTGGCAAATAAAGTATCATCTGGGTCAAAAATGCCCATTTAACAAGAAGTGTGGAAGGAGACATGCATTTTAGTAAAGATTTTTATGTTTTTCCAAGGTATAATGAATAATGCCACCTGTAAAAGTTAATTTACTTTGTTAATTTGATGATCCAATATGTAATTGTATTTACAGGATCAATAGATCTGACTTGAGTTGGTAGTGGCACAGTTTGAAATAGTTTATATAGAAAAGAAAACTAAATCCAGAAATGAGAACTAGCCTCTTGATTTCCGCTTGAACCGGGGTAGCCACCTGCCTCCATTTTCTGTTATAGCTCACGTTTATTCACCAAACATTCTAGTGGTTGCCTACAGATGGAAATCAAAACAATAAAATTATGATTGCAGTGCACATCTTGAAATAATAGATTTCCTTATTAGTGCTTTGCATCCATCTGTGATGTCTGAAAGAAACTGAACATAGTTTCTAATTGGGCTGGCTGAATCCATGCATGTATGACCCTTTGGTGTCTCCAGTCAAGGCCATGTGTAAATTCATAATAACTGCTTATTCATAATGGTTCTTTGTAAAATTGCATGGAGTCCTTTCAAAATGACATCCAAGGACAAAGACCTATTTTGTTTAACCTTTTTTCCTCTTCATTTAGAACATAGCTTAGAATAGGCTATTTGAGCTTACATTTTCTTGATATTTTGAAGACAAATTAATTTATTTTTTTTCTGCATTAGCAATGGGAGAATGGTGACAACTAAACTTTGGAAGCCATGGAAACTATAACAATACTATCAAGCAAATTTTTTAAAGTAATTGCATAAATAATCGGAGAAGGCAATGGCACCCCACTCCAGTACTCTTGCCTGGAAAATCCCATGGATGGAGGAGCCTGGTAGGCTGCAGTCCATGGGGTCACTAAGAGTCGGACACGACCGAGCGACTTTCACTTTCCACTTTCATGCATTGGAGAAGGAAATGGCAACCCACTCCAGTATTCTTGCCTGGAGAATCCCAGGGAAGGGGGAGCCTGGTGGGCTACCATCTATGGGGTCGCACAAGTCGGACACGACTGAAGCAACTTAGCAGCAGCAGCAGCAGTGTAAATAATGAATGAAAGTATTGAATATAAATTAATATGGACATGTGGTACCTTATGAGAAAACAAATGCAAATATTAAAGATATATATGACTGAGGAAATTTTCTCTAAGGAAAACAAATTTCTAAACTGTCAATCTACTTTTAGAGATTAGTGGAAACCAAAACCTTGCCTAAGAATCTTATATTTAAAGGCAAAATTCAGTTTCAATATTTCTGTTAATTCTTTGTGTTGTTAAAGAGTAATAGCATAGAATAGATGGCTCTTTTTTACCAGAGGATTTTAATAAGCTTTTACATCAACAATGATTAACCCAGAGCCTGCTTTGTAACACAGGATTTTGGTGAACTGGAGTGTTATATACATATTAAGAAATAGAAACTTGCATGTCATATGCTGGCTTGTTAGTTATTCCCTGTCCACTATTTACTCCCCTCTTGCTAGCATATTCTGCATTGCTTGCTATTCAAAATGGGTGCTTTCCTTGCCTTTTCTAAGCTTTGTAATACCATAGTAGTTCTTCTCTACTTTTATACCAAACTTTTATTTACATCCTTGTGCTTATATGTTACCACATGGATAACTTATGGTATGCTTTTAAGCCATTTAACCTTGGTTATCTTCTTAAAGGTCTTATATCAAAATACAGCCATTGGTTGTTAAGATCTCAACCTCTGAATTTTGAGGGGACAAAACTTAGTCTGTAATACAACACTCTAGGCAAAAAGTGAGATAACAAATACAAAATCCAAAATGTAATAACTAAAACCTAGAAATGCTCAAGAAAAATAATCTAGCTATCATTATATAATTATCATATCACAAGCAACCTTACTATCACTATCATTTAGAGGTGACATTGAAAATGTTGAATGATAAAGTATAGGGCATTAATCCCATATATAGAATGAATAAGGAAAACCATGCATTCCTGAATGTATGTTTATTTATTTTTCAGGAGAAAATATTTGGGGAATATATTGAAGAAATATTTTGGGAATAATAGCTTTCTTGAAAATATATTAATGTGTTTTGCAAAGCAAAGAATATAATGATTTCCTTTTGTTTCCAAAGACAGAATTTGGATAATCTGGTAGAAGTATTAAATACAATCATTTCACCTTGTTAATCAAAGAATAGGCTTTTCTTAAAAAAAAAAAAAAAAAGAAAGAAAAATGTTTTGACATAGACAGAGAGAACATAAAGAATAGATTTGTGAACACAGGGTGGAAAGGAGATGGTGGAACAAATTGAGAGAATAGCATTGATATATACACTACTATGTGTGGGAGTTTGTCAAGGCTGTATATGGTCATCCTGTTTATTTAACTTATATGCAGAGTACATCATGAGAAACGCTGGACTGGAAGAAACACAAGCTGGAATCAAGGTTGCTGGGAGAAATAGCAATAACCTCAGATATGCAGATGACACCACCCTTATGGCAGAAAGTGAAGAGGAACTCAAAAGCCTCTTGATGAAAGTGAAAGTGGAGAGTGAAAAAGTTGGCTTAAAGCTCAACATTCAGAAAACGAGGATCATGGCATCCGGTCCCATCACTTCATGGGAAATAGATGGGGAAACAGTGGAAACAGTGTCAGATTTTATTTTTCTGGGCTCCAAAATCACTGCAGATGGTGATTGCAGCCATGAAATTAAAAGACGCTTACTCCTTGGAAGGAAAGTTATGACCAACCTAGATCAGACCAGATCAGTCGCTCAGTTGTGTCCAACTCTTTGCGACCCCATGAATCGCAGCACGCCAGGCCTCCCTGTCCATCACCAACTCCCGGAGTTCATCCATACTCATGTCCATCGAGTCAGTAACCTAGATAGCATATTAAAAAGCAGAGACATTACTTTGCCAACAAAGGTTCGTCTAGTCAAGGCTATGGTTTTTCCTGTGGTCATGTATGGATGTGAGAGTTGGACTGTGAAGAAAGCTGAGCGCCGAAGAATTGATGCTTTTGAACTGTAGTGTTGGAGAAGACTCTTGAGAGTCCCTTGGACTGCAAGGAGATCCAACCAGTCCATCCTAAAGGAGATCAGCCCTGGGTGTTCTTTGGAAGGACTGATGCTAAAGCTGAAACTCCAGTACTCTGGCCACCTCATGCGAAGAGTTGACTTATTGGAAAAGACTCTGATGCTGGAAGGGATTGGGGGCAAGAGGAGAAGGGGATGACAGAGGATGAGATGGCTGGGTGGCATCACTGACTCGATGGACGTGAGTCTCAGTGAACTCTGGGAGTTGGTGATGGACAGGGAAGCCTGGCATGCTGTGATTCATGGGGTCACAAAGAGTCGCACACAACTGAGAAACTGATCTGATCTGATATGTAAAGTATATAGCTAGTGGAGAACTGCTATATAACACAGGGAGCTCAGCCAGGTGCTCTGTGATGACCTAGAGGGGTGGCATGTAGGTGGGATTGGGACAGAGTTTCAAGATGGAGAGAATATATATACACACAGACACATACTTACTGCTGATTCATGTTGTTGTGGGGCAGAAACCAACACAGATTTTGTAAAGTAATTATCTTTCAATTATAAAACAGTCTTTTTGACTCTGTGGTAGAGGGATGGGGGGATGATTTGGGAGAATGGCATTGAAACATGTATAATATCATATAAGAAACAAATTGCAAGTCCAGGTTTGGTGCAGGATACAGGATGCTTGGGGCTGGTGCACTGGGATGACCCAGAGGAATGGTATGGGGAGGGAGGTGGGAAGGGGCTTCAGGATTGGGAACATGTGTGCACCCGTGGCAGATTCATGTTGATGTATGGCAAAACCAATACAATATTGTAAAGTAATTAGCCTGTAATTAAAATAAATAAATTAAATAATATAAAAAATAAATCAAAAATAAAAATGATTAAAAAAAATAGTATCTCTTGGCAGACAAACTCTAGAGGAAAAAAAAGGTGCTGAGATTCCCATCTTGGAAACACTTATGGCAAGGCTGTTTATTATCACCCTGTTTATTTAACTTATATGAAGAACACGTCATGCAAAATGACAGTTTGGATGAGTTACAAGCTGGAATCAAGATTGCTGGGAGAAATATTAACAACCTCATAAATGGGGATGATACCAGTCTAATGGCAGAAAGCAAAGAGGAACTAAAAAGTCTCTTGATGAGGGTAAAGGAAGAGAATGACAAAACCAGCTTAAAATTGAATATTAAAAAAAAAAAAAAAAACTAAGATCATGGCATCCAATCCCATCACTGTATGGCAAATAGAAGGGGAAAATGTGGAAGCAGTGACATTAGAACTGCTGAATAGACATTAGATGACATTAGACATCATGAAATTAGAAGACAATTGTTTCTTGGCAGGAATGCTCTGACAAACTTGGATAATGTGTTAAAAAGCAAAGACGTTGCTTTGCCAACAAAATCCATGTAGTCAAGGCTATGGTGTTTCCAGTAGTCATGTACAGATGTGAGAGGTGGGCAATAAAGAAGGCAGAGCACCGAAGAACTGATGCTTTCAGACTGTGGTGCCAGGGAAGGCTCTTGAGAGTCCCTTGGATAGCAAGAAGACCAAACCAGTCAATCTTAAAGGAAATCAACCCTGAATACTCATTGGAAGGACAGATGCTGAAGTTGAAGCTCTAAAACTTTAGCCACATGATATGAACAGCTAACTCACTGGAAAAGACCCTGATGCAGGGAAAGATGGAAGGAAAAAGGAGAAGAGTTTGACAGAGGATGAGATGGTTAGATGGCACCACAGATTCAACAAACATGAACTCAGGAACAGTCTGCAAGATGGTGAGGGACAGGGAAGCCTGGCACACTGCAATCCAAGGAGTCACAGAGTCAGACACGACTTGGCAACTGAACAACAACAGCACATTCTGGGATGTGGTTGGGTGATAAGTTGGTCTAAATGACTTCTAGGTGAATTCCAATGCCCAAATTGTCATGATATTGCTTAAAATCTTATTATTTCTCAGGAGTGGTTCTTCCATGATCCTAGAATGGAGATTTTCAGCATAATGATGCAAGGACAGTTTAGAATTTAAAGAGCTAAAGAGGAAACAAATTATTTTAAGGTGAAAATTATAGCAGTCACTTGGATATAAGAATATTCTTAAATGAAGGAAACACTAATGGTAATTGTAATGAGCTTTAGGTGATAAGTAGTTCACCTGGAATATAGAACATACACATATGTAGAAAGCTGAAGGGAAAAGACTGTAGACAGTGAGTTTGTGAAGGAGTGAGACTATTTCAGTTCAGTTCAGTTCAGTTGCTCAGTCGTGTCTGATTCTTTGTGACCCCATAAATCGCAGCATGCCAGGCCTCCGTGTCCATCACCAACTCCCGGAGTTCACTCAGACTCACGTCCATTGAGTCAGTGATGCCATCCAGCCATCTCATCCTCTGTCATCCCCTTGTCCTCCTTCCCCCAATCCCTTGCAGCATCAGAGTCTTTTCCAATGAGTCAACTCTTCTCCTGAGGTGGACAAAGTACTGGAGTTTCAGCTTTAGCATCATTCCTTCCAAAGAAATCCCAGGGCTGAGACTATTTAGAACCCTGCAGTATAGAGTGAGATTAATGTTTTTGAACTCAATCTAAATTGAGTCAAGCTTAGCAATTGTCTGTAATTTGAGAGATTCATCACATATTCTTTGAAATCAGATTTAGTATTAAGTCTAACTATACATAATGGATTTTTGATAGGACCTACAGAGTAATTGATTGAGAGAATAATTCTGAATTATTAGTGATTGGTTAGGTTCAGGAATTTTTCTTGAATAATTTGAAACCAGGGTGAAGTCTATGCATATAAAATATCTTAATATAAACTGTGATACTTTAGAATGTTAGTCTTTTTTGATTTCTATGATGGAAAAATAGTTTTAGTAACTCTTTCTACACTTTCACTCAAATATTATTTTCCCTGAAACTAATGATTTATGTTATTTAGTTTTTTACATTACTTATTTTAACACATCAATTTTATACTTAAAGTTTATATTTTATAAAATTTAAAATAATTTAAATTCAAACAAAGTTTTGGAGATAGAAATGGCAACCCACTCCAGTGTTCTTGCCTCTAGAATTCCATGGACAGAGAAGCCTGGTGGGCTACAGTCCATGGGGTCACAAAGAGTCAGAAATGACTGAGAGACTAATACACAACACAAAGCTTATTTCTATTTTCATAGGTGTTATTATTGCAAGCACTTTTTATCTTTTGATTTATTTTCACATTTTTATGAGTCACAATTGCAGTAACAAATGAACTGAAATCTCTACAAATGAAGTCCACATAGATTTGTTGTTCATTTTGTGTCTAGTGCAGCTGTAATGGCATGCCTTGCAATCTATCCTCATATGGTAACACAGTGTGCCTTCCACGCTATCATGTAATTTTCATGAATACTTGCTTTCTGGTAGAACCACAGAAAGGGTGGAGAAGATGTATATAGAATATTTCAGATCCAAGCTTCCAAATATACTATATCTTACAAATTCAGATATCCCTTGCTTTTTGAAAATTTGCTTCATGACACTTAGCTTTTATAAAAGACATGTATTAGTATCTGTTTTTGCTAACCAGAAGAAATCCAAAGAAGATTTTAACTTTTAAGAAAAATGTGAAAGTAGCATTCAGCATTTGTTTTGCAACTGGCCATTAAAGAGGAAGTGCACACGTGAAGCAGAGAGAGTGGCACCACCAACCTCCTTTCTCAGAAACTACATTCAGAATCTCATCATCAAGCGGCTATGACTCTAAAATGCCTGGGAGCATCTGCACTTAATCTCAACTTATTTTGTGCATCTGTTATCAAGATGTGTCCTAAGGTATTTGTTTCTTTGCTTTACACTATTTCAACTCACAAGAGGTTTCATAGGAAAGTTGTACTTTCAGATACTAGGGGAAGCCTGTATGTCACTTGCTAAAACTCCATCATATAGCATCAACCCAATAACAAGCACCAAAGCTGGTAAAACTAGTCTTAGTTTGTGACCAGGAAGATAGAAAATAAACATAAATTGGTAAAACATGCTGCACAGTCTCTGTTATGAATCTTTTTTTTAAATTTTATTTTATTTTTAAACTTTACATAATTGTATTAGTTTTGCCAAATATCAAAATGAATCTGCTATGAATCTTAATGTAACATTTTCTGAAACTAGGAAGGAGGATAAGGTCAGTACTTTTTCGGAAAGCAAAATCTAAGGTGATAAGGGACCAGCTATGGAGCAACCACAAATTCAGGAAACATGTATTGAAGAGGCAGAGAAAAATACAACTAGAAAAAAAACAATTACAAATGATAAGCTCATCAGTAAAGGTAGGAAATCATTCACACACTAATAGGAGGCAGTTGTAAATAAGGCAACTTTGAGGCAATTACAAATACCAGCAATTGTAAGAAGAGAGGAGTACAAACACAGGATACTGGAAACACAATTGAAGTGAATATAAGCAATGCAAAATAATCTTGATTATATATAGAATGTTACATCAAAATTTTATGGTAACTACAAATCAAAAATCTGTAATCGATACAGAAAAAAAGAAAAAGTAATCCAAACACAACACTAAAGTTAGTCATCAAATCACAAGGGAAGAGAAGAAAAGAGGAAGGAAGAAAAAAAGCCCTACAAAAATAAATTTTAAAAATTAACAAAATGACAATAAGAACATACATATTAATAGTTACCTTAAATATAAACATATTAAATACTTCAACCAAAAGATACAGACTGGCTGAGTGGAATCAAAAACAAGGACCATATATATATACTGTTTACAAGAAACCCACTTCAGATCTAGGGACACATACCGACTGAAAGTGAGGAGATGGAAAAAGGTATGCCATGTGAATGGAAATCAAAAGAAAGCTGGAGTCGCAATCCTCATATTAGATAAAATAGACTTTAAAATAAAGAAGGTTATAAGTGACAATGAAGGACACTAGATAAAGACCAAGGAATCAATCCAAGAAGAACATATAACAATGTAAATATATATGCACCCAACATAGTGACACCTCAATATATAAAGCAAATACTAACAACCATAAAAGGAGAAACTGACAGTAATGCAATAATAATAGTGGAGGACTTTACCACCCTATTTCATCAATGGATAGGTCATTCAGACAGAAAATCAATAAGAAAACACAGGCCTTAAATAACATGTTAGAATGAATGATTATTCCATCCAAAAGCTGCAGAATGCACATTCTTTTCAAGTGCACAAGGAGTATTCCCTTGGATTAACTACACAGTAAGTCACAAAGTGAACTTTGGTAAATTTAAGAGAACAAAAATCATATCAATAATCTTTTCCAACAATGCTGTGAAATTAGAAATCAACTACATGAAAAAATTGTGAAAACACACACACACACAAACATGGAGACTAAACAATATGCTACTAAATAACCAGTGGGTCACTGAAGAAATCAGAGGAAATAAAAAAATACCTAGAGACAAATGATGATGAAAACACAAAGATCCAAAACATATAGAATGCAGCAAAACAGTTCTAAGAGGGAAATTTATAGCAATACAGTCTTACCTCCAGAAACAAGAAAAAATCTCAAAGATTCTAACATTACACCAGAGCAACTAGAAAAAGAAGAAGAAACAAAACTCAAAGTTAGGAAAGGAAAGAAATCATAAAGATCAGAGGAAAAATGAATGAAATATAGATGAAGAAAACAGCAGAAAAGATCAGTGAAACTAAAAACTGGCTCTCTGAAAAGATAAACAAAATGGATAAATCTTTAGCCAAACTGATCAAGAAAACAGAGAGAGGACTCAAATCAATAAATTTTAAAAAAGAGAGATTATAGTGGACATCACAGAAATACAAAGATCATAAGTGATTATGACACACAACTATAGGGATGAAAAGATTTTCAACATCCATAAATCAGTCAGTGTGATACACCACATCATCAAACTGAAGAATAAAAATCATATAATCATCTTATCTCAATAGATGCATTAAAAAGCTTATGATAAAATTCAATATCAATTTATGATAAAAAAATTTCCATAGAGTGGACATAGGAGGAATATACCTCAACATAATAAAGGCCATATATGACAAAACTACAACTAACATTATACTCAAAGTAAAAAGCTGTAAGTATCTCCTCTAAGAATAGGAATGAGACAAGATGTACACTCTAGGCACTTTTATTCAACATGGTTTTGGAAGTTCTATCCCACAGGAATCAGAGAAGAAAAATAAAAGGACTTCAACTTTAAAAAGAAGTAAAACTGTCACTGTAGACACTGTACATTAAAGAAGAAAAATCCTAAAGTAGCTACCAGAAAACTACTACAGTTTATCAATGAATTAGGTAAAGTTGCAGGGTACAAAATTAATATACAGAAATTTGTTTCATTTCTATACACTAACAAAATACAGAACGAAAAATTAAAGAAACAATCTCATTTACCAGCACATCAAAAGAATAAAATACATAGGAATAAAACTACATAAGAAGAAAAAAAAAATGTGTTCTCTGAAAACTAAGAGGAAAGAAATCAAAGATGACACATAGGGAAAGATATACCATGTTCTTGTACTGGAACAATCAATATTGTCATAAGTCTATACTTCTCAAGGCAATCTACAGATTCAATGCAATCACTATCAAATCATCATGAGTTTTTTTTCATAAGATTAAAAAAAACAACAAATTTTTATAATTTGTATGAAAATACAAACAACGCCAAATAGCCAATGCAATCTTGAGAAAGAAAAATGGAGCTGGAGTATTCAGACTATACTACAAAGCTATAGTCATCAGAACAGTATGGTAATGGATCAAAACCAGAGGGTTCAATGGAACAGGATAGTAAGCCCAGAAATAAATGCACAATATGATAAATTAATCTACAACAAAGGAAGCAAGACTATATGATAGAGATTATAGACAGTCTCTTCAACAAATGGTGATGGGAAAACTGGACATGTATGACAAAGAAATTACAACATTCTTTAACATTACACACAAAACTAAACTCAAAAGGAATTAAAGACTTAAACGTAAGACCAGATACTATAAAACCCTTAGAGGAAAACATAGGCAGAACACTCTTTGAGATAAATTCCAGCAATATGTTTTTCAACCTGTCTCCTAGAGTAATGAAAATTAAATAAAATAAGAGTTTTGCACAGCAAAGGAAACCATAAATAAAATGAAAAGACAACCCACAAAGTAGAAGAAAATATTTGTAAATATACAAACAGCTCATATGGCTCAATATACTAACAATAGCAAAAAAAAAAAAAAAAAAAACACACACAGGCAGAAGACCTAAAGAGACATTTCTCCAAAGATGATATCATATGAAAGTATCCTCAACATTGGAAATTATTAAGAAGTGAAAATCAAAACTTAGCTGTGAGATATCATCTTACATGAGTCAGAATAGCCATCATCAAAAAATTGTGCAAACAATAAATGCTGAAGATATGGAGAAAAGGGAACCCTCCTACTCTGTTGGTGGGAACAAAAATTTGTATAGCCACTGTAGATAACAGTATGGAAATCCCCTAAACAATGAAAAATAGAGCTACCATATGATCCAACAATACCAGTTCTGGGCATACATCTGGAGAAAAACATGATCTGAAAGGATAGGTACACCTCAATATTTATTGCAGTGCTGTTTACAATAGCAATGGTATGGAAGCAACCCAAATGTTCAAGGGATGAATAGATAAAGATGATGTGATACACACATATGATGAAATATTGCTCAGTCAGTAAAAGGAAGGAAATAATGCCATTTGCTACAATATGGATGGCCGTGGAGATTATATTAAAAGAAGTCTGACAAAGAAAGGCAAATATCATATGATATTGCTTATATGTGGAATCTAAAAAAAGTGATACAAATGAACTTATTTATAAAAATTAAAGCAGCTTACAGATTTAAAGGACAAGGTTATGTTTACCAGGTACGAAATGTGGGAGGAAGGGATAGATTGGGACTTTGGTATTTTCACATACACACTGCTGTATTTAAAACTACTGTGTAGTACAGGGAACTCTGCCCAGTATCTATAATAACCTAAATTGAAAAATAATTTGGAAAAATTGTTGTTGTTTGGTTACTCAGTCATGTACAGCTCTTTGAGACCCCATGAACTGCAGGATTCCCTGTCCTTCACCATCTCCCAGAACATGTGCAAATTCATGTCCATTGACTGAGTGATGCCATCCAACCATCTCATCCTCTATCATCCCCTTCTCCAGCCTTCAATCATTACCAGCATAAGGGTCTTTTCCAATGAGTTGGCTCTTTGAATCAAGTGGCCAAAGTATTGGAGCTTCAGCTTCAGCAGCAGTCCTTACAATGGATATTCAGGACTGATTCCATTTAGGATGTACTCGTTTGTTCTCTTTGTAGTCCAAGGGACTCTCAAGAGCCTTCTCCAATACAACAGTTCAAAAGCATCAATTCTTCAGCACTTAGTCTTCTTATTGTCCAACTCTCACATCAATACATGACTACTGGAAAAATCACAGCTTTGACTAGATGGATCTTTGTTGGCAAAGTAATGTCTCCATTTTTAATACACTATCTAGGTTGTTCATAGCTTGGTTGATATCTAGGTTGATATCTTGGTTCATATCTAGGTTGTCCAAGGAGAAAGCATCTTTTAATTTTATGGCTACAGTCACCATCTGCAGTGATTTTGGAGCCCAAGAAAACAAATTTTGTCACTATTTCTATTGTTTCCCCATTGAAAAAAAATGGGAGGAGAAGGGGAGGAGAAGGGGATGACAGAGGATGAAATGGTTGAATGGCATCACCAACTCAATGGATGTGAGTCTGAATAAACTGCAGGAGTTGGTGATGGACAGGGAAGCCTGGTGTGATGCAATCCATGGGGTCACAAAGAGTTGGACATGACTGAGTGACTGAACCTAACTGAACTGATATGTATAATTGAATCACTTTTGCTGTATATCTGAAACTAACACAACATTGCTAATCAACTATACTCTGATATAAAATTTAAAGGCAATTAAAAATAAATTAAATAAAATTTTTTCTTTTAAGTTTTCTCCTAAAAATATACAATACGATACAATGAACACTTTGGAGAAAAAAAAAAAAAACTGTATAAGTCAAACATATAATCATTTTTAGGTTTAGTAATTTACTTCAAGAGAGTTGGCACCTCCTTACTTTCACTGTGAGAGCAATAGTCAACCACTGAGACATCTAGTAGACTAAGTATATTGGAGGCATAGTGAAATGAATACCAATATATAAGCACATATACATTTATGCGTCATATACTTAGCGTAATCATATATTAAACCCCATGGTTTTTGGCAGAAGCTTCTGTATAGCTCTATTACAAAATGCCAAAGTATACTGCAAAATAAAATTTGGGGATATTAAAATTGGAATTCAAATTTTGTGATATTTATCAAAACTTTCTGTAGCTTCTCTGATTGTTGATTAAAGATCTCCTGGAGAAGGGAATGGCTACCCATTTCCAGTATTCTTGCTTGGAGAATCCCATGGACTTAGGACCCTGGCAGGCTACAGTCGATGGGGTTGCAAAGAGCTGGACATGACAGAGTGACTAATACTTTCGATTTTAAATATCAGAAAAAAAATTTTTCCCATACAGGAGATTCACACATATTCCAAAACCAAATGGAAGAGACCCTTTCTCTTGTATGCAGATGAACTGTGGTCTTTGCAAAACCATTATAATTTATCTTGTGGCACAGATGAAGCCATAAATAAATATATGTATGCACATTGTTAAAAAAAACAATGAAAGTCATATATGGAGCAAGTAATTGGAGATACCTTAAAGTAAACAAGATGGGCTTACTGTGTAAAAGAGTCAGGTGGGGCAGACTATTAATTTTCAAAAAGGTGTTTGAGGTTCTTCCTGAAGTGACATTATATATTCCCATGCGTTTGAATTCTCAGATGGAAATATAACTGGCTTAGAACAATGAAATATAAATTCAAGTTACAAGTGTCACTTCCAGGCATGAGAGTTAAGAGTCAATGTGTGGTTTTTCATGATATCTTTCCCCCATTCTCTGAGCATTAAAACTGTGTTGAGACACAAACTCTATCAACTTGATATTTTAAGTGACTAAAATAAGCACATCCTTCTTTCTGCCTGATAAACATGCAGCATGAGCTAGATGTAACCTTTGTTATATTAAGACACTACACTATGTGGTCGTTGGCAATTGTAGAAAAGCTGATCCTCTCCTGACTCATAGAAACTGAGGCCAGGAAGAGGATCTTGATATATCAGAAAATTACAATATGTGTTTTGCAATTGGATAATACACAGGAAAGATTCTAATATTGGGGACTATAAAAAGGTAACTCATATCATTCAAAAATAAAACAGCCCCTTGGATAATGCGAAAGACAGATGAGGTATTTAATATCATGTACCTATCAAGAAAGAAGGGAAAACAAAAGAAATCAAAAAGACTGTGGCCCTCTCACAAAAGTCTGAAAAGGTCAAAGTACCCAGTGTTAATTCCTGAGTGTAAATATACTCATAGTCACAATAGCTATAATATTGTGGACAAAGAGTTCTTTAGTAAGATGATGCACATACATGACTCAATTTTTCTTACTGATTACTAGTATTCCAAGCATATAACAAATGCCTGGGACACAGCAGTGTTGTCATAAATATTGTAAAATATTTCTAGATTGCAATACTTTCTCTGTCTTAATAAAAAGAGAGAATGTGAGATACCATTCATTATTATTAGTTTGCATTTTTCATTTTTTCTAGTTCTTTTGTCTCTTTTCATTTTTTTTCAATTAATTTTTATTCTATTGAAAGATAAATGCTTTACAGAATTTTGCTGTTTTCTGGCAAACCTTAATATGAATCAGCCATAGGTATACATATATCTCCTCCCATTTGAACCTCTCTCCCATCTCTCTCCCCATCCCACACCTCTGCTGCTGCTGCTACTAAGTCGCTTCAGTCGTGTCCGACTCTGTGCGACCCCATAGACTGCAGCCCACCAGACTTCCCCATCCCTAGGATTCTCCAGGCAAGAACACTGGGGTGGGTTGCCATTGCCTTCTCCACCCACCCCTCTAGGTTGATACAAGGCCCATGTTTGAGTTTCTTGAGCCATATGGTAAATTCTTGTTGGTGATCTATTTTACATATGGCAATGTAAGTTTCCATGTTACTCTTTCCATATATCTCACCCATTCTTCCCCTCTCCCCATGTCCATAAATCTATTCTCTATGGCTGTTCCTCTACTTTTGCCCTGTAAATAAATTCTTCAGTACCATTTTTCTAGATTCCATATATGTGTGTTAGAATATGGTATTTATCTTTCTGACTCACTTCAGTCTGCATAATAGGTTGTAGGTTCATCCACCTAATTAGAACTGACTCAAAGGTGTTCTTTTTTATGGCTCAGTAATATTCAATTGTGTATATACACCACAACTTCTTTATCTGTTCATCTGTAGATGGACATCTAGGTTGCTTCCATGTTCTACCTATTGTAAACAGTGCTGCAATGAACAATGGGATATATGTGTCTCTTTTAATTTTGGTTACCTCAGGGTATATGCCTAGGAGTGGGATTGCTGGGTCATATGCTGGGTCATTCCTAATTTTTTAAGGACTCTCCATACAGTCTTCCATAGTGGCTGTATCAATGTACATTCCCACCAACAGTGCAAGAGTGTTACCTTTTCTCCACACCCTTTCCAGCGTTTATTGTTTGTAGACTTTTTGACAATGGCCATTCTGACTGGTGTGAGGTGGTAATCTCATTGTAGTTTTGATTTGCATTTCTCTGATAATGAGTGATGTTTAGCATCTCTTCATGTGTTTGTTAGCCATCTGTATGTCTTCTTTGAAGAAGTGTCCATTTAGGTCTTTTCCCCCACTTTTTGATTGGGGTGTTTGTTTTTCTGGCATTGAGTTGTATGAGCTGCTTGTATATTTTAGAAATTAATCCTTTGTCAGTTGTTTCATTTGCTATTATTTTCTCCTATTCTGAGGGTTGTCCTTTCACCTTGCTTATAGTTTCCTTTTCTGTGAAAAAGCTTTTAAGTTTAATAGGTCCCACTTGTTTACTCTTGTCTTTATTTCCATTACTCTAGGAAGTGGGTCATAGAGGATCTTGCTTTGATTTATGTCATCGAGTGTTCTGCCTATGTTTTCCTCTAAGAGTTTTATCATTTCTGGTCTTACATTTAGGTCTTTAATCCATTTTGAATTTATCTTTGTGTATGGTGTTAGGAAGTGTTCTAATTTCATTCTTTTACATGTAGCTGTCCAGTTTTCCCAGCACCATTTATTGAAGAGGCTGCCTTTGCCCCATTGTATATTCTTGCCTCCTTTGTCAAAAATAGAGTAAAACATAGGGGCATGGGTTTATTTTCAGACTTTCAATCTTGTATCATTGGTTTATATTTCCATTTTCTTTTTTTTTGCCAGTACCATACTGTCTTGATGACTGCAACTTTGTAGTGTAATCTGAAGTCAGGAAGCTTGATTCCTCCAGCTCCATTCTTCTTTCTCAAGACTACTTTGGCTATTCAGGATCTTTTATATTTCCATATGAACTGTGAAATTTTCTGTTCTAGTTCTGTGAAAAAATGTCATTGGTAATTTGATAGGGATCACATTGAATCTGTGGATTGCATTTGGTAGTATAGTCATTTTCACAATATTGATTTATCCAACCCAGAAGCATGGAATATCTCTCGATCTGTTTATATCATCTTTGAGTTCCTTCGTTACTGTCTTATAATTTTATGTGTACAGTTCTTTTGTCTCCTTCAGTCAGTTCAGTTTAGTTCAGTCACTCAGTCGTGTCCGACTCTTTGCGACCCCATGAATCGCAGCACGCCAGGCCTCCCTGTCCATCACCAACTCCCGGAGTTCACTGAGACTCACATCCACCGAGTCAGTGATGCCATCCAGCCATTCACCCTCTGTCGTCCCCTTCTCCTCCTGCCCCCAATCCTTCCCAGCATCACAGTCTTTTCCGATGAGTCAATTCTTCACATGAGGTGACCAAAGTACTGGAGTTTCAGCTTTAGCATCATGCCTTCCAAAGAAATCCCAGGGTTGATCTCCTTCAGAATGGTTAAGACTTTGAAAAGATCTGAAGGAAGTGAGGGCATAAATTAATCAGGTATCTGAAGAAATAATGTTCTAAGCAGAGAGAGGTTAAAGGTTTGAAAGAGGTTAAGATAGATCAAGGTAGGCTCTTGGTATGTGTTTAGGGCAAAAGACCAGTGTAAACAGATTAGTTTGAACTAAGGAGAGAGAAATAGAAGAAGTCAGAGTGGTAAACAAGGGACAGGTGCAATAGGTTATTTTTGGCTTTGACTATGAGTGAGATATTTTGAGCACAGCAGGCATAATACTATGATTTATGCTCTGGGAGCCTCAATCTGGATGTGCACACAAAATACAAAAACATGCAAATAAAGATGCATACACTGCTACTATGAATATTGGAGCACATGTGTCTTTTTTGATTATGGTTTTTTCTGGGTATATGTCCAATAGTGGGATTGCTGGGTCATATGGTAGATTTATTCCTAATTTCTTAAGGACTCTCCATAGTGTTTTCCACAATGGCTGTATCACCAACAGTGTAGGAGGGTTCACTTTTCTCCACATCCTCTCCAGCATTTATTTTTTGTAGATATTTTGATGATGGATGTTATTTCTGGTGTGAGGTGATACCTCATTGCAGTTTTGATTTGTATTTCTCTAATAATTAGTGATGTTGAGCATCTTTTATGTGTTTATCGGCTATCTGTACGTTTTTTTTGGAGAAATGCTTACTTTTTGATTGGGCTGTTTGTTTTCCTAACGCTCACAGCAGCACTATATACAATAGCCAAGACATGGAAGCAACTTAGATGTCCATTGACCACATATCAGTGAATAAAGAAGATGTGGCACATATATACAATGGAATATTACACAGCACAAAAAAATGAGCAAGTCTGAATCAGTCCTAGTCAGGTAGATGAAACTAGAGCCTGTTATACAGAGTGAAGTAAGTCGGAAAGAGAAAAAAGTATCACATATTAATGCACATATATGGAATCTAGAAAATGATATTGATGAACCTATTTGCAAGGAAGGAATGCAGACACAAATGTAGAGAATGGACTTGTGGACACAGTGGAGGAGAGAGAGAGTGGGATGAATGGAGAAAGTAGCATCAACATATATACAGTATCAGGTGTAAGATGGATAGCTGGTAAGAAGTTGCTATGTAGCACAGGGAGCCCAGTCTGGGGATATGTCATGACCTGGAGGGATGGGATAGTGGGGAGGGGAGGGAGGCTAAGAAGGGAGGAGATGTATATATATTTATGACTGATTTGTGTTGTTGTACAGCAGAAAACATGAAGAAGGGCATGGCAATCCACTCCAGTATTCTTGCTTGGAGAATCCCATGGACAGAGGAGATTGGCAGGCTACCCATAGAGTTGCACAGAGATGGAGACAACTGAAGCAACTTAGCACATATGCATGCATAGCATAAACCAACACATTATTGTAAAAGGTGTTTTTTTTTTTTCAATTTAAATAAATGAAGTGGTTGCCAAAAAAAAAAGAATGCATATAGCCCAATGTTATTATTATAATGGGACATAGCAGAGAGGTAATTCAAGGGAAGAGGCCTCTTTCTCTTCACAGGGGTTAGAGAAGACAATGCCTTTCCCCTTTAGTCACATGACACAGTGATAATGACTTTTTCAAAAACAGCGTTCTCCTGTGAAGTCCATAAAGGCAGGACCTTGTCTGTCTTGCTCTCCACAGTAATCTGGGTGCCTTGCACATCATCGGTCACATATAAATTAGTTTTTGAAGTATGATGATAATAGGAGTTATCCAGGAGTTGAAGCGGTGGCCTTCTAGATAAAAGACATGCAGGTGGACTCTGCATGGCACTTGATTTCCCCCTCTGTGCAATGATGGCACTGGATTAAAGATCTTTATTTACAGTGACTGATGCCTTTTTCAACTATGGATATGATAGGGTCTTTTCTTTCAGGTCAATTAAAATTAACACTTTTTTTCTTATAAGATGTATCAAGTACTTTAAGTGAAATTATGACTGTATCTGTTGTATTTTCCTTCTTTCGGCTACATCTTCTTCTTTAAGCTAGATCTCCCTGAGGGAACAAAACTAACCACTCCCATTTCAGTACCATTCCTATACTGATGCCTTAAATCTGTCTCTAGCTTCTATTTTGTCCTGGGCTCCAGGCCCACAGATACAATAAAATCTTAAATATTGTCAACCTAGTTTTACCACACTTCTTTAAATATTGACCTGCTCCCCTAACCTACTTTGTTCTCTCTTTCTTCAAATAGTACTAAGAACTACCCCCAAAAGAACCTGAGCTTTAACTCAATTCCTTCCTTCTCTTTGCTCCACACTTTCAATCACTAAATCGTGTGCATTCTAGTCCTAGCGGGTTGGTGAACTTGTCACTTCTTTCTATCCTTACTGCCAACTTTCTTTGGGTCCAGCATCAACTCCGGGCAAGATTACATTATCGACCTAACATTTTTGTCTCTGATTTCAACTTCCTCCACACTTCTGCCAGCATAATCTTTATAAAATGCAAATCTTACATTGGTATTCCCCTTCTGAATGCATTCTATGGCTTTCTGTATAAGAGTTCCTTAATTGGCTACATTATATGCTTTTCCTTCTTCTTTCTTAAATGCAGAACCACAAATGTATTCAGGAAGGCTCCTTAAAGAATATAGGCTCAGAAAGGAGGTGTGCACTTCTGCCATTCTTCCTTTTTGTGCCTGTAAGATGGCTATGATATTGGAACTTAACCAGTTATTTTGGACTTGAGGCTATGAGGTTAGAAGCCATATAATATACTAAGGATTTTAGATGGGACTACAGAAAGGTTGCAGTCCATGGGGTCGCTAAGAGTCAGACATGACTGAGCGACTTCACTTTCACTTTTCACTTTCATGCATTGGAGGAGGAAATGGCAACCCACTCCAGTGTTCTTGCCTGGAGAATCCCAGGGACGGCTGCCGTCTATGGGGTCGCACAGAGTCGGACACGACTGAAGCGACTTAACAGCAGTAGCAGCACAGAAAGGTAACATGAGTCCTTGATGTCTATGGATTAGTCACACCAGTTCTGGCCTGCTTGCTTTCAATCTTTTTCATGTGAGAGAAACAGAATTTAATCTTATTTATTCACATATTTGTTTTTTCATTACATGCAGCCATTTATAATTCCAATTGTAGGATGATCTGTATAATTTGTGGAAGAGAGTAAAAAATGAAAAAAAAAAAAAAAAGCAGGGAATCATGTTAAAAATAATTAAGACTTTCAAGGAGCAAATATCAGAGCTTTAAAACAGACAAGGGTCTATTTTAAGCCCACATCCTCACATGAGATAGCTAAGTCGAAAACCCATCAAATCAGACCTGTTTGATTGAGAGACACCTATTGCTCTTTGGTTCAAAGTCCTAAGAATACTTTACTAGACTCTGAAATCTGGTATTTGCTTGCCTTTCCAGATTCCTCTCTCATCATTTGCCATCTGTGATGCAATCATAATGAATTATTATCAGTTTCCTTGCACTCCCAGGATATGTCTATGCAACCAATCTCACCTTATACTCTTCATCTGGCTAATATCTATCCACTTTGAATGTTTCAACTTTGAGGTCACTAATTTTGGGGAAACTTTTCTGACTTTCCAAGTCTAAGTTAGATGTCCCTGACTTGAACTTGCATTGAACCTTATACTTCCTTTAATTTATGTACTCATGAAATGTGGTGTTATTAATTATGCTATATCCAACTATACTGAAATCTTTGTGGATGAAACATGTGTCCCTTGTTCAACCTCATATTCTTTATACTTAACTGTATATAAAATGTAGAAGGTGCTCAAATATTTACTACTGGATTTTGAATGAAAGACATATGTTAAGAAAGGGAAGATTCTGGATTTTATTTCTAGTTCTAAGAAATTATTACCTACTTTTTCAACATGCAAATCTAAATTTTGAGAATAAACAAGTAAAACAGATAAAAATTTTTAGCCTTTGAAAGGTAAGAGTGTTTAATGTCAGGAACATAGTAAATATTCAAAGTATACTGGGGGTAAAAAAAAGACACTGTATATTTTCAGTTGTAGTACTCAGCATGTGAAGTGTAATAGTAGCCTTTATAACACTGAGCATCTAAAGAACCTGGATTAATATTTTAAAAATGTGGTGTATAATTTAACACAATGTCCATAAACCTCTCAGTAAGTTCTATATTCATTTAAGAGACATTTTCAGTCAATGCAAGGGTTTTATGTGCATAAACACATGGCAAACTTCACAAAGTTGGGAAGTGTCTTATGGAGTAAATTAAAGCCAGTGTAGCCCTCACTGCCAAGTCAGATGAATTTAGCATTTATAGATCCAAAGTAAATGAATAAAGCTGGCCAATACCTTATAAAATGTGCAGAAACATATTCCTTTTTGTCTGGGTATGTAGCATTATTACTTTAGGACCTTAAAATGACCATTTTGATGATATTAAATAAGAGATATGCCCTTACTTACTGGATTTATTACACATATCAAAAGAGTTGGTTCTAGCTAGAAAACACAGGTTTCTTCTTTATCATTTAAACATTTTACATGAATCTCTGACTGCTTGGAATTCATAATAAAATTTCAAATCATTTTACAATAACTTCTGAAATCACGTTTTGGCTAATTGTAGAGTGAGAGTGTAGGCATTTGCATGCGTGCGTGTGTGTGTGTGTGTGTGTGTGTGTGTGTGTGTGTATTAGTTACACATGATTTGGGTTGGTTTGAAATACAGAAGTCATTTTAACTTTTTTAAATTGGTTTCCATTAATTTACTTCCTTTGAGTCTGATTTATCTTTCAACTGTTTGGTTTAATTGCTTGTTTTCTCTGTCTCCTAATAGTTTTTACTTCTATTGTTTTTAATTTTATTTTATTTTTTAACTTTACAATATTGTATTGGTTTTGCCATATATCAACATGAATCCACCACAGGTATACACATGTTCCCCATCCTGAACCCTCCCCCCTCCTCCCTCCCCGTACCATCCCTCTGGGTCATCCCAGTGCACCAGCCCCAAGCATCCAGTATCATGCATTGAACCTGGACTGGTGACTCGTTTCATATATGATATTATACATGTTTCAATGCCATTCTCCCAAATCATCCCACCCTCTCCCTCTCCCACAGAATCCAAAAGACTGTACTATACATCAGTGTCTCTTTTGCTGTCTTACAATAAACTGTGGAAAATTCTGAAAGAGATGGGGATACCAGACCACCTGATCTGCCTCTTGAGAAATTTGTATGCAGGTCAGGAAGCAACAGTTAGAATTGGACATGGAACAACAGACTGGTTTCAAATAGGAAAAAGAGTATGTCAAGGCTGTATATTGTCACCCTGCTTATTTAACTTATATGCAGAGTACATCATGAGAAATGCTGGACTGGAAGAACCATAAGCTGGAATCAAGACTGTCAGGAGAAATATCAATAACCTCAGATATGCAGATGACACCACCCTTACAGCGGAAAGTGAAGAAGAACTAAAGAGCCTCTTAATGAAAGTGAAAATGGAGGGTGAAAAAGTTGGCTTAAAGCCCAACATTCAGAAAACGAAGATCATGGCATCTTCACATCACTTCATGGGAAATAGATGGGGAAACAGTGGAAACAATGTCAGACTTTATTTTTGGGGGCTCCAAAATCACTGCAGATAGTGACTGCAGCCATGAAATTAAAAGACGCTTACTCCTTGGAAGCAAAGTTATGACCAACCTAGATAGTATATTCAAAAGCAGAGACATTACTTTGCCAACAAAGGTTCATCTAGTCAATGCTATGGTTTTTCCTGTGGTCATGTATGGATGTGAGAGTTGGACTGTGAAGAAGGCTGAGCGCCGAAGAATTGATGCCTTTGAACTGTGGTGTTGGAGAAGACTCTTGAGAGTCCCTTGGACTGCAAGGAGATCCAACCAGTCCATTCTGAAGGAGATCAGCCCTGGGATTTCTTTGGAAGGAATGATGCTAAAGCTGAAACTCCAGTACTTTGGCCACCTCATGCGAAGAGTTGACTCATTGGAAAAGACTCTGATGTTGGGAGGGATTGGGGGCAGGAGGAGAAGGGAACGACAGAGGATGAGATGGCTGGATGGCATCACTGACTCGAAGGACGTGAGTCAGTGAACTCCGGGAGTTGGTGATGGACAGGGAGGCCTGGTGTGCTGCGATTCATGGGGTCGCAAAGAGTCGGACACGACTGAGCGATTGAACTAAACTGATACAGGGTAATTGTTACCATCTTTCTAAATTCCATATATATGCGTTAGTATACTGTATTGATGTTTTTCTTTCTGGCTTACTTCACTCTGTATAATAGGCTCCAATTTCATCCACCTCATTATAACTTCTATTTTTAATGAGCCTATTACCTTCTTCCCCCTTAAAGTATTTCTTTCCATTTGCTCCTTTAGATGTTTTACCTAACACATTTCTTTTCACCACTAAGGATTTTAGAAGATGCATTTCTTTGCAGGCATATGACACTTGGCTTCTTCTTTGCTTAAGTTCCCTCTTCTGTTTTCTTTCTTATCTCTTGTTTGGGTCTTTATGTTTTCCACCCCTTTTTCCTCAACTGCTATTTGAAGTTCCCCTTTTATTTGATCTTTCCCATTTTCTTCCTCCAATCCCACCTTATCCACACACCCCCCCCACTTTTTTTTTGTTTGTTTGTTTGTTTTTGAACAGTGAGGCTGTTTCCCATAAGCAAGATTCTGAGCCGGGAATCCAGAGAGACGTAGGTTGAAAATGGGCTAACTTATTTAATTAGAAGAATACCCCTTTATGAAATAGTATATTGCCTTTATATTACACATTTTAAACCAGAAGTAAATATAGTTACCTTTTCTGGAACTACATTATGCTATTTTTATAACTAATTCTCAATATTTATGACTATGCGTTTTATTGGGAATATTCTGTTATTTTAATACTGAGTACTTAATTTGAGTAATTTAAAAACAGAAATACCCAGAATAAAATTCATGGACCTGCTCACCAAGTAAAGGTTCTTGGGGCTTTATGAGCAGATTCACAACACTCAATCTCTGCATCAGTCAAAGAAAGGCTATTGTCTTTTCAGTTCCCCTTGGCCAAAAAGGAAGCCCATGTCTTTGTTTAATTCTTAGATATTGGAGACAATTTTTGCCCCACTTGGGCATTCTCCTTGGTTCTTTATGTGAACTAAGATGCCTACAGTATCTTTTGAGAAGAACTCAAACACTCTGGCTGCAGGGCAAGCATTCCACAAAGTGTGGCACAATTTTTACCATTGGAGCCAGACAACCCAGTGACCTCTTGGCAGTGTAAGTATCTTAAGTGCTTTTTCCATATGGAGACGTTATAAAAGAAAGACATCCTTAAATAGAACCTTAAGGTTTGGATTCATTATTTCCCCTACAAATATTATTTCCCATCATGGTTGGTTTCTGATGAGAGGTCTCTTCTAAGCTTCATATGACTATTTTCTTACTGTGTTTTCACATGGCAGAGAGAAGAGAGACAGAGAATACTCTGGTAGCTCTTAAAAAGGCCACTAATCCCATTGTGAGGTACGTCATCTCACTCTAATTACCACTGTGTTGGAACTTGGAGCTTCAACATAGGAATTTGCAAAGACATAAAACAGTCCACAAGAACCTAATATGCTGTCATCAAAACTGAATCCTTGATACAACACTCATTAGTGGTGCAGAAATAGAACCAGTCAATCTGCTATCATCTGAATGTTTATTCCCCATGAAACTCATGTAATGAAATCTTATTGCCCAATGTCATGGAATTAGGTGTAGGGTGTTACTAGGTCATGAGGGGACAACCCTAGTGAGTGGAATGGAGGCTTAATGCTCTTAGGAAAGAGACCGTACAGAGCTCCCTGGTCCCTTCTGCCATGCGGGGATACAATAAGAAGTCTACAACTTTGAAGAGGGCCCTCACTTGACCCCACTGGCACCTGATCTCAGATTTCTAGACTCCAAAACTATGAGAAATAAATTTCTGTTATTTATAAGCTACCCAGTCTGTGGCATTTCATTATAGCAGCATGAATGAACTAAGACATAGTCCTTCCAAAGTCAAGAATTGAACTCATTCATCCAAACAGAGTTGGGAACAGTAAGTCCAACAAGCTATCTGACAGGCCATGTGGGAGGCAATTCAACCTATGTATCCCAGCTGTTGTATGCCCCATGTGGAAAAAATGTGAATAACTAACACCATTTTCATTGCCACACATCTCGTGTGCACTTAGAACTGTGGTGTGTCTTTTATAGAAGCCAGAAATTAGTTTGCCTCCACAAAAATGGAAACTTTCATTCTTAGGAAGCCAAAGGAGTTTCTAAGTGTTCAGTAAATACAACCAATAGAATATGCAGCCTTCTATAGGAATATGAAGCCAAAAAATTAAAGGACAGTTTCTCCTTGGAAGGAAGCTAAGATAAATCTAGACAGTGTACTAAAAAGCAGAGCATCACTTTGCCAACAAAGATCTGTATAGTCAAGCTATGGCTTTTCCAGTAGTATGTGTGAGTTGAGTGCTGAAGAATTGATGCTTTTGAATTGTGGTGCTGGAGAAAATTCTTCAGAGTCCCTGGGACAGAAAGGAGATCAAGCCCGTCAATCCTATAGGAAATCAATCCTGAATAGTCACTAGAAGGACTGATGCTCAAGCTGAAGCTACAAGTACTTTTGCTACTGGTGCTAAGAACCAAATCATTGGAAAAGACCTTGATGCTGGGAAAGATGGAGGGCTAGAGGAGAAGAGGGCGACACAGGATGAGGTGGTTGAATGGCATCACTGACACAAAGGACATGAGTTTGAGAAAACTCTGGGAGAGGGTGAAGGACAGGGAAGCTTGGCATGCTGCAGTCCATGGTGTCACAGAGTCAGACACAACTCAGCAACTGAACAACAGTGAGCAATAGGACTATGCCTGAAAATGGCTACCCTTAGTTGAAAAAGAGATCATCAGAGGAATAACTAATTCATTACTTACACATAATCAAAAAGTGTCCCTATCTTTGTAGTCATCCAATTAGAAAAGGTGGTATGAAACATTTCCCAGAATTTGTTAAGCTGAGGTCTGGAAGGAAGTATTTTTCATTGGCCGTCAGGCTATTAATATATATTTTTGAAGTCTTCCTCTTTGCAGACCATACACCATCCCTATTTCTCTCTTGTAGTCCTCTTATACTGACAATTCTTTCTATTTAGGGGCTCAGCAGTTTTCCAAACTCTGTTCTCTTCCCATCACATCTTTTTTGCTTCCTTTATATTTCTACAATTTCAACTACCACCTATAACCAACTAATATTCATAACTATCTTAATCTTAGTCTCAGTTCAGTTGCTCAGTCATGTCCAACTCTTTGTGATACCCTGATGTGCAGCACACTAGGCCTCCATGTCCATTACCAACCCCTGGAGCCTACTCAAACTCATGTCCATTGAGTCAGTGATGCCATCCAACCATCTCATCCTCTGTCATTCCCTTCTCCTCCTGCCCTCAATCCCAGCATCAGGGTCTTTTGCAGTGAATCAGCTCTTCGCATCAGGTAGCCAAAGTATTGGAGTTTCAGCTTCAACATCAGTCCTTCCAATGAACACCCAAGACTGATCTCCTTTAGGATGGACTGGTTGGATCTCCTTGCAGTCCAAAGGACTCTCAAGAGTCTTCTCCAACACCACAGTTCAAAAGTATCAATTGTTCGGCACTCAGCTTTCTTTATGCTCCAATTCTGACATCCATACATGACTACTGGAAAAACCATAACCTTGACTAGACGGACCTTTGTTGGCAATAGTTTTGTCTTATATATCTTTCCTCTTCTACCCTATATAATCATCTTTCAGATACTTTATATAAATACCTCATTTAATTCTCACACTGATTACTTATGGCTTCTGCCATAAGTGAAAAAGAACTAAAGAGCCTCTTGATGAAAGTGAAAGAGGAGAGGGAAAAAGTTTGCTTAAAACTCAACATGCAGAAAACTATAATCATAGCATCTGGTCCCATCACTTCATGGCAAATAGATGGGGAAACAATGGAAACAATGGCTGACTTTATTTCTTTGGGCTCCAAAATCACTGAAGATGGTGACTGCAGCCATGAAATTAAAAACACTTGCTCCTTGGAAGAAAAGTTATGACCAACCTAGAAAGCATATTAAAAAGCAAGGACATTACTTTTAAAAAAGTAATTTTTTTTTCCCCAGAAGGTAAAACTGAGATCTGAAGCTCAATGACCAAGTGGCAAAACCTAATTTTGAATCCATGGGTTAAACATTGTGTTATTTTTCCATTTCCCTACTTATCTGTGTTACTTTTTAAAAAGTAAACCAGGATTGTGTGTTAGTCACTCAGTCATGTCTGGCTCTTTTTGACTGCATGGATTATAGCCCACTAGTCTCCTCTGTCCGTGGAATTCCCCAGGCAAGAATACTGCAGTGGGTTGCCATTTCCTTCTCCAGGGGATCTTCCTGACCCAGGGATTGAACCTGGGTCTCCCAAATTGTGGGTAGACTCTTTACCGACTGAGTCACCAGGGAAGATTATCCCTGCTTAAGATCTATAATAAGTGCATGATCACCTGTAGAAGGGTTTGGGTTTCTGTTCTGGATACAAAGGTTCTATAGTATGGACCTAGAATGGTTTTCCAATAATTCTCCAATTCATAACTTCTGGTTAAATTATATGCAACTACTCACATTTTTCTGGAAAAAAAAAAAAAAAAGAATTCTGCTGTTTCTTTGCTTTCGTACATTTTATGTTCATTGTCAGGGATGCCCATTTCTTCCTCATCAATGTAGAACATTATTCATGCAATAATCTTTTTTATTTTACTCCAATTCTGTAAGAACTACCTAGGTAGAGTGCCTTAAATTGTGCTTAGTTGCTCAGTTGTGTGTGACTCTTTGTGAACTCTTGGACTGTAGCCTTCCAGGCTCCTCTGCCCCTGGAATTTTTCAGGCAAGAATACTGTACTGGACTGGGTTGCAACTTTCTCCTCCAGGGGATATTCCAGACCCAGGGATCAAATCCATATCTTCCATGTCTCCTGCATTGTAGGTGGATTCTTTACTCATTGAGCCACTGGGGAAGCCCAGCATGACTAGAATTAGGTTCCCATATTATAGTATTTTTTAATATGATGTTTATCTGTTTCTCTCTCATACTATCATGTTGGTGCAAAAATAATTCCTGTTTCAAACTCTGAATTTTAAATTGTTATAACTAAGCTCAAAATAAGAACCATTACAATCAACACATTTTTGCTAATGAGAAATAACTTGGTTTATTCCTGTAGCATAAAAATCTGGGCTTCAGATTCATTGAACTCTTGGAAAGCATTTTCTACATCCTGTTGGCTGTGGAAGCATTTCCCCTGAAAAAAGTTGTCAAGATGCTCGAAGAAGGGGTACTAAGTTGGCAAGAGGCCAGGTGAATACAGCAGATGAGGCAAAACTTTGTAGGCCAATTCATTCAACTTCTGAAGCATTGGTCATGCAATCTGTGGTTGGGCATTGTTGTGGAGAAGAACTGGGCCCTTACTGTTGACCAGTGCTGGCTGCAGGCCTTGCAGTTTGCAGTGCACTTCATTGATTTGCTGAGCATACTTTTCAGATGCAATGGTTTCACCAAGATTCAAAAGCTGTAGTGGATCAGACACAAAACAGTGACCACAACCTTTTTTCTGGTGCATTGGCTTTGGAAAGTGCTTTGGAGCTTTTTCTCAGTCCAATCACTAAGCTAGCTGTTGCTGGTTATTGTAGAAAATCCACTTTGCCTTGCAAGTCACAATCCGATTGAGAAATGTTTCCTTGTTATTGCATAGGATAAGACAAGAATACACTTCAAAGTGGCGATTATTTTGATTTGCTGTCAGCTTATGAAGCACACACTTGCCAAGCTTTCTCACCTTCCTAATTGTATCAAAAGCTGAATCAGTATAGAATGGTTGACACTGATTTCTAGGGCAATTTCTTGTATAATTGTAAGATGATCAGCTAAATGATGGCTCTCAATAGGTCATTGTAAACTTCCAATGGCCAGCCACTAGGGTCCTCATCTTTAAGGCTCTCATCCCCTTTATAAAACTCTTGAATCACTACTGTTAGTACATTCATTAGCAGTTACTGGGCCAAATGCTTTGCTGATGGTGTGAGTTGCATCCATTGTTTTATGAGCCATTTTGAACTCAGATAAAATTGCTCGGGTTTTCTTTTTCCCTAAGATCATGTCCATAGCCCAAAATAAAAATTTTTAAAAATCTAGATATAAATCACTAGGGAAAAAAGTGAGAAATACACATGAAAATTATGTATAATATAATCACATTTATTAAGAATGTATTCCATTATAAACAGCAAAGTTCAACAGTGTAAAAAACACAATTATGTTTGCATCAAACTAATAGATTTTGAATCCATTAAAGAAAAGGTTATAATCTAAATGCAATCTTCATTTAAAGTCTAGACACCTACCTATTTTATTAAACAAATCAAGTAAACATGCTTTGACTTGGGGCTTTGGTAAATATGTTAACATACTTTCTGTTAATGTGATATTGTTGTTGTTCAATCACTTAGTCATACCCTGCTCTTTGCCACCACATGGACTGCAGCATGCTAGGCTTCCCTGTCCTTCACCATCTCCTGGAGCTTGCTCAAGTTCATATCCATTGAGTTGGTGATGTCATCCAACCATCTTATTCTCTGTCATTCCCTCTCCTCCTGCCTTCAATCTTTCCCAGCATCAAGGTCTTTTCTAGTGAGTCAGCTCTTTGCATCAGGTGGCCAAAGTATTGCAGCTTCAGCTTCAGCATCAGTCCTAATGAATATTCAGTATTGATTTCCTTTAGGACTGACTGGTTTGATCTCCTTGCAGTCCAAGGGACTCTCAAGAGCTTTCTCCAACACCAGAACTCAAAAGCATCAATTCTTTGGCACTTAGCCTTCTTTATGTTTCAACTCTCACATTCATACATGACTACCGGGAAAACCATAGCTTTGATCATTTGGACTTTGTCAACAAAGTAATGTCTCTGCTAATGCTGTGTAGGTGTGTCATAGCTTTTCTTCTGAAGAACAAGCATCATTTAATTTCATAGCTGAAGTCCCCATCTGCGGTGATTTTGGAGCCCAAGCAAATGTCTGTCACTGTCTTCATTGTTTCCCCATCTATTTGCAATGAAGTGATGGGACTGGATGCCATGATCTTCAGTTTTTGAATGTTGAGTTTTAAGCCAGCATTTTCATTCCTTTTTCACTTACATCAAGAGGCTTTTTACTTCCTCTTCACTTTCTGCCATTAGAGTGGTGTCATCTGCATATCTGCAGTTATTGATATTTCTCCCAGAAATCTTGTTTCCAGTTTGTGCTTCATCCAGCAGGGCATTTTTCATGATGTACTCTGCATATAAGTTAAATAAGCAGGGTGACAATATACAGCTTTGTCATACTCTTTTCCCAATTTTTATCCAGTCCATTGTTCCATGTCCAATTCTAACTGGTGCTTCTTTACTTGAACACAGGTTTCTCAGGAGGCAGGTAAGGTGGTCTGGTATTCCCATCTCTTTAAGAATGTTCCAGTTTGCTGTGATACACACAGTCAAAGGCCTTAGTGTAGTCAATGAAGCAGATGTTTTTCTGGAATTCTCTTGCTTTTTCCATGATCCCAGTGGATGTTGGCAATTTAATCTCTGGTTTTATCTATGTTTTCTTTTTCTTTATATATATATATATATATATATATATATATATATATATAAAGCTACTTTTTTATTTTATTTTTAACTTTACAATATTGTATTGGTTTTGCCATATATCAAAATGAATCTGCCACAGGTATACATGTGTTCAAGTTCTTGGTTCACGTACTGTTGAAGCCTAGCTTGGAGGATTTTGAGCATTACTTTGCTAGCCTGTAAAATGAGTAAAACTGTGTGGTAGTTTGAACATTATTTGGCATTGCCCTTCTTTAGGATTTGAATGAAAACTGACCTTTTCTAGTTTTGTGGCCACTGCAGAGTTTTCCACATTTGCTAGCATATTGAATGCAACACTTTAAGAGCATCATCTTTTAAGATTTGAAATAGCTCAACTGGAATTCCTTCACTTCCACTAGCTTTGTTCATAGTGATGCTTCCTAAGGCTTACTTTATTTTCCCATCTGTTTTGGTATGAACTGAATACAGCAGACATGAAGCCAAGCTAGGATCTGTATCAAGCTTCCCTGATAGCTCAGACGGTTAAGAAACTGCCTGCAATGCAGGAGACCAGCGTTCCATCCCTGGGTCAGGAAGATCTTCTGGAGAAGGGAATGGCTACCCACTCCAGTATTCTTGCCTGGTCTGGAGAGTCTCATGGACTGAGGAGCCTGGCAGGCTACAGGCATGGTTGCAAAGAGTCAGACATGACTGAGTGAATAACACTTTCACATTACATTACATTTACATTACAGGATCTGTATCACAGACTGGGTTTCAGACAGCTCCATCCTCAGCCCCTATTGTTTCTGGGGTTTTGGCTTCAAAGAAGCTAATTCAGAAATTTCCTTTAATGTGTAAGTGATTACGAGGTTATTTTAAGAGTGATAGAAGGAAAAACTGGCTTGAAGCCAATCATTACCATAGAAAACAAACAAAATAAAGGATGCAGATCTAATAATTTCATTAGTTTTCTGTTGTTAAGGTTTTTAGTTGTCTCCACTTAGGTGTGAATATTTTGTTAATAAATTCTCACGGTGCCAAAATTAAAAATTTCATTGGCACAGCTTTTTTTTTTTTTTTTTTTCAAGAAGTTTATGGATTTTATTTCCAGTTGGTTCTTTCCACAGTCTGCCCTGGGATAGACAAGCAAATAGAAACATGAGTTCTTGACCCTCAAGGTTTGCATTTAGTCCATTGCACTTCCAATATTCTTGATCCAGAATATTATTAACTTAGGCTCCCTAAACACACTACTTTAACAAATATTCTTTCAGATGTAACAGGTATTAAGATCACTCTAGGGGATTATCTGTATCTTTCTATTATAGTTCCCAGCTAGCAGATTTTAAAAGTTTCTACCCACATATGCTTCTGCTATGGTAACTTGTATTCTAGTAATAAGAAATATGAATTTGTATTTCAAAGTACTGCATTTGAACTATAAATGTCAAATGACCATTTTTATAGTCATTGTTAGAATATAACAGTATATATACAGGTGTGTGTGTGTGTGTGTGTGTGTGTTTGCCTGCATAAAATCTAGAAGACATTAAGGAAACTTTATTCTCAATCTTTTTTTTTTTTTTTTGAAAAGAAATTTCTCAGGTTAATGAGAAAGTACCATCTCTAAGGGTTGCTACTTATTCATTTACATTATTTTGTCATTCTCAAGGATTTGAAGCTATTGATGCTACTATTGAGATCATCAAATGTTGAATATAAATGTTTTTACATAGTTTTCTCTGAATGTATTGACTTAAGGTGTATGTTTAATTTACAAATATGAAATAAATACATACTTAAATTTTAAAAATAATAAAGTGAAAAGCTCTGATAAATGAATTTTTACTTAAGACTTGATGGTGAAAATCAGTTACTAATTTTTTCCTTTGTGTTTCACAGAGAAGATCCTAGTATCACAAGAACACAGTGAATGCTATTTATGACGATACTGTGGTTTTAAAATATAATTTGCACAAGGAATAGGAATTTTGTTTACAGTTGCAATCTAAAAGGTCTAGAAATAATGCATGATACATAGTAGACACTCAAAGTATTTGTTGAAAGGATAAGTAATCATTTCTTCACTATTAGGTCACTAGACAGAGAAGCTTAGAATATCAACCCCATAATTCAATGTGTTCCCTTTTGGTTTTGATTAATCTGTAGTCCTCCCAGGAGATATAGATTATTTTAATTCAAGCAAAGAATAAAGAGACAGTCAATAAGGATTGTTTTTCTGGGAACAGAACAATGAAAATGAGAACATTTTTATAAGATAAAGTAGGTTGATTCTGTTGTATTTTGGATTAAGATTATTATTTTCCTGTCTCTATTTTTTTCCTACACAAGAAGCAAAAAGATAAAGTAGAAAAAAAAATGGTGTAAATATTCAAGTTCTCTTCTGGAATGGCTGAGGTCAGAGGTTGGAAATCCAATCTTAAAAGTAAATCTGAAGGATTCCCTTTGGCCAATCATTCACCTGCTTGTCTTCTTGGCTTTGCATTTTCTCCACCTGGTAAATTACTCTTTAACACCCTCACACCCACCAAAGTGGATCTAGGCTTCAGTTAATCCTGGTATGCTTAAAAACTACCTTTTAATTTTTAATCTGTAAAATTGTTCTTAAGATTTAAACCTGTCTAAATGGTACAAACTCCTCTCCTTTGACAAGTCTAAAAATCCTTGGGGAAATTTTAAACAGATCATAATTTAGTTAAGATGACTTGAAACTTTGAATATTAGTAATTGGCGTGTAAAAAAAGTTCTGCAGATTAATTGATGTTTAGATACCTTTCATGGTGACTTACACTGACACTGCTGAAGAGGTTTAAAAAGAACTGCCTGGGCAATGAGAAAGGGGTTCCATTTCCTAGTACAGTGAAATCTCTTGTTATCTCCTGCAGCTTTAAATCTGACTAATTATCACAAATCATTATTTATTTTAGCTTGAAAAGTAATAAAACACCATGAGGAACCTATTTTGTAGCTATCTGGCAAAACAATTATTAGAATAATAATATGTCATAGGGTACAACATATGTGCAAACCTGTTTTCAATTCTATGGTGTGTTCAGTTCTGTTGGTGCTCTACGTGTGTTGTTTTCACTACCCATAACTGAAATTGTCATGACTTACTGTTTTCGAGGCTGGATGAGAAAGTGTTATTTAACTCAAGCTTCCTTTTGCATTGGCTCAGAAGTTATATCTCATGGACAGTAACTAGGACAGTTTTGGGGGAAGCTTCCTCTTGTTTGCAATGTCTTTGTGGCAGATTTCTTAAGATTACCTGGCTAGTTTCAGAATGTGGCATTTTAGTGAGTAAATGAATTATTTGTGAAGGAAGGTCACGTTGCAATGTATTATTGAAAACACTAAAGATGATGCAGTTTGCTGACTTTTTCTGAAATAGTTATTTCTGAATATTTTAATATTGATTGAACCTGGAGTTTGTAATGGAAGTGTTCAGACAATGGAAGAAAAGAACTGCAGTCTAATGAGGAAATGCTAGAAGGCAAGCTCATTAGTGCCCATTGGAACTTCAGCCCACAATAGTACAAGTGCTTGTACTCTGTGTCAATATTAATTCCCATGTTCCTGGCTTGACTTACAAAAGGCCAGAAAAACAGAATCCTCTCCTTAGTCATTCTTATTTCACTTGCTATCTCTGTATGTCTGTGTGCATGTGTGCCTGTGTACACTCAGAAGTAGTCGCTTAGTATTTCATATATACAATGACATTCTTAAAAGGAAAAAAATCTGCTTGAGTTGTATTAGCAGTTAAGATTTTTCTACCCAGTGCTTCATTTCCCCCCTGCTTATCAATTTATTTTATTCTAAACCTCTGCTCTTTAAGCAACTACTAATGAGAGGTGATCCCCAGCAGGAAATAATACAGGCAGAGCAGGCAAACCCTGTTCAGTGTTATCCTCTCCAACTGACATCTGCTTAAATAACTTAGGGAATCTCTGCTGCCTGGTTAGCAGTAGAATGAACTATGTGATGAGCAGACTCTATAACCTAAATTTCTACAAAGAAACAGATATTTGTGAGTTATACTCCAGGTATATACACTAATGTATTTCATAGGATTTCATTTTTGTGCTAACTTTGGGAATACACATACACAGCTTTGATCTTTCTGAAATATTTCTATAAAAATATTCCATCTTCCTAAAATTATTCTGAAATGTTAATTTTGCATATTGTGTTAGAAAACAGACTCAATAGGAGAGCAAGACAAGCCTGTTGTCCAGTATGCAATAATTTCCCTTCAGATATATACTCAATACTCAAGGGTACACTGTACAGTTTGGTAAACTCATGTTACAGATCTGTGAAGATTACATCATTTTTCTAAAAATGTGCCATGTGCTTTCAGACTGCAGAACTTGAATGAAGGGCATGCCTTTGTAAACCATGATTTTCCACCAATTTCTATTTACAGGTCATGTTTGTATGTGTATGGACAATCTTCTGCAGCTATTTCTTTAGTCCCTTCAGGATACTGTACCAGAATACCATAGACAATGTGGCTTATAAACTGGAACTTATTTCTCAGAATTCAGGAGGGTGGGAAGTCCGAGATCTAGACGCTGGTAGATTTTGTGTCTGGTAAGGACCTGCTTCCTGGTTCATAGCCATCTTTACATTATGTCCTCTTATGACATGGCATGAGGAACTCTATGGAATCTTCATTTTTATAAGGGCACTATTCATGAGGGCACTGTCATTCTGACCTAGTCACCTCCCAAAAGTCTCCAGGTCCAAATACCATCACATTGGGAATTAGGTTTCAACAGATGAATTTGCAAGGGGTTGTGGGGGGATACAAAAGTTCAGTCTACAGCATTTATGAAAAAGACAAGTTTCCAGAAAAAATTAGGCTATCTCTACTTGCTCAAGGATGCCATCAAGGAACAAGCCCCCTTTCTTCCTATTCTACCATCTTCAGTATTGTTGTTGTAATTCCATGCATAATGCAGAAAGTTCAGGCGTAGATGGAGATTTAGAAGCAGCAGAGCTGTTTCACTGGCCAGAACTTGACTATATGGCCATCAGAAAAGTAGTGAAATTGAGTTTTAGCTTTTACAACCTCTAATAGCACTTGGGGGGAAACCTCTGTCTTTCACAAGTCAAAATGTCTTTGTTCTTTTTGCCCTTTTAGAAATGACTTCTCTAGAAAGCAAGCATTTGTCCTTTAGTAGAAATGTTCCAGTAAAGGTTGAAAAATACTGAAAAATAGCACATATAGCATAATTTACATATATTTATAATTTATAAAAATATGTTTGAGGGACAAAAAGAAAGAAGTGATCCTGTAATGACAAGTGTTTGTCACAGTGGAATCTGTGTACAGGATCTGTGTACAGTCCAGGGCCTCTTAGCCCTAGAGACCTACAACATGGCTTACTATTTTGTGTCTTTTCTCAGGCAAGGTTCCAACCACAGTCTAGGAACACTAAAGGGCATGCAAGCCAATGAGAGTTTTAAATTCATAAAAACCAGAGAACAAGATTCATTAATGTACTTACAAGATCTAAAAAGGAGCAAGGATGTGTCTCTTATTTCCCCACAGAGAAATCCATCAGCTTTCTTTATTCAAGAGCTCAATTGCCAAAAAGTTTCCTGTCTACCCCCAGATGTTAGTTACTTAGTAGTGACCAAAGAATAGCAGTTGAAAATATATTCCTAAAATATTTATCCTGTCGATTGTTATTTTCTGAGGCTTTAGACATTTCTTTGCTTCTGTGTTACTTTTTAGCATAGTATGCTTTTAGAGTAAGCTGCATCTGAGAAGACCAATAACATTTAAAAACAAAGAATTTTGAAGCTGGAATAAACTTCAAGACAAATTTGTGAAACTTTTCTGTCTTCAGACAGGCATGTTTATATGACACTCACTTTGAGGAGGTTATCCTAAATTGAGTCAGTTCAGTTGCTCAGTCATGTCGGACTCTTTGCGACACCAAGAACCGCAGCAAGCCAGGCCTCCCTGTCCATCACCAGCTGCCAGAGTCTACCCAAACCCATGTTATTGAGTCAGTGATGCCATCCAACCATCTCATCCTCTGTTGTCCCCTTCTCCTCCTGCCCTCAATCTTTCCCAGCATCAGGGTCTTTTCAAATGAGTCAGCTTTTCACATCAGGTGGCCAAACTATTGGAGTTTCAGCTTCAACATCAGTCCTTCCAATGAACAGCCAGGACTGATCTCCTTTAGGATGGACTGGTTGGATCTCCTTGAAGTTCAAGGGACTCTCAAGAGTCTTCTCCAACACCACAGTTCAAAAGAATCAATTCTTCAGTGCTCAGATTTCTTTATGGTCCAACTCTCACATCCATACATGACTACTGGAAAAACCATAGCCTTCACTAGATGGATGTTTTTTGGCACAGTAATGTCTCTGCTTTTTTTTTTTTAATATAAATTTATTTACTTTAATTGGAGGCTAATTACTTTACAGTATTGTATTGGTTTTGCCATACATCAACATGAATCCACCACAGGTATACACGTGTTCCCCATCCTGAACCCCCCTCCCTCCTCCCTCCCCATACCATCCCTCTGGGTCTTCTCAGTGCACCAGCCCCAAGCATCCAGTATCATGCATCAAACCTGGACTGGCGATTTGTTTCATATATGACATTATACATGTTTCAATGCCATTCTCCCAAATAATCCCACCCTCTCCCTCTGCTTTTTAATACACTGTCTGCTGCTGCTGCTAAGTTGTTTCAGTTGTGTCCAACTCTGTGCAACCCCATAGACGCCAGCCAACCAGGCTCCCCACTCCCTGGGATTCTCCAGGAAAGAACACTGGGGTTGGTTGCCATTTCCTTCTCCAATGTGTGAAAGTGAAAAGTGAAAGTGAAGTCACTCAGTTGTGTCCGACTCGTAGCAACCCCATGGACTGCAGCCTACCAGGCTCTTCTGTACATTGCCTTCTCTGAATATGCTATCTAGGTTGGTCATAACTTTCCTGCCAAGGAGTAAGTGTCTTTTAATTTCATGGCTGCAGTCACCATCTGCAGTGATTTTGGAGCCCCCAAAAATAAAGTCAGCCAGAAAATGTTTCCATTGTTTCCCGTCTTTCTCCATCTATTTGCCATGAAGTGATGGGACCAGATGCCATGATCTTAGTTTTCTGAATGTTGAGCTTTAAGCCAACTTTTTCACTCTCCTCTTTCATTTTCATCAAGAGGTTCTTTAGTTCTTCTTCACTTTCTGCCATAAGGGTGGTGTCATCTCCAGCGTTTCTCAGGATGTACTCTGCATACAAGTTTTTTTTTTTTTTTTTGAGGTCACCCAGTACATTTATTTCCAGACTTCTATGATCATACACCCATATTCTTACAAGAACAGGACTGTGATACACGTGATATTTTATCACCCATATTGGTCTTTTAAAAAATTTTTTTAACTTTACAATATTGTATTAGTTTTGCCATATATCAAAATGAATCCGCCACAGGTATACATGTGTTCCCCATCCTGAACCCTCCTCCCTCTTCCCTCTCCATACCATCCCTCTGGGTTGTCCCAGTGCACCAGCCCCAAGATGCGTATAAGTTTAAAAAGCAGGATGACAGTATACAGCCTTGACATATTCCTTTTCCTATTTGGAACCAGTCAGTTGTTCCATGTCCAGTTCTATCTGTTGCTTCCTGACCTGTGTACAGATTTGTCAAGAGGCAGGTCAGGTGTTCTGATATTCCCATCTCTTTCAGAATTTTCCACAGTTTATTGTGATCCACATAGTCAAAGATTTTGGCATAGTCAATAAAGCAGACATAGATGTTCTTCTGGAAGTCTCTTGCTTTTTCCATGATCCAGCAGATGTTGACAATTTGATCTCTGGTTCCTCTGTCTTTTCTAAAACCAGCTTGAACATCTGGAAGTTCACGGTTCACATATTGCTTGGCTTGGAGAATTTTGAGCATTAGTTTACTAGTGTGTGAGATGAGTGCAACTGTGTGGTAGTTTGAGAGTTCTTTGGCATTGCCTTTCTTTGGGATTGGAATGAAAACTGACCTTTTCCAGTCCTGTAGCCACTGCTGAGTTTTCCAAATTTGATGACATATTGAGTGTGGCAGTTTCATAGCATCATCTTTCAGGATTTGAAATAGCTCAACTGGAATTCCATTACCTCCACTAGCTTTGTTCGTAGTGATGCTTCCTAAATTCAGCATGACTTTAATCAGTGGTTTCTGGAGAAAAGTTCTAAATAATGATGAGAGGAGGAGGCAGTACTCAGTCCAGGCAGCAATATCAGTAAAGAGATAGCAACTTGATGTGAAGGCAGGGCTTAAGAGGCAGAGATTTTGCAAATCCTCTTTAAAGAAAAACATCATTAGTGAGGCCTGACAACAGATAAATTGCCATTGTGTGTTGCATGAATCATGAATAATTGGATGAAAGGAAGAAAAGAATAAAAGAAGGAGGGAAGAATGTCAGGGAGGGAACTACAACTAGCAATAGAGTTCAAGAGCAAGCCTTTATTCCCAGTGCCAACAGTAAACCACTCTGAGAGTGGTTTATGTAACAAGAGTGCAGACAAGTAGCAATAAGACAAAGACCTAGTTCCTCAGACTGTTCATTTGCTATTAGTAACTCAGCTGGTAAAGAATCCTCCTGCAATGCAGGAGACCCCAGTTTGATTCCTGGGTTAGTAAGTTCCCCTGGAGAAGGGATAGGCTACCCACTCCAGTATTCTTTCACTTTCCTGGTATCTCAGATGGTAAAGAATCCATGTTCAATGTGGGAGACCTGGGTTTGATCCCTGGGTTGGGAAGATCCCCTAGAGGAGAGCATGGCAACCCACTCTACTATTCTTGCCTAGAGAATTCCATGAACAGAGAAGCCTGGCAGGCTACAGGTCATGGGGTCTCAAAGAGTCAGAAATGACTAAGAAACTAAGCACACACAGAGGGCCATTTTAAGAGTCTTATTCAGAAGAATGATAAAGAGATATGTTCCCTGTTTTAATTCAAAGACACCAGTTTTAATATATGAATTTCTATTCAGTGAATTTCTGGGTTCCTATCTGGAAACAAGACACAAAGAATCTGGGCCAATTTCCAATTGTAAGAAGAATTCGTAAGAATCATTTTACCTGAAAAAGGATCCAAGGATATTAGAAGGGAATACAGGGAAAAAGATTATTGAAAACCAAACAGTGATTCTGCTGGTGAAGTCTACGTGAAGAAGGACTGGGCCAGAGTCTTCCTGGGGCTTGTCCTGGCAGAAGCAGAAATGCTTAGAGATAGTCTGAATTTGTTTGTCTCAAATCAGGATTATCAGTATACTTGGCTTGACTCAGGGTCACCTGTGTCTTCAAAAAATGTTTTTGGTCAAGTTATCCAATGCACAAAGTTTTAAAATTCAGGAAGTTTCATGGGTTTATAAGAGCAACAAAAGCCAGTGCCTGCCTTAGTCCTCTTCATTTCTGATTCTTGCTTTATGGAGGCAGCTATTTTGAATATTTCTCCTAGTAATCACTTCCTTAGTTCTAAATACGTTTACACAATGTTCTGTGAGTTTGGATTTTTAATTCTGGATATTGTCTTTCATTTACCTTCCTTATAAAGGAGATTAAAATATAGCTTCTATATCAGCCCAGTACTTCACTTCATATGTATTTGTCTTTTCACTGCCCTCCCAATACAGCCAGCGAGTACATAAAGTTATTATCCAAAGTATACATAATTATCTCTGCAATTATTGTTCACAATTGAACCTTTTAGTGTATAAATATTAAAGATCCTTTATACTTATTTTTGCATAAGTTAAGATCACTTACATTTTCATTCCTTTAGCTTTCTGTATTTTTATCATGAATTCACTCTCATATTCAAATATGTTTGTCTGTTTGTTTTTTCTAAAAGTTTCATTTTCATTTTAGTCTAACTCTTCTTTTGGAAACTCTGTCCTCACTATAATAAGCACTTCATTTTCACCTCCAGGATTCCCTTCACTTCCTGCCTGGCTTAAATCTCTGGTGTTGCCAGTTCCATGCCTTCTTACTCGATTACCTCTTCTACTTTGGTGGGATGTATCTATCAATGTGCTCTTGAGAAGAAATGGATAAGAGGTAAATACTTTTAGACCTTGCATTACTAGTATTTTCTTCCATTCTTGATTGCTAGGATGGCTGGATAAAAAATTCTAGTTTGGAAATTAATTCCTCTTGGAATTTTCAAGGTATGACAGCTCCCTCTGGTTTCCAGCATTGCTTTTATGAAGTATAACACAGTTCAGATGCTTCTCTTTTGAGAGACTTGTTTCTCTGGAAACTTTTCTTATTCTTTATCAAATTTTGTGTTTTGAAACATCACTACGATGTATCTCAATAAGCATTTTTCTTCATCTCTTGGTATATTAGTTTGTTAGAGTGGTTCTAACAAGATACCACAGACTTTGGCTAAAACAACAGAAATATATTTTCTTATGGTTCTGGAGGCTAGAAGTTCAAGATCAAGGTGCCAAAAAGTTTAATTCCTTTCTAGGTCTCTCTCTTTGACTCACAGATGACTGCCTTTTAGCTGTATTCTTACATGGTCTTTCCTCTGATCAAGTATGTCCCTAAGTGTCTTCTGGTATTCCTCTTATAAGGAAACCAGTCAGACTGGATTAGGGGCCATGCTAAGGACCTCATTTTAAATTAATCACTCCTTGAGAATCTCTGTCTTAAAATAAAATTACATTCTGAGGTACAGGGGGTTAGGACTTCAGCACATCTTTGAGGGGACATAATTCAGCCCATAACACTTAGGATAATTCCCATAATTCAGAGATATTTCCTTGAATTAATTTTTGTTAGTTTATATTTGAACTGTTTCACATGTTCTTTCTTTTTGAGGCTATTCTTTGGATTCTGGACTTCCTAACTGATCTTCTCATTCTCTAATTCCTTTCCAATTTCCCTCTATTTATATTTTTATTATTTTTAGTGCTGTTCTTCAGCTTTATTTTTTCATATTCATTTGATTATCGTATTATGTTCCTATTTTTTAACAGATGCTTTGTATTATCTGTATGTCTATTTTTATGGGCTTACTTTAATAATTTCCATTTCCCATGAAATATTAGCTTTTTAAAAAATTAATGTGTTCTTTGCATTTTTTCTTTTCTTCTTTTCTCTTATATTTAGAGTTTTTGTTAGATGAATGATACTCTTTGGCTTTCAATTCATATTTAGCAATAAGGTGCCTTTGTGTAAAGTTAATCTCATCAACTGGTCAATTTAACTAATGGATGCTCTTTTGTATTTCTGCATTATTTCTTTTAGGTTTATTTTCCCCAGAGACTAATTCTCCAATCTGTTTCCTATGGGATCTAAATCAATATATGCTGACATTCTCAGGATTTTGTGTACTGGGTGACTAGGTACAGTCAAGTAATCAGTTCTGCATTTTATCTCCCTCCTCTGATGAATCTTGGACTCCTGCCCTCAGTTCTTCACGATGTTTTTTAGTCTAGAGTTTCCAGGGCTCAAACTCTTCAGAATAAACTCCATTTTTCTGGAGTTTATTCTAACCTCAGCCTTCATAACAAGGTTTTCAACGCTTCATATTTGTCCTTTTTTTTTTTTTTTTTTGGTCACTTATTATACCTTTTATGTCAATTTAATGAGGCTTTATGAGGGACTGGAGGAAAGCATAGGTGTTTAATCCACCAAAGTCAATAAGGATTTTCTACTCAGGCCCCATAAAGGACAAGGGTGATGCTAGAGCAGTGATTCTCAACCAGAGACACTTGATAATGTCTGAATATATTTTCATCATCAAAACTAAAGGATGCTATACTATTGGTGGGAATGCAAATTGACACAGCCACTATGGAGAATAGTATGGAGATTCCTTTAAAAACTAGCAATAAAATCACCATATGACCCAGAAATTCCACTACCAGGCATATAGGAAACCAAAACTGAAAAAGACACATGTAACCCAATGTTCACTGCAGCTCCATTTACAATAGCTAGAACTTGGAAGCAACCTAGATGTCCATCAACGGATGAATGGATAAAGAATTTGTGGTATATATATACAATGGAGTATTAGTCAGCCATAAAAGGGAACACATTTGAGTCAGTCCTAACGAGGTAGATGAATCTAGAGCTTATTATACAGAATGAAATACGTCAGAAAGAGGAAAACAATTATCATATACTAACACATATATATGGAATCTAAAAAGATGATATTGATGAACCTATTTGCAGATCAGCAATGGAGGCACAAACATTGAGAACAGATTTGTGGACATGCTGGGTGGGGCAGGAGAGGGTGGGAGGTATGGAGACAGTAACATGAAAACATACATTACCATATGTAAAATAGATAGCCAATGGGAATTTGCTGTCTGACTCAGGGAACTCAAACCTGGGCTTGGTAACAACCTAGAGGGTTGGGATGCGGAGGGAGGTGGAAGGGATGTTCAGGTGGGAGGTGACATTGGTAAACCTATGGCTGATTCATGTTGTTGTTTGGTAGAAACCAAAGCAATACTATAAAGTAATTATCCTTCAATTAAAAATAAATGCATTTAAAACATAGATAAAGGGTGATATATATCTAATGATTAGAGATCATGGCTATAGGTAAACATCCCACAATGCACCAAGATGGATTATTCAGCCCCAAATGCCATTAGTGCTAAGGTTAAGAAAATATCTTCTAGGAGTTTAGAACTTTTCCTGTGGGTGTGGTTTAAAATTTTTAAGAATTTTCAGGGATCCTTGTATCAGGAGCAAGTTAGATGCTAAAGCCTGTAGTAACCAAAGGAATACTTTAAAATATAAAAATAGTCACATTTTTGAGTATTTGTTTAAAATATCATGGCTCAGACAGTAAAGCATCTGTCTGCAATGCAGGAGAAGCGGGTTTGATCCCTGGGTTGGGAAGATCCCCTGGAAAAGGAAATGGCAGCCCACTCCAGTATTCTTGCCTGGAAAATCCCATGGATCGTGGAGCCTGGTAGGCTACCATCCGTGGGATCGCAAAAAGTTGGACACGACTGAGGGACTTCACTTCACTTAAAATATCATATTTAAACTAAAATTTATGCTGAAATAAAAATGTTAATGCAGTAAGTTGGCAAGAAAACGTGCACCATTTTCTTATTGTATATAAAAGAATCTACTGTGGTGGTTCTCAACTCAGAATACACTTTCTTCTAAAACTAAAGCCATACTCATTTTAATAAGCAGCTTGTTACTTTATATATATGTGGCAATTATTTGTCTTTTAAAACATGTTTACATAACACTTGTTTATCAGTAGGTCATCTTATCTTAATTTCTTTAACCTTCTGTTTAGTTTTCAAAGTAACCCTACTCCTTTCTTGCAGATAGTATCTGATTCTTCTAACTACAGATATTGATAACCTCAGATGAGCTTTTAAAGGTGAATTAAAATAATTAAAACATTTCCAAACTTATTATAATAATGCTATGAAAATTGAGGGCTTTAAGAATATATGTTTTAATTTTATATAATCTTTAGTTTAATAAAGAGTACAGAATAAAAGTTCTAATGTACAATAATATATAACATTTTTAAAACTATACATCACATATTGTGTGGCTATAACAATAATATCTCATTGACATTTATTGAAAAATGACTATGCACAAGGCATATATAATAATTTACTTACTATAAATTAACTGAACTGTTTAATCTAATCTATCTATGTGTTAGGTACCATTTCAATAATGAGAAAATAAAGCCATAGGGAAAAAAAATCAGTGTATGGCAAGAGGTAAAACAGTTTTCAAAGCATGCTCCTGCTAAGTCACTTCAGTCGTGTCTGACTCTGTGCAACCCCATAGACGCCAGCCCACCAGGCTCCCCCGTCCCTGGGATTCTCCAGGCAAGAACACCGGAGTGGGTTGCCATTTCCTTCTCCAATGCATGAAAGTGAAAAGTGAAAGTGAAGACGCTCAGTTGTATCTGACTCTTAGCGACCCCATGGACTACAGCCCACCAGGCCCCTCCATCCATGGGATTTTCCAGGCAAGAGTACTGGAGTGGGTTGCCATTGCCTTCTCCACCCCATCCTTATACCTAGGAGTAAATATAGAACATAAAGTATGCTCAGAGAAATGGTCATTTGCCTTTTTTTTTGGGGGGGGGGGTACTTCTTAAATTGGGAATTGTATAGTTTTACCCTCTAGTGGAATACTCCTCTATTTTCCTGGAAGATACACAGTTTATGCTCTCTAAACTATATAATTTATCTTCTCAGAAGCACATGGCTTTTTTTTCCCCCCTCATTTTCTAAACTGAATTAAATATGACATAATTACACTAAAAGCAATCTAGTGTTTTAGAAATTTTTCAAACTAAAATCAGAATGAGACTGAAATACGTGGCTCTGACAGAACCACTGATGGACCCAAACTTCTCCACCTGGCTACCTTGAAGATTTCATATGCATAAAATTGACCTATGTTTCCTCTAGTTTGAGAACCAACTGGCATGTAGAGTCATAGACTCAACTGTTTCCAATAAGGAAGAAATCTTAGGAAACCACTAGTCTAAGATTTACTTTCTAGGAAAAGAAAAGTTTTAATAACTACTTCAAGAAATCATTTTAAATGTCATATTTAAATAGATTATTTAATTAAATAATTATGACCTATAAATGTTTGTTAAATATCAAAATATTTAACCACAAACCTTGTGATTTATCAACAAATCTCATGTAATTATATAGTGTGATTTTTACATCAAGTTAACTTATGAAATTGGAAAGTGAAAAAGTTGGCTTAAAACTCAACATTCAGAAAACTAATATCATGGCATTGGGTCCCATCACTTCACGGCAAATAGATGGGGAAACAGTGACAGACTTTCTTTTTGGGGGCTCCAAAATCACTGCAGATGGTGATTGCAACCATGAAATTAAAAGATGCTTGCTCCTTGGAAGAAGTTTTATGACTAACCTAGACAGCATATTAAAAAGCAGAGACATTACTTTGCCAACGAAGGTCCATCCAGTCAAAACTATGGTTTTTCCAGTAGTCAGGTATGGATGTGAGAGTTGGACTACAAAGAAAGCTGAGTGCCGAAGAATTGTTGCTTTTGAACTGTGGTGTTGGAGAAGACTCTTGAGAGTCCCTTGGACTGCAAGGAGATCCAACCAGTCCATCCTAAAGGAAATCAGTCCTGAATATTCATTGGAAGGACTGATGCTGAAGGTGAAACTTAATCCTTTGGCCACCTGATGTGAAGAGTTGACTCATTTGAAAAGAGCCTGATGCTGGGAAAGATTGAAGGCGGGAGGAGAAGTGGACAACAGAGGATGAAATGGTTGGATCTCATCATTGAGTCAATGGACATAAGCTTGAGTAAACTCCGGGAGTTGTTGATGGACAGGGAGGCCTTGCATGCTGTAGTCCATGCGGTTGCAAAGTGTTGCACATGACTGAACGACTGAACTGAACTGAATTTATGAAATTAGCAATCCTGCAATTCAATAGTTAATTTCCTATTTCATTTATTTGTGTGTAAAAATGTACAGAAGTTAACATTTTACAAAGCAGAAGGCATTGTCTTTGCTTGTAAGCACCTACTATGAAATTGTGCATATTTTGGAAGTGGATTAAACTATATAATTATAATTTGATGCAATTGGTTAATCTATAATTATAAAGTCTTTCTCACTATTGCACGTAGCATTTAAAATTATAGAACAAGATTAAAAATATTACACTTCAGATTCTGAGGCCAAATTAATACTGAACTGCTGAAACCAAATGTTAATATATGGTGTCTTTAAGTTTAAAACAATACCAATTCCCTGTTTGAGGAAGATTAATATAAAAATTAGTGGTGCATGACAATATTCCAAGTTAAATAGAATATCACTTCAGGAACTTCTTGGTTTTGAATTTAGGTTACATCTTATGCATTACTTTTTTGATAACTATTTCAGAAGTCAAGATTTTATCTATTATTTATGTTAGAGCTTTTTGGTTCATGCTTTCATTTAATTCACTGTTTTAAGTTTTAGAAATAATTTTGTAGACAACACTTTCTGTTGCTTACTAGAGCTTAATCTGCTTAATTTTATCAAAGCTCCAAATATGGCATTCTCTTGACCAAAACTATATTTTTAATTTTTTTCCCCAAACTTATAACTTCATTGGAATGCTTGTGCTTCTTTTGTAGCTTCTTAAATTCCTAAACATTTCCCCTATCCTTACAACTTAGAAATGCTACAGCAATACCAAAGGATCTATAGACTAAGCTAAAAGACTGGTAGGTAAGAGTCTTAAGAATATTACTAAGAATTATTTTATATTGAGGAGATAAATTTTTGTTCTGCAGGAAAGATTTTCAGTTCTGTATATTGCAACTGTATATTCAGTTCTGTATATTATAACTCCTTTAGAGTTAACATATTGATGAACATTAGGATAAAATGCATAATACTTTCTTCTGTTTACTGTCATTTTCTTTCTGTAAAGAAAGTTGCTTTGATTTTAAAATTTCGCTTGACTAGTGGAAGCTGTCACCTGCATTCTTGGTATTAAATAAGAGAGTGAGCAGCAGTGAACAAGTGATTGGAAAAATACCTGTTTTTGCATTTTCACATTCTTATTTTCTTAATGGAAAAATATACACATCAAAATTAAGAAAGAGAATAGTATCCAAGGGCCACAAGTATCAGGCCACAGTACCAAGAATTACCCATGTATCCATAAACAGTATGTTAATCAGTGATATCAAAATATAACAGGAGAGGAAAATAAAGGAGGGTATTACTGGCTGGATATAATAAAGAACACTTTCACTTCAATTCAGTCACTCGGTAATGTCCAACTCTTTGTGAGCCAATGGACTGAGCACACCAGGCTTCCCTGTCCATCACCAACCCCCGGAGTTTACTCAAACTCATGTCCATTGAGTCGGTGATGCCATCCAAACATCTCTTCCTCTGTTGTCCCTTTATCTTCCTGCTTTCAATCTTTCCCAGCATCAGGGTCTTTTCCAGCATTAGGTCAGTTCTTGGCATCAGGTGGCCAAAGGATTAAGTTTCAGCTTCAGCCTCAGTCCCTCCAATGAATATTCAGGACTGATTTTCTTTAGGATGGACTGGTTGGATGGCCTTGCTGGCCAAGGGACTCTCCAGAGTCTTCTCCAACACCACGTTCAAAAGCATCACTTCTTCAGTGCTCAGCTTTCTTTATAGTCCAACTCTCACATCCATACATGAATAATGGAAAAATCATAGCTTTGACTAGATGGACATTTGTTAGCAAAGTAATGCCCCTGCTTTTTAATATGTTATCTAGGTTGGTCATGACTCTTCTTCCAAGGAGCAAGTGTCTTCTAATTTCATGGCTACAGTCACCATCTGCAGTGATTTGGGAACCCCTCAAAATAAAGTCAATCACTGTTTCCACCATTTCCCAATCCGTTGCCCATCAAGTGATGGGACCAGATGCTGTGATCTTAGTTTTCTGAATGTTGAGTTTTAAGCCAACATTTTCCCTCCCCTCTTTCACTTTCATCAAGAGGCTCTTTACTTCTTCTTTGCCTTCTGCCATAAGTGTAGTGTCATCTGTATATCTGAGGTTATTCACACTTCTCCCGGCAATCTTGATTCCAGCTTCTGCCTCATCCAGTCTAGCACTTTTCATGATGTAATCTGCATATAAGTTAAATAAGCAGGGTGATAATATATAACCTTGACGTACTCCTTTCCCTATTTGGAAACAGTCTGTTGTTCCATGTCCAGTTTTAACTGTTGCTTCTTGACCTGCATACAGATTTCCCAGGAGGCAGGTCAGGTGGTCTGGTATTCCCACCTTTTTCAGAATTTTCCACATTTTGTTGTGATCCACATAGTCAAAGGCTTTGGCATAGTCAATAAAGCAGAAATAGATGTTCTTCTGGAAGTCTCTTGCTTTCTTAATGATCCAACAGCTGGTGGCAATTTGATCTCTGGTTCCTCTGCCTTTCCTAAAATCAGCTTGAACATCTCGAAGTTCACAGCTCACATATTGTTGAAGCCTGGCTTGCAGAGTTTTGAGCATCACTTTACTAGCATGTCAGATGAGTGCAACTGTGAGGTAGTTTGAGCATTCCTTGGCATTGCCTTTCTTCGGGATTGGAATGAAAACTGACCTTTTCCAGTCCTGTGGCCACTGCTGAGTTTTCCAAATTTGCTGACATATTGAGTGTAGCAGTTTCACAGCATTAGGATTTGAAAATAGCTCAACTGGAATTCCATCACCTCCACTAGCTTTGTTTGTAGTGATGCTTCCTAAGGCCCACTTGACTTTGCATTCCAGGATGTCTGGCTCTAGGTGAGTGATCACACCATTGTGATTATCTCCGTCATGAAGATCTTGTTTGTATAGTTGTTCTGTGTATTCTTGCCACCTCTTCTTAATATCTTCTGCTTCTGTTAGGTCCATACCATTTCTGTCCTTTATTGAACCCATCTTTGCATGAAACATTCCCTTGGTATCTCTAATTTTCTTGAAGAGATCTCTAGTCTTTCCCATTCTGTTGTTTTCCTCCATTTCTTTGCATTGATCACTGAGGAAGGCTTTCTTATCTCTCCTTGCTATTCTTTGGAACTCTGCATTCAAATGGGTGTATCTTTCCTTTTCTCCTTTGCCTTTCACTTCTCTTCTTTTTGTAAGGTCTCCTCAGATGACCATCTTGCCTTTTTGCATTTCTTTTTCTTGGGTATGGTCTTGATCCCCACCTCCTGTACAATGTCAGGAACCTCGGTCCATAGTTCTTCAGGCACTCTATCAGATCTAATCCCTTAAATCTCTTTCTCACTTCCACTGTATAATTGTAAGGGATTTGACTTATGTCATACCTGAATGGTCTAGTGGTTTTCCCTACTTTTTTTAAACTTAAGTCTGAATTTGGTAATAAGAAGTTCATGATCTGAACACAATCTGTTCCCGGTCTTGGTTTTGCTGACTGTATAGAGATTCTCCATCTTTGGCTGCAAAGAATATAATTAATCTGATTTTGGTATTGACCATTTGGTGATGTCCATGTGTAGAGTGTTCTCTTATGTCGTTGGAAGAGGGTGTTTGCTAATATAAAACCACTTCAAAACAGAATATGTTCATTAATTTGTTTTAATTTTTTTTTCCCTCCTAACTAGTGAGTGACAACCAAAGCACTAAAATTAAGTATAAAGACACGTTTTAGAAGATTAGCAATGAAGTTTAGTAACACAGTATGGTAAAGTCACGAAGAGACAGGAGTATTGTGCCAAGTTATATACTTTTATTAATATAAATAGTTTGTTTGAAACTTTTCTTTTTGTGAGGCTGCCAGAGGGTATGTCTACTGCATCTTGATTATGGAAATTTTATTTATAGGCAACTATTAAAAATCAATGACATGTAGCAACTTACTTTTTAATATACTTTTGCTTTTGATTGAATTTTGCTCTGTATGGAGATAGATGGTGATTGGCTTACTAGCTTAACTATGCTCAGGAATGCTGCTCCCATTTGTAAAACTTAAGTCAGTCTTCACTTATTTCCCCTGTCCTCACACTCTCAGGATTTTACAATAACAATATATCTTGATACATTCATGTTCATTTTATTAAGTGAAAAAAATAAAAGGATTTCTCAGTCAGATACACCATCAGTTAAATGTTCTCTAACTGAACTCCATCTTTCCATGCTTAAGGAGTCATCAAGGGACATGCATCACCTCAAACCTCCTCTCAACTGTGGCTGTGTCAGAATAAGACAGCAAACATAGGTTTGAAACCAATATTTTACATCTTTATTTCTTAAATAAAAATATTCAGGTCACCCTGTATCTTTGTCTTATGCCCCATAAGTTTTTGTAACCACAGCAATACTTTTAAGATTATTTTTTTTAACTTGATACTAAAAAAATAGCACAGTCTGAGAGCCTTATCTATAATCTCAGTTTTCCTCTTTTTCCTAGGCTGTCCTCTCTTCATTATTGCCAAAATAGTTGTGTCCAACTCTTTGCAATCCCATGGACTATACAGTCCATGGAATTCCCCTGGCCAAGATACTGGAGTGGGTAGCCTTTCCCTTCTCCAGGTTTGTGGGCTAGAAGGACAAAAAATATTGAGATTTGGACAGAGCTAATTAGCTTTAGAACCTTAGTAAACTTCCTTATGTGAGTCATAACTGTAAATACAAGCCTGCTGCAAACCACTCTGTCATCTGAGAGTAATCATAATGAGTACCATCTGCCCAAGAGTAGAGAGAAGGCTGCTTGGAGCAGTTGGCTTTGTAGGATGAGATGCAACTTGTGTCATTGTGTTCTAGCTCTTGGTTTCCAGGAAGAATTTGACAATGAATCTTATGTTTTCTTTTAAATATTGTTTACATGGGAGTTAAACATGAAATAAACAACAGGCATTGATGTTAAATTCAGTGCTGATTTTCTTTACATTCCTCTTTCATCTAGCAGTGGATTATACTCTATTGTTTATAAATGCATTTAAATCATTTACATATGCTATAATTAAAATCTTTGAAGTTTACCAATTACTGACATATGCAAAATAGTATCACCTTTAATCAGTATGTGCTGTATAGATAATAATATGCATATAAAACACTGTCAGGCACTGCCAGTGTACACCAAAATTATTGGATATATTTTTCTATTAATAAGGGCCTTATTGTCTAGGTTTCAAAACAGGATATGTGCATCATAATGATGACAGCTAACATTTTTGGTATGCGTTATCATTCAGGTAGTTGTTCATTTGGATACATTGTTCTTTTGATAATTCCACAATAACATTTAATTGCATATCAAGACATGATATGATTTGATAATTATGTATGGTCCCCAAACTAGTTCTGTTATTGTTGAGAGACTAAAAAGTATAAGGTTGATCAGAGTACTCAAGGAAGACATCAAAGAAGAGGGTACATAAGATTATTACTGATAGATAGGAATAAGTTATTAAGGAGAGAGAAAAATAGGGAAGCCATATGGGGATCCATTTAGCAAAAGAAATTATAAAGTTGTTTTAGGAAATGGCCTGTTTCAGACAACACTGGTTAATAAAGGTAAGAAAAAATGTCCAGCTAAAGATTTTAACTAAAACTCAAGCAGTAATTTGGTTAAGAGAGTAAGCAATCACTATGAGCCTGTGCTTGTTGAGACTGAGAGTAGAAGAGTTATCCTGACTTAAAGTCAAGGCCACGGTTTGAGGTGGGAATGTAGGCTATGATCTCTTGGGTACCTCACCACTGTATACAGAGCAATTCTGGAGGATCTATTTTAGTTATTATTCTGGGTAATGTTTCCATTTAAAATTGTGTTTTATATTTAGAAAAATTATTTTGAGTAATAGTGTTGATGAATAAAGTCTGGAATAAAGTCTAAAATATAAGATAAGGATAAGTCAGTATAATAGCCAGGACATGGAAGCAACCTAGATGTCCATCAGCAGATGAATGGATAAGAAAGCTGTGGTACATATACACAATGGAGTATTACTCAGCCATTAAAAAGAATACATTTGAATCAGTTCTAATGAGATGGATGAAACTGGAACCTATTATACAGAATGAAGTAAGCCAGAAAGAAAAACACCAATACAGTATACTAATGCATATATATGGAATTTAGAAAGATGGTAACAATAACCCTGTGTACGAGACAGCAAAAGAGACACTGATGTATAGATCAGTCTTATGGACTCTGTGGGAGAGGGAGAGGGTGGGGAGATTTGGGAGAATGGCACTGAAACATGTATAATATCATGTATGAAACGAGTCGCCAGTCCAGGTTTGATGCACGATACTGGATGCTTGGGGCTGGTGCACTGGGACGACCCAGAGGGAGGGTAGGGGAGGGAGGAGGGAGGAGGGTTCAGGATGGGGAACACAGGTATACATGTGGCAGATTCATTTCAATATTTGGCAAAACTAATATTGTAAAGTTTAAAAATAAAATAAAATTTAAAAAAATTTTAAAAAAAGGAAAGAGAGAAAAAAATGCAGGTCATGTCAATTACAAATTACTAATAAAGTAAGCAGTTAGTATTAAGTGATGCTAACTTTGCCAGTAGAATAAGTTTAACAAAGGCTGGCAGGATTTTATGATTAATTGTCCACTACTATCCCTTGTGATTATATTTTCTGAAGACAGTAAATCAAATTGAATTAAGCTAAGAATAAAATGAAGGAAAATAAACATAAATATAATGGGAAACTTTGTCAATTAAAAAAAAAAAAGGAAAGAAATAACACAGTAGTCAGAAGATTCAGTGGAATTAACTGATTCAGTGGAGTCAACTCATCAGCAGGTAATGGTCATGGCATTCTACAAGATTAACACTGGCCAGTAGAACATTCCTCAATGATTAGGATGTTTTATATCTTCACTGGCCAATACTGTAGCCACTAGCTGTAGGTAATTATTGAGCACTTGAGATATGGCTAGTGAAACTAACAAAATGAATTGTTAATCTCAAATTATATAGCAAATGTAGCTAATAGCCACTATGTTGGATAGCAAATTTGGATTTTACTGATATAAACAGGAGAATATAATCTTTTGAAATTAAAGTATTACTAATAATCAATAAAATTCATAAATCTTAAGTAATTTGATGAGTTTTGAGAATTGAATATTCTCATAAAACTACCATCCAAAACAATATATAAATATTTCCATTAGTCCAAAACATTTCTTTGTGTTCTTTTCAAATTGATTCCCCTCCCAATTTAGGGAGCCACCACTTTCATTTTTTTATGTACAAGAATTCTTACAGCATTTTATCTTTTATGTTTGGCTTCTTCCATGTAACAAAATATTTGGTGTTATTGTATATGTCAGTTTCATCATATGGATAAACTATAATTTATTTATCCACTTTTCTATTTATGAGAACTTGTGTTGTTTCCAGTTTGAAACTATTATACATCTACTGCTTATAACTGAGGGAAAATGTCAGCCATGACCGTTTCTGCTGTGAGTTGTAGGACACCCAAATGACCTGGATTATGCAATAGAGATTACTAGCAGAAGACTTGTCCTCAGATACAGCTTGATGTAGGTACACATACAATACCATTAAGATCTCTTTTCTCTCTATCAATCTTAGCTTTTCTTCCTTTCCCACTCAAGGTCTAACTATATGGAAAGCAGCAGTCACTTCTAAGTATCCTCACATCCTTGGAAACATAATTCCATCATATAATATATAAATAATACAAATATGTTTCCTTCAGAGATAGTTTTTATGAAAACCAAATCTCCAAAATGTAGTTAAAACCATCTAGATTGCATGCATACAATATGATGGGTAATTAGATTGGCAAGAGTATTGCTTTTTGAAGAAAATTTTGAGGAGGAAAACAAGCGGAGTATATAAATGGTTAATATTCTGGGCTTTGGACTAAGACAAATTTTAAATATCAGCACCATCCCTTGAAAGATATATGATATTGGTCAAGTTATTTGATTCATCTATTTGTGTATAAAGTGAAAATAATTTATTGTATCCATAACACTGTTAGGTTGTTGTGAAGATTAAGTGAGATAGTATATTCATATGTCAGCATCAATTCAGTTAAGACACTCAGTCGTGTCCGACTCTTTGCGACCCCATGAATCACAGCACGCCAGGCCTCCCTGTCCATCACCAACCCCCACAGTTCACTCAAACTCACGTCCATCGAGTCAGTGATGCCATCCAGCCATCTCATCCTCTGTCGTCCCCTTCTCCTCCTGCCCCCAATCCCTCCCACCACCAGAGTCTTTTCCAGTGAGTTAACTCTTCCCATGAGGTGGCCAAGGTACTGGAGTTTCAGCTTTACATCATTCCTTCCAAATAAATCCCAGGGCTGATCTCCTTCAAAATAGACTGGTTGGATTGCCTTGCAGTCCAAGGGACTCTCAAGAGTCTTCTCCAACAATACAGTTCAAAAGTATCAATTCTTTGGTGCTCAGCCTTCTTCACAGTCCAACTCTCACATCCATACATGACCACTGGAAAAACCATAGCCTTGACTAGATGAACCTTTGTTGGCAAAGTAATGTCTCTGCTTTTGAGTATGCTATCTAGGTTGGACATAACTTTCCTTCCAAGGAGTAATAATTTCATGGCTGCAGTCACCATCTGCAGTGATTTTGGAGCCCGAAAAAATAAAGTCTGACACTGTTTCCACTGTTTCCCCATCTATTTGCCATGAAGTGGTGGGACCAGATGCCATGATCTTCGTTTTCTGAATGTTGAGCTTTAAGCCAACTTTTTCACTCTCCTCTTTCACTTTTATCAGGAAGCTCTTTAGTTCCTCTTCACTTTCTGCCATGAGGGTGGTGTCATCTGCATATCTGAGGTTATTGATATTTCTCCTGGCAATCTTGATTCCAGCTTGTGCTTCTTCCAGTCCAGTGTTTCTCATGATGTACTCTGCATAGAAGTTAAATAAGCAGGGTGAGAATATACAGCCTTGATGTACTCCTTTTCCTATTTGGAACTAGTCTGTTTTTCCATGTCCAGTTCTAACTGTTGCTTCCTGACCTGCATACAGATTTCTCAAGAGGCAGATCAGGTTGTCTGGTAGTCCCACCTCTTTCAGAATTTCCCACAGTTTATTGTGATTCACACAGTCAAAGTCTTTGGCATAGTCAATAAAGCAGAAATAGATGTTTTTCTGGAACACTCTTGCTTTTTCGATGATCCAGCGGATGTTGGCAATTTGATCTCTGGTTACTCTGCCTTTTCTAAAACCAGCTTGAACATCTGGAAGTTCACGGTTCAGGTATTGCTGAAGCCTGGCTTGGAGAATTTTGAGCATTACTTTACTAGCATGTGAGATGAGTGCAATTGTGTGGTAGTTTGAGCATTCTTTGGCATTGCCTTTCTTTGGGATTGGAATGAAAACTGACCTTTTCCAGTCCTGTGGCCACTGCTGAGTTTTCCAAATTTGCTGGCATATTGAGAGCAGCACTTTCACAGCGTCATCTTTCAGGATTTGAAATAGCTCAACTGGAATTCCATCGCCTCCACTAGCTTTGTTTGTAGTGATGCTTTCTAAGGCCCACTTGACTTCACATTCCAGGATGTCTGGCTCTAGGTCAGTGATCACACCATCCTGATTATCTGGGTCATGAAGATCTCTTTTGTACAGTTCTTCTGTGTATTCTTGCCACCTCTTCTTGATATCTTCTGCTTCTAGTGCCTGGCAAAAAAATATGTTAATAAATATGAATTATCATTACTATTAAATAATCTCAATGAGTTTCTTCTATAAATTTAGAATTTAAAATCATGGAAGACTTTTATATTTGAAGACTTGAGAGGTCTGGAGCTAACTGTATATTCTAAGCTCATGCACTAGTAAACTGATGAACCAGAGCTAAGGCCTGTTCCTCATTTCTTCTTTCCGTTACAACAATATATAAGCATTTTTCAAGCCTTGACCTATTATATTCACCTATCCTTTTTTTTTTTTTTCTTTTCTAATTTTATTTTATTTTTAAACTTTACATAATTGTATTAGTTTTGCCAAATATCAAAATGAATCCGCCACAGGTATACATGTGTTCCCCATCCCGAACCCTCCTCCCTCCTCCCTCCCCATACCATCCCTCTGGGTCGTCCCAGTGCACCAGCCCAAAGCATCCAGCATCGTGCATCGAACCTGGAAATAGCAACTCGTTTCCTACATGATATTTTACATGTTTCATTGCCATTCTCCCAAATCTTCCCACCCTCTCCCTCTCCCACAGAGTCCATAAGACTGTTCTATACATCAGTGTCTCTTTTGCTGTCTCGTACACCGGGTTATTGTTACCATCTTTCTAAATTCCATATATATGCGTTAGTATACTGTATTTATGTTTTTCCTTCTGGCTTACTTCACTCTGTATAATAGGCTCCAGTTTCATCCACCTCATTAGAACTGATTCAAATGTATTCTTTTTAATGGCTGAGTAATACTCCATTGTGTATATGTACCACTGCTTTCTTATCCATTCATCTGCTGATGGACATCTAGGTTGCTTCCATGTCTTGGCTATTATAAACAGTGCTGCGATGAACATTGGGGTACACTTGTCTCTTTCCCTTCTGGTTTCCTCAGTGTGTATGCCCAGCAGTGGGATTGCTGGATCATAAGGCAGTTCTATTTCCAGTTTTTTAAGGAATCTCCACACTGTTCTCCATAGTGGCTGTACTAGTTTGCATTCCCACCAACAGTGTAAGAGGGTTCCCTTTTCTCCACACCCTCTCCAGCATTTATTATTTGTAGACTTTTGGATCGCAGCCATTCTGACTGGTGTGAAATGGTACCTCATAGTGGTTTTGATTTGCATTTCTCTGATAATGTGTGATGTTGAGCATCTTTTCATGTGTTTGTTAGCCATCTGTATGTCTTCTTATCCTTTTTCTATGAGACTCAAAAATGAATCTTATTTACAATCATACAAACAGAGTTATCACTCCCTGAGTCTTAGGAGAGTGTGTTAATAATCAGGAAATAGATCAGTCTTAAAAATGACCAACTATTCCAGTTTTTTTTTTTTTTTATCCCTTTCATTACTTCATCTGCTTCCCCTTTCTCCATACCCTGTTTTTATTAATTCTTGGTCCTCTCTATTGAATATCCCTAATAGGGATTCTAAAATATGCTTACTCTTAAACTTATCTACAAGTCTACCATGCTGCCAGGAAGGTGTTCTTGAGATGTGAAGCTTTCAGTGTACACTAATCACACCTCTGAGGCTTCCCAGGTGGTCCAGTCATAAAGAATCCACTTGCCAATGCAGAGATGCAAGAGAGGTGGGTTCAGGACCTGGGTTGAGAAAATCCTCTAGAGTAGGAAATGGCAACCTGCCCCAGTAAATTCCACGGACAGAGGAGCATGGCAGGCTACAATCCATGGGGTTGCAAAAAGTTGGACACAAGTGAGCACAGCACAACAATCACACCTCTACTTCTGAAAAGACTACCAGCCCTGTCCAGAGGTTAACTATGTCAGCATTTCCTTTCTGCTCATTAGTGTCTTCTCCATTCTCACTTCTTCCCACAGACAAAATAGGGTATATGATCTGCTGTTAATGCTTTCCTAAACATTGTCATCAAAGGGAATGTCAGAGAAAACTGAAGAGAACAGACTAAAGAGAAAACTATAAAAGTGTAATTGCCATGCTTCTAATACACTGAACTCAATATCTGCTATTCCTTGGAGCTGCCATGTTTGATATGCAGCACTTATCCTATTGGGAGTTGCATTACACTGAAGAAACTGAAAACACTGTAGAGGATTTGTTTTGATTCTTGGCAAGAGTTGCCCTCCTGGTGGCAATGGATAGTATTTCTTTTCAAAATTCTATGATGGTATTTTCCTGAAGGGTATTTCCGGCTAGCTGAGGAGAAGAGCAGCATCTGAAAGAATGCTTGAGCCCACAACAAAGTTTGTGAAACAAAAAGAGATGTGGGCAAAGGAAATGTAGATAGGTAGGAAGTAGCATTGGAAACAGAGAGCAAGCAATAAAGTTCAGATGAGTTTGAAGAAAATCAGGTAAGAGCAAAAAGGCAAGGCACAGAGGAGGAGAGAAAAAGGAGGAGCTAAAAACAAAGGACAAACCAAAGTTGCTGAATCTAGAAAAGCCAAATGCTAACACAATTTATGGTAGTAACAGTAGGAAATGGTGATCCTTGTGATGGAAAGTTATTTGATCCTGCAATGTGCTCTGTAACATTCACTGAAAAAATAATCAAGGCAAAGGGGAGAAGAAAAAAAAAAAAAAAAAAACACTGAGGTAGAGAGATAGCACCTAGATGAGCAAACAAGGGTATTCTCTGGTAAGAAGGGAACTCAGTTTATATTTTTAATGTTTGCCTATAAGCACCTATGATCAGTTTATGTTTTAAATTTAACTGATTGATAAATCTGGTTATAATGTTGCCCCATATTATGCTGATTGTGTTATTTTAAATAGTCTTTTGAAGTATGAATTTGAGAGTTTAACCAGGACTGTTTGGAATTTCAATATTGAATACTTAAATCTGTGCTGATTGATCTGACAGTTGGTCATTACATTTCTATATCTTAATATGCAAAGGGTAAATCGCTATTTTAATTCCTACACAGGTTATTATGGATATATTATAGAAGATAATTAGATTGATTATGTTCTTGGAAGAAAAGTCAGCTATTTTTACACTACTGATAATATAATTTATACACACTGTCCAGGAAAACAAAAAAATTGTAGTAGTATGGGACAGCATCACTGGGCAATATTATTGTTAGCTTTCTTGTGTACAAAAATAGAGATATACTGTTTTTAAATATTTGACACGTATCTTAGGTACAATTATTTATGTATAATGAAACAATTTACCAATATTACCATGTACATTAACTGTTTGAAACTATTTTTTAGGTATCTGGTATTGCTGATAAAATGTGATCTCAGTATTTTAATGTCTACCATATTCCAACCTGAGTTTTTCTAGGAAAAAGTGCAACATATCACTTCCTTCACATTTTGCTGTATTTTAATTGATTTTTGAGTGATTTCTGTATAGGTCTTATTTGGATGATATTTTAATGCCTAAATAGAGCTTTGTTTTACGCCTAAAAAGCTCCAAAACAACTTTTCAATTAATCTCAATTTAAATTTTCACTTAAAACCATTTACATGAAGATTTATTAGATCCCTATCTACAGGGTTATTTTTCTCTTGATCAAATGATGATTTAGCTTTTTTCCTTCTTGCTATCTTCCAAGTTATTTTTGAGTTTGGTCAGCTTGTTCTTGGCTTTATTGTTGAAGAAACATTTCCATATTTTTTTTTAATAAGAAAAAAAAACTTTATTTGAAGTGTTCACAAGAATTTTAACATAGTAAACCTCAACTCAAACATTGACACACAAACAATAAAAAATATTAAAGAGTATCATCATACATCATTTTGGCAAAACAAGATGGTCCAAGTTCTTGTCACAAAACATTGCATAGTGACATTTTTCCTGTCAAATGACTAACTAGATGAAGATACCACATTTCTTTTGTGTCCTTAAGAATATGTAGGTCATTTATCGATTATTGAGTTTTGAGAAGATTCATCTACAATATATTCCTCTGAAAGCTCATAACCTGACCAATTTTTCCATCATTAACAGAGTCTAAGAGTGCTGCTACCTGCCTCTTTCCATTTATCCTCTGATTCATCTAATAACTTGGAAACATCTTCCTCTATCAATTTCCTTTTATTTGCCACTATGAATGGAAAATGAAAAATTCTAAATTCTCAACTTGTATGAAATCTTGAAGCAAACCATAAAGATAGTCCCTTCAAGTCTTATTTTATTCCTTCTTGAAAATGAAAGCAGTACTTTGGGCACTATGATAGGAAAACTGCAGGATAATATATTTTTTAAAGACAGTGCATCATCTTTTAGGGGATTTCATCATTTTCCATGTTTTGTATATCTTAATACTTTTTACTTTTTTTTTTCATTTTTTATTCCTTTATTTCTCATGTGTTCCCCATCCTGAACCCTCCTCCCTCCTCCCTCCCCATACCATCCCTCTGGGTCGTCCCAGTGCACCAGCCCAAAGCATCCAGCATCGTGCATTGAACCTGGACTGGCATCTCGTTTCATACATGACATTTCACATGTTTCAATGCCATTCTCCCAAATCTTCCCACCCTCTCCCTCTCCCACAGAGTCCATAAGCCTGTTCTATACATCAGTGTCTCTTTTGCTGTCTCGTATACAGGGTTATCGTTACCATCTTTCTAAATTCCATATATATGCGTTAGTATACTGTATTTATGTTTTTCCTTCTGGCTTACTTCACTCTGTATAATAGGCTCCAGTTTCATCCACCTCATTAGAACTGATTCAAATGTATTCTTTTTAATGGCTGAGTAATACTCCATTGTGTATATGTACCACTGCTTTCTTATCCATTCATCTGCTGATGGACATCTAGGTTGCTTCCATGTCCTGGCTATTATAAACAGTGCTGCGATGAACATTGGGGTACACTTGTCTCTTTCCCTTCTGGTTTCCTCAGTGTGTATGCCCAGCAGTGGGGTTGCTGGATCATAAGGCAGTTCTATTTCCAGTTTTTTAAGGAATCTCCACACTGTTCTCCATAGTGGCTGTACTAGTTTGCATTCCCACCAACAGTGTAAGAGGGTTCCCTTTTCTCCACACCCTCTCCAGCATTTATTATTTGTAGACTTTTGGTTCGCAGCCATTCTGACTGGTGTGAAATGGTACCTCATAGTGGTTTTGATTTGCATTTCTCTGATAATGAGTGATGTTGAGCATCTTTTCATGTGTTTGTTAGCCATCTGTATGTCTTCTTTGGAAAAATGTCTATTTAGATCTTTGGCCCATTTTTTGATTGGGTCATTTATTTTTCTGGAGTTGAGCTGTAGGAGTTGCTTGTATATTTTTGAGATTAGTTGTTTGTCGGTTGCTTCATTTGCTATTATTTTCTCCCATTCTGAAGGCTGTCTTTTCACCTTGCTAATAGTTTCCTTTGATGTGCAGAAGCTTTTAAGTTTAATTAGGTCCCATTTGTTTATTTTTGCTTTTATTTCCAATATTCTGGGAGGTGGGTCATAGAGGATCCTGCTGTGATGTATGTCAGAGAGTGTTTTGCCTATGTTCTCCTCTAGGAGTTTTATAGTTTCTGGTCTTACGTTGAGATCTTTAATCCATTTTGAGTTTATTTTTGTATATGGTGTTAGAAAGTGTTCTAGTTTCATTCTTTTACAAGTGGTTGACCAGATTTCCCAGCACCACTTCTTAAAGAGATTGTCTTTAATCCATTGTATATTCTTGCCTCCTTTGTCAAAGATAAGGTGTCCATATGTGCGTGGATTTATCTCTGGGCTTTCTATTTTGTTCCATTGATCTATATTTCTGTCTTTGTGCCAGTACCATACTGTCTTGATAACTGTGCCTTTATAGTAGAGCCTGAAGTCAGGTAGGTTGATTCCTCCAGTTCCATTTTTCTTTCTCAAGATCATGGAAAGTTTTAAACCAAAACCAGAAAATTTTGGTGAATCAAAGTATGAATTTCATATGCACCTTTCACAACAGCCTCATGTTTTGGGGCATCTCTGGTCGTCCTGCTTAGCCTATTTCACTTAAAGAATCTTTCACTTAAAGAGTCATAATGAAAGCCAACCTATTCAGTCTACTTTAAGATCCATGTCATAGGGAAAAAGATAAAAGCACTAATGCAGCTGTTAGAATTTATTTACAGTCCATTATAAAATAGTTTTCTACACACTTAAAAATAGAGGAATGCTGAATGAATATAAAATTTTGTTTAAAACACACGAGTTTAAATTTTTTTCCAGATAAAAAGTAGTATTAAATATCTATTAGCTGATGAGTATTAACACCCATATATGATAAAACTGGGTTTCCCTGGTGGTTCAGATTGTAAAGAGTTGGCCTTCAATGCAGGAGACCTGGGTTCAATCCCTGGGTTGGGAAGATCCCCTAGGGAAGGGAATGGTAACCCACTCCAGTATTTTTGCCAGGAGAATTCCATGTACAGAGGAGCCTAGTGGGCTACAGTCCATAGGATCACATAGAGTAGGACACGACTAAGTGACTAACACACACATTGATAACTTACAGTGAACACTGTCAGATTCATGATCTCCAAAGAAGATTTAGCTTTGGGACCAGAGGCCAGATTTAGTCACCCAAGAGCTTTTGTGTAGCAGAGTTTTAATAATGTGAAAAAAGGACAGAGAAAGCTTCTGACATAGACATCAAAAGGGGGATGGAGAGTGTCCCTACTCACTATTCTTATCAATTATTAGATCCACTCCCATAACATATCTTAAGATAATGGGATTAAAACTAACAACAGAAAGATCTTACCAGACTCACTACCATAATATACATTTTAAGATAACAGGATTAGTCAGAAGGAGAAACTGTTCTCCAGCAGGATCAGTTCAGTTCATTTCAGTCACTCAGTTGTGTTCAACGCTGTGCAGCCCCATGGACTGCAGCTCGCCTAGCTTCCCTGTCCATCATCAACTCCCAGAGCTTACTCAAACTCATGTCCATATTCCTCTACGTGGGAAACCAACAGGGCTAATTAAGTAACCAGTGGAAAAGTTTTTCAATAAAACAATTTTGAAAGTTATAAAATTTTTTATTGGTAGTCATTTGGAATAATTCTGGAATGTGAAGTCAAGTGGGTCTTAGGAAGCATCACTACGAACAAAGCTAGTGGAGGTGATGGAATTCCAGTTGAGCTATTTCAAATCCTAAAAGATGACGCTGTAAAAGTGCCACATTCAATATGCCAGCAAATTTAGAAAACTCAGCAGTGGCCACAGGACTGGAAAAGGTCAGTTTTCATTCCAACCCCAAAGAAAGGCAATGCCAAAGAATGCTCAAACTATTGCACAGTTGCACTCATCTCACGCACTAGTGAACTACTGCTTAAAATTCTCCAAGCCAGGCTTCAACAATAGGTGAACTGTGAACTTCCTGATGTTCAAGCTGGTTTTAGAAAAGGCAGAAGAACCAGAGATCATTGGATCATTGAAAAAGCAACAGAGTTCCAGAAAAACATTTATTTCTGCTTTATTGACTATACCAAAGCCTTGACAGTGTGGCTCACAATAAACTGTGGAAAATTCTGAAAGAGATGGGAATACCACCTGACCTACCTCTTGAGCAACCTGTATGAAGGTCAGGAAGCAACAGTTAGAACTGGACATGAAACAACAGACTGGTTCCAAATAGGAAAGGGAGTATGTCAAGGCTGTGTATTGTCACCCTGATTATTTAACTTATATGCAGAGTACATCATGAGGAATGCTGGACTAGAGGAAACACAAGTTGGAATCAAGATTGCCAGGAGAAATATCAATAACCTCAGATATGCAGATGACACCACCCTTTTTGGCAGAAAGTGAGGAACTAAAGAGCCTCTTGATTAAAGGGAAAGAGGAGAGTGAAAAGTTGGCTTAAAGCTCAACATTCAGAAAACTAAGATCACGGCATCTGGTCCCATCGCTTCATGGCAAATAGATGGGGAAACAGTGGAAACAGTGGCCGACTAGTTTTTGCGGCTCCAAAATCAGTGCAGATTGTGATTGCAACCATGAAATTAAAAGACACTTACTCCTTGGAAGGAAAGTTATGACCAACCTAGACAGGATATTAAAAAGCAGAGACATTACTTTACCAACAAAGGTCCATCTAGTCAAGGCTATGGTTTTTCCAGTAGTCACATATGGATGTGAGAGTTGGACTATAAAGAAGGCTGAGCACTGAAGAATTGATGCTTTTGAACTGTGGTGTTGGAGAAGACTCTTGAGAGTCCCTTGGACTGCAAGGAGATCCAACCAGTTCATTCTGAAGATCAGTCCTGGGTGTTCATTGGAAGGACTGATGTTGAAGCTGAAGCTCCGAAAATTTGGCCACCTGATGCAAAGAGCTCACTCATTTGAAAAGACCCCGATGCTGGGAAAGATTGAAGGCAGGAGGAGAAGGGGATGACAGAGGATGAGATGGTTGGATGGCATCACCGACTCAGTGGACATGAGTTTGGGAAACTCTGAGAGTTGATGATGGACAGGGAGGCCTGGCATGCTGTGGTCCACGGGGTTGCATTAAGTTGGACACGAATGAGTGACTAAACTGAACTGAATGAATGTAAAAGCAGGACCCCGAGAAAAAGATTGGAAAAAGTCAAACATCAGGCTCTGAATAGAGATAAAAGAGCATGAAAAATGTATTCTCATTATAACTAGTAGAAAAAAAAATGAAATCCAATTCTTTCCACATTTTCTAAGCACCATCTAAGTGTGAGACATTATACTAATGGTTAGTTTAATCCTGTCCCAATAAGTAGGGGAACTGAGAGAGAAAAAATATCATAGACAGATGAGTCTGATGTCATCCTCTAAAGACTTATTAGGAATCATGTAATTTAAAAGTGTGTTTGAAATAGGAGATAGAAGTCAATATTCTAAGTTGTAAAATGGCCCTGTTAAGTGTCAGACAACAAAATTTAATGAAGTGATGGTGAGGCCTTTCTCTTTGCAAGATATAGTCTTCTGTAGTAAGAAAAAAAATTAAAAAATTAAAAAATTAAAGAGGAGCCAGTAAGAAAGATAAAGACTAATATGCAAAACAATGTAAGAATGTTTTATTTTCATAAATGAAGGATAGTTTATAAATTATGGAATAGCACTAAATAATCATCTTAAGGATTTTAGAAAATGAAAGACATATATTATATATTTTTTATTTTGTCTTTGGTTTAAAGAGATTTTGTTGTGGTTTTTGTTTGCTTTTCAAGCACGTATTTTCCCTCTATAAACCCTAGTCTTCAGAAGAAAGCTCAGATTCCTGTTGAAGATTTCTTTCAAGAGATTTCTATTGTGTTCTTGCTGAAAAAATACTTTACTGTATTAGAAGAAAAGATCAAAACAGCAAAGGAATAGATATTTTATTAAGCAATAAATTTTCTAAAACACTTTTCTATGAAAATGTAATACATTTTCCTTTATACAGGAGCCTATCAAAAATGTGTGCAATTCTTAATCTCTCAGGAATGACATTATAAAAAATTATGATACCTTGGATGAACTGCACTAGTCTAATTAATTACAGTAACCTATGTTAGCTAGCAGAAGCAACTTATTTAAAATGTTTAAAGCACTGTTGCCTAAAAGAAGCCTTATTGTTTTGACTAGCTATAATTTTCATGTACAATGGATTACATTATGTCAACAATGCATATATCCAAAGTTTACAATGATGTAGCTGATAATCACAAAATTGATTTGCACCCTTCATTTCCTTAAGGAATTTTAAAATAATAATTCTAAAATATTAATTGATTTTCATACATGATAGATATAAAATTGAATTGTTTGAAGTTCATCAAAATATTTCTAAGCCCAGATTGTCTTCATGGGAAATAGTATGTACACTTCACGTTATCTTTTTCATTGTGTTTTACTTCAATTCCCTTAAAAATCATTAGGAATGCTGCCTTAGGCTTGGCAGTATAAATCATAGAACAATCCCATGCTGTTGATAGTTGCTGCTTTGTGAAATTTGATACTTTCAGGTTACATGTATTTTTCAAATTCCATGATACAGTCATCAAAAGGTTGATTTATCCTCTGTTTCAAGGACCTCATTTTTATAATTATTTAAAAACCTGAAAAGACAAGCCAAAGATACACTTTTCCACTATTCAGATATACTACAGTAATGGTAAAGTTGCTGTATTATGAACAATGCAGAATCACCAGGCAGTCCAAAATTGGTAGATTACTGGCTTAAAATGAAGACACTTTGATATAACAACTAGGCATAATATGTAAAACATGGGCAAGTTTATAAAGTAGAACCCTGTGTCTTTATTTAGTAGAACTACATTTCTTCCTTAAACCACAGGATTATTGTGTGATTCAAATGAACAAGCACAAATCAAGGGCAAAAGTCTAGGATCTGATTTTAGATCAGAAAAACTTATTTGCAAATTATAGTCCAGATATTTGTTGACAATATTGCTGAAATTTGGGGTGAATTTAAGAGATTAAAACCTGCTGAAAAGTCATTTTGGATAAACAATTCCTACAATTTCATCAGTGGTTAAATTGGGAAACTGAAGTGAGCAGAGAGAAATGTTTCTCAATTCTGGAAATGAGTAGATGGAAGGTTGTGGTTTCCCTGAAGATTTTCTCTAAGAAAATCCAGAGACAAAAGAATACAACCTCCCCTATCCCAGTCTACTAAATACCCTGTGTGTGTTTTAATCTCTCAGTCATGTCCAACTCTTTGCAACCCCACAGACTGTAGCCCTAGAGACTCCTCTGTCCATGGCATTCTCCAGGCAAGAATACTGGAGTGGCTTGCCATTCCCTTCTCCAGAGGATCTTCCCGACCCAGGGATCAAACCCTGGTCTCCCACATTGCAGACAGATTCTTTACCCTTTGAGCTACAGGGAAGTCCTTCAGATACACTGACAGCAGACCAATAGCAAAAGAGACTTGTGTATAAATGTCATAACTCAATGTGGAAATCCTTCCCTATGGACAATGTCAGTCAGTTCAAACCAGGACACAGAAAGCAGAAACTGAGTAGTACACTTACAAAGATCAAAAAGAAAGTCACTATTGAGGTTAGGAAGCTTAAGACCATGTGATCAATTGTACTGTTCATTCAGAGAATCCAAACTGAGAACATGTTCTATTTCCAGCAATTTTATTAATTTGATTAAAAGTCTGTGGAATATCAGAGGATTATGAGAAATACAACTTTTTTTGTTTCTTTGTTTACATTCTCACTGGCCAGGGATTTCTTCAGTAACTCAATTAAATCTTATTCATCTTCATATCCCAGCATATAGAAAAACGTGTTTCAATGTAAGTGCTAATTAAATGGCTTCCCAGGTGATTCAGTGGTAAGAATCCACATGCCAATGCAGGGGATATGAATTCAATCCCTGGGTTGGAAGATTCTCTGGAGGAGGAAATGGCAACCCATTCCAATACTCCTGCCTGGAAAATTCCAAGAACAGAGGAGCCTGGCGGGCTACATAGAGTCTATGGGGTCACAAAAAGTCAGATATGACTTTGTGACTGAGCACACACACTGATTAAATGTTTGGCAGGGAATGAATGACTATTTTAGGATTAGAGAACAAAGAGGCACATTAAATCTTTAGAGCATATAATGAGAACATAAAAAAATGAGGACCATGATAGAAATTGTGTCTAACATAGATAATATGATAAAAAGCATTTGCAATGGACAAGAGAAGAAAATTCAGTAATTATTAATCTTTTAGGGTCATGAACCTTTTGAGAGACTGGCTAAAAATGGACATATATGTATACATGTTCATAGGCAAATACACACTTAGATATTTGCTTTCATCTTAGTAGAATTAAACTCTTTTCTTGATCTCATGAGTGTTTTGTCTTTTTAATATAGGATAATCAGATTTATCCATTCTGTCTTTACTAGTCATGGTTTACTCCTGTTCCAGTGTAACTATTAATTGTTCTTAACATTGCTCTTAAAAATGTCACCCTCTGCACAATGCAAGAAATTATCAATAAAATGAAAAGGCAACCTACTGAATGGGAGAAAAATATTCACAAATTATATCTTAAAAAGGTTAATATCCAAAATAGTTAAGAAAATTATAGAACTCAATAAAAACAAAATCAAAAAAAATCCATTTAAAGACAGTCAAAAAGCCTTCCTGCTAAAATCTGGAACAAGGCAAGGGTGGAACAAGACAAGACACTCTCACCTCTCTATCCAATATACTATTGGAAGTTCTAGACACAGCAATTAGACAATGAAAACAAATTAATCCAAACTGGGAGGGAAGAGGTAAAACTATCACTATATGCAGATGATATAATATCATACAGAGAAAACTCTAAAGATTCCATATAGAAACTACTAGAACTGATAAATGAATTCAGAAAGGCAGCAGGATATAAGATTAACATTCAGAAATCATTGCATTTCTTTACACTAAAAATTAAGTATCAGAAAAGGAATGTTAAAAAAAAAATACCTTTTAAAATCACACCCTCCAAAATAAAATACTTTGGAATAATCCTGATCATGGACATAAAGACTTATAGACTGAGAACTATAGAATGTGAATAAAGGAAATCGAAATGGCTCAAGGAAATGGAAAGATATCCCCTGCTCTTGGATTGGAAGAATCAATATTGTTAAAATGGCCATACTATCCAAAGCAATCTACAGATTTAATGAGACCCCTAACAAATTACCCATAACATTTTTCACAGAACTAGAACAAATAATCCTAAATATCATATGGAAACATTAAAGTCCCAGAATTACCAAAGCAATCCTGAAGAAAAAGAACAAAGCAGGAAGCATAACCCTCCCAGACTTCAGACAATAATACAAAAATACAAAGACTTCAGACAAAAATACAAACAGTGTGGTATCAACACACATACACACAAACAACAATAGCAAAAAGAAGGCATCCAGATCAATGGAATAGAATAGAGAGCCCAGAAATAAACCTTAATACCTAGAGTCAACCTTCAACAAAGGAGACAAAAATATACAATGAGAAAAAGATAATCTTTTCAGCAAGTGGTCTTGGAAAATTGAATGTGCATGCATGCTAAGTCACTTAGGTAATGTCTGATTCTGTATGACCCTATGGACTATAGCCTACCCAGCTCCCCTGCCCATGGGATTCTCCAGGCAAGAATACTGGAGTGGGTTGCCATGCACTCCTACAGAGGATCTTCCCAACCCAGGGATCAAACCTGGATCTCTTGCATCTCCTTCATTGCAGGTGGATTCTTCACAGCTAAGCCATTGGGGAAGACAGGAAAGTAGGACAGTCACATGTAAATCAATGAAGCTAGAATATACCCTCTCACCATACATAAAAATAAACTCATAAGACATGACACCGTAAGACTCCTAGAAGGAATCATAGGCAAAACATTCTCTGACATAAATCGTATCAGTGTCTTCTTGCGTCAGTCTCCTAAGGCAATAGAAATAAAAATAAACAAAAAGAGGACCTAAATAAACTTACAAAATTTTGCACAGCAAAGGAAACCATAAGCAAAATGCAAACACCAACCTACAGAATGGGAAAACATATTTACAAATAATGCAACTAACAGGACTTAATTTCCAAAATATACAAACAGTTCACACAACTCAACAACAACAATAAAAACCAAACAACCCTATCCAACAATGGGCAGGAGACTAAATAAACATTACTTCAAAGAAGACATACAGATAGCCTAGAGGCACATGAAAAGATGCTCAACAGAGCTAATTATTAGAGAAATGAAGATCAAAATGACAATAAGGTACCACCTCACACTGGTCAGAATAGCCACCATTAAACAGTCTACACGTAAGAAATGCAGAACAAGATGTGGGAAAAAAGGAACCCTCCTATATGGTCAATGGGAATGTAAGTTGGTACAGCCACTGTGGAAAACAGTTTGGAGGTTCCTGAAAAAAACTAGAAATTGAGTTACAATATGATCCAGCAATTCCAGTCCTGAGTACATATCTGAACAATACTATAATTCAAAGAGATGCATGCACCCCTGTCTTCATAGCAGCACTATTCATATAACCAAGACATGGAAACAACTTAAAGTTCATCAACAGATGAATGGATAAAGAAGATGCCATACCCACCAATCCTACTATTGGGCATAAACCCTTAGGAAACCATAAGTGAAAAAGACACATGTTCCCCCAGTGTTGACTGCAGCACTATTTACAATTGCTAGAACATGGAAGCAACCTAGATGTCCACTGACAGAAGAATTTGTGATACTATACACAATGGAATACTACTCAGCTATAAAAAGGAATGTATTTGAATCAGTTCTACTGAGGTAGATGAACCTAGAGCCTATTATACACAATGGAGTAGGTCACAAAAAGAAAGACAAATATCATATATTAATGTATATATATGGAATCCATAAAGATATTACTGATGATCCTATTTGCAGGGCAGCAAAGGATAAACAGATATAAAAAACAGATTTACGGTCATGGGTTTAGGAGGGAAGGGGTGGGATGACTAGAGAGAGTAATACTGAAACGTGCATTAACATATGTAAAGTGGATAGCTGGTGGGAATTTGCTCTATGATCCAGGGAACCCAAAGCTGGTGCTCTGTGACAACATAGAGGAGGGGAATGGGGAGGGAGGTGAAAGGGTGTTTGTGGGGGCCTATGTGTAACTATGACTGATTCATGTTGATGTATAGTGGAAACCATCACAATATTCTGATGCAATTATCCTACAATTAAAAATAAAATAAAATTTAAAACAGACATCTGTCATTCAAATATAAAATAGAATATTATTCAGCCACAAAAAGAACAAAATAATGGGATTTGCAGCAATACAGATGCAACTAGAGATTATATTAATTATACTAAGATTATACCAAGTTCAGTTCAGTTCATTTCAGTTGCTCAGTCATGTCCAACTCTTTGCAACCCCATGAATCACAGCACACCAGGCCTCCCTGTCCATCACCAACTCCCAGAGTTCACTCAGACTCACGTCCATCGAATCAGTGTTTCCATCCGGCCATCTCATCCTCTGTTGTCCACTTCTTCTCCTTCCCCCAATCCCTCCCAGCATCAGAGTCTTTTCCAATGAGTCAACTCTTCGCATGAGGTGGCCAAAGTACTGGAGTTTCAGCTTTAGCATCATTCCTTCCAAAGAAATCCCAGGGCTGATCTCCTTTAGAATGGACTGGTTGGATCTCCTTGCAGTCCAAGGGACTCTCAAGAGTCTTCTCCAAAACCACAGTTCAAAAGCATCAATTCTTCGGCCCTCAGCCTTCTTCACAGTCCAACTCTCACATACATATGTGACCAGAGGAAAAACCATAGCCTTGACTAGACAGATCTTTGTTGGCAAAGTAATGTCTCTGCTTTTGAATATGCTATCTAGGTTGGTCATAACTTTCCTCCCAAGGAGTAAGCATCTTTTAATTTCATGGCTGAAATTACCATCTGCAGTGATTTTGGAGTCCCAAAATATAATGTCTGACATTGTTTCCACTGTTTCCCCATCTATTTGCCATGAAGTGATGGGACCAGATGCCGTGATCTTTGTTTTCTGAATGTTGAGCTTTAAGCCAACTTTTTCACTCTCCACTTTTACTTTCATCAAGAAGCTTTTGTTCCTCTTCACTTTCTGCCATAAGGGTGGTGTCATCTGCATATCTGAGGTTATTGATATTTCTCCTGGCAATCTTGATCCTAGCTTGTGCTTCTTCCAGTCCAGCGTTTCTCATGATGTACTCTGCATATAAGTTAAATAAGCAGGCTAACTATATACAGCCTTGATGTACTCCGTTTCCTATTTGGAACCTGTTTGTTGTTCCATGTCCAGTTCTAACTGTTGCTTCCTCACCTGCATATAGGTGTCTCAAGAGGCAGGTCAGGTGGTCTGGTATTCCCATCTATTTCAGAATTTCCCACAGTTTATTGTGATCCACACAGTAAAAGGCTTTGGCATAGTCAATAAAGCAGAAATAGATGTTTTTCTGGAACTCTCTTGCTTTTTCCATGATCCAGTGGATGTTGGCAATTTGATCTCTGGTTCCTCTGCCTTTTCTAAAACCAGCTTGAACATCTGGAAATTCACGGTTCACGTATTGCTGAAACCTGGCTTGGAGAATTTTAAGCATTACTTTACTAGCGTGTGAGATGAGTGCAATTGTGCGGTAGTTTGAGCAAATATACCACATGATGCCACATACATATGGAAACTAAAACGTGACACAAAGGAACATATCTATGAAACCAAAACAGAATCACAGGGATAGAAAAGAGGCTGGTGGTTGTCAAGGGAGAGTGAATTAGGGGACGGATGGAGTTGGAGATTGGGGTTAGCAGATGTAGGCTTTTATATATGGAGTTGATAAGCAGCAAGGTCCTACTGTATGGCACAGAGAACTATGTTCAACATCCTATGATAAACTGTAATGGAAAACAATGTTTACAAAATCACTATGGACAGTCATTGCAGCCATGAAATTAAAAGACACTTGCTCCTCGGAAGGAAAGCTATGGCAAACCTAGATAGCATATTAAAGAGCAGAGACATCACTTTGCCAGCAAAGGTACAGATAATCAAAGCTATGTTTTTTCCAGTACTCATGCACGGATGTGAGACTTGGACCACAAAGAAGGCTGAGAATGGAAGAACTGATGCTTTTAATCTGTGATGCTGGAGAAGACTCTTGAAAGTTCCTTGCACTGCAAGAAGATCAAACCAGTCAATCCTAAAGGAAATCAAACCTGATTTATTCATTGGAAGGACTGATGCCGAAGCTGAAGCTCCAGTAGTCTGACCACCTGATGCAAAGAGCCGACTCAATGGAAAAGACACTGATGCTGGGAAAGATTGAAGGCAAAAGGAGGGGATGGCAGACAATGAGATGGTTACATGGCATTACCGATTCAATGGATATGAATTTGAGCAAACTCAGGGAGATAGTGGAGAACAGAGGGACCTGACATGGGGTAGTCCATGAGGTTACAAAGAGAGATGACTTTGTGGCTGAATAAAAACAACAATATACGGTTGAATTGATTTGCTGAACAGCAGTAATTAGCACATTGTAAATCAACTATACTTCAACAAAAAATAAAATAAAAACAAAACAGAAAATGGACAAGAACCTGAACACATGCTTTTCCAAAGAAGGCATGTAGTCGGCTGAGAGTTATATACTCAACATCACTAATGGTAAGGGAAATGCAAATCAAAACCACAATGAGATATCACTTCAAGCCTGTTAGAATAGCCATTATCAAAAACATAACAAATAACAAGTGTGGTGAGGATGCCAAGAATAGGGAACTCTTGTGAACTGTTGGTGGAAGTCTAAATTTGGGTAGCCACTATGGAAAACTGTGTGCAGTTTCCTAAAAAGAAAAAAAAAAATTGAACTATTGTATTATCCAGCAATTCCAGTTTTGTGTATTTATCTTAAGAAAATGAAAATACAAACTCTAAAAGATACCTGTATCACCATGTTCAGCACAGCTTTATTTATCATAGTAGAGATATGAAAATGTTCCTAGTGTTCATCAACAGAATAATAGATATAGAAAACTGCTATATACACAATGGACTATTACCCATAAAAAGAAGGAAATCTTGCAATTTGCAACAAGATGGATGGACCTTGATGATATTATGCCATGTGAAATAAGTCAGACAGACAAAGACAGGTACCATGTGATCTCGCTTACAAGTGGCATCTGGAGGTAAAAAGAAAACAAGCTCATATATACAAAGAACAGATTGGTCAGTTGGGCAAAATGTGTGAAATGGCTCAAAATATACAAGCTTCTAGTTATAAAATAAGTCAGTCCACAGTAAGGTACCATTTCACGCCAGTCAGAATGGCTGCAATCCAAAAGTTTACAAGCAATAAATGCTGGAGAGGGTGTGGAGAAAGGGAACCCTCTTACACTGTTGGTGGGAATGCAAATAGTACAGCCACTACAGAGAACAGTGTGGAGATTCCTTAAAAAACTGGAAATAGAACTGCCTTATGACCCAGCAATCCCACTGCTAGGCATACACACCAAGGAAACCAGAATTGAATGAGATACGTGTACCCCAATGCTCATCACAGCACTGTTTATAATAGCCAGGACATGGAAGCAACCTAGATGTCCATCAGCAGATGAATGGATAAGAAAGCAGTGGTACATATACACAATGGAGTATTACTCAGCCATTAAAAAGAATATATTTGAATCAGTTCTAATGAGGTGGATGAAACTGGAGCCTATTATACAGAGTGAAGTAAGCCAGAAAGAAAAACACCAATACAGTATACTAATGCATATTTATGGAATTTAGAAAGATGGTAATGATTACCCTGTCGGCAAGACAGCAAAAGGGACACAGATGTATAGAACTGTCTTTTGGACTCTGTGGGAGAGGGAGGTGGGGGGATGATTTGAGAGAATGGCATTAAAACATGTATAATATCACATAAGAAACGAATCGCCAGTCCAGGTTTGATGCAGGATATAGGACGCTTGGGGCTGGTGCACTGGGATGACCCAGAGGGATGGTACGGGGAGGGAGTGGGGAGGGGGGTTCAGGATGGGGAGCACGTGTACACCCGTGGCAGACTCATGTTGATCTATGGCAAAACCAATACAATATTGTAAAGTAATTAGCCTCCAATTAAAATAAATAAATTTAAATTAAAAAAAATAAAATAAAAAATAAAATAAGTAAGTCACAGGGTTGAAATATAGAGTATGGTGACCCTAGTTAATAATATTACTGTACTGTATATTTGAAAGCTCCTCATGGAATAGCTCACATCAATGAAAGAAAACTTGTATACTGATGGATTTTAACTAGGCGTATTGGTGATAATCATTTCCAATATATACAAATATTGAATCATTATATTATATACTTGAAAACAATGGTATATGTAATTACATTTAAATTAAAAATGCTAAGGAAATATTCCTGTGGTCATAAACTATCCCTCTTTATCAAGAGGAAACACAATTCTTCTGCCTAGAATTACATAAAGGAAACTCAGAACTCGAGGGACTATTAGGCCACCAGTGCCCCCTTGGACTGACGGTTTCAGGAACTTGAAAAGTGTACTTTTCCATCTTGGCTGTTGCCTTTGCAGCATTCTCAGATGCCAGCATATGGTGGTGAGCATGGGTTTAAGTCACCTTTTGTGTTCCTAAATAATAAGTCTCAGGTGCTGCTCTCTTTTTCTAGAGAGCCCTGGATACTCTTTTACCAAACAACTCTCCTGGCTGTACCTACTATATGTTTAACTTTAGACAACAAATCACTTCTTTATGTATTTTTTAAAAATAGTGTTGTTGTTTAGTTGCTAAGTTGTGTACAACTCTTTTGCAATCCCATGGACTGGAGCCCTCCAGGCTCCTCTGTCCATTGAATTTCCTTCTCCAGGGGATATTCCTGATCCAGGGATCACACTCACATCTCCTGCTTTGGCACATCTCCTTCTTTACCACTGAGTCATCAGGGAGGCCCAAAAGTAGTGTTAGGAAAGTTATTATTCAAAGCAAAATTGATAGGGGGTTCTGATTCTATGAAGCTAAAGGGACTTGCCCAAGGTCACATAAACTAGAAGGTATAGATCAAATTACAAATTTTTCTGCAAGGATAAATTCCATGGGACCTGGATAATACCAGTTTAGTCTCTTGCCCATCTTCAATTTGCACTCTTGGCTCCATATTCATTATATGTTCCAAGTTAGTACCCTGCTCATTCTGATCTCCAGGCTTTTGTAAGACTGGTTCCTATGTTGGTAACACTCTGTCCAGCACCCACTTTCTTCACTTGGCTAATTGCTGACCACCCTTTTGCTCTAAGCGTAAAAAAGTGTCAACCTATTCTAATAGATATGAGTGTTGTACATATAAACCTACATATTACATATTTATACACAAATGCAAACACACAAACACACACACACACTCTGAGTGTGCACAGTTGAGTCAAGATTCAGCCATAGAAACAGACCAGCAGGAGATATAAACTAAGAGATCAATTGTAGGACACCACCTTGCAGGATATTAGAGCTTGGCTGGGCAAGTCCAAAATCTGAGGCAGACTGTCAGGAAAGGCAGTCTGGAACATTGCTAGCCATGACTGAATCTACTTTCTACAGGAGAATGTCTTCATCAGGGAGACCTCAGCTCTGATTTAAGGCATTTCAAGTGATTAAATTAGGCACATTAGATTATCTGCAATAATCTCTTTTACTTAAAGTCAACTGATTATAATCACATCTATGGAAATACCTTCAGAGCAACACCTGGATTAGTATTTGACTGAATAACTAGGGACTGTAGCCTAGTAAAATTCACACAATAAGAATTCGTCACAATTGTGTGTGAGCTAAGTGAGCTGAGGAGTGCACATTATTTTATAGCTATATAATGCCATATCTCTTTTTCTTAGTATTGTTAGCATCTAAAATCCAGGACTGAGTTTTGAAATCCTTGGTTCTAAGAATATTGCAAATATATTAATAAGTATTATTAGAATTATATTGATATGCATGAAAATCATTTAAGTAGTGAATCATTGATTTTATATCACTATACTTTGCCAACAAAGGTCCATATAGTCAAAACTATGGTTTTTGAAGTAGTCATGTATGGATGTGAGAGTTGGACCATGAAGAAGGCTGAGTGCAAATTGATGCTTTTGAACTGTGGTTTTGAAGGAAACCCTTGAGAGTTCTCTGGACACCAAGGAGATCAAACCAGTCAATCCTAACAGAAATCAAACCTGAATATTCATTGGAAGGACTGATGCTAAAGCTGAAGCTCCAATATTTTGGCCACCTGATGCAAAGAGCTGACTCAGTAGAAAAGAGTCAGACACAACTGAGCCAGTGAACAACAAGCTATCCAAACACATTTACCCATATTTCATGGTTTCAATTTTTAATCTAAGTATAGCCTATTCTTCCAGCATCCTGGGAGATCTATTACAATGCTATTTTCCTCTGAAACATTTAAATGTTCTTTGCAAAGGAGAGGTACAGATGAGAAGTAGAAGGGTAAATCTTCATGAAAGGTGTGGGGGTTGGATCTGACCACAGAGAAAGCATAGGGTTTACCTAAGAAGAGATGAAGCCTTCTCTATAAAGGAAGAAGTATCGGGCAGCTGAGGTGTTCCTAGCAGAGCTCATACATAAATAGGGCAGTCTGCTTTCTGAGGAAGATTTAGGTATGGAATAGTAGGGGAAGAAGTTGGAAAAGGAAGCTGTGACAAAACTGTGGAGGAACATCAATACCAAGAAACAAAGTTGGAATTTATCTTTATAGGTAATGCTTCCTGAGAGAGCCATCAGCATAGTGAGTGGTGACAAGAATGGTGAACATGAGAATTTGAGAGAACACTTTAACTTAATAAATGTATCAGATGGAACACTTACCATAATGGACAGGATAAAATGATTTATTTTAGTGCTAGTAGTAACACATGAGGCCAGTGTTCTAATGGAAATGATTTGGTTTAATGAATTAACTTGTAAACCTACTGGGCAAGATATCTAATGCTATGTCAGGTACTAGGCTTAGCATACAGCCACTTTTCAAAAAAGTGAAATGTAATAATGGGACTTGTCAAAGCTCTGAAGTAATAAATGTCATTAAACCCAAGAGACAAGGAGATAGCTTTGCTTTCATTTACTGAGGGACCTAAAATCCCAGTTTCTCAGGAAAACCTAAAAGCCTGTTAATAAATTTACATTTGAAAGACTGAATACATTATTTAAAGCCTGATTCAGTCCTCCCCAACATAAAGGATAGGGAGTTTTACCTGCAGTGATTGGTCTCTCAAAGATGTGTGGGAAATTACCCCCCTCCTAATCACTGAATTAAATAGAATTTGCTAGCATTGGTTTAATCAGTACCCTGTAATCAAATCAGGCATGAAATCAAGTTTTGATTATACATTATTCTCCCTATTACGAACAAATTGTCAAATCACTGGCAACACCCCTAAGTATGGAGGAGGATGGCAAAGGAAGGGGGAGGCAAATAGTTTATTTAGCAAAACAGAAATACAATTAGATTTCACCAAGTTTACAGTTATTCAGCATTCTTTTCTGAGCTCTCCTGAAAAAACTATGGTTCTAATAATACATCTTAGTTCAGTAATACATCTTAAGTCTGCCCTAAAAGGCTCAACGAGTGGAGATAAAATTACTTGTTTTCTCTGAAATCTCTAGAAAATGTACTAATGAACCTATTTGCAGGGCAGAAGTAGTGATGAAGATGTAAAGAATGGACTTGTGGACACAGGGGGAGAAGAGGAGGGTGGGATGAATTGGGAAACTAGGATTGACATATATCTTCTACACTATGTAAAATTGATAGCTAGTGGGAAGCTGCTGTATAGCACAGGGAGCTCAGCTCGGTGCTCTGTGATGACATCAATGGGTAAAATGGGAAGGTGGGGGTGGGGTAAGAGGGAGTCCAAGAGGGAGGGAAATTATGTGTACATACAGTTGGCTTACTTTGTTGTACAGCAGAAGCCAACACAACATATTGTAAAACAATGCAATACTTCAGTAAGAATGTTCTCTAAAATACACCATTTTTTAAAAAAGCAATTTTTCATTAAATACTCTTATCTAATTATCCAATTAAGAGTGGCTTATACAGAAAATAATTATAAAAATTTTACTTTCTTCTAGATAAAGTCATGTTTAGGGTTGACCACCATGTCAAATTTTTTACTTATATATTCACATTAAATTCTAACAACAATCCTATGAAGAAGGGTTTTATTTTACAATAAGAAAAATGAGATTAATTTCCTTATCATACAGTTAATTAGTACATTTGAAATTAAAATATGCTTAGTCCTGTTTTTCATATTACCATTATAAAAGCCTTTTTCCCACTGCAAAATTTGTTTTACCTGTTCAGGATGCCAGGAGGTAGGTAATGAGCATGGGGAAAAGTACTCTCTCAGGCTAGCAGAACACTAATAAATTAAATCTTTCCAAACTGAGAAATCAGACAAGGATTTTGATCAATACCTCATTCAATTAAAAAAAAAAGTTTGTTGGTGACCCAGTGTATTTCTGCCTAAATTCAATGATACACAATTATTCAGAATAACCCAGTGTGATTTATTAAAGGAATGCATGGTGTGAAAAATTAGAAAATTTTTGCATCCAGTACTAAATCTATTTTAATGAAAATGGTAATAGCAAAGTTGAGTGACTTGCAGACTATTGTTCAATCGATTGGAGAATTTTGTCTGAGGGGCAATTATATGCTTAACATTAAATTTTGTTATTTAGAAAGTGAAGTTACATGTAGTCCTGAGCCCTCAAAAATCATATTACTTCTACAGGGACTTTATTACATTTTTAACAAGTAGAAATAAAACTTGGTAATTTGTTTAAAGAAGACTATGATGAGAAGACCTGATTCATTGGAAAAGACTCTGATACTAGGAAAGATCGAGGACAGGAGGAGAAATGAGCAATAGAGGATGAGATGGTTGGACTGCATCACCAACTCAATGGACATGAGTTTGAGCAAACTCTGGGAGAGAGTGAAGGACAGGGAAGCCTGGCATACTGTGGTCCATGGGGTCGCAGAGTCTGACATGACTGAGTGACTAAACAACAACAAAAACGGTTGTAGAACATGACTAGAATGATTTAATGAGAAAATCACAGAAATGATCAATGAATCAATGGACAGAGAGGCACATCAGAGCAAAATGTGGCCAAGTGAATGACAAGAACAAAGCATTCGGGCCAAAAAGTGACAACAATTTGAAAAAGAAAGGATATTGGCTAAAAGCAGCAAGATAAATGTTTCCCTATAATTTTGTCTGGTTATCAGAAAAAGATATTGTTATATCCAAAATTTTGGAGGAAAATTATAACCCTAGAATTGTATGTTCAATTAAGCCATCATTATTGTGAAAACTAAGTCTTCTCAGACATACACAGACAAAATCATTTACAAGAAACTATTTTGAAACAAGAGCTAACTGACTACTAGAAACTATACATTAAAGTGACATGCAATAAAAATTAATTTTCATCAATCCAACAATATTTATTGCACTGTAACTCATGAGAAGAGTTGACTCATTGGAAAAGACTCTGATGCTGGGAAGCATTGGGGGCAGGAGGAGAAGGGGACGACATAGGATGAGATGGCTGGATGGCATCACTGACTCGATGGACGTGAGTTTGAGTGAACTCCGGGAGATGGTGATGGACAGGGAGGCCTGGAGCGCTGTGATTCATGGGGTCACAAAGGGTCGGACACGACTGAGTGACTGAACTAAACTGAACTGAACCATGTGCTATCTTATAAGGAGGAGCAGAATATACATAAATTATCAAGATTTGTTTTTTCCTCTACAAAGAGCTCAGGAAACATAAGGTAGCAGCAAATAACAACAATACAGGATGATAAGGGCAATAAAGGTGCAATTAAAATTTAAATGGGATATATTTGCAGGAAAAATTATCTCCGCATAGCAGAAGGAAGGGACATGTGATGATCTCAGGAAGTTATACAGAAAGTATCATCTTTAAAAATGAGTAGGAGTTTTGGGATGAAAAAGGAGACAGAACAGATGAGGGAAGAGGAACAGGAAAGGAACTATCATGTGAACTAAGTATAAAGAATGGCAAAGATAAATAAAATGTTGTATGATCTGGAGATAAGTGACTTGACCAAATAATTTGGTACATAAATGAGAGGGATGAATGTGGGAACATAATTTGGAGTATAATTATGATGGATCTTATAGCTGTTATTTATTTTAAAATATTTAATATAAAGCAAAACTTGAAGAACATCTGGAAGTTAATAAATTTAGATAGTGGTGGTGGCTTAGTTGCTAAGTTATGTCCAACTCTTGAAACCCCATGCCAGGCTCCTCTGTTCATGGGATTTTCTAGGCTAGAATACTGGAATGGGTTGTCATTTCCTTCTCCAGGAAAATCTTCCTGACCCAGGAATTGAACCCAGGTCTCCTGCATTGCAGGTGGATTCTTTACCAACTGAGTTACAAGGGAAGCCTCAAGTTTAGATAGTATGTTTTATCAAATACGCTTCATTTCATTCTTCAAAAATTCAAGGCTCATACTACTTTCATGAAACTGTACAGGTGATTTCTTTTTTTCTTTCTTTTTTTTAAGCCTAGACTTTTAATTTTTTGAGTTTTTTTTGGTTTGTATGTTTTTGTTGTTCAGATGAGAGTACCTACATTATGTTTTTTGACTTAGAGGAACATATTTTTCAAATTTCCCATTTCACTGTGAACACCTGTGTTTGAGAAGTAACCATGAGCTTTGCATCAATATTCTGTGTCCTAGGATAAACTAAGCAAACAGTCTTTTGAAAATGGGTATATAGATATTCAGTATGTATGTATGTGAAGTCGGTCAGTTGTGTCCGACTCTTTGTGACCCCATGAACTGTAGCCTACCAGGTTGCTCCATCCATGGGATTTTTCCAGCCAAGAGTAGTGGAGTGGGTTGCCGTTTCCCTCTTCAGGGATCTTCCCAATTTAGGGATCAAACCTGGGTCTCCCACATTGCAGGCAGATGCTTTACTATCTGAGCCACCAGAGTAGTCATTTTAATACCTTTTTTTTTGCAGCTGCTCACTTTCTCTCACCTACCTATAGGGCTTCAGATTTCAAATGATACCAGGAGTTTAAAAAATACATAATTAATTTTTTTTAATTTCCATTGCTATTTAAAATGTTTTAAAAGCATACTGCTGCTGCTGCTGCTAAATTGCTTCAGTCGTATCTGACTCTGTGCAACCCCATAGACGGCAGCCCATCAGGCTTCTCTGTCCCTGGGATTCTCCAGGCAAGAACACTGGAGTGGGTTGCCATTTCCTTCTCCAATGCATGAAAGTGAAAAGTGAAAGTGGAGTCGCTCAGTCGTGTCCGACTCTTAGGGACCCCATGGACTGCAGCCTACCAGGTTCCTCCGTGCATGGGATTTTCCAGGCAAGAGTACTGGAGTGGGGTGCCACTGCCTTCTCCATAAAAGCATACTAGTATATATTTAAATAGTGCAGTAGAATATCCATTCTTAATTTTGTATAAAAGGGTCACTTTTCTTAGAATATTTTTCTATTTTGAAAAATTGATGAGAATCCTATGGATTGATGTGTTTAGAAGTTACAAGTTTATTGCTCATTTTAAGTTTGTATTACCATCTAGCAATGAACTTTTGTTTCTTTGCTCGTCCTGATATACTCACACTGATAACAGGGAGAGCTCAGCCAGCCACACACAGCCCTATGCTGACACTTTCAGTGAAAATCTTTCTTCCTGTCCTGTGAAGTTAGTATTGCTGAACTGCAACCTTTCTCTGTGTACAGAAATACTCTTTTGAAGCACTGCTACTGCTACTGCTGCTAACTCAACCAGGCTCCTCCATCCATGGGATTTTCCAGGCAACAGTACTGGAGTGGGGTGCCATTGCCTTCTCCGTTTGAAGCATTTCTTGACATCAAATTCAATGTTATTTTCAAGTAGATTAAGGTGCCTCCAGAGTGCCAATATTGATAAACAGCCACTCTTGTAGAGATGATGGGTTTTATATTTAAAAAAAAATAAAAGCAACCAGTGTACACATTTGGACACAACAAACACCTCCCTTTCTATATAGAGCTTACAAAAGACTCCACAGGATCCCTGGCTTCATGGGCTCTGCGCTAGCAGGCCTATTTACTCCTACTGTGGCAAGCATATGTCTCCAGTGTTCATGAACGGTTTACGGCTTTGTCAGGCATCAATTGCAGCAAATGTCTGCTTTTCTGTACTTGATTATACCTTTTGTGCATGCTTTTCCTCAAAGCCTTTAAGTCAGAGGTTTTCAAGGACTAACACAGAACACGGCAAGCAGGAAGTGAGATGTGCAGGTAGCTCACGTTCTGAGACCCTGTCTGTGATGCCAGCATGGCTCACAGGATCAGGGATCACTAGGTTTTCCATCCTTTGAACCCATTCCAAATATATCTGGAATAAAAGACCCCTCTAAAATTGATTTCTTATGTAAATACATTGCTAGCTTTACTTTTCTTAGCAGATAACTACTGAGATTCTTCACTATCTTAACACATAACCTGTACATACAAGTACACACAGGTTATATATACCTGAATAACAAGTATATGCAAAAATTCTTGGGGTTTTGACTTTATATGTAAAAATATAAAGAGGATAAAAGCTTCATGTTGACAAAGACAAGATTTCTGTTACTATTGGTTACACAATATTTTTCACTCATTTAAATTAAAAGCTCTTCTTGTAGGCTAACATTTATATCCATCCTATTTTAGACCTTGATCTCCTGAAAACAAAACCTGAGGCAAAGATTATTGCTAGTTTTTGATTTAGGAAGAACAATCAAAGGGTAACAAGAATGAAGGAAATGGAAGGTAAAATAGGAAAGGATGGGGAGCAATGATGGTGATACTTTATCAAATTCACCAATAAATGTGAAAAGATGCAGCTAGCTATTCAGCAGGTACATCCATTCTGCAATATAGGACTTATCTCCCCAGCGCGACATAAGCAATTGGAGATAGGGAAAAGGGCAAATCCATCTGCCAAAATCTGTCTAGACTTCTTTTTCAATGGTCAGTGTTTCCCTATGTGGGAAAATTTCCTATTCACTTCTAATATTCAGGTGCTAACCTTTCTTTAGTTAGTCAGGAAGCCAGATCTCACACCCTATGGTAGGTGCCTCATTCAATTTCTAAGTGGTGGGAGAAATCATAAAATGAGATCATGTGGTAGATTGGTATAATTTTATAGAGATAGAAAAATAAGAAGGCCTACTTCTACAATGCAAACATCTAGTCCACCCCAGGCAGCAAAATGATATGGGCTTAAGCTATTATTCTCGGTGGTTTAGAGTCTGGGAAAGGATGGTCCTGAGTGAACAGGAGGAAGCACTTGAAATAAGCCCAAAATTCAACAAACCCTATAGAACATATTTACTGCATTATTTCTATTAGGTCTTTTTGATGCTACCTATCAGGATAAGAGGTATATAATTATTAATGAAAATAAAAAACTGCCAAGTATTTTTATACTGAAAAGTAATATGAATACTTTAGATTCACTGGGTATAAACAGTAATTACTTAATAATAATATTATTAAGATATAATTATATATTATTTAATAACAAGTTAGTAAATAATCTATATGAGTAACAAGACAAGAAATAAAATAGCTAATAGTATTTGTTGAGAGCCTACTATGCTCTAGGAATTGGTCTAATTTCTATGGTTAGAAAATTGATTAAAACAAACTTTATACTTGAGATTCACAGTTTAACAGGATATAGATAAAATAATATATTAAATAGGTATATTAATATATACCATCCAGAGGGATGGTATGGGGAGGGAAGTGAGAGGGGGGTTCAGCATAGGGAACACGTGTACATCCGTGGCTGATGCATGTTGATGTATGGCAAAACCAATAAAATATTGTAAAGTAAAAAAAAAAAAAAAAAACAGGACATTACAGCACAGTTCCACTTATATTAAGTTCAAAACTGGGAAAAAGCAAACCATACCTCAATATATCGTTAGGTGAGACAACTATAAAGAAAAGCCAGAACATGATGCTCACAGAAGGCAGGGAGGACTATGTAAATTTGGAGGGGGGCAGGACAGAGGCAGGTATCTCTAAAGCACAGCCCTAATTCCTAAAACATGTGCTGTGCTGTGCTTAGTAGCTCAGTCATGTTCGACTCTTTGTGACCCCATGGACTGTAGCTCACCAGGCTCCTCTGTCCGTGGGGATTTTCCAGACAAGAATACTGGATTGGGTTGCCCTGACCTCCTCCAGGGGATCTTCCCAATCCAGGGATCGAACCCAGGTCTCCTGCATTGCAGGCAGATTCTTTACCACTGCACCACCTGGGAAGCCCTCCTAAAACATGGCTCTTCTCAATGATATTTTGTTGTTGTTACAAATATACCTTTGTATCCTCTTCTGTCTCTATGTTATATTTCATCATAAATAAATGAAGAAAAATCTGTTAAAAAAAAAAAAAAAGTTTGATCTTAATAGTGTGAGGTAGAAATAACCTCAGCATATTATTGGAGAATAAATGAGAAAAAGTCAAATCTTGGTAAAATAAATTATTTAAGGAAAAAGCTAAACCCAGTCTCAAAGGAAAAGAAAAAAGTTAAACAGGTGGATAAAGCAGATAAACTCATTAAAGAAAATGAAACCAGATTGTTCAAACAATTGGAGAAATGAAAGCATTCAGTATATTATGAAATCAGCAAGATGTTTTATTTGGGTAAATGGTAAGATTTGAGATTGCAGACTTGTGTGATCAGCAGAGTCACTTTAGTTCAGCTCCCAAGGCAATGAGGACCCATTGAAAAATATGCAGATCAGTAGCAATACAAGTTTTGAGTTTTGGAACAGAACTCTAGTTATAGAGTAAGACCAATCGAAAAAATCTAGATAGTAGGCAGAGATTAGTCAGGACTTTATTGTTTGGAAATAAATGAAGACCAACCAAATGAGAGGCTTCTCTGGTGGCTCAGCTGGAATCTGATTGTGCTGATAGCACAGCACAAACTAACTATCTACTGTATGCTGCATTGTGAGACAGTAATAGGAATACAATGTTAGACCAAAAATATATATGGTGCCTGCTTCAGAAAGCTTATTATGATGTGGATGAGATATACACTAAAGAAATAATCCCATAATTAACATTCAGTTCAGTTCAGCAACTCAGTCATGTCCAACTCTTTGCGACCCCATGAATTGCAGCATGCCAGGCCTCCCTGTCCATCACCAACTCCCGGAGTTCACTCAGACTCATGTCCATCGAGTCAGTGATGCCATCCAGACATCTCATCCTCCGTCGTCTCCTTCTCCTCCTGCCCACAATCCCTCCCAGCATCAGAGTCTTTTCCAATGAATCAACTCTTCGCATAAGGTGGCCAGAGTATTGGAGTTTCAGCTTTAGCATCAGTCCTTCCAAAGAACACCCAGGACTGATCTCCTTTAGGATGGACTGGTTGGATCTCCTTGCAGTCCAAGGGACTCTCAAGAGTCTTCTCCAACACCATAGTTCAAAAGCATCAATTCTTCAGCACTCAGCTTTCTTCACAGTCCAACTTTCACATCCATACATGACCACTGGAAAAACCATAGCCTTGACTAGACGGACCTTTGTTGGAAAAGGAATGTCTCTGCTTTTGAATATGCTATCTAGGTTGGTCATAACTTTCCTTCCAAGGAGTAAGTGTCTTTTAATTTCATGGCTGCAATCACCATCTGCATTAGTATATCAAAATTAGAATGTGACAAGTACCATAACTGAAAAGTACAAAGTACAGAAGGGCACAGAATAAGAAAAAAATTGATCTGTTTCAGAAGGCAAAGAAAAGATTATGTGAAGAGGTGGGTTGGAGTTCAGAAATTAACTATTAAACACAGAGAAAAAATTTGTGTGTGTGGGGAAGTTCAGTTCAGTTCAGTTGGTCACTCAGTCCAACACTTTGTGACCCCATGGAGTGCTGCACGCCAGGCCTCCCTGTCCATCACCAACTCCAGGAGTTTACTCAAACTCATATCCATTGGGCCATGATGCCATCCAACCATGTCTTCCTCTGTCATCCCCCTTCCCGTCCCCCCTTCAATCGTTCCCAGCATCAGGGTCTTTTCCAAAGAGTCAGTTTTTCACATCAGGTGGCCAAAGCATTGGAGTTTCAGCTTCAGCATCAATCGTTCCAATGAATATTCAGGACTGATTTTCTTTAGGATGGACTGGTTTAATCTTCTTGCTGTTCAAGGGATTCTCAAGAGTCTTCTCCAACACCACATTTCAAAACCATCAATTCTTTGGCCCTGAGCTTTCTTATAGTTCAACTCTCACATCCATACATGAATAATGGAAAAACCATAGTTTTGAATAGACAGATATTGTTGACAAAGTAATGTCTCTGCTATTTAATATGCTGCCTAGGTTGGTCATAACTTTTCTTCCAAGGAGCAAATGTCTTTTAATTTTATGGCTGTACTCACCATCTCCAGTAATTTTGTAGCCTGCCAAAATAAACTTTGTCACTGTTTCCACTGTTTCCCCATCTATTTGCCATGAAGTGATGGGTCCAGATGCCATGATCTTACTTTTCTGAATGTTGAGCTTTAAGCCAATGTTTCCACTCTACTCTTTCACTTTCATCAAGAGGCTCTTTAGTTCTTTGCTTTTTGCCATAAGGGTGGTGTCATCTGCATATCTGAAGTTATTGATATTTCTTCCGGAAATGTTGATTCCAGCTTGTACTTCATCAGTCCAAATTTCTCATGAGGTACTCTGCATATAAGTTACATAAGCAGGGTGATAATATACTGCCTTGACATACTTCTTTCCCTATTTGGAACCAGTCTGTTGTTCTATCTCCAGTTCTAAATGTTGCTTCCTGACCTGCGTACAGATTTCTCAGGAGGCAGGCAGGTGGTCTGGTATTCCCATCTCTTTCAGAATTTTCCACAGCTTGTTGTGATCCATACAGTCAAACCTTTGGTGTAGTCAATAAAGAAGAAGTAAATGTTTTACTGGGACTCTCTTGCTTTTCTGCTGATCCAGCGGATGTTGGCAATTTGATCTCTGGTTCTTCTGTCTTTTCTAAATCCAGCTTGAACATCTAGAAGTTCATTGTTCATGTACTGTTGAAGCCTGGCTTGTGGAATTTTAAGCATCATTTTATTAGCGTGTGAGATGAGTGCAATTGTGCAGTAGTTTGAGCATTCTTTGACATTGCCTTTCTTTGGGATTGGAATGAAAACTGACCTTTTTCAGTCCTGTGGCCACTGCTGAGTTTTCCAAATTTGCTGGATATTGAGTGCAGCACTTACAGCATCATCTTTTAAGATTTGAAATAGCTCAACTGAAATTCCATTACCTCCACTCGCTTTGTTCATTGTGATTCTTTCTAAGGCTCATTTGACTTTACATTCCAGGATGTCTGGCTCTAGGCGAGTGATCGCATCATTGTGGTCATCTGGGTCATGAAGATCTTTTTTGTATAGTTCTTCTGTGTATACTTGCCACCTCTTCTTAATATCCTCTGTTTCTGTTAGGTCCATACCATTGCTGTCCTTTATTGTGTCCATCTTTGCATAAATCGTTCCCTTGGGATCTCTAATTCTCTTGAAGAGATCTGTAGTCTTTCCCATTCTTTTGTTTTCTTCTGTTTCTTTGCACTGATTACTGAGGAAGGCTTTCTTATCTCTTCTTGCTATTCTTTGGAATTCTGCATTCAAATGGGTATATCTTTCCTTTTCTCCTTTGCTTTTGTCTTCTCTTCTTTTCACAGTTATTTGTAAGGCCTCCTCAGATAACCATTTTGCCTTTTTGCATTTCTTTTTCTTGGGTATGGTCTTGATCCCTTCCTTCTGTACAATGTCACGAAGCTCTGTCCATAGTTCTTCAGGTACTCGGTCTATCAGATCAAATTCCTTGAATCTATTTCTCACTTCCTCTGTATAATCGTAAAGGTTTTTATTTAGGTCTTACCTGAATGGTCTAGTGGTTTTCCCTACTTTCTTCAATTTAAGTGTAAATTTGGCAATAAGGAGTTCATGATCTGACCCACAGTCAGCTCTTGGTTTTGTTTTTGCTGACTGTATATAGCTTGTCCGTCTTTAGCTGCAAATAATATAATCAATCTGATTTCAGTATTGACTATCTGGTGATGTCCATGTGTAGAGTCTTCTCTTGTGTTGTTGGAAGAGCATGTTTGTTATGACCAGTGCGTTCTCTTGGCAAAACTCTTTTAGCTTTTGCCCTGCTTCATTCTGTACTCCAAGGCCACATTTTCCTGTTACTCCAGGTGTGTCTTCATTTCCTACTTTTGCATTCCAGTATCCTATACTGAAAAGGACATCCTTTTTGAGTGTTAGTTCTTGAAGGTCTTGTAGGTCTTCATAGAATCTTTCAACTTCAGTTTCTTCTGCATTACTGGTCGGGGCATAGACTTGGATTACTGTGATATTGTATCCTTGCCTTGGAAATGTTCAGAGATCATTCTGTCGTTTTTGAGATTGCATCCAAGTACTGCATTTTGGACTCTTTTGTTTACTATGAGGGCTACTGCATTTCTTTTAAGGGATTCTTTCCCACAGTATTAGATATAATGGTCATCTGAGTTAAATTCACCCATTTCTGTCCATTTTATTTCACTGATTCCTAAAATGTCGATGTTCACTCTTGCCATCACCTGTCTGACCAGTTCCAATTGCCTTGATTCATGGATGTAATATTCCAGTTTCCTATGCAATATTGCTCTTTACAGCATCAGACTTTACTTCTATCACCAATCACATCCACAAGTGGGTGTTGTTTTTCTTTGGGTCCATCTCTTCATTTATTCTCTTCATTCTATCTCCTCTGATCTCAGTAGCATATAGAGCACCTACTGACATCTTTCAGTGTCCTATCTTTTTGCTTTTTCATACTGTTCATGGGGTTCTCAAGGGAAGAATGCTGAAGTGGTTTCCCTTTCCGTTTTCCAGTGGACCACGTTTTGTCAGAAGTCTCCACCATGATCCTTTCCCCACTGGACAGCTAAAAGAAGTATACACAAAGTGCTATCAAAATTTAAGAAATCAGCTATTTCTCAAAGTGAATAGATTAGATAGAAAAACAAGCTACTATTCAATGATCAACCAGATAAGATAATAATGAATATTTTGCTGTTTCCTGGTTTGTGAATGGCATTTTATTAGGTCTTATGAAAAATATTAAGAGTAACTAAAATTTATACAGAAGGGGGCAATATAGGTCAAATAGATGTTAAAAGATAGGACAGAAAATGTGTCAAGTGCCTATGGAAGAAATCATTTACTTCAGTTCTGAAAGAGACATTGAGCTCATTGAGATGACTACCTTTAGTCACTGAGATGACTAAAGTTCAGTAATAAAATTAGTGCACCAACTAAGGAGTTTAAATAGATATTTTAAAATTTGAAGGAGAAGATGGCTGGTGGAGTGGTGGAGCTGATTCAAGTCTAGAGCAAAGACTTACAAGACTTAGGAAAAATTATTCAAAATGTATCAAGAGGAAAGCTTTCATGTTAGCTGGTCTAGAAGGGAACTTTTGCACAGAAAGTAATGAAAGGTGCCTTCATGGTAAATCATTTCATTTGTGTCCAACTCTTTGTAACCCTATGGACTGTAGCCCACCAGACTCCTCTGTGTCCATGGGATTCTCCAGGCAAGAATACTGGAGTGGGTGGCTGTGTCCTCCTCCAGGAGGTCTTCCTGGCCCAGGGATCAAACCCACTTCTGCTTATGTCTCCTGCATTGGCAGGCAGGTTCTGTACCATTTGTGCCACCTCGGAAGCCCATAATGAAAGGCAAGTATAATTAAATGAGGGAGCTAAGTAGGAAACAAATAGGATACATTTGAGAAGTGACACTAAAGATCTTGGGTTTGAAATCAATGGCAAGAATATTCCATTTCTCATCAAGAAAAAAATAAAATTTATATCTATATGGTTTACAAATTTGATGTCCAGTGTATTTTTTTCAGTTAGATCGTCTAGTAGCTGACACACTCTGAACTTGGGTGGTCAAGGTTACATAATGTTTTCTCAGTGCTGAAGAACTACTGTTTCCTCCCTGGGGTTGGAATTCAGAAATTACAGGGGTGCTAATTTGATAGGATCATGTAATGTGGGCTTGGCAACATTCCTTGGAGAAGTGATAAATTAATCATGGATCAGTTCTTCAATGTGTTTTATTAATACAATTAAGACTCACTGAATTAACTAATGATGTTCAATAATGTAATAGTTTATACTTGCATCTAATTTTAGGTGCTTTATGGACTCTAGAGCATTGTTTGGCTCAATATTATATTGAAGAGAAGAAATTGAGATTAACATTTGGATAGAGAAATACATTAATATGACCTAAATCTCTAAGAAGTAAAAATCACTTTAAAAACCAAATTCAAATGGTCAAATTTACAAGCAAGATTCTTTATTACATGTTAGCGTTCCTCAATGCCAAGTCCTAGTCTATATCCTTTTCATCATCTCATTGGGTGATCTCATCCATGCCCATTATTCTCAATGACCACTTATAAGCATATTAATCACATAGTTTATCTCCATCCCAGGGATCTCTCATGAGGTTTCGATCCACAGATATAACTCTGTACTTGGCATTTTGGAACAATCTCTCAAAGGCACTTGAAGCTCAACAAAAATTTAAAAATTCATGATCTCCTCCATTCATTAATTTTTATCTTTCATTGTTTCAGTTATACAGAATGATAACATTATTTTAAAAAATAAGAGCTATATTAATCCTCACATCTATAACTTTTGTCACAAAGTATACTTTAATGAATTTCAGATTTTGTGTAGGATAATTGCCCTTATCTTTATGTATGTCCTTTAAATTTTTATTTTCTCAGTAAACACTAGTTTTAAAATGTTTGCTTTAAAATATTATTTGGTTCTAACTTTTGAAAGGTATTTTAACATCATGTAGCATGTGATGTTGACATTTTTTTTTTTTTTTCTCTTAGTGTGTTTAAGATATTACTCCATTGTATTCTGGCATCCATTATTTCCACTGGAAAATTCAATAGTCACTTTAAAATCAATTCCACTAAAGTTAATCACCTTTTTTTTTTTTTTCCTGGCTGCTTTTAGAATTTTATTTTTGTCTTAGGTATTCTATATTTTATTTTGTTATATCTAGGTGTGTATCTCTCTTTATATTTTTGAAGGGATCCAGCAGCATACTGGAATCAGTGGCATATTGTACTGAATCATTTATGAAAATTTTTCATCTATTTTCTTGAATATTCTCTTTCATTTTCTTTCTCTTTTCCATCAGAAACCCGAACTGGATGTATATTACATATTCTCTCTGCTCTCTATGTCTTTACAAAATGTTTTCATAGTTTTAGTCCCTTTATTTGTTATTTTTTGATCATTTATTTCTCTCAACTTTTCAGAATACAAATTCCCTCCACCTTCTCATAGTTCACTGTTAATACTATTTTTTTTTAATAAATAGTTAATACTATTTATATAAAATTGCTCTGTTTAATTTTTAGGGTGTTTATATGCATTTACATTGTGTTCATATATGCCTGCCAATTCTTAAACTCTTGCTTTTTGCTCAGTTTTAATTTCTACTTATTGCCTTAAACATATTTGAACATGATGTTTAATAATTTAAATATCTGAAATCTTTGTTCATCTTAGCCTTGACTTTTTATTCTGTCATTCATGATGGCTTGTGTTTTGTTTGTTATTGCTTCTGTTTCTCGCCTTTTTGCCACTGTGATTTAGTTATTCTTTGAGCTCTAACTATAGAAATTCCTGAAAACAACCACTGAAGGTGAGTCTTAAAAAAAAAACAAACACAACAGTATTGTTTTGCTTTACAAAGAATATGAGGGCACTGCCATTTTAACTGAATTCTTGCCTTGAGGTAACATGACCTCCTATTTAGGATTCTTTAAGTGAAATTTCCTCCCCTCATCAGTAAATTAACCTCCAGTATCTTGTTTATTTCTCCCTAAATATAAAACATAATTATTAACACATATCCTGGATGATGTGCATTTTATTAAATGTGTTTCAAACTGTCAAAATCATAAGGAATTAGTTAGGCTCCAAGTGGAATATCTAAAATGATTAATTGAGTGCACTGGGGAACTAAGGGAATGTAAACAGCACCGTTATACCCCTCTTTTGAAAGTAATACAATGCCATGCCCTACCTCCTGGTGTTTATAGTTAATTTCAGTTCAATGTGAGAGCAGCAGTCTTACCATATGTAAACCAAACCACAAAGTTAAAGGCACAAAAAAACAATGGGAAAAATCTATTTCAAACCATTCTCAAAATGCTAATCCTTTTAACTTGACACAAAAAACTGTTTACCAAAATTCTATTGAAGTCATTACTTCGAAAATGTCTTGTGTCACTCAAACCTGTATTTCAGTATAATAGCATAAATATATCTTCTGCAGTATTTTCTGGGTATGAGCATCTAGCACACACAGTATCATGTTGAATAACTCTTCCTGTAGATGAAGAAAGCAGTATTCCTCCGCACTCTAAGTGTGACTTCAATATTCTGATATACTAAGTGCTATCAAAATACATCATTTTACAAAATGTTTTCTAACTTGTATTTAACTTAACAAATACTTTGGATAATAGCTAACTAAAGAACCACTTAATTTTTCTTTACAAGTAAATCTTAAAATCCTCTGTTTGTAAAAGGTAAAAAAAAATGCTGGGTTAAAACTCAAGGTTTTAAAAAAAAAACAAAATGAAAACAAAACTAAGATCATGATCATGGGCTTCCCTGGTGGCTCAGATGGTACAGACTCTGCCTGCAATGTTGGCGACCCGAGTTTGATCCCTGGGTCAGCAAAATCCCCTGGAGAAGAGAATGGCTACCCACTCTAATATTCTTGCCTGGAGAATTCCATGGACAGAGGAGCCTGGCAGGTTACAGCCATAGAATCACAAAGAGTCAGACACGACTGAGCAACTAACATTTTCACTTTTCACAAGATCACAGCATCTTGTCCCTTCACTTCATAGCAAATAGAAGGGGAAAATGTGGAAGCAGTGACAGATTTTATTTTCTTGGGCTCCAAAAATTACTATAGATGGTGACTACAGCAATGAAATTAAAAGACGCTTGCTCCTTGGAAGAAAAGCTATGACAAACCTAGAGAGTGTATTAAAAAGCAGGGACATTACTTTGCCGACAAAGGTCAGTATAGTCAAAGCTATGATTTTTCAAGTAATCATGTACAGTTCTGAGAGTTGGGCCAAAAAGAAAGCTGAGCAATGAAGAATTGATGCTTTTGAATTGTGGTAATGGAGAAGACTCTTGAGAGTCCCTTGGACAGCAAGAAGATAAAACCAGTCAATCTTAAAGGAAATCAACACTGAATATTCATTGCAAGGACTGATGCTGAAGCTCCAATACTTTGGCTACCTCATGCAAACAGCCAACTCACTGGAAAAGACTCTAATGCTGGGAAAGATTGAACGAAAAAAAGAGGGTGGCAGAGGAAGAGATGGTTGGATAGTATCACTGATTCAATGGACATGAACTGGGGAAAATTCATGTTTATAGCACTTGGAGTGTTACAATTCATAAGGTGGCAAAGAGTCAGACAAGGCTTAGTGACTCAACTACAACAACGTAGATCAGTATAAAAACAAAATAGTCAACTAACTGGGTGGAGACACAGCACTACCCATCAGCAGACATTATACCTAAAGACATACTGGGCCCATAGCTGCCCCTATACACAGTCCTCTCTACTAAAGGACCAAGACCCAGCTCTATCTGCCAGTGAGCAGGCACTGGCCGTGCCCTCTAGGAAGCATGTGCTAGCCTCTGTGCCAGTCTCACCTTCCAGGGGGCAGACACCGGACATAAGAAAGTCACAATCCCGCAACCTACAGACCCATCTGCCCACAGTGGGCCAGATCCTGCCCTTGGACCAGCTGGATCATGGCTCTGTCTACTAGCAGTCCAACACAAGCGTAGAACACCTTGGACCTCATACCCAACTGTGTCGCAAACTGGATCCCTCACCACTAGCAATCTGACACCAGCTCTGAAGAACCTGGGTCCCACAATCAGACCCCAGGACCAGCTCTGCCTGCCAATAGTCTGTCACTACCCTCATGACCTGGCTTCACCCACCATTGAGCAGGCAATAGACCCAGAGCCTTCTGGACCCTGATTCCACTCACAGTGAGCCAACACTAGCTTCAGGGACACCGGAGATTCTGCAATCAGTCGCTCATGACTAGGCCCCACAAACAAGCAGCTGGCAGCTTCTGCACAAGGCAGGGCCTGGCAACTAACTGGATTAGGGCCAGACAAGACAACCAGACACTTCCACAGACAGCCTGCTACAACAGAAGGACCCATATAGCCTTCATAGAGAAAACCTCTAGATGATACAGCTCAGTAACAAGTGGAGTGCACTGCTGGTATGCATAGGATGTCTCCTCCAGAAAGCTACCCCTTCAAGGCTTAGAAACATAATTGACCAGATATATTAAAAAAACAAAGAGCAACTCAGGCAAAATGAGGCAGCAGAGGGAAAGTTCCAGATGAAGGAACAAGATAAAACCCCAGAAGAAGTAAATGAAGAGGAGATAGACAATCTACCTGAGTTCAGAGTAATGACTGTGAAGGTGATCAAAGAAATACTATGCTAAGTGAAATAAGTCAAATCAAGAAAGATAAATGCTATATAATATAACCTGTGTGTGGAATTTAAAAACTACAACAGACTAGTAAATGTAACAAATAAGAAGCAGACTCACAGATACAGAGTACAAACTAGTGTTAGCAGTGGTGGGGTGGGGGGCAATATAAAGTTAGGGGATTAAGGGATACAAGCTACTATGCATAAAATACATATGCAATCTAAAAGATGGTACTGATGAATCTATGTGCAGGGCAGGAATAGAGACACAGACATAAAGAACAGACTTGGGACATGGGGGGAAGGAGAGGGTGGGACCAACTGAGAGAGTAGGATTGAAACATATACATTATCTTATGTAAAACAGATAGCTAAAGGGAAGTTGCTCTTTAACATAGGGAGCTCAACCTGAAGCTCTGTGACAACCTAGAGGGATGGGATGGGGTTTGGAGAGGAGGTGAGTTTCAAGATGGAGGGAACAATGTATATGTATGGCTGATTCATTTCGTATGGCAGAAGCCAACTCATATTGTAAAGTAATTATCCTCCAATTAATAGTAAATAAAAAATAAGCTACAAGGATATACTGTACAATACAGGGAATATAGCCAATATTTTATAAGTATAAATGAAGAATAATCTTTAAAATTATGAATTACTATACTGTACACCTGTAACATATTTTACATCAACTACACTTCAGAAGAAAAGGCAGTCTTGGATGGATTACTATGCTTATAAGCAGAACTGAAAACATACCCAACTAAAGCTAAATAATCAGGTGGCTCAGTGTAAAGAATCCACCTGCCAATGCAGGAGATGTAAGAGATGTGGGTTAGACTTCTGGGCCAGGAAGATCCCCTGAGAAGGAAATGGCAACCCACTCTAGTATTCATGTCTGGAGAATCCCATTGACAGAGGAGCCTGGAAGGCTCAGTCCATAGGGTCACAAGGAGTTGGACATGGCTGAGCATGCATGCAAGGCTAAACATCAGTAAAACAAATTATTAATTCATTAGCAACCAGACATAATACAACTGGTCATAGACTTGAATAAATCACTTCAGAGTATATTTCTGGCCTTAATCTTAAAAGGACAAGCTTTGGTATTTCTAAGTGAAGAGTATTTCTAACTAATTGTCACTTTCTGATAGCAGAATAGAAACAGCAGTGTAGAATCCAGTTCTTCTGCAGCATTCTAAGCAGCTTCAAAAGACAATCTTGTCAGGCATTTTTTCCCCATGAATTAACTACACACATTGTTAATCTCTGGAAAGCTGCTCACATTTACACAGTTTGATTCTCTATCTTGTGAAATGATAGACATATTAATGTCATTGGGGAATAAATTAGAAGCAAATAGGTTTTTCTGAGACCCAAAAGAAGGTAGTTTAATGCCACTTTCATGTAAAACAAACTCTTGATCTCTAGCAAAAATAGATTACTTTAAAATATCTGTACTTTCAGTGGGTTATGTGAACTTATAATAGGTAACGCAGCCTTCCTAATGTAACAAAATGCAGTGTTAGAAATACCCTGACAGTATCAGAATTCTTTTTGGAAAGGATTCTGAAGTTTTTGAAAAGGTAAAGTCTAGAGTATTCTCTCTTAAGGGCCTCAGTCCTCACTGCCTCTGACACCCCTGCCATGACCAGGTACACTTTTTTTTATGGCATTTGAATGCATCGCAATACCAATTTCACATAATTTAAATGAGAACCATGTCTACTGCATTTGTGCTTATGCTGTAAAATCAAGATTCATGAGGGCTCAAGGAGAATCAGGCTATGAATGTGTTATAAGTGAGATTGCTAAAATCTGTAAAACTAAAAAGTCAGGTTGTGACAAATTGTGATTCCCATTACAAATTTTAAAAATATATGCTACATTGTTAAAGATTATAATAAATTAAAAATATATTCATTTAATTAGACTTTTCAAGCATTTTAAAGAAAAATAGTATTTCAAAAATCTTCTCCTAGGACTTATTGCCAAATACCAAAAGGTTTGTGATGATTTATAGCTGAGATATTTTTGGTCTTCACAGTGAAATGTGTATGGGCTTTAGTCAACATTCCTATGTAATTGATCTGTGCTAAAATAGAACTTTTTAAGAAGATATTTACCTCAAGGTATAGCTTTCTGAATTCTTACAGACACAAAAGAAAAGTCTCAATTCTTAATTCTACTCCCAGTGATTAAGACTGTAACTTTTTGATTTTGTTTATAGTTTATATATTGTTTTTTTAAAGTCTCTCACCTACAGTAATAATGACCCTCTGCTCCTACCCAACCCTTTTCATCTAATCACATGATAAACTGTCCTCCATCAAAATGATCTAAATAGTATTTTTGTTTGTTTGTTTTGTTGTTGTTTTAATTTGGTTCATAACCCACTTCTTTCAAACTCAAGGGCTTAACAACTACTGTTTCCTCTCTCTAGACTCCTCTGACTCACTCTTCCCTTGCCCTTCCCTGCTCTTGCAGTTGATATTTGGTTAAATATCACTTCTTCAGCGTGACTTTTCCTGAGTTCTTGATTCCTTGAATCAAGTTTCTTTTGCTATCCACCCTCAAATTAAGTTGCTCTTTTCCTTTATATCCCTTACACCAATTATAATTGTATATCTATTTAACTATTTGGTTGAAATCTGTTTCTTTTACTAAAAAGCAAAAGCCGAATAAAACAAGAAAAGGTCCATGTGGACAAGTTTTATGTGTTTTGGTTTTACCATTGTATTCAACATTCAGTCTAGGGAGACAATTTGTGAATGAAAGAATGAAATATTTTTGGTATGAACATTACCTTTATGGTCAAAACAATGCTCTGTGAAATATCTAGAAAAAATTCTTTATGGATTATACTCAAACATGATCTCTAGTGAGGACAAATGAGCTTTGGAGAGATTGAGATTTGAGTCATTTAAATCCCAGTTATGGAAATTAGTAGCTATAGCACAGTGATCAAATAAACATTTTATTCTATTCTACACCTATAAATTGGAGAAGGCAATGGCACCCCACTCCAGTACTCTTGCCTGGAAAATCCCATGGATGGAGGAGCCTGTAGGCTGCAGTCCATGGGGTCGCTAGGAGTCGGACAGGACTGAGCGACTTCACTTTCACTTTTCACTTTCATGCATTGGAGAAGGAAATGGCAACCCACTCCAGTGTTCTTGCCTGGTGGGTTGCCATCTCTGGGGTCGCACAGAGTCAGACACAGCTGAAGCGACTTAGCAGCACACCTATAAATGGAAAAGATCCAGAACAGTGCCTGAAATGTAATATGTACCAATAATCAGCCTCTGTTAATATTGTGAAAATGTACTGTAAAAGAACTATAAGATCTTTGTCTTTTCCTAGATTTCATATGAATAACTGAAATCAATTCAAACTATTACAATTATTATGCTGATCATTATTGCTTCAGGCAAGTCATTTAGTGATTTTTATCTTACTTGTAATTTCTATTCCAGAATAATGATTTTAACTATGATTCAACGTTTCATCAGGATCATACAATACTCTATTTTATAAAGAGGTTTATATATCCAGTTTTGCAAAAATCTGAAAAAAACCATAGTAAAAATTTTGTTTTCTAAACCCATCTTTCACAATAATCACCCTCTTTTTATTGTGTAAGCTCTTAGCATGGGTGTATGAATGACCTGGTGTACATGGTGAATCTGATGGTTTGCTAAGGTGGCAAATATTCTGAGAAGTTTTATTTTTGTTAGGATTTGGCTAGATAAATAATTAAGCCTATTTAAACATATTTTAACAATGAAGTTTTGCACAAACTTCATGTTCTTAATCAATAATATATGACCTAACTAAAATAGGAAATGAAATGTTTAATATTTTTGTTTCAGTGATTGTTTTAACATATGTTCCAATAGTTATTCAGTGAATGATTTCAATAGTTTCAGATATTCTACAAACTAAACTTTTCTTTTTCTTCTACCTCAGTTAAAATTCTCATTTCTGTTATGAGCATGATCCCAGGTAGACATAAAGAAGACAGAAACTAGAGTAAGATATATTAAGATATTAAATCTTCTTCAATCCAGGAGGATGCATTGTTTACAAAATAAATAATTTAATAGAATAGAATAGTTTGAAAGTATTTGTGGGAAAATTTTCCATGAAAACTATCTGATTTACCTTATTATTTTTGGTCACTTTACCTGCTTTTCAAGATAAAAATGGGTCAATAATGGGGCATTGACCTGAGAGATTTCTCAGATCACTAGCTTATTTTGTATCAACTTTACATTATAACACTTATGTTGTACTTTAAACCTGAAACTCATATGTGATCAACTTGTGGATTTATAAATTCCTTTAGCAAAGGAAAAACAAGATATTAAAAAAATTAAAAGAGGGGTATTTCTTTTTTTGGCATTGTGTAATATATATTTTCCAGCAAGACTGAGTCATTAAAAGGCACACACTTAATCTATTTTTTTTCTCTATCTGAAAAAGAGTTGACAAATTGAATGTTTTTGGAGACAGACCCATCAGCACTACACTGAGCTTTCTTTCTTATCAGACAATGACAATGATTAAAAGTGATGAATAGCAGATGCATTTGAATCTATAATTGAACTTCTTTAAGCATAATGACATTTTCTCTCATTTTGAATTGGCTTGTAGGATCCTGATGTTCAGCAAGAGCAAACATTCATCCTAGAATGACTTATCTGTAGTCCCAGGTTGACTCCTCCAAACACTCTTATTGCAGCTGGCAACCTTTAAATCAGAGACTAAAGCCAAATCAGAAGAGAGCTGAAACTTGTGTCATATTGAAATGCTAGATATGTACCAGCCTTGGAGTACATATTATGCATTTGCTTTTTAGAGGATTATCTTTTTTCCTGCATTGATGGGACCAGCTGTTGCTGTTAATACATCTGGGAAACACATTTTTCTTTGTTTTGTGTCAGATGAGAGGAGCCTGTCAAATCTGGCAAAGTGCCACTGATGTTTCTTAAGCTGCCAAGGGCACTAGGGAGGTAGATACTGATAATCACGGAGTAGACTTGTAGTGTTTTGGGTTATTGGAACTTTGACCAAGGATCCACATCATTATACGTTGCATTAAGAGAATCCACAATCCTCAAAAATTTTTAGTGAGTACTGGGTGATGTGTCTTTTATCTGACATTGCAAGTATACTGCCTGGAGTAGATTTTTTAACATGTCAATCATTTGAATTTAAGCCTGAATTGGATGTAAGCAATGATCATTTATCTGTTTTCCTTCTACATACTGAGATTAGATGTGCTAGTTGTTTGTCTCTGTGAGACAATATGGTGCATTGGAAATTTTATATATATTATATACAGACACAGACAATCAGAATACCAGAGTTTTAATTCTAATTTTGTGACACCTTGGCTATTGGCCTTATTTCTCAAATTCTTTGAATTGTAAAAGAAGGGAGATGACAAAATAATCAGAGATTCTTTAATTTCTAAAAATCTGTGATTTTCTTTGCCTATGACATTAAGACAAAATTGTGAATGCATAGCTCCCATGTCTTTTGAACAGAAAACACCTTATTTAATGCTTCACATTTTCTGCACCTTGTGACTATCTTTCATTCTTCTGTCTTATCATTTAAATATATTTTTGATTCCATAAATTTTTTAATATGCATTTCTTATTTTCTTACACCAAAATCTACAAAAGTATGTATAGCAAATATTGGTATTGTGCTAATTACTATTACTATTATTATTTTTTATCACTCTTCTTATAGAGATAAGGCAATTGAATGATTAAATTAATCATTTAAAATTTCTCAGTTAGTAAAAGGAACAGAACACAATGTTGAATCTATAGGTAATTTCTTTTAAATATTCAAAGTGTATTATTTACCTTTTAAATTTTGGATCTAAATGAAATAATAGCATTAAGTTCGTTACTCTATATGACTTCTGTCTTCTGGAAAACGGAAATCTTAAGCTTCTCAATGCTATTGTTGATCTAGGTAAATCATATACACAAACTTAAAAACACCAGAGAAAAACAGTATCAGAATAAGTAACAAAATGGGTAAATGCTAACAGCAAAGTGAAATATTAGAGAGAATTACAAGCTGTATTTATTACAGCATTTTTATTCATATGAAGTTTTTTTCAGTTTATGTTAAACAGTGGGATCTTTGAATAACACTCAAAGTTTAGAAACCATTTATAAGAAGTTCAAATAGAAGTTAAAGAAAAGCAGATATTGGAGCAATAGAACTATGTTCCCAGTGTTTCCTCTGACTTGGCTCTGCTCTTTCTCGCTGTCTCCTATGATCATTGGGCTATCATTTCCAGAGAACAGAGACTCCAAAAGCACACAGATCCTGCCTACCTTCTTAATAGTGTATCACTGGCACTTAAAAACAGTGCCTGTTACTAGGAGAGGATAAAAAAATAATTCTATTATAATGAACTAAATGTACTCGGAAGTAAGGTATAAAGAATAAAAAGCAAGGAGGAGATAAGATATCGAAGTAGAACAACATGGTTTTCTTACAGAAACATCAAAATCACAACTAAGTGCTGAACACCCATTGGCCAAGAAACACTGGAACCTACTGAAAAAGATACCTTACATCCAAAGGCAGAGAAGAAATCACAATGAAGTGGTAGGAAGGGCTCAATCATGATAAAATGAAATCCCATATACGCCAGTGGGTAACTCACAGACTGGAAAAATAATTATACCACAGTAGTTCTTTCACAGGGGTCAACTTTCTGAGCACCACATCAGGCTGCCCAGTCTGGGGGGTGGCAATGGGAGGAGAATCACCCAGAATTTGTCTTTGATGGACAGTGAGGCTTGATCTCAGGACTTCCATAGGACTAGAGAAAACAGAAACTCTACTTTTGAAGGGCACACACAGGGTCTCATGCACACCAGGCCCCCAAGAAAACAATGGTGACTTCATAAGAGACTGGGCAAGAATTACCTGCTAGCATTGGAGGGTCTTTCTGTAGAGGCAGGGGGAAGCTATGGCTCACTGCTAATACAAAGTCACCAATGACAGCAATCTGAGAAGAAAAAACAATAAAGGGAATTCAAAGTGGAAAAAGAAAGAAGTTAAAACTGTCAATGTTTGCAGATGACATGATACTATACATAGAAACCCCTAACGATACCACCAACAAACTACTAGAGCCCACCAATAAATTTGGTAAAGTTGCAGAATAAAAAATTAATACACAGAAATATCTTGATTTCCTGGATGCTAACAATGAAAGATCAAAAGAGAAATTAAGAAACAATCCTATACACCATCATATCAAAAAAATAAAATGCCTAGGAATAAACCTACCCAAGGAGACAAAAGACCAGTACTCTGAAAACTCTAAGACAGTGGTGAAAGAAATCAAAGATGATACAAACAGAAAGATATACCTCATTCTTGGATTGGAAGAATCAATAATGTCAAAATGACAATATCACCTAAGGTAATCTACAGATTCAATGCAATCACTATCAAGTTACTAATGGTATGTTTTTTCAGAACAAAAACAAAAATTTTAAAACTTTAAATGGAAACACAAAAGACTCCAAATAGCAAAAACAGTCTTGAGAAAGAAAAACAGATGGAGGAAGCAGGCTCCTTGACTTCAGACCATACTACAAAGCTACGATCATAAAAACGGTATGGTGTTGATGCAGAAACAGAAACATACATCAGTGAAACAGGATAGAAAACTCAGAAATAAACCCACACACCTATGGTCAATTAATCTATGAAAAGGAAGGAAGATTATACAATGGAGAAAAGGCAGTCTCTTCAATAAATGGTACTTGGAAAACTGGAGTTACATGTCGAAGAAATAAATTAGAACATTTATTAACACCATACACAAAAATAAGCTCAAAATGAATCAGCCATAAATGTAAGGCTGGACACCATAAAACTCTTAGAGAAAAACATAGACAGAATACTCTGACATAAATCACAGAAAGATCTTTCTTGATCCACCTCCTAGAATAATGAAAATAAAATTAAACAAATGGGACCTAATTAAATTCAAAAGCTTTTTTCACAGCAAGGAAACAAAAGACAACCCATAAAATGGGACTGACAAGGGATTAATCTCCAAAATTTACAAACAGCTCATGACGCTCCTAATATATATATATAGGCACAGAGGACTTCAGACCAGTTCAGTTCAGTCACTCAGTCGTCCAGCTCTCTGTGACCCCATGGACTCCAGCATTTCAGGCCTCCTGTTCATCACCAACTCCCAGAGCTTACTCAAACATATGTCCACTGAGTCGGTGAAGCCATCCAACTATCTCATCCTCTGTTGTCCCCTTCTCCTCCCACCTTCAATCTTTCCCAGAATCAGGGTCTTTTCAAATGAATCAGCTCTTCACATCAGTGCTCAAAGAAAGTACTGGAGTTTCATCTTCAACATCAGTCTTTCCAATGAACACTCAGGACTTATCTCCTTTAGGATGGGATGGTTGGATCTCCTTGCAGTCTAAGGGACTCTCAAGAGTCTTCTCCAACACTACAGTTCAAACCATCAATTCTTCTGTGCTCAGCTTTCTTTATAGTCCAACTTTCACATCCATACAACTACTGGAAAAACTGTATCCTTGACGAGAGAGAGCTTTATTGGCAGAGTAATGTCTCTGCTTTTTAATATGCTGTCTAGGTTGGTCATAACTTTCCTTCCAAGGAGTAAGCATCTTTTAATTTCATGGCTGCAATCACCATCTGCACTGATTTTGGAGCCCCCAAAAATAAAGTCTGACACTGTTTCCACTGTTTCCCCATCTATTTCCCATGAAGTGATGGGACCGAATCCATGATCATAGTTTTATGAATGTTGAGCTTTAGGCCCATTTTTTCACTCTCCTCTTTCACTTTCATCAAGAGGCTCTTTAGTTCTTCTTCACTTTCTGCCATAAGGATGGTGTCATCTGCATATCTGAGGTTATTGATATTTTTCCCAGCAATCTTGATTCCAGCTTGTTCTTCTTCCAGCCCAGTGTTTCTCATGATGTTTTCTGCATAAAAGTTAAACAAGCAGGGTGACAATATACAGCCTTGACATACTCCTTTTCCTATTTTTAGCCAGTCTGTTGTTTCATGTCCAATTCTAACTGTTGATTCCTGACCTGCATACAGATTTCTCAAGAGGCAGGTCAGTTGATCTAGTATTCCCATCTCTTGCAGTGTTTTCTTCAATTTATTGTGATCCACACAGTCAAAGGCTTTGGCATAGTCAATAAGGCAGAAGTAGATATTTTTCTGGAATTCTCTTGCTTTTTCAATGATCCAAAGGATGTTGGCAATTTGATCTCTGTTTCCTCTGCCTTTTCTAAATGCAGCTTGAACATCTTGAAGTTCACAGTTCATGTATTGGTGAAGCCTGTCTTGGAGAATTTTGAACATTTCTTTACTAGCATTTGAGAGAGTACAGTTGTGCAGTAGTTTGAGCATTCTTTGGGATTGGAATGAAAACTGACTTTTCCAGTCCTGTGGACACAGCTAACTTTTCCAAATTTGTCAGCATATTGAGTGTAGCACCTTCAGAGCATCATCTTTTAGAATTTGAAATAGCTCAACTGGAATTCTATCACCTCCACTAGCTTTGTTCATAGTGATGCTTCCTAAGGCCTACCTGACTGCACATTCCAGGATGTCTGGCCCTAGGTGAGTGATCACACCATAGTGATTTTCTGGATTGTGAAGATCTTTTTTTTGGTACAGATCTGTGTATTCTTGCCACCCTTTATTAATATCTTCTCCTTCTGTTAAGTCCATAGCATTTCTTTCCTTTATTGAGTGCATATTTGCATGAAATATTCCCTTTGTATATCTAGTTTTCTTGAAGAGATCTCTAGCTTTCAGTAGACATTTGTCCAAAGAAATACAGACGGCCAAAAACACATGAAAAGATGCTCAGCATCACTAATTGTTAGAGATATGCAAGTCAAAACTGCAATGAGGTATGAGTTCACAGAAGTCAGAATGGTCATCACCAAAAAAACATACAAACACTAAATACTGGACAGGGTGTACAGAAAAGGAAACCCTCTTACATTGTTGATGGGAATAGAAACTGGTACAGCGACTATGGAGAACACTTATGGGGATTCCTTAACAAACTAAAAATAGAACTACTATGTTATCCAGCACTGGGCATACATCTAGAGAAAATCCTGGTTCAAAAATGGGGACATTTACCCCATTGTCCACTGCAGCACTGTTTACAATACCCAAGGTACGGAAGCAACCTAAATGTCATAGATAGATGAATGGACACAGAAGACATGGTATGCAATGGAACATTACTCAGCCATTATAATAAATTAAATAATGCCATATGCAACAATATGGCTATACCTAGAGATTACACTAAGTGAAGTATGTCAGACAAAGACAAATATCATATGACTTTGCTTATGTGCATACCTAAAAAAACTGCTACAAAGGAACTTATTTTACAAAATTAAAAAAAAAAAAAAAAGACACACAGACTGAGAGAATTAACTTTTAGTTACCAGAGAGGCAGGGTGGGGGAAAGGGATGGATAGATATTTTGGTATTGACGTGTACATAGTGCTATATTAAAAATTGATAACCAATAGAAGTAGCCAACCATTTCTTTAGAATATGCTCTCTAGCCAAGTCTAACTTTATTTAGATGCTGCAGACAGACCAACTTGACTGCTTGAATCAAAATGGGAACATTACACAAACATTACATCCCTTTCTGAAAACACTGTGATTTTGCTGTCAAGTGTAGAATCCTCCCTTCAAGAAAATTATTGTGTTCATTTTGTATGGCTTGTCTGGAAACTTCTGTAAATTTTGTGTTTTAGTAAAAATATTTTTTGTTATACTAAAAAATTTTTTTAAATAGATAAGCAATAAAGACCTATTGAACAGAACATAAAACTGCTCAATACTCTGTAATAACCTAAATGGCAAAAGAATTGGAAAAACAACAGATACATGTATATGTATATTGAATCACTCTGCTGTACACCTGGAAGTAATACAACGTTGTTAATCAATCATACTTGAATGTAATTTTTTTTACTTTGAAAAATAAGAAGCTCAGTAAATTTCTCAAAGACTGTATCAGAAAGGCAGCAGAAATTACCTTGAATAGTTCAATCCTTGATTCTTGAATGCCTGTATTAATTTTTGGACCATTCTAAGCCTTTCAATTTGTCAGCAAATTTTGAAAACTCAGCAGTGACCACAGGACTGGAAAAGGTCAGTTTTCACTCCAATCCCAAAGAAAGGCAATGCCAAAGAATGCTGAAAATACCACCCAATTACACTCATCTCACACTCTAGTAAAGTAATGCTCAAAATTATCCAAGCCACGCTTCAGCAATACATGAACCATGAACTTCCAGATGTTAAAGCTGGTTTTAGAAAAGGCAAAGGAACCAGAAATCAAATTGCCAACATCAGTTGGATCATCAATAAAGCAAGAGAGTTCCAGAAAACGTCTATTTCTGCTTTATTGTCTATGCCAAAGCACTTGACAGCGTGGATCACAATAAACTGGAAATTTCTGAAAGACATGGGAATATCAGACCACCTGCCGCTTGAGAAACATGAATGCAGTTCAGGAAGCAACAGTTAAAATTGGACATGAAACAACAGACTGATTCCAAATAGGAAAAGGAGTATGTCAAGGCTGTATATTGTCACCCTGCTTATTTAACTTCTATGCAGAGTACATCATGAGAAATGCTGGGCTGGAGGAAGCACAAGCTGGAATCAAGATTGCCTGGAGAAATATCAATAACCTCAGATATTCAGATGACACCACCCTTATGGCAGAAAGTGAAGAAGAACTAAAGAGCCTTTTGATAAAATTGAAAAAAGAGAGTGAAAAAGTTGGCTCAAAGCTCAACATTTAGAAAACTAACATCATGGCATCGGTCCCATCGCTTCATGGCAAATAGATGGGGAAACAGTGACTGACTTTATTTTTGGGGGCTCCAAAATCAGTGCAGATGGTGATTGCAGCCATGAAATTAAAAGATGCTTACTCCTTGGAAGGAAAGTTATGACCAACCTAGACAACATATTCAAAAGCAGAGACATTACTTTGTCAACAAAGGTCCGTCTAGTCAAGGCTATGTTTTTTCCAGTGGTAATGTATGGATGTGAGAGTTGGACTATAAAGAAAGATGAGCACAGAAGAACTGATGCTTTTGAATTATGGTGTTGGAGAAGACTCTTGACTTGGATTGCAAGGAGATCCAACCAGTCCATCCTAAATGAGATCAGCCCTGGGTGTTCATTGGAAGGACTGATTTTGAAGCTGAGACTCCAATACTTTGGCCAACTGATGCGAAGAGCTGACTCATTTGAAAATACCCTGATGCAGGGGAAGATTGAGGGCAGGAGGAGAAGGGGTCGACAGAGGATGAGATGGTTGGATGGAGTCATGGACTCGATGGACATGGGTTTGGGTGGACTCCAGTAGTTGGTGATGCACGGAGGCCTGGCGTGCTGCAGTTCATGGGGTCACAAAGAGTTGGACACGACTGACGAATGAATGGAACTGAAGCTTTTTAAGCTTCCATTTCTTCAACCATGAAATAAGAATTACATTAAAACTATTTCCCAGTGAGTTTTGTGATGATTAACTGAAATAATACATGTAATTATTAATTACATGTAATAATTTCCAGGAAATTATGTATAATAAAATATCTAACATTTAGTAAATGCTTACCCAAAGACAATTATCTTTCCAAAAGTTAGCTAAAATTTTTACTAGGGGAAGAGTGTAATTTTATGGTGTGTTCATAGTAGACATACAAAAATACATGCTGACCACCTTATGTCATATTATTTCTTATTCTTGGTCAAATCTTTCACCTAATTTCTGTTGATTCCTCTTTTCTTCCCTCAATAATTTCTAGAAGATATCACTCAACTTTTGGATTTTTCTGTGGTTTTTATATGAAAGGTCATTTTTTTTGTCAGTTTTGCTCTGCTCATAACAAAATTTACTTAGTCTTTCAGTACATTTGTTAGTTTCAATTTCTAAAATTTCTTCTCTAAAAAGATTCATTTGTTTAAATTTCATGGTCATTTTTAAAATTTTCATTTTCAATCTAATTTCCACACTAAGAGAAATTTCATCCTTCCTGAAATATTTTCTTTTCATTTCTATGAGATTGGTTTCTATTGGTTCTCAATTATCAGATATACCTTTTCAACCATTAACATATGTCCTCGACTTACCTCTTCCCAACTTTTGAATGTGGGCATCTCTTCATGTGCAATTTCTTTTAATCTCAAGAATTCAGATATTACTTATAGGTAGCTGATGCCAAATTCTATGCCTCTAGCCTTTGGCCCATTCCTGAACTCAGATGCAAATTTCTAAAAGCTTGTTAAATATTTTCTCATTAATCTCATAGATTTGATTAAAACATTTTAAGCTCAATTTATCCAAATAGGACTCAGTTTATTTTACAATCTACTCTTTACCTCAAATATTATCCTATTCCCTAATTTTCAATATTATTTAATGTCATCTTATTCTTCTGTTCTGCATTGTATGTTATCAAAAACCATGTTTACATCTGAATTAAAATATGTAGTTACTTCTATTTGCTTATTCTATATTTGACAATGAATTTAATACTTTATTCATCTTTTGGCTTACTCTAAAAATAGTTTAAAAGGTCCTACAAAGTACCTATGATAGAATAGCATTAATTTTAAAAATTAAAAAATGCATTCAATTGTCATGGTGATTACAACAATATGCTTATAGTACACATCTCATACTTCTAATATTGTTATATAAATGCATTATAAGCAAATGGTTGATATAACAGCTACATCTAAACTATAACTGAAGTTTTATAGTTTTAATAATATTCCTAGTTTTAATAAACTATACAAAATCATTAATAAGTAAAAAAAAATCAATAGTTATAGCTTATATAATAGTTGTGTTCCAACCTATATGTGATTTATGATTTATAAATTCATTTATGTAGCTTTAATTAGTTAATTAATTGGTATATATTTTATTATTGAAGTATATTTATTATTTATTTACTAGAATATATTTGTTTTACCATGTGTTAATTTCTGCTGTACAGCAAAGTGAATCAGTTATATATATGTGTGTGTGTGTGTGTATATGTATTCATACATATATATATATATATATATATATATTCTTTTTTAGATTTCTTTCCATTTAGGTCACCACAGAGCATTGAATAGAGTATCCTGTGCTATACAGGATGTTTTCATTAGCTAAAAAATAAGTTCATTAGTCTCTTTTATATATAGTGTATATATGTCAATATAGTCAATACACTATAGTATACAGTGTATGTATGTCAATCCCAACCTACCAGTTCATCTTACCACCCCTTCCCCTCCTGATAACCTCTTGGTATGTTTGTTTTCTACATCTGTAACTATTTCTGTTTTGTAAATGGGTTCACTTGTACCATTTTTTAGATTCTACTTTTAAGTGGAGTTATACAATATTCATCTTTCTCTTTCTGAATTACTTCACTCTGTATGATAATCTCTAGGTCCATCTATTTCATTGCAAATGGCATTATTTCATTTTCTTTCATTTTTTTCTATGGTAATATTCCATCATATATATGTACCACATCTTCTTTATCCATTCCTCTGTTGATGGGCATTTAAGTTGCTTCCATGTTTTGCCTATTGTAAATAGCACTACAATGATCATTAAGGTGCACACATACTTTCAAGTTATGGTTTCCTCTTGGATATATGCACAAGAATGGGATTGCTGGGTCATCAAAACAATATGGTACTAGCACAAAAACAGAAATATAGATCAATGAAACAGGAGATAGTGTTCAGAGAGAGATAAACACACACATCTGTGGACACCTAATCTATGACAAAGGAGGTAAGACTATACAATAGAGAAAAGGCAGTCTCTTCAATGAGTGGTGCTAGAAAACTTAGACAGCTACAGGTAAAATAATGAAATTAGAAAACTCCCTAACATCACACAAAACTAAACTCAAAATGGATTAAAGACTTCTGTGTAAGGTCAGATTCTGTAAGATTCTCAGGGGAGAACATATGCAGAACACGCTTTGACATAAATGGCAGCAAGATCTTTTCCAATCACTTCTTAGAATAACGAAAATAAAAACAAAATTAAACTAATGGGATTTAGTTAAACTTAAAAGTGTTTGCACAGCTAAGGAAACTATAAACAAAATGAAAAAGACAGCAATCAGAATGGGAGGAAATATTTGCAAATGAAACAACTGACAAGGTATTAAGCTTCAAAATTTACAAACAGCTCATGTAGCTCAAAAAACAAAACAACAAAAAAAGTGCAGAAGATCTAAATAGACATTTCTCCAAAGAAGATATAGAGATGGACAAAGCACATGGAAAGATGCTCAACATCACTGATTATTAGAGAAATGCAAATCAAAACTACAGTGAGATATCAGTTTACATCAGTCAGAAAGGCCATCATCAAAAAGCCCACAAAGAAATTCTGGAGAGCGTGTGGAGAAAAAGGATTCCTCCTACACTGTTGGTGGGAATGTAAACTGGTAAAGCCACTATGGAAAATATTAGGGAGGTTCCTTTAAAAGCTAAAAGCTACCATATGACCTAGCTTTAACTTATTTCAAAGGCTTTTCACTTATAAATATGAAAATACTTTCTTTTTTCAGTTTAGATTTGTAGTTTTTGAACCTAATATAGAGCTCATGTATCTTGATAGGCATTTAAAATATTATAATCATACCCACATTTCTAAAAATAATCAATATTTGTTATTGATTTTCAAAAGCTCTTTCAAGGTCCTGTTACTTAAAACCACTTTATGAATGGACATTATTAAAATTTATGCATTTCAATTTATAGATTTACACTTAAAATGGTATTGAGAAACATGTTCAAACCCATACCATTAGTAAATGGCAAAAAGCAGACTTAATATACATGTTAATATTTCCACTCCAATGCTCCTTTTATTCTATGTCAAAATATTCTAGGATATAATTTATCACTGATCTACTTAATTTTTGGAGGAAAAATATCTTAATTTTTTTCTATGATATGAATCGGATACCATAACCAGAATAATCGTAATAAATCCTGAATCTCATCAAGCCACTTAATATTCTGGGTCCATTTTTTGCCATCAGATAGTCCAGCCTCCTCAGCATGGGGCTCCAGATTACTTCTCCAACTTTGTCGCACAGCTCACACCAAGTGAGCTCGTTATTACACAGTAAATGTTTTCATTTCTTTAATCTACTAGCTTTTCTAACATCCAGAATTTTCCACATAATGTTTTCTTTGTTTGGGGCAGAGATTTTGCTTCTATTCATTTTGAATAGAATGATTTCACTACTCAAATCTTATTTATATATAATTGAGTGGGAATAGCTCTTTCTTGCCTACCACTTCTCTCCACTAACTTACATTCTGGCTAGGTACTTCTTTGGTGGACTCTCACTGTACTTATCATGGTAATTCTCTCACTGTTTTTAATCCCTTGGTCACATTATTGAATCTTTTCCTAAACCTGCTCAATTGCCCTTAGTGTCTAACAGTACCCAAAGTAGATACTGAGTTGATATTCTTTGAATTAATTACAACTTCCCTAATCTGCTTTCATTTTCTCATTCAAACTCATTTAGTATTGGTGAACTCATAACTTTTAACTTATTCTCAAATTTATGATTTGACAGTTTAAGGATACGTGATCTATAAGCCAGATATGTGTTCTTCTTGTTGGGCATTAGGAACATATTTTGAACCAAATACAGTTGAATCTTGGTTTTCATGGGTTTAACATTGGCAGCTTCTACAGTGTTGTGTTTTGTCTACCAGAAGGTTAATGAAATACAGTAAATACACATCAACTGAGAAAGGAATTTGCAGCAAATTCAATTTCAGGTTAGTGTGAAAAAAGTCTTTTAAGTAGCTATTGAGTCTACCTGACCTCCCAGCTTCTGCATCCCAATATGGCTTTATCTTTCTATAATGTAATCATCATCTTTTCTCTAACTGTCTGAAGAAAAAATCCAGCTTTCAGCTTTGAGATGGCTGAAGCAAAATATAAGAGATTTTGGCTCTTAGCTTAAAAGACAAGTTTTATGAAAAAAAGTCATAAAGGTATAGATGATAATATGTTGTGCTTAGTCACTCAGTCCTGTCCAACTCTTCGTGACCCCATGGACTAGTGGGGTCTGCCAGGCTCCTCTGCCCTTGGGATTCTCCAGGCAAGAATACTGGGGTGGGTGGCCATTTCCTCCTCCAATAGATGATGATAACTAATCTCTAATCATTTCTGGAACAAACTGAATATAGATAAATAAGAGGTAAATAGTATTTTACAAAATAGATATCAAAGATACCAGACATATCAACTACAGATATCAAAGGTATATTTTACAATAGCATCAGTTCAGTTTCAGTTCAGTTCAGTCGCTCAGTCATGTCCGACTCTTTGCGACCCCATGAATCGCAGCACGCCAGGCCTCCCTGTCCATCACCATCTCCCAGAGTTCACTCAGACTCACGTCCATCGAGTCAGTGAACAATCCAGCCATCTCATCCTCTGTCGTCCCCTTCTCCTGCTGCTCCCAATCCCTCCCAGCATCAGAGTCTTTTACAATGAGTCAACACTTCGCATGAGGTGGCCAAAGTACTGGAGGTCTTATTATTACCCCAGGATAATAAATGTTATAAACAGTTAAAAAAAATATGCATTTGTGATCATTTGTAGTTATTATTATTATTTTTTAATGTGGCTCTGGAGAAGGCGATGGCACCCCACTCCAGTACTTCTGCCTGGAAAATCCCATGGGTGGAGGAGCCTGGTAGGCTGCAGTCCATGGGGTAGCTCAGAGTCGGACAGAAATGAGCGACTTCACTTTCACTTTTCACTTTCATGCATTGGAGAAGGAAATGGCAACCCACTCCAGTGTTCTTGCCTGGAGAATCCCGGGGACCGTGGAGCCTGGTGGGCTGCTGTCTATGGGGTCGCACAGAGTCGGACATGACTGAAGCGACTTAGCAGCAGCAGCATAAAGCATTTAAAGTCAGTGGTTTCAAATGTTGTTAACTTAGTTGACTCTTTTTGTGTTCAATGTCACTTTCCTAAATTTCTCATTTCTCTTCTCTCACTGTCTTTGCTCTCTTTCTCAGTAACCTATTCTTCCAGTACTGCTTCACCTACCACATGTCCTTCCCCAGATTTGGACTATCTCTCTGCTGATGTTCTGAACAAAAATCATTAAATTTATACTCTACCATCCAAACATGGTATTCATTTCTTATTGTTCCCTTGCCTAATAATACTGTCATTTACCCAGATATCCAGTTTACAAATAGTGATACTACCCTTGGCCTTTCATCTTTCTTCATGCAATTAATCAGCAAATTATTACATCAGCACCATTGTGATTATCTGGGTTGTAAATAACTTTTTTGTATAGTTTTTCTGTGTATTCTTGCCACCTCTTCTTAATATCTTCTGCTTCTGTTATGTCCCTATAATTTCTGTCCTTTATTGAGTCCATCTTTGCATGAAATATTCCCTTGGTATCTCTAATTTTCTTGAAGAGATCTCTGGTCTTTCCTGTTCTATTGTCTTCCTCTATTTCTTTGCATTGATCACTAAGGAAGGCTTTCTTATCTCTCCTTGCTATTATTTGGAACTCTGCATTCAAATGGGTACAACTTTCCTTTTCTCCTTTGCTTTTCACTTCCCTTATTTTCACAGCTAATTGTAAGGCCTCCCCAGACAGCCATTTTGCTTTTTTGCATTTATTTTTTGGGGGGATGGTCTTAATTCCTATCTCCTGTACAATGTCATGAACCTCCATCCATAGTTCATCAGGCACCTTGTCTTTCAGATCTAGTCCCTTAAATCTATTTCTCACTTCCACTGTATAGTCATAAGGGATTTGATTTAGGTCATACCTGAATGGTCTACTGGTTTTCTCCACTTTCTTCAATTTAAGTCTGTATTTGGCAATAAGGAGTTCATGATTCAAGCCACAGTCAGCTCCCAGTCTTGCTTTTGCTGATGGTATAGAGCTTTTCCATCTTTACCTAAAAAATATAATAAATCTGATTTCAGTGTCGACCATACACAAAAAAGATTTTCACGACTCAGATAATCACAATAGTGTGATCAATCACCTAGAGCCAGACATCCTGGAATGTGAAGTCAAGTGGGCCTTAGAAAGTACCACTATGAACAAAGCTAGTAGAGGTAATGGAATTCCAGTTGAGCTATGTCAAATCCTGAAAGATGACTCTGTGAAAGTGCTGCACTCAAGAAAGGCAATGCCGAAGAATGCTCAAACTACCACACAATTGCACTCATCTCACACACTAGTAAAGTAATGCTTAAAATTCTCCAAGCCACGCTTCAGCAATACATGAACCGTAAACTTCCAGATGCTCAAGCTGGTTTTAGAAAAGGCAGAGGAACCAGAGATCAAATTGCCAACATCGGTTGGATCATCAAAAAAGCAAAAGAGTTCCAGAAAAACATCTATTTCTACTTTATTGACTTTGACTGTGTGGATCACAATAAACTGTAGAAAATTCTGAAAGAGATAGGAACACCTCTTGAGAAACCTGTATGCAGGTCAGGAAGCAACAGTTAGAACTGGACATGGAACAACAGACTGGTTCTAAATAGGAAAAGGAATACGTCAAGGCTGTATATTGTCACCCTGCTTATTTAACGTATATGCAGAGTACATCATGAGAAACACTGGGCTGGAGGAAGCACAAGCTGGAATCAAGATTGCTGGGAGAAATATCAATAACCTCAGATATGCAGATGACACCACCCTTATTGCAGAAAGTTAAGAAGAACTAAAAAGCCTCTTGATGAAAGTGAAAGTGGAGAGTGAAAAAGTTGGCTTAAAGCTCAACATTCAGAGACCTAAGATCATGGCATTGGGTCCCATCACTTCATAGCAAATAGATGGGGAAACAGTGGCAGACTTTATTTTTTGGGGGCTCCAAAAATCAGTGCAGATGGTGATTGCAGCCATGAAGTTAAAAGATGCTTACTCCTTGGAAGGAAAGTTATGACCAACCTAGACAGCATATTCAAAAGCAGAGACATTACTTTGTCAACAAAGGTACATCTAGTCAAGGCTATGGTTTTCCAGTGGTCATGTATGGATGTGAGAGTTGGACTATAAAGAGAGCTGAGAACAGAAGAATTGATGCTTTTGAATTATGGTGTTGGAGAATACTCTTGAGAGTTTGGACTGCAAGGAGATCAAACCAGTCCATCCTAAAGGAGATCAGTCCTGGGTGTTCTTTGGAAGGACTGATGTTGTAGCCGAAACTTCAGTACTTTGGCCACCTGATGCAAAGAGCTGACTCATTTAAAAAGACCCTGATGCTGGGAAAGATTGAGGGCAGGAGGGGAAGGTGATTACAGAGGATGAGATGGTTGGATAGCATCACCAACTCAATGTACATGTGTTTGGGTGGACTCCAGGAGCTGGTGATGGACAAGGAGGCCTGGCATTCTGCGGGTCATGGGGTTGCAAAGAGTAGGACATGACTAAGTGAACTGAACAGAACAACATCCTAAATTTTGTCTCATATATATATATCCTAAGATCCTGTTTGCTAAAATTGATCATCCTTACACAGAGAAGGCAATGGCACTCCACTCCAGTACTCTTGCCTGGAAAACCCCATGGACAGAGGAGCCTGGTAGGCTGCAGTCCATGGGGTCGCTAGAGTCAGACATGACTGAGCGACTTCACTTTCATTTTTCACTTTCATGCATTGGAGAAGGAAATGGCAACCCACTCCAGTATTCTTGCCTGGAGAATCCCAGGGATGGGGAAGCCTGGTGGGCTGGCGGATATGGGGTCGCACAGAGTTGGACACAACTGAAGTGAATCATCCTTACAATCTTTATTTTCAAATAACTACCATAATTTTTACCATATTGTTTTCCTGTTGCTTTTTTTCCCTTTCCATTCTAGCCTCTACAATAATTACATATTTACCAGATGAGTTTCCATTTTTGAAACTTGTTAGGAAATTTCATTTAGCTAACAGTCTCTTTACCTCTTTTATAAAATGTATATTCATCCATAGAAAACAAAATATATTACTTCTGAAATCAGCCTATTAAAAATATTCATGAAATTTATGCAAAATGCATAAAATGATGTAACTAGATAAAAATAAAATTGAGGACACATGCATGATCTTAAGAGAAATTTCAAAAAAAAAAAAGAAAAGAAAAACAACATACCCCCCAAAATAAGAGACAGACAGAAAAAAAAAAAAAATTAGTTAAATGCTCCTAAATACCCTCTCATATGGTATTGCATTTTCTGGTGACCACAGAATTTTTCTTCTGCCAGTAATGTACCACCCCACCAGATCCCCAGGAGAAGTGATAGGTTACCCACTCCAGGATTCTTGGGCTTCCCTGGTGGCTCAGATGGTAGAAAATCTGCCTGCAATGTGGGAGACCTGGATTTGATCCCTGGGTTGCGAAGATTCCCTGGTGGAGGTCATGGCAACCCACTCCACTATTCTTGCCTGGAGAATCCCCACAGACAGAGGAGCATGCTTGGCTATAGTCCACAAAGAGGGGTTGCAAAGAGTTGGGCATGACTGAGCAACTAAGAACACACACAGGCAGTGACTGTTAGAGAAAGTGAAACAAAGTGAAATTCGCTCATGTGTCCGACTCTTTGCAACCCCATGGACTATATAGTCCATGGAACTCTCCAAGCCAGAATACTGGAGTGGGTAGCCTTTCCCTTTTCCAGGGGATCTTCCCAATCCAGGAATTGAACCCAGGTCTCTGGCATTGCAGGAGGATTCTTTACCAGCTGAGCCACAACGGAAGACCATTAGAGATAGTAGGTAATACATATTGCAAATTGGAAAAGATTTATTAACTAAAGATTAAGTTTTACAGGTTAAGCAATGAATGTAAAAGAAATATAATGGATTATCATAGAAGTGCAGACTTTATTTTAGGATACCAAGAACTCTACTTTGAAATTAACAGAATGTTACAATCACACATACATAAGGTAGAAAAAATGTTAGGCATTAGAAAACTGGGTTAGGAAAAATGTACATGATAAGTTATTAATTTGAGAAAAGCTTTCATCAAAGCGAACAAAATTAAAATGAAGACATAGACTATACATCTCTGATGACGAACTTTGAGCCATATTTGAAGAATGAGCAAATACAGTTGCTGTGAACTTCCAGATGTTCAAGCTGGATTTAGAAAAGGCAGAGAGACCAGAGATCAAATTGCCAACATCCTTGGATCATCAAAAAAGCAAGAGTTCCAGATAAATACCTACTTCTGTTTTATTGAATACACCCAAGCCTTTGACTGTGTGGATCACAACAAACTGTGGAAAATTCTTAAAGTGATGGGAACACCAGACCATCTGACCTGCCTCCTGAGATATCTATATGCAGGTCAAGAAGCAACAGTTAGAACTGGACACGGAACAGCAGACTGGTTCCAAATAGGAAAAGGAGTGTTAAGGCTGTATATTGTCACCCTGCTTATTTAACTTATATGCAGAGTAAATCATGAGAAGTGCTGGAGTGGAGGAAGCACAAGCTGGAATCCAGATCACCGGGAGAAATATCAATAAGCTCAGAAATGCAGATGACACCACCCTTATGGCAGAAAGTGAAGAAGAACTAAAGAGCTTCTTGATGAAAGTGAAAGAGGAGACTGAAAAAGTGGGCTTAAAGCTCAACATTTAGAAAACTAATATCATGGCATCTGGTCCCATCACTTCATGACAAATAAATGGGGAAACAGTGGAAACAGTGGCTGACTTTATTTTGGGGGGCTCCCAAATCAGTGCAGATGGTGATTGCAGCCATGAAATTAAAAGATGCTTACTCCTTGGAAGGAAAGTTATGATCAACCTAGACAGCATATTCAAAAGCAGAGACATTACTTTGTCAGCAAAGGTCCTTCTAGTCAAGGCTATGGTTTTTCCAGTGGTCATGTATAGATGTGAGAATTGGACTATAAAGAAAGCTGACAACATAAGAATTGATGCTTTTGAGTTATGGTGTTGGAGAATACTCTTGAGAGTTTGGACTGCAAGGAGATCAAACCAGTCCATCCTAAAGGAGATCAGTCCTGGGTGTTCTCTGGAAGGACTGATGTTGAAGCTGAAATTCCAATACTTTGGCCACCTGATATGAAGAGCTTACTCATCTGAAAAGACCCTGATGCTGGGAAAGATTGAGGGCAAGAGGAGAAAGGGACAACAGAGGATGAGATGGTTGGATTGCATCACTGACTCAATGGACATGAGTTTGGGTAAACTCTGGGTTTGGTGATGGACAGGGAGGGTTGACATGCTGCGATTCATGGGGTAACAAACAGTTGGACCTGACTGAGCAACTTAACTGAACTGAAATATTGAATGGAGGAAGACATTTGCAAAATACATACCTAATAGGGATTAATATCCTATATATATAAAGAACTCATACAACTCAACATCAAAAAAAAAAAAAAATCAAATAACCTGATTGAAAAATGGGCTGAGGACCTGAATGGACATTTTCCAAAGAAGATATATAGATGATCAGCAGGCACATAAAGAATGTTCAACATCACTAATCAGAGGAATGCAAATAAAAACCAGAATGAGATGTCACCTCACATATGTCAGAATGGCTATCATCAAAAGACAACAAATAATATGTATTGGTGAGGATGTAAAGAAAAATTGGTGGGGATGTATATTGGTATGGCCACTGTTAAAACAGTATGGCGATTCCTTAAAAAATAAAAAATAGAACTACCATGTGATCCTTCAATTCCACTACTACATATTTATCCAAAAAAATTATGATACTAATTCAGAAAGATATATGTACTATGTTAAATACAGCATTATTTACAATAGCCAAGACAGAAGCACCTTGCCATCACTAAATGAATGGATAAAGATGCAGTATGTACAAACACATACACAGTGTAGTATCACTCAGCCACAAAAAGGGAAATCTTACCATTTGTAACAACACGGATGGGCCTATAGGTTATAATAAGTCAGACAGAAAATGTCAAAGTCTTTATCATTTCATTTTCATGTGGGTTATAAAAAAGAAAATAAAAATAATCAAACAGACCATTATAGATACAGAGAAAAAACACATGATTGCCAGAGGAGAGGTGGAGGGAATGAGAAAAGATGTAAGTGAAGATTAAGATGGACAAATTTCCTATTGTAAAATGAGTCACAGATATGAAAGATACAGTGTGAGGAATATCACTAAGTATGTAATATTTTTATATGGTGACAGATCATAGCTAGACTTACCACAGTGGTAATTCTGAAATATATAGAAATACTAAAACACTATGTTGTATATCAGGGACTAACACTGTTTGAGGTCAATTACACTTCAAAATCAGATTTATAGGTAAAGAGATCACATTTGTAGTTACTAGAAGCAGGGGCTAGAGCGAAGAGGAGTTGGATGAAGGCAGACAGAAGGTATAGTTATAAGATAAAGTTATAGTTCTAAGTTCTATATAGTTCTACAACTTTTAGTTATAAGATAAAGAAGTACTAGAGATGTAATGCATGACATGATAAACATTAACACTGCTGTATGTTATATATGAAAATAATTGAGAGAAAATCTTGAGAACTCATTACAAAGAAAATACTCTTCTATTTATTTGTGTATGTATATAAAACACTGGATGTTATATTTCATGATGTATACATGTCAAATCATGCCATACACCTTAAGCTTATAGAATGCTGTATGTCACTTATATTTCAAAATTGATAGATGAAAACTTTTACAATGAGAAATATATAGTACGAATAGGTGTATATTTAAAAAGTGAGTCAATGACTAACAATGTCTAAAAGAGAGAGTTCCAGGCCCAGATGGTCTCATTAGTGAATTTTTATAAACACAGAGGGAAGAAATGATTTCAAATCTTCAGAATATTTTTTAGAAAATAGAAAAAGAAAGGACTCTTTCTGCCTCATTTAATGAGGCCAGAATCACCTTCTGTGCAAAAAGAAAGAAGCACCAGAGACTACACTGTTTATGAACATGGATGCAAAAATCTACGTGTAAAATATTATGAAATCAAATCCAACAATGTATAAAAAGAATTATACACCATGAAAAAGTATGATATACCCCAAATATGCAAGGCTGGTTCAATATTTCAAAAAACAATATAATCTACTCTATCAATAGTATAAAGAAGATAAACTATATGATTATATCAGTTGATACAGAAAAAGAATTTGAAAAAAAAATCCATTTAGAATTAAAACCACAAGAAAAACACACCTATACAGAATACCTTTCTCAAAGTAAAAATGAACAACTACAAAAAGCCTACATCTCATAGTACATTTTATCTCTAAGATCAAGAGCAACATACAGGTGTCCTCTTTTACTACATCCAGTCAATGTCACACTGAAAGTTCTAGCCAATGCAATATGACAAGAAAAGGATGCAAAATTTTATAGACAAAATTGTGTTACATGTGACATGACTGTTTACGGAAAAAAAAAAATCTTGAAGTACAAACAATAGACTATTGGAATGAATCATGTAAATCAATTATCCTTCTAGATACCAGCAATGAGCAACTAACATTACTGTTTTAAAAACACCATTTAACATAGCACCAGAAAAGGAAATTCTTAACTATAAATGCAACAAAATATTTACAAAACCTTTATGTGGAAAACTTTAAAATTCTGACTAAAGAAATCAAAGTATATCTAAACATACAAATGGATATTCTATGCATATGGATTGTAAAACTAAACACTGTTATTCTGTCAATTATTTCCTTATTGATCTATAAATTCATTGTAATCATATTTAAAATCATAGTAAGCATTCTGGTGGCTCAGTTGATAAAGAGTCCACCTGCAATGCAGGAGACCCAGTTTCATTCCCTGAGAGCAGAAGATCCCCTGGAGAAGGAAATTGAAACCCATTTCAGTATTCTTGTCTGGAAAATCCCATGGAGAGAGAAGGCTGGTGGGCTGCCGTCTATGGGGTCACAAAGAGCTGGACGTGACTTAGTGACTAAACCGCCATACTACTAAGCACTTTATAGATATCAACAAACTCTAAAGTTTATATGGAAAGGCAAAATTCCTATGATACACAACACAATACTGAAGAAGATAGTTGGGGGACTCAAAATACATGATTCTAAGATTTATTATAAAACTACAATATGCAACACAGCCCAGTCTTGGTGAAAAAAATAGACTTTAATTCTAAAGGAACAAAATTGAGAACACAGAAATAGATTCTTTTAAACACAGACAATTGATCTATGACAAAGAAGCCAATGAAATTCAATGAAGGATGGTTTTTGAACAAACAGTGCAGAATATTTGGGCATCCATATATGCATTTTTATGTCCAAAAAATAGACCCAGAAAAGATCTTACATCTTTCACAAAAACTGACTCAAAATGGATTACAGGTGTAAATGTAAAATTCAAAACTATAAACCTTCTGAAAGAAAACATAGGAGAAGGCAGCTATGCTCACCACCATACCACCAAAACTGAAAAAAAATAAAAAAACAGGGTGAATTTTATGTAAACTCAGATTTAAGTATAATACCAAAGCTTTATCCATGAAAGAAAAAGTTGATTTTTATTAAGATTAAATACTTGCTTAGTCAGTTCAGTTCAGTTCAGTCGCTCAGTCATGTCCGACTCTTTGCAACCTCATGAATTGCAGCATGCCAGACCTCCCTGTCCATCACCATCTCCCGGAGTTCACACAGACTCACGTCCATCGAGTCAGTGATGTTATCCAGCCATCTCATTCTCCGTTGTCCCCTTCTCCTCCTGCCCCGAATCCCTCCCAGCATCCGAGTCTTTTCCAATGAGTCAACTCTTTGCATGAGGTGGCCAAAGTACTGGAGTTTCAGCTTTAGCATCATTCCTTCCAAAGAAATCCCAGGGCTGATCTCCTTCAGAATGGACTGATTGGATCTCCTTGCAGTCCAAGGGACTCTCAAGAGTCTTCTCCAACACCACAGTTCAAAAGCATCAATTCTTCAGCACTCAGCTTTCTTCACAGTCCACCTCTCACATCCATACATGACAACTGGAAAATCCATAGCCTTGACTAGACGAACCTTTGTTGGCAAAGTAATGTCTCTGCTTTTGAATATGCTATCTAGGTTGGTCATAACTTTCCTTCCAAGGAGTAAGCATCTTTTAATTTCATGGCTGCAGTCACCATCTGCAGTGATTTTGGAGCGCCTAAAAATAAAGTCTGACCACTGTTTCCACTGTTTCCCCATCTATTTCCCATGAAGTTAATGGACAGGATGCCATGATCTTCATTTTCTAAATGTTGAGTTTTAACTTTTTCACTCTCTTCTTTCAACTTCATCAAAAGGCTTTTTAGTTCCTCTTCACTTTCTGCTTGCTGCTGCTGCTAAGTCACTTCAGTCGTGTCCTCCTCTGTGTGACCCCATAGATGGCAACCCACCAGGCTCCCCCATCCCTGGGATTCTCCAAGAAAGAACACTGGATTGGGTTGTCATTTCCTTCTCCAATGCATGAAAGTGAAAAGTGAAAGGGAAGTTGCTCAATCATGTCCGACTCTTTGCGACCCCATGGACTGCAGCCTACCAGGCTCCTCCGTCCATGGGATTTGCCAGGAAAGAGTACTCAAGTGGGGTGCCATCTCCTTCTCCTGCTTAAGATACTACTAAAAGAACTAAATCAACCTACAGACTTGAAGATATTCACAAAACAAATATATTAGTATGCAATGGTTTCTAAAACCTTCATAGAATTTTAAACTTCAATAATAAGAAAACTAACAACCCAATTTAAAAACTGACAAAAGATCTGAACAGACAACTCAATATATGAGAAGGAAAAACAAGCACATGAAAGCATTCTCAATATTATTTTTCAATAGGAAATGCAAGTCAAAATGGTATTAGAAAATCTGGAATCCAGAAAATAAAAATAACTAATAATACTCATTGTCGATTTAGAGGGCAAAGTAACAGAACTCTCATTCATTTGCTGGTTGGAATACAAACTGGTTAATCACTTTGGAAGGGAATTTGGCAGTTCCTTACAAAGCTAATCATACTCTTACCATTTGACGTGGCACTCACACTCCCAGGTTTTTACCCAATTTATTTGAAAATCTATATCCCTGGTGGCTCAGATGATAAAGAATCTGCCACAATGCAGGAGACCCGGGTTCAATTCCTGGGTTGGGAAGATCCCCTGGAGAAGGGAAAGGCTCCCACTCCAGTATTCTGGCCTGGAGAATTCCATGACCTGTATAGTCCATGGGGTTGCAAAGAGCAATTTTCACCATTATTATACTATACTATATCTACAGAAAAACTTTCATGTGCATGGTAACAACAGCTATATTAACACTTGTCAAAACTAGAAGCAACCAAGAAGTCCTTCAATAGGTGCATGAATACAGAAATTGTGATATATCTATATAATGACGTATTACTCAGAGAGAAAAACCTTTCAATAAAATTCAATATCCATTTACAATAAAAACTCCAGAAAGTACACTGAGTAGCGGGAACCAAACTCAATATAATAAAGGTAATATATGACAGTACAGTTCAGTTCAGTTGCTCAGTCTTGTCTGACTTTTTGTGACCCCAAGAACTGCAGCACGCCAGACCTCCCTGTCCGTCAACAACTCCTGGAGTCCACCCAAACCCATGTCCATTGAGTCGGCGATGCCATTCAACCATCTCATCCTCTGTTGTCCCCTTCTCCTTCTGCCCTCAATCTTTCCCAGCATCAGGGTCTTTTCCAATGAGTCAGCTCTTTGCATCAGGTGGCCAATGTATTGGAGTTTCAGCTTCAACATCAGTCCTTCCAGAGAACACCCAGGACTTATCTCCTTTAGGATGGACTGGTTGGATCTCCTTGCAGTCCAAGGAACTCTCAAGAGTCTTCTCCAACACCACAGTTCAAAAGCATCAATTCTTCTGTGCTCAGCTTTCTTTATAAACCCACAGCAAACATTATTCTCAATGGTGAAAAACTGCAAGCATTTCTTTGAAGATCAGGAACAAGACAAGGGTACCCACTCTTGCCACTATTATTCAACATAAATCTTGAATTCCTAGCCACATCAATCGGGGCGGGGGGGGGGGCGGTTAGGAACTCAAGGAATCTAGGTTCAAAAAGAAGTAAAACTTTGTCTCCAGATGACATGATATTAATACTGTACACAAAAATTCCTAAAGATATCACCAGAAAACTGTGTGTATGTGTGTGCTCAGTCATGTCTGACTCTTTGTAACCCCATGGACTGTATTCCGCCATTCTCCTCTGTCCATGGAATTTTCCAGGCAAGAATATTGGAGCAGGTTGCCATTTCCTACTCCAGCTGTTCTTTCTGACCCAGGGATCAAACCCCGATCACCACTTGGGAAGCCTAAGCTAAACAATGAATTTCATGAAGTAGCAAGATACAAACACACCTAGAAATCTCTTGCAATCCAAAACACTAACAATGAAAGTTCAGAAAGAGAAATTAAGGAAATAACCCCATTTATCATTACAACAAAAAGGATAAAATACCTAGGAATAAACCTACCTAAGGAGACAAAAGACCTGTATGTAGAAAACTATAAAACATTGATGAAAGAAATCAAAGATGGCACAAATAGATGGAGACATATCATATTCTTGGATTAGAAGAATTAATACTGTCAAAATTACTGTATTAACCAAAGCTATCTACAGATTCAATGTCATCCCTGTTAAATTACCAGTGGGAATTTCCACGGAACTAGAACAAAAATTTAAAAATTTGTATGGAAATACAAAAGACCTTCAATAGCCAAAACAATCTTAAGAAAGAGAAACAGAGTTGGAAGAATCAGGCTCCCTGACTTCAGACTATATAAAGCTACAGTAATCAAGACAGTATGGTACTGCACATAAAAGCAAATATAAATCAATGGAACAAGACAGAAAGCCCAGAAATAAACCTACATACATATGGGCACCTTATCTTTGACAAAGGAGGCACAACATATAATGGAAAAAAGAGAGCTTCTTCAATATGTGCTGCTGGGAAAACTGGACAACTAAATGTAGAAGAATGAAATTACAACACTTCCTTAACACCATATTAAAAAAATAAACCCCAAATGGATTAAAGACCTAAGTGTAAAACCAGAAACCATAAAACTCTTAGAAGGAAACACAGGCAGAACATAACATAAATTGCAGCAGGATCCCAATTGCAGGCTCAATTCCTGGGTTTGAAAGATACCCCAGAGAAGGAAACGGCAACATACTCCAGTGTTCTTCCCTGGGAAATCCCATGGACAGAGGAGCCCTGAAGGCAACAGTCCATGCAATCACAAAAGAATTAGACAGGACTTAGTGACTAAACAACAACAACATGCATCTCAATATCAAAAACAAACAAACAACCCAATCAAAAAATGGGTGAGAGACCCAAATAAACATTTTTCCAAAGAAGACATACAGATCGCCAACAAACATGAAAAGATACGCAACACTGCTAATTATTAGAGAAATGCAAATTAAAACTACACTGAAGTAACAACTCACACCAGTAAGAATGGCCATCACTAAAAAGTCCACCAATAACAAATGTTGGAGAGGGTGTGGGGATAAGGGAACTCTCTTGCACTGTTGGTGGGAAGTAAATTGATACACCAACTATGGATAGTAGTATGCAGGTTCTGTAAATAACTAAAAATGGAACTACCATATGACTCAGCAATCCCAATATTAGGCATATATCCTGAGAAAACCATAATTCAAAAAGACACATGCACTCCAGTACTCACTGTAACATTATTTACAATAGCCAAGTCATGGAAGCAATCTAAATGTCCATCAACAGATGAATAGATAAAGAAGGTGTGGTACATATATATAATGGGATATTATGCAGTCATATAAAGGAATTAAATCAGGTCATTTGTAGTGATGTGGATGGACCTAGAGTCTATCATACAAAGTGAAGTCAGTTAGAAAGAGAAAAACATATCACATGTCAATGCATATATATGGACTCTAGACAAATGGTACAGATGACCTTATTTGCAGGGCAAGAATAGAGATGCAGAGAACAGATACATGAACACAAAGTGGGAAAATGCAGGTGAGATGAATTGGGAGAGTAGCACTGACATATGTACACTACTATGTGTGAAATAGATGCCTAGTAAGGAGCTGTTAAATACACAGCAGATATACTATATAGCACACAGATATGCTATACAGAACATCTCAGCTTGGTGAGATGGGTGGGTTGGAGGAAGTGGGAGCGGGGTTTAAAAGGGAGAGGATATATGTATACATATAGCAATTCATTTTGCTGTACAGCGGAAACTAATACAATATCATAAAGCAATTATATTCCAATAAAATAAACAATAAATGGAAAAAGCAAATGAGCTATCAACCCACAAAAAGACATGGTTAAATCTTAAGTGCTTATTTTTATGTGAAAGCAAAAATTCTGAAAAGGCTACATGTGGTAAGATTCCAATTATACAGTAGTCTAGAACAGACAAAACTAATAGTTAAATATATCAATAGATTTAAGGGCTAATAGAGATGGGAAAAAGGGTTGAATATGTGAAACAGAATTTGAGGCACAGTGAAATTATTCTATATGACACTGTAATGGTAGGCATATGACATTATGTATAAAACCACAGCACTTAAAAGTATGAAAGTGTTAGTCACTCAGTCGTGTCTGACTCTTTGCAAGCCCATGGAATGTAGCCACCATACTCCTCTGCCCATGAAATTCTAAAGGCAAGAATACTAGAGTGGATAGATATTTCCTTCTCCGGGGGATTTTCCCAATCCAGCGATAGAACCTGGGTCTCCTGTACTGCAAGCGGATTCTTTACCATCTGAGACATTACAGCACTAAAGGGGATCTTAATTTATGAAAATAAATACATCTTTTAGGAGACTAGGAGATTTCAGGATAAAATATAGAATGTGAAAAAACAATATAACAACATTACAAATGTATGAAACACCCTGAAGGTTGAGGTGGGGGGGAAGTGCTGACCAAAGTAACCATAAAAATGAGTGGAACACTATCATTTTGGTTTGGACTATTTTTTCAATAATATTTGTATATAAAATAGCCTTGAAAGATAGAGACACTAGCTTCCTATGGACCAAAAGGCAGATGTGCATACTATGCAGTATGATAAATACAATTTCTCCTTTTAGGACAAAATTAAGAAGACTTACCACCTAAAAAGACTGAGTCTTTGAGTTTGATGTCCTTTTCCTGTAACACAATCACCAACTGGGAAGACACCACCTGATTCCCTTCCTGCTACTTTGTGGGAACTGGGATTTTGACTATTGTTATTGCTGAGAGTAATAATACCTTTTTTTTTTTTTTGAGGGGAGGGCAGTTAACAATGCATAGGGATGCTCATTTGTTTCAGCACCATTTTTTTTGAAGACCATCCTTTGTCTCTAACCAGATTCCTATATATTCCACCTACATCATGAAACTGTAGCAGACTAGCTAACTTTGAAGTGGTATAAAATATCAGACACTTCACAGTTCTTATACCTAGCTAGATAATTAGCAAACTGGAATTTTAATAGGTTAGTTCAAAAAAAGTTTTTTTTTGATTTAAAGAACTAGAGTGCAAATTATGGGTCTCATTCAGTAGTCCCTGTGGATCCAGATATATTCCTTAAACTTCAAGAGGTACTGTTAATAATTAGAGTAGTTGATTGGTAACTAGCTAAACCTGGAATCAAGATTACCAGGAGAAATATCAATCAACTCAGATATTAATAAAACCACCCTTATGGAAGGATGCGGAAACCCTTATGGGGGAAAGAGGAACTAAAGAGCCTCCTGATGAAGGTGAAAGAGGAGAGTGAAAAAGCTGGCTTAAAATCAACATTCAGAAAACTACAATCATGGCATTTGGTCCCATTACTTCATGGCAAATAGATGGGGAAACAATAGAAAGAGTGACAAACTTTATTTTGTAGGGCTCCAAAATCACTGTTTCAGTCATGAACTTCCAGATGTTCAAGTTGGTTTCAGAAAAGATAGAGGAACCAGAGATCAAATTGCCAACACCTGCTGGATCATAGGAAAAGCAAGGGAGTTCCAGGAAAACACCTATTTCTGCTTTATTGACTGTGCCAAAACCTCTGACTGTGTGGATTATAATAAACTATGGAAAATTCTTAAAGAGATGGGAATATCAGCACCTGACCTGCCTCTTGAAAACCTGTATGCAGATCAGAAAGCAAAAGTTAGAACTGGACCGGGAATGACAGACTGGTTCCAAATAGGAAAAGGAGTATGTCAAGGCTGTATGTTGTCACCCTGCTTATTTAATTTACATGCAGAATACATCATGAGAAACACTGGTCTGGAAGAAACACAAGCTGGAATCAAGATTGCCGGGAGAAATATCAATAACCTCAGATATGCAGACGATACCACCTTTAAGGCAGAAATTGAAGAAGAACTAAAGAGCCTCTTGATGAAAGTGAAAGAGGAGAGTGAAAAAGTGGGCTTATAGCTCAACATTCAGAAAACTAAGATCATGGCATTGGTCCTAGCACTTCATGGCAAATAGATGAGGAAACAGTGGCTGACTTTATTTTTGGGGGCCCCCAAAATCACTGCAGATGGTGACTGCAGCCATGAAATTAAAAAGACGCTTATTCCTTGGTGGGAAACTTATGACCAACCTAGACAGCATATTAAAAAGCAGAGACATTACTTTGCCAACAAAGGTCCATCTAGTCAAAGCTATGGTTTTTCCAGTAGGCACGTCTGGATGTGAGAGTTGGACTATAAAGAAAGCTGAGTGCTGAAGAATTAATGCTTTTGAACTATGGTGTTGGAGAAGACTCTTGAGAGTTCGTTGGCATGCAAGGAGATCCAACCAGTCCATCCTAAAGGACATCAGTCCTGAGCGTTCATTGGACAGGCTGATGTTGGAATTGAAACTCCAATACTTTGGCCACCTGATGTGAAGAGCTGACTCATCTGAAAAGACCCTGATGCTGGGAAAGATTGAAGGCAGGAGGAGAAGAGGATGACAGAGGAGTAGATGGTTAGATGGCATCACTGACTCAATGGGCATGAGTTTGAGTAAACTCCAAGAGTTGGTGATGGACAGGAAGGCCTGGCATACTGCAGTCCATTGAGTAGCAAAGAGTCGGACATGACTGAGTGACTGAACTGAACTGAAAATCAGTGCAGATGGTGACTGCAGCCATGAAATTAAAAGACGCTTGCACCTTGGAAAAAAGCTATGACCCACCTAGACAGCATATTAAAAAGCAGAGATATTACTTTGCCGACAAAGATATGTCTAGTCAAAGCTATAGTTTTTCCAGTAGTCATGTATGGATATGAGTACTGGACCACAGCTGAGTGCCAAAGAATTGATGCTTTTGAACTGTAGTCTTGGAGAAGACTCTTGAGAGTCCCTTGGACTGAAAGGAGATCAAACCTGTCAATCCTAAATGAAATGAGTCCTGAATATTCATTGGAAGGTCTGATGCTGAAGCTCCAACATGGCCACCTGATGCAAAGAACTCCTTCATTGGAAAAGACCCTGATGCTGAGATCGGTTGAAGGCAGGAAGAAAAGGGAACAGAGGACAAAATGATTGGATGTCATCACCAACTCGATGGACATGAGTTTGAGCAAAGTCTTGAAGTTGGTGATGGACAGGGACTCCTGGCATGCTGCAGTCCATGGGGTTGCAAACAGTCGGACATGGCTGAGCGACTGAATTGAACCGTTTGTTGATTACACTCTACTAGGTACATTACCTACTAGTTTTCTATTGTTGCCATATGAATATCACAAATTTGACTGCTTGTGTACTTAGTCACTCAGTCGTATCTGATTCTTTTCGACCTATTGGACTGCAGCTCACCAGGCTCCACTTATCCTTGTGATTCTTTTCTGGCAAGAATACTGGGTTGGTTTGCCATTTCCTACTTCAAGGAATCTTTCCAATCCAGGGATCAAATCTTAGTCTCCTGCATTGTATGTTGATTCTTTACCCACTGAACCCTGTGGGAAGCCATAAGAAAATCACAAATTTAGCTGCTTAAAGCACCACAATTTTATCATGTGACACTGGGCCCAAATCAAAAAGGCAACATAAGTCTTCAATTATAAGGTCAGCTTATTAGCACTATTAATTATATCTACAAATTACTTTTGCCATGAAACATAACATTTGCAAGTGCAACATAATGGGAAAGAAAATCCTGCCTCTCACTCTATGGAACTGAGAAGAGATACAGCCAATAGCCTGAGGCAGTTCGATGGGAATTTTAGAAAAGAATCATAGGGAAATCATGATAAGAACTTCAGTTTGCATAAAAGTAATTTGTCTTGCATATAAAGTTGTATTTTAGCATGGGTTATTGAAAGATTATGTAATCTTTCTGGGATTAAACATTTGTCAACCAGAATGGCCTTAACGCAATTTCCCTTAAAGGGTGATAATAGGTTGAATTCCTTATTGAATATATTTACCAGTCAGGTATTCAGAGTTTAATCAAACTATGAAAATATCTTTTTTACAAAATGGTTAAGAAGACTATAAATTCACTTTTCTCTTAACACTAACGTATTACAGAGACGTAATTAAGAAATGGTGCTTTATAGCAGATAATAAATGATTTTAAAATCTCATTTTTGTATTTGTTTTCATCTGTAACTTTAATAATTAGAAGAACATTTGAAACTGAGTACTAAAAATGAGGTAAAATTCTAGAAAATAAAGATCAACATTTCTATATTTTAGTCTTTAAATCCTTTAGAATAGGAAAGGTAGATTTAAGCTCACTGTCTACCAAAAGTATAAAACCCCATTTCACTTAGAGCTGGTTTTATGTGACCTTCTCTATGTGACCTTCTCCATTTTGGAAGAAGAAGTTTTGAACATAGTCAGTTTTCTTTCCATTCTTTCAGCTGCGTTTGTTGTCTCATATAGCTGATTTCAAAACCTTTCTTAAACAATGTTTCCCAAAGTTCCTCAATGATCAAAATCACATGGGTAATTAAAACTTAACCCCCTGAGAAATACCCATGGCCCCATAAATCATAGGTAAGAGGGACTCTGCAAAGCTGTAGTTAACAAATACCCCAATGGTTCTCATCATCAGTTAATTTAGGCAAATTTTTCTGAGCAAGTGCTAAAATGAAATCAACCACTTAGAAATATTTTACCTCTAAAAAAAATCCACATTTGTAAAGCTGAAAGGTACAGGTTTATTTTTTTTTTATGTATCGTGATCTGACACTTAGCCAATCCTGAAGAATTCTAAAAGATTTTTGTGCTTTCTAATGAGATAAAATAACTTTTGACATTTATTATTTTCCTCTCTTAATTTATTTGACTCTTGTGTCAGATTCACACTTACAAAAAAACTCCCTTTTGTAAAATTACAGAGAACTATATATTTCATTTTTCCTTTCCATCTCTCATTCCCTTTTCACTCTAATTTAATTCAATATAATAATCCATTCTACTTAGAATTTAAAGGTTTTATTTGTAATTTATACTTTACTAACATTTTATATATGCATTTCTTTCAAAATAATACAATATGATAAAAATTTAGATTAAAACATCCGCCACACTTGATGATGAAATATTAGAAAAAAAAGTGTACTTTAGGTTTGTACACTCTTCCTAATACATGAATTCTATAAATAGCCTTTCTCTTTGATTAGCTATTTTTTTTAAAACTACAAAAGTATTTGTCCTTTTAAAGAGTAAACTAATTTAGAATAAAATAAACCACTCCACACTTGCCTTTTTAGTATGGACTGGGTAGATCTCCTTGCAGTCCAAGGGACTCTCAAGAGTTTTCTCCAACACCACAGTTCAAAAGCATCAATTCTTCAGCACTCAGCTTTCTTTATAGTCCTACTCTCACATCCATACATGAATACTAGAAAAACCACAGCCTTGACTAGATGGAACTTTGTTGACAAAATAATGTCTCTGCTTTTTAATATGTTGTCTAGGTTGGTCATAACTTTCCTTCCAAGGAGTAAGCGTCTTTTAATTTCATGGCTGCAGCCACCATCTGCAGTGATTTAAGATCAATAAAAAATGTTTTCTATTTAGATATGTCCTTTGAAAAAAAATTTTTTTTAATTTAAGGGCATAGAGAAAATACTAAAATGTCCAGTTTAAATAGACAAACTACTTAGAAGGAAAACCTTACTGGCATTATACTTTACAATGAAACCATTTTTTACCCTTCATTTTTGTTAACAGTGATTAAAGAAACATTTAATTATGATAGTAAAATAGAGGTTTTTTGTTTAATATTTGCAAGCAATTGACTGTGAATAGAATTTTAAAAAAATAACTTCTGGAAGGAAATTTCTAAACATTTTTCAACTTTAAAGATAGCAGAAAACTAGAAAGTAATATAAAAGTGTAGGTGAAAAATATTTTGAATTTACATGTAAACATTCTACATAAAATATTTTCAATAGTACAGTAAATTTTCTGCATAAATTATGAAAGGAATTTGTCTTAATTACACAGTAAGGAACCTACTTTCAACTGGTGCAAACATGAAACTAAGCAAACTTTCTGGGCTCAAATGTGGCTACTTCACTTTCTAGGTTTAGTATTTTGGGCACACTGTTTAACATTTTGTTCCTTCATGGTATTCTTAGGAGAATTTTAAGACCTAATACATGTAAAATGTTTGCAACATCTTGGCACATTGTAGCATTATTAAGTTTCAGTTATTGCTGCTGTTACTTTTGCCACTAAACACAAGGACATGTCGGTTGAGGTCTGCCATCAATGTTTTCATTCAATATCATTCTGAAGACTTTAGCTAATATAATGTGAAGAAGAGAAGAAAAGAAATGCATGTACTAAAAAAAAGGAGGCCACTATTACAAGTGTTAAAAGATATCTGTATGGTAGTTTTATGGTAAATACGTAGGGAAAATGACTTCTTAGGTCTGAATTAATCAGTTGAAAAATGTTATAATGAAAGAACTCTTTCATTGAGATATAATTTTTATTTCTAGACAAAAATATAAGAAATGTGCAGATCTTTATGACAAAAACAGAAAAATATTGATACAAAGTGTAAATAAATAATTCAGGAATACACTAAGTTTGTGCATGAGATGATTCAACAATTTGAAGAGTTAACTTCTGCCAAAATTAATAAGGACATTTAGTACAATTATAATCAGATTCCCAATTTGGGGGTTACAACAGATTGCTTATAAATTTCACCTAACGGAATAGCTTAAACCATCTTTTTGAAGAAAACCAAAGGGAAGAAATTCAGTTTTACCAGAACAGAAGGAATATATGTAGGACCAATAGTAGGTAAGACTGGTTTGCTTTGAAATGGACACATTACAAAGATTTGTGAATCCTACAAAAAAGCTCTAATACTAAACAACATTGAATAACTGTCATTTTTTGAGCACAGCATTGACATCCATAGCATCTGAGATCCCTAGGTTAAGAAATTAAACATTTACTTTCAAAATATGGAGTCGTTCCTGAAGACTACGGAATCCTGAAAATCAAGCTTCTCATACACTATACTGGAAAAATCTTGGTTATATATTCACAGTTATCTCTAGATTTCCTGAGTCAGAATTTTCCAAATGGCAACATGGTAATCTGCCTTTCTAACAAGCCGCCCTGGTGATTCCAATGAGCAGGGATTTGAACATTAATCTTAGCTCTCAAAGATCATCATACATGAGAACCACCTGAAGAAATGGTAGAAAAACATAGATTTCTAAATTCCTCCCTAAGACAGTCTGCCTCAAGAGATCAAAGCAGGAAAATAGGACTCAAAATTTTTAAATAAGCATTTAAAATTGGAGCAGTAAACTTCAAGAGAAATATAGCTTTAAATGATCATTTGACTAATAGTAATTCTAATTGTGAATTTATCTCCAAGTTAAATATGATTGCTATGTGCAGACAGAATTAACTCAGGGAAAGATTACACATGGGATTTGAGAGGAAATTCTGATAACATGGGTCTATGATTATTAGGAACAGCTGATTTGATACAGATTAGTTTACGGGTTTGGATAGAATTTTTAGTATTTGATAACCAATCAGTGGGCTTTTCTGGTGGCACAGTGGTAAAGAATCTTCCTGCCAGTGCATGAGATGCAGGTTTGATCCTTGCATCTGGAAGATCCCCTGGAGAAGGAAATGGTACCCCTCTGTGCATGGGAAATCCCATGAACAGAGGAGCCTGGCCTACAGTCTGTGAGGTCTCAAAAGAATAGGACACGACTGAAGCAACTTAGCACACAGGAAGAGAAATGAATAAGTCTAAAGAGTTCTAGGAAATGTAAGGTCATTAAAAAAAAAAAAAAAATTTGAAATACTTGAAAGGAAGGAAGACTAATGAACAACCAAGCTTGGAATGGAACTTCTGAAAATGTAAATCTCTCAAGATGTAAGAAGCAAACGCCACAAATTTATAAAATGATTAATAATGCAAAGTATTTGAAAATTAATTAAGTTTACATTGCCTTAACTCCCTAGAGAAAAGCTAAATGTAGCTGCCCTTTACCCTAGTATTTTTTTTTTTTTACCACACATCCACAAAGAATATGCCTATTGTATCAATCCCCCTACCTATAACACAAACCTCCATTACGTTTAACTCAACTACACATTGATTCTGTTATTTTTCCCCATTCACTATATTTGCAATCCAAATACAGTGTGCAAATACTGGAATAACCTGTATTTAACCCCAAAGAGGTATTAAGTTAAAACTAGGTATGTCTAATATTGATCAATTTTAGCCTTTGAAATACCTTCTTACAGCTACCAAGTTTACCATGGACTACTTTTTCTCTGTGTTCAAAAATGATCTTTAGTATATTAGAAATTCTACTTCGAAATATGTGTTTCAAAAAAGCTCTTTAGGAATGATTTTATAAACTAAATATTATTTTAAGTGAATAGAATGCTTAAAAAATTTCTCCAGTGCATCAAGCTGCAGGCCCAAGTGTTTTACAATGTGCTTCTTGTCATCTATTTTATGATCTACTTTTCATAATTGGAATTTTTATATACCATTAATCACAAAAATAACAAAATCAGATCTCAGTATAATCTCCCACACACTGAAGAAATGTGTTCATCTCTCAGTTGTGTCAAACTCTTTGCAACCCCGTGGACTGTAGCTTGCCAGTGTCCTCTGTCCTTAGAATTCTCCAAGCAAGAATACCGGAGTGGGTAGCAATTCCTTTCTCCAGCAGAGTATCTGGACCCAGGGATCGAACTCTGTGTCACCTGCATTGCAGTAAATTTACTGCATTGCAGTAAATTCATCTGAGCCACCAGGGAAGCCTAGTCGGAAAAATCCCACCAAACTGAGGAAGTTATAGCACGAAGAGATATATGTAACTATTTTGAACATCATTATTGAAGTATAATTTGTATAAAAATTATTTTTCATTTTTATCAACCAATTTTTGCTTAGCTTTAATATATGTACTTAGAAATTACCTATCACTTCATGGTGTAGTGGGTCTTATAATTTTTGTGCTACATATTTTATTAAAACCCCTGGAAAATTCCATGGCTATCTACTTTGAAGCATAAAAAGACTATAAAGAAATGAAAACTTCCAGATCAACTTTTTTTCCCCTCTAGATTGTTCTTTTTCCTTTCAAATAGTACATTATTAATATTGAATCTCTTGAAAGCTCAGCTGTTATGTATTTCTCACTGGGAATACTAGCGATAGGTTAGTAAGGCTACCATGAGCTCATCCCAGGGTGAGGCATCTCCTTGAATGTTGTGAGGTACTGGGACTGGATTAATCCTGTCTGTTTTAGACTCAGCTATTCTCATCAGAAACAAAACAAAACAAAACAAAACACTTATCTTCAAAATTTATCTGATCCTAGCCAGGAGATCTCTGAGAACTAGACCTGATGATATTTGGGGGTTTCTCATATTGTTAATGTTGAATTTAGACTCTCCAAGAATATGTGAGCACATTCTCCATGTAAAACTCTAACCATGTGAAATGAATAATCTGCTGCTGCTACTGCTAAGTCACTTCAGTCGTGTCTGACTCTGTGTGTCCGCATAGATGGCAGCCCACCAGGCTCCCCCGTCCCTGGGATTCTCCAGGTAAGAACACTGGAGTGGGTTTCCATTTCCTTCTGGATTATGGTTTTAATCTATTTCTTTCTGAACACAGATCTTGGCCCCATTGGGCTAATTTCCTCTGAAGATAAACTATACCAAATTTTAGCCACTTCTTGTTTTCTGTGTCCACATTAGCAAGGTTGCCCACTAGAATAAATCTCTTTAATGTCAAACATGTCGAGCAGTAAGTTCAAGTTCAATAGATTTCAGAAAATTTCATGGTGGACCACTCCTCATTCCTCAGAAGGAAAAAAAAAAAAAATGACACCACTATAATCATTAATAGCTCTTAAACTTCCTATCACCTGAATTAACCTATAATTCTATTTATTTTATGTTCTGGCTTCATAACAGTAGAATGTTTTAAAACTGTTGGTGTAACTCAAAATTTTGATTATTGACTTCTTTCTTCTTGGAATTAATTTCTTCCCCATAGAAAATACTAGTTAATCTTATTTTATCTTTCAATAAGACATTATTATTCATCTTTTGTGGTTGAGTTAATTGCTTAACTAGCAATTTATTTTTTAAAAATACACTTTTCATTGAGAGTTTATCAGGTTAAAATCACATAAAATTTATTCCAATTCTCACCTTTTCTTTCCATTAAGTCTTTCAGTAACTGATTCTCTGAGTAAAATTGGAAAATGCTGTTCATCCATTTTCTACTACCACTGATATAAAACAGTAGTAACAAATCTTTAGATTTAATTAGCAATTGCATTTCTTAGTATATAAGTAGTTTGCTTCACTAGTTATTAAATAATAAAAATAAGAAATACAATGTTTTTTTCCCAAGCTATAACCTTTTCCTTACAGTGGGACAGTTAATTGAACTAGTCTCATATTATTAAAAAAAAAAAAAAAAAAAGTCCAGATATAAGCAAAAATAAGGAGGTTACAAAACTTAGAATTCATGCTGACAAAGAGTATAGCAGCAGTTAATAATCAAATATGTTGACCTATGCTTTAGTGGAAACAGTGTCAGACTTTATTGTTTTGGGCTCCAAAATCACTGCAGATGGTAATTGCAGCCATTATGACCAACCTAGATAGCATATTCAAAAGCAGAGACATTACTTTACCAACATAGGTCCATCTAGTCAAGGTTATGGTTTTTCCAGTGGTCATGTATGGATGTAAGAGTTAGAGTGTGAAGAAAGCTGAGCACCAAAGAATTGATGCTTTTGAACTGCGGTGTTGGAGAAGACTCTTGAGAGTCCCTTTGACTGCAAGGAGATCCAACCAGTCCATCCTAAAGGAGAAAGTCCTGGATGTTCTTTGGAAGGACTGATGCTAAAGCTGAAACTCCAGTACTTTGGCCACCTCATGCGAAGAGTTGACTCATTGGAAAAGACTCTGATGCTGGGAGGGATTGGGGGCAGGAGGAGAAGGGGACGACAGAGGATGAGATGGCTGGATGGCTACACTGACTCAATGGACATGAGTTTGAGTGAACTCCGGAGTTGGTGATGGATAGGGAGGCCTGATGTGCTGAAATTCATGGGGTTGCAAAGAGTCAGACACAACTGAGCAACTGAACTGAACTGATGCTTTAGTAGCATGGCTTTCTAATTTTCAATTCCTATTGTATGTGTATAAAAGCATTTTGTGGTCTTACTTTTGAATATAAATTGACTGAAAATAAGCATATACCCCTCTGCTAGTTTACCTGTAATATTGTTTCTTATGTCTTTTATTTATATTTTGTTATTCTCAGTTCATTTTTTTATATCACCCAATGAGTTTCATATAATAAATACCAGATGTATATTTTCTTCAGTGAAACAATAGTATTTAAAAACTGGATTTATAAATGTTCTACTCCCACTTGTTATGTATGGATGTGAGAGTTGTACTGTGAAGAAAGCTGAGTGCTGAATAATTGATGCTTTTGAACCGTGGTGTTGGAGAAGACTCCTGAGATTCCTTTGGACTGCAAGGAGATCCAACCAGTCCACTCTAAATGAGATCAGACATGGGTGTTCTTTGGAAGGAATGATGCTAAAGCTGAAACTCCAGTACTTTAGCCACCTCGTGCGAAGAGTTGACTCATTGGACAAGACTCTGATGCTGGGAGGGATTGGGGGCAGGAGGAGAAGGGGACGACAGAGGATGAGATGGCTGGATGGCATCACTGACTTGATGGACATGAGTTTGAGTGAACTACAGGTGTTGGTGATGGACAGGGAGGCCTGGTGTGCTGCCATTCATGGGGTCACAAAGAGTCAGACAGGACTGAGTGACTGAACTGAACTGAACTGAACTCCCACTTGTTATAGGCCTCATTGTATTTCTATATCATGTAATTAAATACATTTTATAAATTTCAAATTACTTTAAAGAAATATTGCTGCACCCACTGAAAGCTTCTTTCATAAAAGTGAAATTGAGTCACCATGAATTTTAGGCAAGTGGGAGAATGAAAAATATACTACTTGATTATAACCTCTTATTCATCTCTTCCATCTCTATGTAGATCTTATAATATACTCCTTTGATTCTGGAAGCTTTTATAACTAAATAGAAATGCAGATTTTCCTACCTGTTTCTCACAGTATAGCATAAATAAAAAAAGATAAATTAGTTATCTAGTTACACAAATAATTACATCTATAAGTTTGTAGGCATTGTTCTTTGATATCTGTTCACTTTTAGGCATTTAATTGAAAGTCCTTCAAGGATCCCCTTTAAGGATCACAGCCTTGTCATGGCTAAGGGGCTTGTATAACTCAATGAAGCTATGAGTCATGCCATTTTGGGCCTTGCAAGATGGACAGGTCATAGTGAAGAGTTCTGACAAAATGTGGTCCACTGGAGGAAGGAATGGCAAACCACCCCAGAATTCTTGCTGTGAGAACCCCATGAACAGTATGAAAAGGCAAATAGATTTGACACTGGAAGATGAACCCTCCACAGCTCAGAAGGTGTCCAATATGTTACTGGGCAAGAGCAGAGGACAATTACTAATAGCTACAGAAAGAATGAAAAGGTTAAACCAAAGCAGAAATGACATTCAGTTGTGAATATGTCTGGTGGTGAAAGTAAAGTTTGAAGCTGTAAAGAACAATATTGCATAGGAACCTGGAATGTCAGGTCCATGAATCAAGGTAAATTGGACAAGGTCAAGCAGGAGATGGCAAGAGTGAACATTGACATCTTAGGAATCAGTGAAGTAAAATGGATGGTTATGAGTGACTCTAATTCAGATGACCATTATATCTACTCCCACTCCAGTACTCTTGCCTGGAAAACCCCATGGATGGAGGAGCCTGGTGGGCTGCAGTCCATGGGGTCACTAAGAGTCGGACACGACTGAGTGACTTCACTTTCACTTTTCACTTTCATGCATTGGAGAAGGAAATGGCAACCCACTTCAGTGTTCTTGCCTAGAGAATCCCAGGGACAGTGGAGCCTGGTGGGTTGCCTAGTGGGTTGCCGTCTATGGGGTCACACAGAGTCGGACACGCCTGAAGTGACACAGCAGCAGCAGCAGCAGCAGCATTATATCTACTACTGTGGACAAGAATCCCTTAGAAGAAATGGAGTACCCATTGAAGTCAACAAAAGAGTCCAAAATGTAGTACTTGGGTGCAATCTCAAAAATGATATAACAATCTTGAATTGTTTCCAAGGCAACCATTCAACATCACAGTAATACAAGTCTATACCCTGACTACTGATGCTGAAGAAGCTGAAGTTGACTGGTTCTAGGAAGACCTACAAGACTTTCTAGAACTAACACCAAAAAAAAAAAAAGATGTCCTTTTCATCATAGGGGGTTGACATGCAAAAGAAGGGAGTCAAGAGATACCTGGAATGACAGGCAAGTTTAGCCTTGGAATACAAAATGAAGCAGGGGAAAAGCTAATAGGGTTTTGTCAAGAGAACAACGGTCATAGAAAATACAGTTTTCCAAAAGTACAAGAGCTGATTCTACATATGGACATCACCAAATGATCAAAACCAAAATCAGATTGATTATGTTCTTTGTGGCTGAAGATGTAGAAGCTCTATACAGCAGCATAAACAAGACTTAGAGCTGACTGTGGCTCAGATCATGAGCTCTTTATTGCAAACTTCAGGCTTGAATTTAAGAAATTAGGGAAAACCACTAGGCCATTCAGGTATGACCTAAATAAAATCCCTTACAATTGTATAGTGGAGGTGATGGACAGATTCAAGGGATTAGATCTGGTAGAAAGATTTCCTGAAGAACTACAGACAGAGCTCTGTAACATTTGAATGTCAGGCACAGAAAACTAAAATAATCATGCATCTTAGGTTATGGCACACTTTTATCCATTCATGAGCCCTATCTTTTTTAATTTATTAAAATATATGATTCTTAACACTTCTTATAACCTTAAATATATCACTAAATTTAAAACTATCATCATTTCTGACATGAGTAAATGTGATAAAGAGTATCCCTTAGGGTTCTGTACTGCTCCTGTTCTCTGACAGGAATGTTCTCCTATGTGTATTCATGGATACATTCTCAAATTTCTTCAAGAATTTGCTCAAATATCTCCCTCTCAGTATCTAACATGTTACTCTGTAACCTTGCCAAATCTCTTGAAACTTTTTTAACTTGCAGAATTTTTTAAAAATACCATGACACTTATAATCTCTCTAATAACTTATTCATTAGGTTTTCTCTTTATGATCTGTTGCCTTTCAGCCAACATTGTCTGTTTTTTCGGTCAGTTATGTTAAAAAGGTCAGTTTTCACTCCAATCCCAAACAAAGGCAATGCCAAAGAATGTTCAAACTACCACACAATTGCACTCATCTTACACGCTAGCAAAGTAATGCTCAAAATTCTTCAACCTAGGCTTCAACAGTACATGAAAAAAGAACTTCCCGATGTTCAAGCTGGACTTAAAAAAGGCAGAGGAACCAAGGATAAAATTGCCAACATCCCTTGGATCACAGAAAGAGCAAGAGAATTGCAGAAACACATCTACTTCTGCTTCATTGGCTATGGTAAAACATTTGACTCTGTGGATCACAACAAACTGTGGAAAATTCTTCAAGAGATGGAAATAGCAGACTACTTTACCTGCCTCCTGAGAAATCGGTATGCAGGTAAAGAAGCAACAGTTAGAATTAGACATGGAAAAAGGAGTTCAAAATTGAGAAAGGAGTACGTCAAGGCTGTATATTGTCATTCTGCTTATTTAACTTACATGCAGAGTACATCATGTGAAATTCTGGACTGGATCAAGCACAAGCGGGAATCAAGATTGCTGGGAGAAATATCAATGACTTCAGATGTGCAGATGACACCATACTTATGAGAGAAATCAAAGAGGAACTAAAGAGCTTATTGATGAAAGTGAAAGAGGAGAGTGAAAAGCTGGCTAAAAACTCAACATTCAAAAAACGAAAATCCTGGCATCTGGTCCCATCATTTAATGGCAAATAGATGGAGAAACAATGGAAACAGTGATAGACTATATTTCTGGGCTCCAAAATCACTGCAGATGGTGACAGCAGCCATGAAATTAAAAGGCATTTGCACCTTGGAAGAAAAGCTATGACCAACCTAGACAGCATGTTTAAAAGCAGAGACGTTACTTTGCCAACAAATGTCTGTCTAATCAAAGCTATGGTTTTTCTAGTAGTCATGTATGGATGTGAGAGTTGAACCATAAAGGAAGCTGAGAGCCAAAAAATTGATGCTTTTTAACTGTGGTGTTGGAGAAGACTCTTAAGAGTCCCTTGAACTTGGACTGCAAAGAGATGGAACCAGTCAATCCTAAATGAAAGCAGTCCTGAATATTCATTCATGCTGTAAATATTCATTCATCCTGAAGCTGAAGCTCCAATATTTTGGCCACCTGATACAAAGAACTGACTCATTGGAAAAGACCCTGACTCTGGGAAAGATTGAAGGCAGGAGGAGAAGGGGACAACAGAGGATGAGATGGTTGGATGACATTATCAACTCAATGGACATGAGTTTAATCAATCTCCAAGAGTTGGTGATGGACAGGGAAGTCTGGCGTGCTGCAGTCCATGGGGTTCCAAAGAGTCGGAAAGGTCTGAACATCTGAATTGAACTGATGTTTAAAAAGTACATAGAATTATGTCTTGCTGTCAACTGAATGGATGAATAAAGCTTTTACCATATGTGTAAACACAAATCTTACCATACTTTGGGAAGCAATTATTACTTTTCAGCCTGGCACTATCAGAGTAATTAACAAACATGATCAGACTCTGTGCTGTCCACCTGAAATCATTCTGTGATATCCTATTCTATGGTGAAATAAACTTTTCATATGCTTCAACATATTATGTATCATTCCTTGTACCTCTCTGTCTTCAATAATGCCTGGCTTTCCTTCAATTGTACTATTTTTGCCTGCACCTTTTTCAGATGGAAACTGCTTCTCCTTCCATAACCCACAAAAACTCCAATTATGATTATCATACAGATATAGGATCAGTTCAGTTCAGTTCAGCCGCTCAGTCGTGTCCAACTCTTTGCGACCCCATGAATTGCAGCACGCCAGGCCTCCCTGTCCATCACCAATTCTCGGAGTTCTCTCAGACTCACATCCATCGAGTCAGTGATGTCATCCAGCCATCTTATCCTCTGTCGTCCCCTTCTCCTCCTGCCCTCAATCCCTCCCAGCATCAGAGTCTTGTCCAATGAGTCAACTCTTCACATGAGGTGGATCATGAGGGTCTTCTTCACATGAGGATCTGATATAGGATCAGACCCTCCTTATCTTCTTTGCATGAGGGTCTGATATAGGATCAGACCCTCCTTATTCCACATGTGTCTCCAGACCATTGTTTATTCAACAAGAAAATCTTAGCTCTTCTAAGGCACATACCTTTATTAAAGTCATACTTATGTAGCAAATTATGTATGGTAAGCATTTTGATCAGAATTGTACAATATAGTTAATAAAATATAACTAATGAAATCCATTTATATCAAACACCATTTCTCCTCTCCACTTGTATTCATTAAAGCCCTAGTTGGTGTGTGATGTCACTCAGTCATGTCCGATTCTTTGCGACCCCATGGACTGTAGCCTCCTAGCTCCTCTGTCCATGGGATTTTCCAGGCAAGAATACTGCAGTGGGTTGCCATTTCCTTTTCCAGGGGATCTTCCCAGCCCAGGGATCGAACCCGGGTCTCCCACATTGCAGGCAGACGCTTTATCATCTGAGCCACCAGTGAAGAACTCAAAGTCCTAGTTACTTACCAACATTTTTAAAGTTTTAATTCCTCCTACAACTGTTAACTCTGAGTGAGCTTCAAAGCCATATACAAATAGCTCAATACTCAAATCTTAACTTTCCTTTTCTATTTTTTTTCCTTTGTCTTTTTCTCTGCTTTTACTATAAACACCATTCCCACTGTCACCCCCAGAGCTTTCTCAACATAAGCAACTATACTATGTCCAATATCCTATCTTTGATTGCCCACCAAGAGATTTCCTTTCTCCTCATTTCCATTTCCTCATTTTCATTCTCCATTAGTTCAGCCTTCTACAGTTTTGAAATCTCCTTTACATATTAGGTCCCATAACCCTCTGTATTTTACTTAATATATCCCATAATATGTGATTACTTAATTATCTCTTCCGGAGAAGGCAATGGCGCCCCACTCCAGTACTCTTGCCTGAAAAATCCCATGGACAGAGGAGCCTGGGGGGCTGCAGTCCATGGGGTCGCGAAGAGTCAGACAGGACTGAGCGACTTCACTTTCACTTTTCACTTTCATGCACTGGAGAAGAAAATGGCAATCCACTCCAGTATTCTTGCCTGGAGAATCCCAGGGACGGGGGAGCCTGGTGGGCTGCCATCTATGATGTCACACAGAGTCAGACATGACTGAAGCAACTTAGCAGCGGCAGCAGCAATTATCTCTTCATTTGCTCCACAAGGAAGTCATCATCTTCTAAGTTGCTATCAGGCCACTTGTGCTCTTACATTCTATTTATTCAGCATAGCTTCTATAGCTCTTTAACTCACCTGTAGTTTCCAAACTCACCAATAATCATTTCATTGCATCACATCCTGATTCTGTGTAATTTTATACATTATCATATTCCTTTCCTATTCATCAGCAATTGAGAGCTGCTGAGGAACATTTATAACAACGATATGTAACATTAATAGAATGCTTATCCTGTACCATTTGTTATTTTAAGTGCTAATGTATACCAATTTTATAATCCTCAAAATCACCTAAAGTTAGCACTACCATTAATCCATTACTTGAAAATAGACAACTGGAGATAAACAGAACTTAAGTAATTTGACCAAAATCATATGCCCATTAAGTGGTTTAATCAAGATTGAAAAGAAGGCAGGCTGGTTCCATGGTCTATACTTTTAACTACAATATTCTATCACTGCCTACTTAAAAAAAAAAAAAAAAATCACATGCTCAGACTTACTATGCTACTGCTGCTGCTAAGTCACTTCAGTAGTGTCTGACTCTGTGTGAACCCATAGACGGTAGCCCACCAGGCTCCCCTGTCCCAGGGATTCTCCAGGCAAGAACACTGGAGTGGGTTGCCATTTCCTTCTCCAAAGCGTGAAAGTGAAAAGTGAAAGTGAAAGTGAAGTCACTCAGTCGTGTTGGACTCTTAGTGACCCCATGGACTGCAGCCCACCAAGCTACTCTGTCCATGGGATTTTCCAGGCAAGAGTACTGGAGTGGGATGCCATTGCCTTCTCCACAGACTGACTATAGATAACCATAATTTGATGATCTCTAATTTCAAATGAGTCTTTCATACTGCCAGGCAGTCTATCTCTTTTTAACCAATGTCAAAAAAATCTGGAACTTGACACAGAGAAATCAAAAGTTGACATTTTACTTCTCCATTAATAAATATTCTTTGTATTTACTATTCTCTGGGTTGATTTGTTTTTTTTTTTTATCACACTTAGACAATAAAAAAAAAAAAAAACAACTTTGTTAACTGTAGTTACAAATAATAGTTTAATTTCAGTAAATGATAATTCAGGATCATAAAATGATGAAATCTCTGATATTCATTTTAAATCACCCAACCCCTCTTCATTTCTGGATTATTTCTAGATCAAAGCTGCAATTAGAAATAAGATAAATTTGGGCTCTTCTGCATTTCACTGGCTTTTCTTATTCTCTTTGGTTGTAGATTTCTAATTGTGATTTGTAGTAGTTTCAGCTCAAAAAAGAGATAGAAAAGGTGTAATAGTAAAGAATGATCTCATTTTCCTGTTAATGTCATATGACGTTAGTCCTCTATTGATTTGGAGGGTGTTAATAAAGCTTAAGGGCTTCTCTTGTGGCTCAGCTGGTAAAGAATCCACCTGCAGTGCAGGAGACCTGGGTTCAATCTCTGGGTGGGAAGATCCCCTGGAGAAGGGAACGGCTACCCACTCCAGTATTCTGGCCTGGAGAATTCCATGGACTGTATAGGCCATGGGGTCACAAAGAGTCAGACACGACTGAGCAACCTTCACTTCACTTCAATAAAGCTTAATATTTTTATTGATCCACTATCCTCTCCCTGGATTTTTCTCACTTGCCTTCCCCTAATATGCGTAAGATCTCCTCTGGCTCACCTCTTATGGTTTAATTTCAGCCTTTGATGTTGGGTGGTCTACCACACACTCTGTGGAGATCTTATTGCTCATCCCCAGCATGACTTAATTACTTCCACTTGGCTCAAATGTGATGCACAGGAAATACATATGCTTCTTTCACCCCATCAAATTCTGGGAATGCAGGTCAATTCTGATGTAGACTCTCCTTTCTCCACCACCAGAGTAGAAAATCAGGCTGCTATTCTCATGATTGATGAATGAGTCAAACAACAACCCCCATTGTTACACACTCCTGAAGATATATATTAAGCTCTTCAGACAATCTTAAAAGCTTTTCTCTAAGATTTTGTAACTTTCACCCTTTTGTATATTGATATGAATTCTTCTCTAAGATCCTTTAACTTTCACCCTTTTATATATTGATTTTAAATATTGATAATAACTAAATACTATAACGTTGTTTAAACAACCTCCCTTGCAATAACTGTGGGGCTTCCCTGTTGGTTCAGACAGTAAAGAATCTGCCACAATGCAGGAGACCTGGGTTCGATTCCTGGGTCAGGAATATCCCCTGGAGAAGGAAATGGCAACCCACTCTAGCATTCTTTCCTAGAAAATTAAATGGGCAGAGGAGCCTGGAGGGCTACAGTCTATGGAGTCACAAAGAGTCAGACACAACTGAGTGATTAATACTTGCAATAACTAAAGATGTTTTCTAACATCTTCAAAATGAAATGTGAAATAAATAGACCTCTATTTCGTACTTAGTTTTGAAAACAGAATGGGAATGGTTCTCATTCTCTTATGCTTTTCATACATTCCTTACTTAGCATCTTGAAAGCCTCAGCAACTATTTTTTAAGACATGTTTATTGAAGCACATTTTATATATTACAATACATCCACTATAATATAAATGTACCACTTCAAGTGTGCAATATAGTGATTTTTAGTAACTTACCAAGTAGTTAGTAACTACCATAAATCAGTTTTAGAACATTCTCACTCCCACAATGAAATCGCTCATGCCCATTTACCAGATATGTGCTTCCCCCAGGTTTGCTTGTGCTTGTCTCTGGTAGTTATTTTAAATTTTTCTATGATACTCAAATCTTTAATTCTACCACCCACTATATTTTCCAATCAAGCAGAAAAAAAATCAGTTTTCTTTTTCCAGATAATCTACATGCCATCAAAATAATAATACTTACTTCAACACCAATGCACTGACACACGTAATTACAACTTCATCTATGATTTCCAGGTTTCTCTCATTACAAAGTGCTAGTTTTTCTCTTTAGTTTTCAGTTTATGCTTTGGGTCTTCTCCCTTTCTATACTCTTTGGTACATAAATCTATCAGTTACCCATTTTCTCTTGCTTCTTAGTTTTCTGACCCAACTATCTTCTTCCCATTAGATTCAAATATGCTTGATTCTACTCAATGTTTAATTTTTAGAACTAAGTTAAACTATTACAGTTCCAGATCTTCCTAAAACCAAAGCTGTCTCTATTTTCTTTCATAATAAAACCCCTTGAATGGATTGTTTTCACAACTCACATCTCCAATTATTCAACTCCAGTTAATTTCACTCTCTTTAACCTAATGTTGCTAGTTCTATCATAACCCTGAAATGTCACTCAACAAAGTCAGTCATAAACTATTTTTATTAATTAAAACAATGCATAATCTTGTTTTCATTTTATTAGACCTTTCCCAGTATGTGACAGTACAGAATTCTCTCACTTCCCTTGGTTTCCATATTACATGCTTCTAATTGACCTCTTCCTTCTCTACTTCTATTATGTCTATGTGAACTTTTTAACAAACTCACTCCATAAAATTGGTATAGCTTAGAATAGTCATATTTCTTATTAGTTTACATATTACTCATTCAGATGATGTCAATTATATATATTCTGAAATACTAAAATATATTTTTAGTAAAAATCAATCTATCAAGCTTGAATACACTTTATAATCAACTACCTACTCCTATTTGAATGTCATTTAATCACAACAAACTTATCATTTCTCCAAAACAAAATCATCACCTATACTCAGAAATATCTCCTCTCCCTGCTTGTCTTATTCCAATGCTATAATATCACCATCCAAAATTTTCCTGTAATTGAAACTTGGACATCAAAGACCTTTAGAAGCTTAATCATTCCAATGTAAAGGGATAAAACATGAAAAGCATTTTACTAAAGAAGAATTCACTTTGCCAATAAGCAAAAGAAAGTAAATGTAAATTTACTTAAATTCATTGGAAATCAAAATGCTTATTAAAATAATAATATGCTAATTATTGTCTATTGATTGACTGAATTTAAAGAGAATTATTAATTTATACAATTACTGCTTGAATAATAGGTACTTTCATATGGTATTTATAGTAGTACAAATGGTAAGCTTATCTAGAGAACAGTTTTGCAAAGTGTTTTTTGATCCATGCCATTTGTATTCGTATATGAAATTATAACTATCAGTATTAATAAAATATTTAAATTATAATAACCATATTAAGTGACTATACTCTTAGTAGACAAATGTATAGTTAGTAATTACTAAAGATAGGTTAAAATTTTAATGTGTTTAATATGTCCATATATTAAAAATCCAACATAATTACCTTTCTGATGATGTTGGATATTTGAATCATAATACAGTCCAACACAAAAATACTATAGTACAATCTAATAAAAATGTAATAGTCCAAATTCTGCCACAAACCAGATGGTGTACTGACATGAAACAATTAAAGATGATTGAATAAAATGACTAGTTACAAATACCTGGTCATGGTGAAGGAAAACAAGGAAAGGTGAAGCCTTCACACTAGACTCAACAAGGAAAGGAGTGTCATCAGCTCTAATCCTCAAGGGGTTGAGAGGATGGAGAGGTTACCAGAACCTAAAGAGAGTATTTCAGACTAACAGGGCCACCAGACAGGAAATGGGCCTTGTGTTCAGAACACAGCCACAGCCAATCTGCAGCCAGACAAAAATGAAGCCAGGAGAATACATAATTCAACCTCATTGTCACCCTATCCACTAATTTCCTTTGTTATTTTCCTGAATCAATGGAAAGTCCAGGGCAAGAGAGCCTATTGATTCAGTCCATAAAATCCAGCCTTCTCAGGCACAGAACAAGATGGATAAAGGTACAGAATGATTTTGGAAATAAATGGACAATAGTGATGATAAATAGTTTCAAAATATCAAAGGCAAATAATCATTTAATGTTTAGAGTATTGCCTTTTTAGATAAAATTCAATGGAAAAGGCTATTGGGCATTGCTGCTACAGCTGCTAAGGCGCTTCAGTCAGCCCTTGATTTTGCTTTATGTTAGTATAATATTCCTGTACAAAAGTTAATATTTTGCTACTTATACTGCACACGAAAAATTTTATCAGTTAAGTTTCTGCTATCCTGAGATGAAGACTATAAATTCTTTGCAATAAACTTTATTGCTTTCTAACAATTCATAATATATTCTTGAATGTTTCCCCATTTTTATGAAAATGTATATTGATTTAATCAATTAAATAATTATTTAAAATATAGTTAGGAAACTAATAATTAGTGAAACCAAACAGAAGATTATGTGAAGTCTGTATTTCTTCTACTTTTCTTTTTTTCATTTTCCCTATCACTTCTAAGTATATGTCTATGAGAGAAGATAAAAATGTCTGAACACAAAATACAAATCTTGTCAATGTTTCAGGCCTATTTTTGTTACTGAATATTTGTAGTGGATAGTCCTAATAAGCAAATAATTGTGCTGCTTTATTTGTTGTAATGTAGATATTAGATATAATGCAGATAAGGAAATCTCTTTTGTAGTTATGTGATAAACCAACACAATTCAACTGTGACAAAAAAAATCTCAATAGCAGAATAATTACCATGGAATATTTAATTTGGGTTTCCCTGGTAGCTCAGCTGGTAAAGAACCTGCCTGCAAAGCAGGAGACCACGGTTCAATTCCTGGGTCAGGAAGATGTGCTGGAGAGAGGATAGGCTATCCACTCCAGTATTCTTAGGCTTCCCTGGTGGCTCAGCTGGTAAAGAATCTGGCTATAATGTTGTTAAATTTAATCTACTATCATCTTCAATCTGTTTCACTGATAGCTGTAGTATATTACAGAAAAACTGATTATAGTGGCCTTTTTAAATTGCATTTTGTACCTTATTATTAAATTATAAGTGTTATCCTTTACTCAGTACCAAGATTCAAATGCTTAATTAGAAAAGGAAATGATAAGATTTCTAAAAATACTACTAAAAAGTGTACATAGTTATTGCTGAAAAGCTTATCAAACATGAAAGGATTGAACATGATCACAAACTTGACTCCAAATAATTCATATTGAATTTAAATCACAAAAGCTCTCATCCCTTAAGGACAATAGAAGAATGAAAAGAAAGCAAGCTCATGCTTCTGAAAGGAAGTAAGTTCAATATTCGGTAGAATTTTATTGAGTACCTGTTTTCTGGAATAACTGAAACAAGAATTACAAACAAATGCAATTTAAGAAAAAAAAAAAAGAGAATAGTGTCTGAAAGAACTAAAAGTCTACAGAAAACATATAATTATGGTACTATACAGAACTAATTAAAATAATGTATTGAGAAAGGATATATGATGACTATTGAAAATATATATTAATATATTTTCTTTCTTTTTCACTTTTATGACACTCTTCTGATATTTTGTTGTTGTTCAGTCCTAAAGTCATGTTCAATTCTTTGTGACCCTATGAACTACATCTCACCAGACTCCTCCATCCCATACTATCTCCTGGAGTTAGCTCAAATTCATGTCCATTGAGTTGGTAATGCTATCTATTCATCTCATCCTCTTCCATTCCTTCCTCCATTAGCCTTCTATCCTTCCCAGCATCAGGGTGTTTTCCAATGAGAGGGCTCTAAGCATCAGGTGGCCGAAGTATTGGAGTTTCAGCTTCAGCAACTGTCCTTCCAATGAACATTCAGGACTAATTTCCTTCAGGATTGACTGCTTTGTTCTCATTGCAGTCCAAGACTCTTAACCGTCTTCTCTAGCATCACAATTTGAAACCATCAATTCTTCAGCACTCAGCCTTTTTTAATGGACCAATCATCACATCCATTTACTACTGAAATAACTACTGGAATAACTTTGACTAATGGACTTTTGTCAACAAAATGATGCCTCTGCTTTTTAATATGCTGTCTAGGTTTGTCATAGCTTTCCTTCCAAGAATCAAGTGTCTTTTAATTTCATGGCTTCTGTCACTGTTCACAGTGGTTTTGGAGCCTAAGAAAATAAAATCTGTCCTGCTTCCACTATTCCCCCTTTCTACTTGCCATGAAGTGATGGGACTGAATGCCATTATCTTCATATTTTGAATGCTGTTTCAAACCAGTTTTGTCATTCTCTTCTTTCACTGTCATAAAGATGCTCTTTAGCTCCTCTTCACTTTCTGCCATTAGACTGGTATCATCTGCATATCTGAGGTTGTTGACATTTCTCCCAGCAATCTTGATTCCAGTTTGTGATTCATCCGGCCCAGTATTTTGCATAATATGTTCTGCATAGAAGTTAAATAAGCAGGTTGACAATATATACCCTTGTCATACTCCTTTCCCTATTGTTAACCAGTCTGTTGTTCCATGGCTGGTTCCAACTGTTGCTTCTTGACCGACATACAGGTTTCTCAGGAGACAGGTAGAGTGGTCTGGTATTCCCATTTCTTTAAGAGTTTTCCAGTTTGTTGTGATCCACATAGCCAAAGGCTTTTGCGTAATCAATGAAACAGAAGTAGATGTTTTTCTGGATATTTACTCAATCTCTTTTTCCTATTCACTGTCACCAAATTAATGTCCACCGACAGATTATATGCCTAAATTAATTCTCAAAGTTGTGAATAATATCCAGTGTACAATAACATTCAATTGATCATTACAAAATTATTTTACTCTCATCTCCAAAATCAGTTATCTGACTCTGCCATGTTGTCCTATTTTATGTACATAAAAATTAACTGCATCATTTCCATTGACAGTCTATAAGAAAACACTTAGTAATAAACATAAGGCTGTCTTGGTGTACTACAGAGTTACATAACTGTAATACAATTGAACTGTACTTTAATTTTCAGTGATATTTGCATCTCAGTATATTCACTTGAATTAACGTTACTGCAAAGAGTTAATATAAAAATACTACATCAATTAACTGATAGGAAACCATTTTGGTTATGCCAATGTCCACCAGCCACCAAAGACCACCAGGAACATGTTGCCAAATAGAACTGATATTCATTTTACCTAAAGAGACTGCAGACCACTGGGAACAGGGAATGTCTCAGAATCTAGCATACGTGGCTTCTTATAGGACTTGGGTTGTGTTAAATCATTGTGAAGATGGTATGCATATGACTCTTGCTTTCTGTTCTCATATGAAATTTTTTGACATTGTGTCATAAGAGTGTATACTTTATTTTCTAATTTCCTCAATAAATCCTGCTCTAGTACTCTGCTGAACACTTAACAAATATTTGATGATTTCAGTGTGAATCAGCCATAAATATACATATGTCCCCTCTCACCACTCAATATTCTCATCTTTCCCAACACTTAAAAACAACACATAAAAATAAATAAATACCTACAAAAATGTGTGATTGGTAAAAAGATGAGGTCTTGTAAATTTTAGAATGCTTCAGTTTAATCTAGCTTCATTTGCTTTATATTTATTTGAATTCCCCCAATATTCTGTCTGTATGTTTTCTGCCTCACTTGTGTTTTATTATTGTTAGATAATACTTCTTTTCTCCATTTCCATAGAGGTTTTTTAATTTTAATTTTGGAATTAAGAAAGGCTGATTTAAATATGAATTTCAATACCTTAACAAAGAGAATCAGAGAAGGCAATGACAACCCACTCCAGTACTCTTGCCTGGAAAATCCTATGGACGGAGAAGCCTGGTGGGCTGCAGTTCATGGGGTCGCTAAGAGTTCGACATGACTGAAGTGACTTAGCAGCAGCAGCAGCAAAAACAACAAAGAGAATAATGACAATTAAGTAGCTTGAGGAGAATGAATTGAAATTAACATCAAAGAGAACATGAAGATAATTATTAAAACTGGGAAATTTTTCAAACTACAATTGAAGATAATCAAATCCATGGATATTAAACCTAGAAGTAGACCTAAATGTATTCTAAATGGGAGAATGAACATTTAGAATAAGATTGGGGCTTTCCAGGCGGCGCTAGTGGTAAACAACTCAGCTGCCAATGCAGGAGAAACAGGTTTGATCCCTGGATAAGGAAGATCCCCAGGCATAGGAAATATAAACCCACCACAGTATTCTTGCCTGGAGAATCCCATGGACAGAGGAGCTCAGAGAGTTATGGTCCACAGAATCTCAAAGAGTCGGGCATGACTGAACAACTAACACTATAAATCCATGCTTCTTTATAACTAATAGTTAGATTGGTTATGGGCATATTTAAACAATTCCCAGGAAGTTGGTTTTGAAAATTGTTTGTATTAAGGGATCCTATTATTGGATTTACTGGCTTTCCTGATGTGGGAGAACCTAAATATTAACTTTCAAGTCACCATGAAAGATATGATGACATAATAAGCCAAGATTTTTTTGATTTGATTGATTACTTCAATAACTTAAAAAAAAAAAAAAGACAGCAAGAGAGAAAGCAGAAAGATAGAGAAAAGACGGGGAGAGAGAAAGGGAAATGTTACCAAAGGACCATGTACTTAGTTTACATTATAATACGTAAATTTGAAATAATTAATTCTTTGCCAATGACTAGGCTTCCTTATTTCCTATTGAATAAACTGACTTCAAAAAGAAATTTTAACTTATCAATTTATGTGAAAGTATTAAAAATTCATTAAAACATATGTTGACAACTGCTTTTTAAATTGGCACTGCTAAGAAATGTCTAAAACAGAGACAAATTTTAAAGAGGGTATAGCAGTACACAAGGGCAAGTTACATCAATGATATAAAGGTTTTATTTATTGATTTAAAAAACTTGGATATGTATTTTATTTGCAATAAGTGGTGCATACAATACTCACATAGCCACATGTGTATTAACTGGAATGTAGACTAGGGTATGGTTCAAACTGGCAAATGTCTAAACCAAAGGCACTAGATGAGACGAGATGAAATAAACATGTTCTTCCATCTGAGAAACTTCTAAGAAAAGAGACTAAATGAGATAAAATAAAAATAACAGATGAGACTCCCTTGCCAATATTTAGTGCTTAATATTTAGTTAATCACTTTGGGTACTCTTTCTATATTATTTTTGACAGTGCTGAAGAAAGCTAATAAGGAAAAAATATTAAGACAACACCAATTATTTTGAGGGCATGCAGTTAGGTACACAGCAACTAACCTGAAGCTTTGTGGAATCCAGATGGAACAAGTAATCAGATTACTTGTGGGTGTTTTAATAGTACCCAGAGGGTATCATAAAATCACTCACCGTATGCTTAATATCCATATAGTTCTGTTTCTTTGAACTGTTACTTTAATCTTCCTTTTTATTGCTATCCACTTAAACTGATGCCTTATCTACAGATAAAGGCAATATGTGAATGCTCACGCACATCTCTTATCTCTCATTTTACTGTATTTTCTGCTTTTTCCATTGATATTTTAGTTGTCTGCCCTATACTGTGGCTATCATTCAAACTTTATATCTGAAAACTTCCATTTCTGTGTCTGTTTGCTGAATTTACTGTTGGTTTTGTCAGTAGGAATATAAAGGTTAGAAACCAAATTGTGATGGGTTGGAAAAAATAGGAGGTATAGAAATATAGAAAGTGAGTAGAAATTGTATGTAGACATATCAGAAAAATTAAGCAGTTCGAAGTCTCATTTAACAGGTGGTTATATACATGCATGTGAGGTTAGCTTACATTATAGTGGTCTGAAGTAATATGTTCCCATGAATTGCTTAGTTGTCAGTAAGGCAATTTAAATAATGTTGCAACTTTTTTCTGATAAATGGAGAACATAATTTCAAATCAAACTGTGAGGTCCAGGAGTGTGTGAAGTGAAGTGAAAGACACTCAGTCATGTCTGACTTTTTGTGACCCCATGGACTCTATAGTCCATGAAATTCTCCAGGCCAGAATATTGGAATGGGCAGTCTTTCCCTTCTCCAGGGGATCTTCCAACTCAGGGATTGAACCCAGGTCTCCTGCATTGCAGGCAGAGTCTTACCAGCTGAGCTACCAGGGAAAGTCCCAGGAGTGTGTCATAGCTGGAAAACAAAGTGTATAAAACAAAAGGTATTATCAACTGTGTCAAAATGCTATTTAATAGGCCAAATAAATTAAAGTTGTAAATCAGATACCAGATTAACAATTTGGAGGTCACTGATGAACCTGATAAGATTAATAGTTGCACAATAGGGACAAAAAATCTATTTAGGTTCAAAATTAAGATAGAAATTGTTGGGTATTTTCTGAAAAAAGCAAAAGCAAAAGCAAATAATTTGACACTGAACAGAATATTTTATCAGTATTTTTGTTATGATTGTTTTACTTTGTTTTGTTTTTATTCTTTTGTCTTTTTTTGTAAATTGAGAAATAGCAGGATGTTTATATGCTCATGGTTATTATCCAGTATAAAGTTGTGAACTGAGGAGTGAGCAGGTGAAAAGGGTGTTATGTAAAGAAAACATAAGAAATTGACTTAATAAATGAATATTAATAATTCCATTTTATTAAGAAGGTAGAGTGTATGGGTACAGATGTTGATAGGTGTCCACATGTGGTGTGAGGAATCTTTTAAGATTTTTAGAATTATCTCAGTTTGCCCTGTGAAGTAAGAAAAAGGTTATTAACTAGGAATAAGAAATGAAAACATGTTTGTTTTTTGAGGCGGAGGGAGTTACAGCATATTTTAATTTTTTTTTTTTACTGAAGTATAATTGATTTACAATAGTATATTAGCTTCAGATTTACAGTATAGTGATTTAATACTTTTATAGATTAAACTTCATTTATAGCTATAATAAGATATTGGCCGTATACCCTGTTCTATCAAATATGTCCTTGTAGGTTCTTTATTTTATACTTAGTATAAACTTAGTATATTTTGCACTTCTTAACTCCCTATTCCTATTTTGCACTGCCACCATGCCCCCAGCTTCCCTCTTCCAACTGGTAACCACAAATTTGTTCTCTATATCTGTGAGTCTATTTTTGCTTTTTATATATTATTTGTTTGTTTTACTTTTTAGATTCCACATACAAGTGACTGCATGCAGTATTTGTCTTTCTTTGACTTTTTCAGTAAGCATAATATCCTCCAGGTCCATCCATGTTGTTGGTTTTTGAAAAGACTAGTGAAGGTGTAAAATGCTTTAGGGAAATGGGGAAGTGAGGCTAAAGATGTATAATGTGGCTCCTAACTAGTTTTAAGCCTCCTTGAGGTTACTGGTCATGATTTTTAAAGGGAGACCAATTAGTGTGACTGCTCTTTTCCTTCTGCTACATTTACCTGTATTACGTCCGGGCTCAAGGTAGGCAGGTAATTTAACCAGGTTATGGATTTTTCAGGCATATAAGGCCATATGAGAGAGGGACTAAGTTGTTGAGGAACATGAGAGGAAGTGATTATAAGAACTGACCATAACATTAACCTGGATAATCAGAAAAAAGAGGCTATCAAGATGATCAACATGTGACAGTAATTAGTGATGACAAGATATAGGGTTATCTCCATGGAAATGAGTAGCTTAGGCAGAGTGAAAGTTGAAATTATTTGAAAGAAGAATGAGTAGCATGATTCACATATTTGTTTTAAGGAAGGCAGAAAGGAAAACTGTTTGCTAGAGTCAAGAAAGATAATGGAGATTGTGTATGCATGCTCAGTCGCTTCAATCATGTTGGACTCTTTGAGACCCTATGGACTGCCACGTTCCTCTGTCCATGGGATTTCCCAAGCAAGAATACTTGAGTGGATTGCCATGTCCTCCTCCAGGGGATTTTCCTGACCCAGGAATTGAACTGATGTCTCCTGCATCTCCTGCATTTCAGGCAGATTCTTTACCCACTGAGCCACCTGGGAAGCCCCAAAGTGGAGACTACTCTAACTTAAACATAGTGCTGAGAAGAAACCGGGGGCAGGAAGAGTCATTGTCTTAGTGGGCTGCAGCAGGAGCATTTCAGACGTTGCCTGAATTTAGAGCAAAACGATGAGGAAGATTCTCAGAAAGTGCTTGAAAACATAGAGAAATTTACTGATTTTGCACTGGGAAATGAAGGGGACAGAGCCATGTTTTCATGAGTTAGGGGTGAGTGGGAGATGGAGAGAGGGAAGAGAGTATGAAAAGACATTAGGATAGGAGAGATCAGGGTGGCCTGAGACTCTGAGATTCTGGTGTCAGGTGTCAGCACATTCACAGAAATAAAGGATATATGTAGATTAGTTCAGATGACCTAAAGACATTTGATAATGGTAGTGATGGGGACAGAGGTGACTGGAACCTGTCTAGTTGATGTAGCTTAGGATATTTGTAAAGTAAGGATCTTACTCTGAGCTGTCATGTCCTCTCTTTATGTGGGCCAATTGTATGAGGGTTAAATTGAATCAAAAGGAAAAATATGCTTGTATTTGAGTCATTATGTGCTTTTCAACCCTTAAAATTTTGAGCAAATTGAAACCTCTGCATACTATATAGCAAACGAAGAAATATGGTAGAAAACAAAACATTCTAGGCGATATGAAACTTGAAACCAGAGTATGAAGAATTAAATATAACTGTCTTGGAAACCAGCACTATTTAATAGTGGAATGGAGGTAATATATGCCAGAGCCATACAAACTTTTGCTGCTGGTGCTGCTAAGTCGCTTCAGTCGTGTCTGACTCTGTGCGACCCCATAGACTGCAGCCCACCAAGCTCCCCCATCCCTGGGATTCTCCAGGCAAGAACAATGGAGTGGGTTGCCATTTCCTTCTCCAATGCATGGAAGGGAAAAGTGAAAAGTGAAGTCACTCAGTCATGTCACACTCTTAGTGACCCCATGGCCTGCAGCCTACCAGACTCCTCCGTCCATGGAATTTTCCAGTCAAGAGTACTGGAGTGGGTTGCCAGTGCCAATATTTTTTAATAAAATTTGTTAGATGTTTGATAAAGCATAGTAAACATGTTCAAGGGTATTGCTTCTATAGCTTTACACATATTTAAATTTAAGCTCAAATGAACATATTATGTTAATTATTACATTGGACAAGATGCCTTGTAAAGAGTATTGTTATACCAACAAGTACAATCTATGTTACTTGGATTCTGTTGCATGCATTGATTATTTTTGGTGTCACATTTTATGAGGTCCAGGTGACCTGCTTTTCAGATCTGACTTGGTAAACAGAATTACTTTGTAATGGTAAAAGTTATTTTTTCTCTCTGAGACATGCTAAAGGTCATGATGTTCATGTTCACCCCCTGAAGATCTCAAAGATAACTTACCCATGGGGACTCATTATTTCTCTCCCTGTTGAAATTCATGCTTTTATCTTTAGACTTGCATCTGTAAAAAGTTGGCATGGGGGAAAATAACTGCATCTACTGTATAATACAGTGCATAAAAAGGCAGAAAAACAAACTTTATTGCCATTCTGGACACTAACTTTTGTATTGAAGGAAATCAAGTTATATTTATCTTATTGTAACGTAAGGGGAAAACTTTCAAAATTATTTATTGATAGTAAAAGAAATTCACTGCTTATTGTATGTATTGTGTGTCTGTGTGTATGTGTGTGCACATGTGTGCTCAGTCATGTGCAACTCTTTGCAACTTCATGGACCCCAGCCTGCCAGGTTCCTTTGCTCCATGGAATTATCTAGGCAAGAATATTGGAGTGAGTTACCATTTCCTACTGCATATTGTATGTATTAATATAGATCAATTATGCTCTAGTAACAAAATCACAATTTCACTTCCTTAAATTCAAAAGGTGTATTTCTTGTGAGGGATTGACTGGATTGTTCCTTTTATTTCTGTAGTGTCCTCACTGCAGCATCCAGCCTAGTTGAGTAGATATACTAGAATACTGCTAGTCATCATGGCTATAGGAAATAAATTTTGGAGGGCTTTACTCTGCAATTAGATGTTCTAGTTGGGACAGTTAATCACAGGTCTCTACCACTGCCAAGGAACCCAGACGTTCAATCCTACCCATATGAGGAAAATGGAGAGAATTAAATAATATATAATTATATAATATTAATAATCATTATATTGGTGTCATTATTCACTGCATTTTCTTTTGTGATTTCTAAGGGAGCTGATAATAGTGTTATTAGAATATGTCTATAGATTATACTTGAAAAGACAAATCAAATGAGACTCACCACTAGCGTGGATAGAGAGAATATAGATATTACAGAATTTTTTTTGTCAAGGAAAACCTTAACTTGATTTTTAATAACAAAAAGGAGAAAGTTTACATGTTGATTGCTGCTGCTAAGTCGCTTCAGTCGTGTCCAACTCTGTGCGACCCCAGAGATGGCAGCCCACCAGGCTCCCCCGTCCCTGGGATTCTCCAGGCAAAAACACTGGAGTGGGTTGCCATTTCCTTCTCCAATGCATGAAAGTGAAAAGGGAAAAGTGAAGTCGTTCAGTCGTGTCCGACTCCTAGCGACCCCATGGACTGCAGCCTACCAGGCTCCTCCGTCTGTGGGATTTGCCAGGCAAGAGTACTGGAGTGGTTGCCATTGATTAGATCTATGCTAAACCCACATGTAAATGTTAATATGAGTGTAATATAAACAGAGTTTATGGATTAAACAATACATTGTCATAAAATAATTTACACTCTCATCAAGAGGTTCTTTAGTTTCTTTTCACTTTCTGCCATTAGAGAGGTATCATTTACATAAGAATTATAACGTTTATGGTTTTGGTTTTATTTCTCTTTTGATTTTCTTATAGTTTGTAAGCAAACAGATATCAGGCTTGTTCATCTTGAATCTTGTAAGACTCTAGGAACAGATATTCATTCTGAAAAACCACATAGTAAATTAAGTGGTCAAAAACAGAGAAAAAGGACTTAATTTTCCCCAAAAGTCCAAACAGAAGAAACAAAGAAGAACTGACTAAAAATAGTTGATGTGAGTTTAAGAAAAATGGGATCTGGGGAACTTGGGAGCTAGGGGATATATGTATAATTGTGGCTGCTTCATACTGTTGTATGGCAAAAACCAAAACAACATTATAAAAATTAAAAAACAAAAAATAACATTAAAATATTAATAAAAATAAAAACTCATATTAATCTAAAAGTAAACATTGGTTTTGGCCATCAAGCAAAGGAAAATATAATTCAAATATGCACGTGTTTATATATAAGTTTATGAATATAGGAATCTATATTAATGTGTCACAATGTATATTCATTTTAGAATGTTTAAGTACCCAAATTCTTTTTCTTCTAAGATATGAGAAAAATAAATTTTTAAATTTTAAACTGTTGTGTAGTATACTAAATATAGATTTCTCTTTAAAAAACTAGTTTTTTGAATATTTATTTTTATCTAGGCTTTCATCTGGGAAAAAAGTTTGTGAATGTTGCTGTTCAGTCCCCCAGTCATGTCCTACTCTTTGAAACCCCATGAACTGCAGCATGCCAGGCCTCCCTGTCTCTCACCATCTCCTGAAGTTTGCCCAAGTCCATGGCCATTGCATCAGCAAAGCCATCCAGCCATCTCATCCTCTGACACCCTCTTTTTCTGTCCTCAATCTTTCCCAGCATCAGGGACTTTACCAGTGAGTGGGCTGTTGGCATCAGGAGACCAAATACTGGAGCTGATTCAGCTTCAGCATCAGTACTTCCCGTGAGTATTCAGGGTTGTGTTCCTTTAAGTCTGACTGGTTTGATCTCTTTGCTGTCCAAGGGACTCTCAGGCATCCTCACCACCACAGTTCAAAAGTGTCAGTTTTTTGATGCTCTTCCTTCTTGACAGTCCAGATCTCACAACCCTATGTGACTACTGGGAAGACCATAATCTTGACTATATACACCTTTATTGGCAGAGTAATGAGAGAGTTAATTCCTAGGTAGGTTGATAAGGAGTCCAGGGCCCTTGAGGAGGAGAAAGGGACAAACATTTTTTTCTATATTGCTCTGTTTTAGTCATATAAGATGTTTTTTCTTAACCTCTGAGTTGTTATGACAACAACCTTTAAGACTAACCTTCTTTAAGCCCAGAGCTAATGATTACACAACAAAACAACTCATCCTGGTTAAGGGTATGTTCTTCCTTATGCTCTGTACTAATCGCCTGGAAAATCCCATGGATGGAGAAGCCTGGCAGGCTATAGTCCATGGGGTTGCAAAGAGTCTGATAGGACTGAGCAACTTTCACAATGATTATATAACAACAATTTATCTTGCTCCAGGACATGTTTCTCCTTCTTAACCAGAACTTCTGACTAATCTTGTTACCTTCAGAGGCCTGTATCTTGTGTAGATGGGTCTGGTAAGACCTTTCTATTGTTAGATCTAATCTTGTTAATTTAAGATGTATGTTGTAGGAGAGGATCTGATAAAAGTATATAAGTCCTTGATAGGACTAGGGAGGGGGGCACTCTCAATCCCCCTTCTGATGTCTATGTCAGAAGCTTTTTCTGTCTTTTTTCTCTGTAATAAAACTTCTGCTGTACAAAAGCTCTGAGTGATCAATCCTAGTTCCTGGTCTCAGAGCTAAATCTTGAGAGATCATGAATCTGACATCATTCACCATAAGCTATCAGTAATGTCTCTGCTTTTCAACACACTGTCTAGGTTTGCCATGGCTTTCTTGCCAAGAAGCAACTGTGTTCTGATGTCATGGCTGCAGTCACTATCTGCAGTGATTTTAGAGCCCAGAAAGAGGAAATCTGTCATGACTTCCACCTTTTCCCTTTCTATTTGCCATGAAGTAATGAGATCAGATGCCATGATCTTAGTTTTAAGCTGGCTTTTTCACTCTCCTCCTTCACCCTCATTAAGAGGTTCTTTAGTTTCTCTTTGCTTTCTGCTATTAGAGAGGTATCATCTGCATATCTGAGGTTGTTGATGCTTCTCCTGTCTATCTTGATTCCAGTTTGGAACTCATCCAGCCCAGCATTTCTCATCATGTGCTCAGCATATAGGTGAAATAAACAGGGTGATAACAGACATCCCTGTCATACTCTTTTATCAATATGGAACCAATCAGTTGTTCCATACAGGGTTCTAACTGTTGCTTCTTGACCTGCATACAGGTTTCTCAGAAGACAGGTAAGATGGTCTGGTATCCCCATCTCTTTAAGAACTTTCCACAGTTTGTTATGATGCACACAATCAAAGGCTTTAGGGTAGTCAATGAAAAGAAGTAAAAATTTTTTTGGAATTCCATTGCTTTCACTATGATTCAGTAAATGTTGGCAAGTTGATCGCTGGTTCATCTTCCTTTTCTAAACACAGCTTGGAGATCTGGAAGTTTTCAGTTCACATAATGCTGAAGCCTAGCATGCAAGTTTTTAAGCATGACATTACTAGCATGGGAGATGCATGCAATTGTCCCATGGTATGAACATTCTTTAGTACTATCCTTCTTGGATATTTGTGTCATGCGAGTGTATGTTCCTCGGTTCTTTGTCTCATCACAACAAAGATTTGGAGCAACGGACATTAAAGCCCTTGGTGCTCTCGGGTCTTGGACAAACCATGCTACAGCTCTTAAGCAAATCAATGTTACAGCTCCATTTTATTTAGAAGATAGCAGGAGAATCCAAGACTCAAAGAGAAGAGAGTGGAGGAGTGTGCAGGGGAGGGAGAGAGAGAGTGAGAGAGGGAGAGAGAGAGTGAGAGGGAGAGAGAGAGAGAAAGAGCGCACACACGAGGGAGAGAGAGTCTGTGAGAAAGCACTTTGGCTGTTCCTTTTATATGTTTTTTTCCTCCAACTGGGCCTGCCCTATGCAAATTGGGCTTAGCCAGGAGTGCTGTTTGTTCTGCCTGAAGTCTTCACTCTGGTCCTCGTACCTTCCTTGGACCTTCCTTGTCTTTTAGCCACTGCCATTTTGAACTCCTTTTACCTAGTCTACCTACCTAACATTTGGATGAGGATTTTCCAAATATAGTCCTGTGGCCACTGTTGTGTCTTCCAGATTTGCTGACATATTGAGTGCAACACTTTGATAGCATCACCCTTTAGGTTTTGAATAGCTCTACTGGAATTCCATTGCATCCACTAGCTTTATGGACAGCAGTGCTTCTTCTAAGGCCACACTGACTTCACAGTCTAGAATGTCTGGCTCTGGGTGAGTGACCACATCATCATAGTTATCTGGTTCATTAGTATCCTTTTTTGAACAGTTCTTCCAGGTATTATTTCCATCTCTTCTTGATATCTTCAGCTTCTACTAGATCTCTACCATTTATGTCTTTTATTGTGCCTATCTTTGGGTGAAGTGTTTCCTTGATATTTCCAATTTTTCTAAAAAGATCTTCAGTCCTTCCCCTTCTCTTGTTTTCCTCTATTTTCATGCATTGTTTATTGAAGAAGGCTTTCTCATCTCTCTTTCTTATTCATTGGAACTCAGTGTTTAGTTGGATGTACCTTTCCCTTTCTATCTTGCTTTTTGTTTGTCTTCTTTCTTCAACTATTTGTAAGGCCTCCTCAGGTAGCTACTCTGCCTTCTTGCTTTTCTTTTTCTTTGGGAGTTTTTGTTCATGGCCTCCTGAACAATATCACAAACCTCTGTCCATAGTTCTTCTGGCACAATGTTTACTAGATCTAATCTCTTGAATCACTAGGCCAGCCAAGTATGACTTAAATCAAATCCCCTATGAATATGCAGTGGAGGTGAAAAGTAAAATCAAGGGGTTATGAAATTTGTGATTATACATTTTTTAAATTTTGTAGAAATTATGATAATAAATCTGTACTCTGTTAAACCATCTTACTCAAAGTTGCATTTGAAATAAGACTAGTTGAATGAAGAGACTGGACTGTAGGATGTTTTTCTTTTGAAATAAGACAGTGTGTTGATTGAACATTGTCTTGGCCCCAGCAATACTGTACTATCTCCATCTGTATAGAGAAAAGCAAGAAGAGGAACAGCTAACCACATTCCCCTTCTCCACAATAGATTCAGTGAAAGGCAGGGGACCAAAAAACATGAGTGCAAACTCTCTGGTGTGCTATTATAAAGAATTTGAAAGGAACTTTTAGCAATCATCTCTTCTGCAGAGTCAGCTTGACAAAACATGAGATTTAGGAGTCCAAAGTCAATCTCTCCTAACACGATTTTTCTGTCTTCTATTTTTCAACATTTACTTCAGTTTTTATTTTTTAAAACCCTGTAATTACTCCTCATTGCTTTAAGCACAGTTAAGTGTTCTTTTCTTCCCTCTGGTTTATTGAGATATAGTTGACATATAGCACTGTATAAATTTAAGTATAGTGATCTTACTTATATACCTTATGAAATGATTACCACAAAAACTTCAGTGAACATCCATTATTCCATAAAGATACAATATAAAAGAAAAAAAAATTCCCTTTTGATGAGAACTCTTAGGATTTACACTTCTAACAACTTTCACATATAACATATAGAGGTGTTAACTGTATTAGTAATGCTTTGTTTCATTCCTAGTACTTATCGATCTAATAACTGGAAGTGGTACCTTTGACTACACTCATCCAATTCCCCCTACTGTCAACCCTTTTAAAGTATAATTGACCTATAATACTATGTTAGTTTCTGATGCAGATGACAGTGATTTGATATCTCTATGTATTACAAATATAGAAAAATTCAATATTTTTAATGTCACATACTAAGTATTATCTCCCCTATGATAATGTCTGTGACATCATGTCAAGATTTGGATCAAGTAAATGTATGCACATACATACAAAATGGAATAGTATTTGGCAATAAAAAAGAAGGAAATCTTCCCTTTTCCAATGATGATATAGATGACCTTGAGGTCATCATTATGTTAAGTGACTATGTTAGATAGAAAAAGTCTAACACTGTATATTTTCACTTATATGTGGAATCTGAAAAATGCCAAGTTCATAGAAATAGAGAGCAGAGCAGAATGGTGACTACCAGAGGCTGGAGGGTGGGAAAACGGAGAGTTGTTGGTCAAAGAGTATAAACTCAGTTGTGAGATGAATAAGTTCTAGGGATCTAATGTATAGCATGATGATTACAATTAACAATACTGTATTATATACTTGAAAGTTGTTAAAAGGATAGATATTAATGTTAACATTAAAAAAAGAGATTAAAATGTAATATATGAGGAGGATGGAGACATTAACTAAACCTTTTGTGCTAAGCATTTTATAATATATATTGTATCAATCACCATATTGTACATATTAAACTTATATATGTTATATGCCAATAATATCTCAATAGAACTGGAAAAAAATAAGTCCAAGTGCTTCAGGATTTTCCACCTCTTCCCTCCAACTCCCTTCTCACCCTTGCTGCTGCTACTGCTAAGTCACTTCAGTTGTGTCCAACTCTGTGCGACCCCATAGATGGCAGCCCACCAGGCTCCCCCATTCCTGGGATTTTCCAGGCAAGAACACTGGAGTGGGTTGCTGCCAGGAGCCAGCATATTGCATACTGAGTGCATATTGCATATTGAGTGCAGCACTTTCCACAGCATCATCTTTCAGGATCTGGAATAGCTCAACTGGAATTCTATCACTGCCAGGAGCCAGGGTGAGGAGCTCCACCCATGACAAAGGTCATGAGGAAGGAGGCTCAGCATACACAAAGGCGGGATCCAGCCTCAGGAGTCCACCTGGAAATTCTTGAGCATTTACATCCAAAACCAGAGTCTGCCTACTTTCTGCTTTGTGCTTTCACCTACACCTCTGACTTTATGGGGGGTTGTCCCCCACTACCTCTCTGAAAAAAGAGTTAGCTTACAGCTCCAGTTAATAATTCCTGGGTGTGACAGTGTTTCAACCTACAAACTCCTTTGGAAATCCTCTAGCCTGCCTGAATAGGTTTTTCTGGCCACATGTGATTGTTCAGAGCCTCCCAACTGTGAGAGGCAGGAGATGTTCTAAACTGTCTAAACACAGATTCTTTTGAGTAGTTAAAAGATTGGTTAGAAATTGTATTGGTGAAGGGATTTTCACTTGTTGGGCCAATGTTTGCTGCTAAGTTTCCATATCCCTTACCTGCTGTGTCCCTGGCAGAGTATTGATTAATAGAATTGGTGTAAGTAGTAGCTTTAATGTTTGTAACCTGGGACCCTTGAGTTAATTCTTTTCCTTGTTATAGCCCACCACACCTTTGCTCCGTAGGAATGCAACTTTATCTAATGCTTTTGGAGGGTGGCTCCTGACCAATCACCTTTAGAGAAAAAAATAAGTTTTCTAAAGAAAGGGTCTTAAAATGTTAACAGGCCTCCGGGCCAGAAGATGATGCAAATCACCTAAGCTTTTGCATATGATAAGTTTGCAGGAAGAAAGCCTGGCTTGCTGCATGACTCTACCCCTTCCCCCATTATCCTCTATGCATAACTTAAGGTATAAAAATTACTTTGGAAAATAAAGTGCGGGCCTTGTTCACCAAAACTGGGTCTCACCATGTCGTTCTTTCTCTTACCTTCTGGCTGAATTATTCAGCCTCTTTCCTCCACTGAATTTCCTCACTGAGCTATCCTTATTCTATTACTCTTTATATCTTTGATAAATATTTAAATAAATAGGTCGTCTATGCCGTCTCTCCTTCGAATACCCTGGATCAGCCGGGGCTGGACCCCGGCAGGTTGCCATTTCCTTCTCCAACGCATGAAAGGAAAAGTGAAAGTCAAGTCGCTCAGTCGTGTCCGACTCTTAGGGACCCCGTGGACTGCAGCCTACCAGGCTCCTCTGCCCATGGGATTTTCCAGGCAAGAGTACTGGAATGGGGTGCCATTGCCTTCTCCGCCTCTTACCCTTACCACTACTACAAATACAAATGTCTATTTATCCTGTGTAGCCTCATATTTCGGAGAAGGCAATGGCACCCCACTCCAGTACTTTTGCCTAGAAAATCCCATGGATGGAGGAGCCTGGTAGGCTGCAGTCCGTGGGGTGGCAAAGAGTCGGACACGACTGAACGACTTCACTGTCACTTTTCACTTTCATGCTTTGGAGAAGGAAATGGCAACCCATTCCAGTGTTCTTGCCTGGAGAATCCCAGGGACAGGGGAGCCTGGTGGGCTGCCGTCTATGGGGTCGCACAGAGTCGGACACGACTGAAGCGACTTAGCAGCAGCAGCAGCAGCAGTCTCATATTTAGCACTCTCAGGAGACTTCTTTAAACTCCAAGTCCAAATTAGACCTCTGATTATAAAGCAACATAGCATTCTGTGCTATGTATTATACAATATTGTATAGTCAAGCTCAAAAATTCTGATTCAAGCAGCAAGAGAAATAAAAGGAGACAGAATGGATTATCATGACATTAATTAAACTGCCAATTGATGCTTTTCTATTCTGAGACAAAATGAATTGCTAGATTGCATAGTATTCTATCTCAGCTCAGGGCTTACTCCTTTATTTCCTTTGCTTCTGATTCCAGGAAACTATAGAATGTTTTCAGAAAACAAAAGTAATACCTGGTATTCTCAGTTAACAGTCAAACCAAATAAATTATCCTTTTTCCTTTTGAAATATATAATCTATTTCTTTCTCCATGCCCTACATTTTAAAAATTAAATGAAAGAATAAACAGTTGAGTCTAGAGTGTTTTTCTATAACCTCATCAAATCTGGAGTTAAATCAAGAAAACTGAGTAAGGAAATGTTTAGATCTGAATGATTAATATGACTTCTCAAAAGAATCTTTTCTTAACAAGGAATGTGTAGTGAAAGGACATATTTCCATATTCAATTATCTAGAATTATAGGAAATAAATTCCTGCTTTTAAGTGCTAAGAACTCAGAAATAGTGAGGATTTCTTTCAGAGAATCTTTCTCTGTAAACCAGAGAAAATGCTTTCCAAAAAACAGAATTACTGACCCTACTGAATCCCTATCACCCTTCATTTTACTATATAAAAAAGTCAAACTACCTTTTTAGATACTGGAGACATAAATACATTGTCATTTCTTTTCTTTAGCATAAATCATTGCACATATGATTATGTATTTGTTAGGCAACTAGAATAGAAAAAGAAGTCTAAAATGGCAGTGGCTAAAAAACAGACAAAGCAAGGGGGAAAGCCCAAGAAAAGGGAATGAAGGAAAAATCCGAGGACCTGAGTAGGAACCTCAGGTGAAAAAAGAGGAGGAAGAAACAAACACGTCCACCTGCTGCCCCACTATAGGTTGTTGTCATTCAGTTGCTTAGTCCTGTCCAGCTCAGTCCTGTCCAACTCTTTGACACCCCCATGGACTGCAGCGTGCCAGGCTTCCCTGTCCTTCACCATTTCCCTGAGCTTGCTCAAACTTATGTCCACTGAGTCAGTGATGCCATCCTACCATCTCATCCTCTGTCGTCCCCTCCTCCTCCCATCTTCAATCTTTCCTAGCCTCAGGGTCTTTTCTAATGAGTCAGTTATTCTCATCAGATGTCCAAAGTACCGGAGCATCAGCTTCAGTATCTGTCATTCCAATGAATATTCAAGGTTGATTTCCTTTAGGATTGACTGGTTGGATCTTGCAACTTGGATCTTGACTCTTGGGTCTTAAGAGTCTTCTCTAACACCACAGTTCGAAAACATCAATTTTTTAAAGAAGGCTCTCAGCCTTCTTTATGGTCCAAATCTCACATCCATACACGACTGCTGGGAAAACCAGAGCTTTGATTAGACGGACTTTTGTCAGCAAAGAAATGTTTCTGTTTTTTAATATGCTGTCTAGGTTGATCATAACTTTTCTTCTGAGGAGCAACTGTCTTTTAATTTCATGGGTGCAGTCATCATCCACAGTGATTTTGGAGCCTAAGAGAATAGTCTGTCACTGTTTCCCCATCTATTTGCCATGAAGTGATGGGACCGGATGCCATGATTTTCGTTTTTTGAATATTGAGTTTTAAGCCACCTTTTTCACTCTCCTCTTTCACCTTCATCAAGAAGCTCTTTTAGTTACTCTTTGCTTTCAGCCATAGGGTGGTCTCATCTATATATTTGAGACTGTTGATGTTTCTCCCCACAGTCTTGATTCTAGCTTGTGCTTCATCCAGCCTGGCATATAAGTTAAATTATCCGAGTGACAACATACAGCCTTGACGTACTCCTTTCCCAATCTTGAACCAGTCCATTGTTCTATGTTGTGTTTTAACTGTTGCTTCCTGACCTCCATACAGGTTTCACAGGAGGCAGTTAAGGAGGTCTGGTATTCCCATCTCTTGCCACAGTTTATTGTGATCCACAGAGTCAAAGGCTTTAGCATAATCAATGAAGCAGAAGTAGATATTTTTCTGGAATTCTCTTGTATTTCTACAGTCCAATGGTTGTTGGCAATATGATCTTTGGTTCCTCTGCTTTTGCTTAATTCAGCTTGAATATCTGAAAGTTCTTGGTTCATGTACTGTTGAAGCCTTGCTTGGAGAATTTTGAGCATTACTTTGCCAGCAAGTGAAATGAGTGCAATTGTGCCTAATTTGCATAGGTCAAGGTAGGGGACAGAAGGAGACAAAAAGGAAGAGGGAGCCAAAATGGGTGGAAGCCACTCTGCACTCAAGCCTCAGGGTTGTACTAACCAAATAAAACTCTGAGCTGTAACGCAGCTGTAACACTGGTCCATCCTTTCAAATTTTTGTTTAGGTGAGACTGGTCCAAGGAAACTACACACTTTCCCAACATATCCATGTGTAAGTGATCCACTAGAATGTAAGTTCTATGAAAGCAGACACTGTGTATGTATGTCTTGGACACAACTATGTGCCATTACCCTACCAGATACTGATGATATAAGTACTCAATAAATATGTGTGGTTGAATGGATGAAATAAATAATAATGTGTGTGCACAGATATGCAAAAAGCATGTTTAAAATACCATAATGCTACAAGCTATTTTTTCCAATGTCTTCATTTTTAATGACATGTGTTTTTCTGATAGACATTTTAGTACAAGGAAAGTTTTCATCTTTGAAAACATTTCTTGGTTGACATTTCTTTTGTGACTATGAATTATGTCTCTAAAGAATTATGAAATCATCTATTGTGTGCTTTACTAAACTTTGTTTTCCCATGTCTTCACTTAGGGTCTGCCATAATTTATGCACTCAATAAAAATTTGCTAAATGTTTACTTGTATGTAGCTTAAAAAGAAGTTAAAGTAATTTTAGAGGATATATTGATTCTGATACAGATTTACTGAAAAATTATATTTTCTTGTTTATCAATATTACTCCACAATTATCAAGAGCAAAAAAGATATTGCATCTTATTCCAGTATTTTAGTCTGCTGAGTATATATAAACTACTTTACGTCTCCCAATGTTTTATAATTACTTGCAATCTCTAAATGTATTACTTATGTACTTTATATACATTAAAGTTCATTGCAGAGAGAATTTACCTGTTTAAAATATATTTTCCTAGTGTAGAATGAAAATGTATTATGATATCAGGAAAATATACAGTTTGGTGATAAACAGTAGCTATATTGTGCCAATGTATTTGAGGTGGATCATAAGATATAAACTCTACAAACTCTATAAACAATCCAGATTCAATCAAATACTTCAAAACCATCACATTCTGAAGAAACAAATTCAGTTCAGTCACTTCAGTCGCTCAGTCATCTCTGAATATTTGACACCCCATGAATTGCAGCATGCCACGCCTCTCTGTCCATCATCAACTCCCGGAGTTAACTCAAACTCACGTGGATCGACTCCGTCATGCCATCCAGCCATCTCATCCTCTGTCGTACCCTTCTCCTCCTGCCCCCAATCCCTCCCAGCATCAGGGTCCTTTCCAATGAGTCAACTCTTCGCATCAGGTGGCCAAAGTACTGGAGTTTCAGCTTGAGCATCATTCCTTACAAAGAACACCAGGACTGATCGCCTTTAGAATGGACTGGTTAGATCTCCTTGCAGTCCAAGGGACTCTCAAGAGTCCTGTCCAACACCAAAGATCAAAAGCATCAGTTCTTCTGTGCTCAGCTTTCTTCACAGTCCAACTCTCACATCCGTACATAACTCTCACATCCACACATGACCACTGGAAAAACTATAGCCTTGACTAGACGGACTTTGTTTGCAAAGTAATGTCTCTGCTTTTGAATATACTATCTATGTTGGTCATAATTTTCCTTCCAAGGAGTAAGCATCTTTTATTTTCATGGCTGCAATCACCATCTGCACTGATTTTGGAGCCCCCAAAAATAAAGTTTGACGCTGTTTCCACTGTTTCCCCATCTATTTCCCATGAAGTGATGGGACCAAATGCCATGATCTTTGTTTTCTGAATGTTGAGCTTTAAGCCAACTTTTTCACTCTCCTCTTTCACTTTCATCAAGAGGCTTTTTAGTTCCTCTTCACTTTCTGCCATAAGGGTGCTGTCATCTGCCCATCTGAGGTTATTGATATTTCTCCCAGCAATCTTGATTCCAGCTTGTGCTTCTTCCAGCCCAGCATTTCTCATGATGTACTCTGCATATAATAAGCAGGGTGACAATATACAGCCTTGACGTACTCCTTTTCCTATTTGAAACCAGTCTGTTGTTCCATGTCCAGTTCTAACTGTTGCTTCCTGACCTGCATAGAGGTTTCTCAAAAGGCAGGTCAGGTGGTCTGGTATTCCCATCTCTTTCAGAATTTTCCAGTTTATTGTGATCCACACAGTCAAAGGCTTTGGCAGAGTCAATAAAGCAGAGATAGATGTTTTTCTGGAACTCTCTTATTTTTTGATGAACCAGTAGATGTTGGCAATTTGATCTCTGGTTCCTCTGCCTTTTCTAAAACCAGCTTGAACATCTGGAAATTCACGGTTCACTTATTGCTGAAGCCTGGCTTGGAGAATTTTGAGCATTACTTTACTAGCATGTGAGATGAGTGCAACTGTGTGGTAGTTTGAGCATTCTTTGGCATTGCCTTTCTTTAGGATTAGAATCTAAACTGATCTTTTCCAGTCCTGTGACCACTGCTGAGTTTTCCAAATTTGCTGGCATATTGAGTGCAGCACTTTCACAGCATCATCTTTCAGGATTTGAAATAGCTCAACTGGAATTCCATCACCTCCACTAGCTTTGTTCATAGTGATGCTTTTTCTAAGGCCCACTTGACTTCACATTCCAGGATGTCTGGCTCTAGATCAGTGATCACACCATCGTGATTATCTGGGTCGTGAAGATCTTTGTTGTACGGTTCTTCTGTGTATTCTTGCCACCTCTTCTTTTTTTTTTTTTTTTTTTTTTATTCTTCCAATTTTATTTTATTTTTAAACTTTACATAATTGTATTAGTTTTGCCAAATATCAAAATGAATCCGCCACAGGTATACATGTGTTCCCCATCCCGAACCCTCCTCCCTCCTCCCTCCCCATACCATCCCTCTGGGCCGTCCCAGTGCACCAGCCCCAAGCTTGCCACCTCTTCTTAATATCTTCTGCTTCTGTTAGGTCCATACCATTTCTGTCCTTTATCGAGCCTATCTTTAAATGAAATGTTCCCTTGGTATCTCTAATTTTCTTGAAGAGATGTCTAGTCTTTCCCATTCTGTTGTTTTCCTCTATTTCTTTGCATTGATCCCTGAGGAATGATTTCTTATCTCTTCTTGCTATTCTTTGGAACTCTGCATTCAAATGGGTGTATCATTCCTTTTCTCCTTTGCTTTTCGCTTCTCTTCTTTTCACAGCTATTTGTAAGACCTCCTCAGACATCCATTTTGCTTTTTTGCATTTCTTTTCCATGGGGATGTTCTTGATCCTTGTCTCCTGTACAATGTTACGAACCTCATTCCATAGTTCATCAGGCACTCTGTCTATCAGATCTAGTCCCTTAAATCTATTTTTCACTTCCACCATGTAGTCATAAGGGATTTGATTTAGGCTTTGATTTACTTTTTACCTTAAACATGCAATTGTAACACTTTGTAGCAAAGAACTTTGGTTTGAAGTGGAAAACTAATTAATACAACAGGTCGGAAAACATTTCTGAGACCCTTTTTACTGCTTTAATTGGTAGCTTTAGAAGATTTGGTTAAAAGGAAAACCTTAATGGGATCAAAGAAGGAAATTTAGAATGAAACAATTTCTAAAGTTATACTAAAGTTCATTGTGTGTTTATGCCTTGCATATCCCTGCATGACAAAATTCTATTAGAGATATTTCTTTTACTAACTAATGTATTGACTTTTAGTAACTCTCTGTGCAAGTTCAATATTAATATTCAATACTATAAATTAAAAATATAAACCTTTTTGCCACAATTCTTGTTAACGAATGCAAATTACAATGCAATAATTTCACTGAAAAGTGAAAATGGAATTTGCTTTATACAAAGAAAAAAAAAATACTGCCTTTCCTATAAGTGAACATATGTAGAAAACAAATAGTCCTCTATAATCAATACATAAATGTATTCAGTAATGGAAGACCTGGGTATTGAAACAATAAGCATCTAAGTTCATGGACAGATTCTCATTTCCCAGAGAGTTTGTCTGCATAGAAACCTGAAGCTTAACCCACATTTACTGTCATAACCTTAAACAATTTGAAGGTTATTTAGTGCATTGCTTCTGTAGTGTGAATCTTGCTGTTTATCTGCTGTCATCTCTTTCTTTCTTTATTTCTTCTCTCTTAAGGAACCCTTGGTTCTTGAGACTTAACAATTCTTGTTATTATTTAGTATTCCCTCAATAAAAATAACTTTGTTATAATTAATGTCATTTTCTTTCCCTTGCAACCAAAAACTTCTACAAGTATGGCCTTAGTTTTCACAGAGAGCAAAATATTGAAGGCTAAGTTAGACAAGAAGGCTGGCAAACTCTCATTATTATTACAAGAGCCATATTTCTAATTTCAATAACAATAAGGATGTAATCTGGGTCTTCCCAGGTGGTGCGAGTCGTAAAGAACCTGCCTGCCAATTCAGGGGACATAAGAGATGTGGGTTCCATCCCTGGGTTGGAAAGATGCCCTGGAGGAGGACATGACAACCTACTCAAGTATTCTTGCCTGGAGAATAACATGGGCAGAGGAGCCTGGTGGGCTACCATCCATAGAGTCACCAAGAGTTGGATATGACTGAAGTGACTTAGCACACATGCATGCAAGGATGCAACCTAATGTGTAGAATAGAGATGCATAGGCTAAATGTATGTACGTACGTATGTATGTATGTATGGCCCAAGTTACTTACTTGCTACTGGTACTTGACCAAAGCAATACACAAGATGAGTTGGAAGAATCAATAAAAGAGTAGCACTTGAAATATGATTTAAAGAGTATGGAATTTAAATATTCTGAATCTGAAAGAATATTCAAGAATAGCAAATGATATGGGGAGACTGGAGCAAAGATTATATGAAAAAATGAAATGGAAAATGACATTAAAAAGGTGAAATAACTTGCAAATCTGCAAATCCTTGAATGCCTCATGAAACTATTTCAATTCCAGTATGCTAATGCTAAGTCACTTCAGTTGTGTCCGACTCTGCACAACCCCATAGATGGCAGCCCACTAGGCTCCCCCATCCCTGGGATTCTCCAGGCAAGAACACTGGAGTGGGTTGCCATTTCCTTCTCCAATGCGTGAAAGTGAAGTCGCTCAATCGTGTCCGACTCTTGGCGACCCCATAGACTGCAGCCTACCAAGCTCCTCCATCTATGGGATTTTCCAGGCAAGAGTACTGGAGTGGGGTGCCATTGCCTTGTCCAATTCCAGTATAAAGGTGGACAATTAAAAGTTTTCATGCAGAGGAAATAAAATAGAGACAATCACCTACTCTGAATTATACAATTAATTTATCAAGCAATATTTTTAAGTAGTTTAATCATACATTCTGTTTTTTTCATCAAAGCATAGCATGCTTATAGCAAAGGGCACAAATCATAACTGTGTAACTTCATGAATGTTCAGTGAGTGAACATGTTCAGAGCTAAGTGGACACCACCTCAGAATCTTAGAAGCTTCCCTTTATTCCCGCTCCAGCCACTATGTCCTCAACTGTAACCACTCTCTTAATTTCTAAAACACAGGTTACTTATTGAACACATTATACAAACAGAATATGTAGTTTGTACTTTTTGTGTCTCTGTTCTTTCAATATTGCATTTGTAAGATCATCAATATTATTGTATATTGTAGCAGTTTTTTCCCCTCATTGCTGTATATGTGCTAGTGTGCTAAGTCACTTCAGTCATGTCCAACTCTGTGCAACCCCATGGACTACAGCCCACCAGGCTCTTCTGCCCATGGGATTTTCCAGGCAAGAATATGGAGTGGGTTGCCATGCCCTTCTCCAGGGAATCTTCCCCACCCAGGGGTGGAATCCACGTCTCTTATATCTCCTGCATTAGCAGGTGGGTTCTTTACCACTGGCACCACTTGGGAAGCCCTACATGAAAACTTTCAATTGTCCAGCAACTTTCATTACTATATACTGTTCATTATTGTGTATATCACAATTAATTTATACTGCTATTGATAGTACTACTTTGAATGAAGGTACTGTGAAAACTTTGTGCATATTATTTAATGAAAATAAATATTACAAAGTATTTTTTAACATCAATAGGATGAGCCTGGACTGAAGTCTGTATTAAATATTTAAATTTTCAGAAAATATATCATTCCTGATTCTACGAGTCATTCCATATGGATATACCAAAAATATATAATTCATTAACTGTAATATCAAAGAAAATAGTGATCATTATATTTTATACAGTAAATCAGCTTTAATAATAAAATGTACATAGAGTTGAACTTGTTTTATCATAATCCGAGCTGAATGCTGAAAGCAGTATACTCTTTTGGTCTACTGATTACATTAAAATTTTGATGTCGCTAACATGATTGTTTCAATAAACTGTGATATCTGCTTCTGCCTTTTAAATCAAGGGAGAAAAAATTGAAAAATTATGCTTTTACTAGGTTTTGCCTTCCAATTCTCCCTCTTCTCATGCAATCCTATTAGGATGATCATTTTGTCTGTTGTTAAAACAATATAGTAAGAATCAGACACAAATTAGAACTGAAAATAAGATATTATATATTTTTAACAAGTACCTGTCCTTCAACACCAAAATTTTTTCCACAGCCACTTCAATAATGATAAGATTCTAGTTGATTTTAGGGGGCATCCAGTTTCACTTGTGTTATGCAGAAAGCTTGGTAATAATCACTTATCTTTACAAGAAGAGAATGTCAGACAAACTGAGAATCAATGACTTCTTAGAATAATCAAAGAACTGAAATTACAGGGAAGACCTCCACTCTGAATTCTGGAGCGACAGATAAATCTAGATATTCACAATTAAGGTCTGCTTCCTTGGAACAAAAGCCATAGAAGCCATAAACTCAGTAATTTTGAACAACGTGTGGTGCTGAGTGTTGACTAACATGAGAGTAAAAAGCTTGCAGTGTTGTGGAGACATGTTTCTATGTACTTTACTTCCAGGAAACTCATACTGGTAATCTAAGAAAGATTTTTCTTTTTACTCTTCTTAACTAAAGCTTACACTTTAAGAAGGATTTTGATAGAGTGCAATTCTGGAACTTTATCTGATCTTAAGAAAAGGAATTGCTCGATAACCCTGTATACGAGAAGCAAAAGAGACACTGATGTATAGAACAGTCTTATGGACTCTGTGGGAGAGGGAGAGGGTAGGAAGATTTGGGAGAATGGCACTGAAACATGTAAAATATCATGTATGAAACGAGATGCCAGTCCAGGTTCAATGCACGATACTGGATGCTTGGGGCTGGTGCACTGGGACGACCCAGAGGGATGGTATGGGGAGGGAGGAGGGAGGAAGGAGGAGGGTTCAGGATGGGGAACACATGTATACCTGTGGTGGATTCATTTTGATATTTGGCAAAACTAATACAATTATGTAAAGTTTAAAAATAAAATAAAATTAATTAAAAAAAAGAAAAGGAATTGCTTCTCACCACTTGTCCTGTTAGACTTCTTCACATAAGGGGAAAAGAAAACAATATAAACAAAGGGTGTGTGTGTGTTTAGTTCAGTTCAGTTCAGTCACTCAGTCACGTCCAACCCTTTATGACCCCATGAATCGCAGCAAGCCAGGCCTCCCTGTCCATCACCAACTCCCAGAGTTCACTCAAACTCATGTCCATCAAGTCAGTGATGCCATCCAGCCATCTCATGCTCTGTCATCCCCTTGTCCTCCTCCCTCAATCCCTCCCAGCATCAGAGTCTTTTCCAATGAGTCAACTCTTCTCATCAGGTGGCCAAAGTACTGGAGTTTCAGCTTGAGCATCATTCTTTACAAAGAACACCCAGGACTGGTCTCCTTTAGAATAGACTGGTTGGATCTCCTTGAAGTCCAAGGGACTCTCAAGAGTCTTCTCCAACACCACAGTTCAAAAGCATCAATTCTTCAGTGCTCAGCCTTCTTCACAGTCCAACTCTCACATCCATACATGACCCCTGGAAAAACCATAGCCTTGACTAGACGGACCTTTGTTGGCAAAGTAATGTCTCTGCTTTTCAATATGCTATCTAGGTTGGTCATAACTTTCCTTCCAAGGAGTAAGCATCTTAATTTCATGGCTGCAAGCACCATCTGCACTGATTTTGGAGCCCCCAAAAATAAAGTCTGACACTGTTTCCACTGTTTCCCCACATATTTCCCATAAAGTGATGGGACCAGATACCATGATCTTAGTTTTCTGAATGATGAGCTTTAAGCCCACTTTTTCACTCTCTTCTTTCACCTTCATCAAGAGGCTTTTTAGTTCCTCTTCACTTTCTGCCATCAGGGTGGTGTCATCTGCATATCTGAGGTTATTGATATTTCTCCTGGCAATCTTGATTCCAGCTTGTGCTTCTTCCAGCCCAGTGTTTCTCATGATGTACTCTGCATATAAGTTAAATAAGCAGGGTGACAACATACAGTCTTGACATACTGCTTTTCCTATTTGGAACCAGTCTGTTGTTCCATATCCAGTTCTAACTGTTGCTGCCTGGCCTGCATATAGGTTTCTCAAGAGGCAGGTCAGGTGGTCTGGTATTCCCATCTCTTTCAGAATTTTCCACATTTTATTGTGATCCACACAGTCAAAGGCTTTGGCATAGTCAATAAAGCAGAAAGAGATGTTTTTCTGGAACTCTCTTGCTTTCTGTGTGTACAGGAATTTTAAATAAATAAGGAAAGCTGCAGCCAGGAAAGGGAGTAGGGTACAAGAAGAAAAACAGTACATCACCAGTTCAGTTCAGTCGTGTCTGACTCTTTGTGACCCCATGGACTGCAGCATGCCAGGCCTCCCTGTTCATCACCAACTCCCGTAGTTTTCTCAAGCTGACATCCATTGGGTTGGTGATGCTATCCAACCATCTCATCTTCTGTTGTGCCCTTCTCCTCCTGCCTTCAATCTTTCCCAGCTTCAGGATCTTTTCAAATGAGTCAGATATTCACGTCAGGTGCCCAAAGTATTGGAGTTTCAGCTTTATCATCAGTTCTTCCAATGAATATTCAGGACTGCTTTCCTTTAGGTTGGACAGGTGGATCTCCTTGCTGTCCAAGGGACTCTCAAGAGTCTTCTCCAACACCACAGCTCAAAAGCATCAATTCTTTGGCTCTTAAGAGGTATAAAAACATTTGTGAAAACCATAGTCCAAAGACACAAGTACACCAGAAGAGTAAGACTTAGAAGATTATGTAACATTCCCTCCACAACACTCTGTCACTGCATTAACAAACTTCAGTATAATAATAGTATTTTACTTGATAGAGCTTCCATACTTCCATAAACAGATTCTTTTTGGTGAGAAGTACGTAGGGAAACTCCCAAGCCAAGAGAAAAATCTTTAAAAAAAAAAGGCCCTAGAGAAATTTGAAAAATTTAGTACCTATATCATAGCATATATAGCTAGATTAACATAAAATAACTGAGTACTGGATGCAACATGATCAACTTTCAACAAAATATTATAAGATATTAAGATATCACCAAAGGCAAGAAATAATACAGTCTGAAGAAATGAAGAAAGCATCAGAATTGGACCCAGATGTGACACAGATAGAATTATGAGACAGACATTATAAAAATAATTATGAAAAATATGTAAAGGACTCTAACATATGGATAATGTAAGCAGAGAGATAAAAACTCTAAGGAAAAAAACAAATCAAAGAAAATGCTAGAAATAAAAAATGGTGTAACAGAGAAAGTGTTTGATGGGTTCATCAGTAAACTGCACACAGACTGGGAATGAATATATGGACTCAACTGTAGGTCAATGAAAACTTTGCAAAATACAATTCACAGCAAAACACCCAAAGAGATCATCTAAGAACTATAGGCTAATTTTTTTTTAATGTAGCCTATACACACTCACAAAGAGTTGGACATGACTGGGCTACTCGGAGAAGGCAATGGCATCCCACTCCAGTACTCTTGCCTGGAAAGTCCCATGGAAGGAGAAGCCTGGTGGGCTGCTGTCCATGGGGTCGCAAAGAGTCAGACAGGACTCAACGACTTCCCTTTTACTTTTCACTTTCATGCATGGGAGAAGGAAATGGCAACCCACTCCAGTGTTCTTGCCTGGAGAATCCCAAGGACGGTGGAGCCTGGTGGGCTGCTGTCAATGGGGTCGCACAGAGTTGGACACGACTGAAGCGACTTAGCAGCAGCAGTAGCAGCAGAGCTACTAAGCACAGCACATACACACATGAAACATAAGAAGTAAAAGAAAGAACAAAATGGAAGAAATATTAGAAATAATGATGGTGGAGAACTTTCCAAAATTAGTGACAGACTTCAAACCACAGATTCAAGAAGCTGAGAGCATCAAACAGGAAAAATACCAAAAAAAAAAAAAAAACCCATTCCTAGGAATATCATATTCAAATTGCAGAAAATCAAAGAAAAGAAAATTCTTGAAGAGAGCCAATGGAGGATAGAGAGAAACACTTTACCCATGGAGGAGCAAGGATAAAAGCTATAGCAGAATTTTCATTTCTATGAAAGCAAGAGGAGAGTAGAGTGGTATCTTCAATATATTGAAAAGAAAAAAAAAAAAAAACAACAACAACAACCTAGAATTCCGTATTCAGTAAAATAATTCTTCAAAAGTGAAGGACAAATAAAGACAATCATGGATTATAAAAAGCTGAGGTAATTCATTTCCAGCACACCAATTTTACAAAAAATGCTAAAAGTTCTTCAGGCAGAACAAAAATGACATAGTAAGAAATTCTTCACTCCTTACACGTGGGTAGTACTTAGTGACTTCTTTCCAAGAGGACAGTATGAATATGGGGGAATAGCCATTTTACCCTAGAAAACCTTGACAAACACTGCTTCAGCCTGGTGATCAAGGTTAACATTATCATTGATAAGTCCTGTTGACAGTATGTACTTGAGGGGATGGAATGGCATCTTAGTTCTGTTGTGTCTATCTTCTCAAAATCAACAAGCCCAGTCTAACCTTGAGAAGAACATTAGGTAAATCACCATTAAGGGACACAAAATACCTGTAACCTCAAGACTGTCAAGATAGTCAAACCAATGAAATCTGAGAAACTGTTGTAATGTATACCTACTTATGGAGACATGATGATAAAGGAGTCTTGACATCAAAGTGAAATGTCATATTCTGAATGAGATACTAAAACAGAAAGAAGACATCAGTTAAAAATAGAGGCAATCTAAAGAAAGCACAGAACTTATTTAACAATAATGTATCAATATTGGTTAATAAGTTGTAAAAAATACCACACTAATGTGAGATATTAACATTACAGGAAATGGAGTAGGTCCTCTAGGGGTTGCTGAATTATCTTTCCAAATTTTCTGTAAATTATGTTATCACAAAATAAAAAATGTGCTTAAAAAAAAAGTCAAAGCAAAATAAAAAGCAATTCCAGTGGTTTTATAAGCATTAGGTTGGGCACGTTTATACTACCTCTTTTAATTTGGGAGTTGCATTATATTCCTGACTCCAGGAATAAGTAAGTTTATAAAGTTTGTAAGGAAACAAAGGAATTTTTTATCTGAAAATCTTTGGTAGAGAATCTTCACTCTTGTAAGCATAATTCTATACCTCTATTTTCTATCTAATGATACAAATAACAGAATTCAAAAAGAAGCATGTTGGGATTTCATTTTTAATCTAAAATAATGTAAAATACTTATAGCAGGCAGTGACATTATTTTATTAGAAGTACTATAGAATTAATTAATGGACTAATAATCATTGCTTTTAAATTTCTTAGAAAAAGTTGATAACAACTGTTCTACTCTGAACTTTTAAAAGTGTATAAGCTTATTCCTTGGAAGAAAATCTATGACCAACCTAGACAGGATATTTAGCCTAGACTTCCAACCTAGACTTCCCTGGTGGCTCAGATGGTAAAGCATCTGTCTACAATGCGGGAGACCTGGGTTCGATCCCTGGGTCAGGAAGTTCCCTGGAGAAAGAAAAGGCAACCCACTCCAGTACTCTTGCCTAGAAAATCCTATGGACGGAGGAGCCTGGTCCTCATGGGGTCCCAAAGAGTTGGACACGACTGAGCGACTTCACTTTCACTTTCACAGACAGGATATTAAGAAGCAGAGACATTACTTTACCAACAAAGGTCCATCTAATTAAAGCTATGGAGCTATGATTTTTCCAGTAGTCATGTATGGAAGTGAGAGTTGGACCCTAAAGAAACATGAGCGCCAAAGAATTGATGCTTTTGAAGTGTGATGTTGGAGAAGACTCTTGAGAGTCCCTTGGACAGCAAGGAGATCAAACCAGTTGATCCTAAAGAAATCAGTCCTGAATATTCATTGTAAGGACAGATGCTGAAGCTGAAGCGCCAATACTTTGGCCACCTGATGCAAAGAACTGACTCAAAAGACCCTGCTGCTGGGAAAGATTAAAGGCAGGAGGAGAAGGGGATAACAGAGGATGAGCTGATTGGATGGCATCACCAATGCGATGGACATGAGTTTGAGTAGGCTACAGGAGTTGGTTATGGACAGGGAATCCTGGTGTGCTGCAGTTCATGGGGTCACAAAGAGTCAGACACGACTGACCAACTGAACTGAACTGAAGCTTATTTAGCATCTCCTGGAGGAAATTAAAAATGCTTTAATGTATCTAAAATAGCTTTAATTTGGAGAGTACTAAACAACTATTTATCACTAAATCAGATTTTGAAATGGTGAGATAAAGAACCTTGCTTATGTGCATCTGGAAGGATTTTTTCATGAGCAAGATAGGTTAATTTGGTCCCTTGATTAGAATACCACACATAAGGTCTAGGTCTTAGATTTCATCTATATGGAGGCCAGTTTACTTTGCTGTTCAGTTTATGTATGTATGTATGTTCAGTGGCTACATCTTTGATACTGATTAGCAGGATTGGTATCTCATGGTCAGCATTATGGTAATCCTCACAAATTTTATGTGGGGTACTATTGTTTATAGATGAGGAGACTTTGTAATGTAGTGATGTACCAGAGGATACTCTGCACTCTGATTAGTGAGTATAATCATTCTCAATTGAAGTTCATTTCTTCATCCTTTTGTAAGCTGCCTCCCCAAATTTTAGAACTGGCCCAGTGCTTATGTTTCTTATGCAATATATTGGGAATAAAACTATTATGGATTGGATTATGTCTCCTTACCACCCTTACCATCCCTGACATGGCCAAGTACTAACTTCAACTACCTCAAAATGTGGTATTATGGAAATAGTGTCTTTACAGAAGTAATCCATTTAAAATGAGGACATTAGATTGGTCCCTAAACTAAATGACCACTGAACTTTAAAAAGAGAAAACGTGCACACAGAAATAGATATACACAGTAAGGAAATGATGTGAAGACAGAAGGAAAACATCAGGTGAAGGCAGAGTCAGAGACTGTACGGATGGCCACCACCAGAAACTAGGAAGAGGCAATGAAAGATTCTCCCTTCCAGGCTTCAAAAGGAGCCTGGCCACACTAAAATCTTGATTTAGAAATTCTAGCCTATGGAACTATGAGAAAATATATTTCTATTAATTTAAGCCATCCAGTTTTTGGCATTTTGTTATGGCAATTCTAGGAAATTTTTTAAAAGTCTTAAATTTTCAGGTACACTAAATATTCTTAAACTTCTATACAAATCATTTCACTCATCTTTTTACTCTGTTTGCTATAATGTGACAGAGTCCATATTAAGAATTTTTTCACATTACCCAAGCTCAATTTATACTTTTTATGTTATCAGTGTCTTCCTCCAACTGATGGCTTTTCCAGCCAGTTCTGAAGGAGCATGCATTCTTTCCCTACTGTTTCAGATATTTCTCAGCTAGTGAAATGTTGATTGCATCTTCATAGAAACTGAATTCCCAAGTTCTCTACATAGCTTTTTTAAGTGTTTACTATGCCATTATTCTGTGATGGCGCAGGAACAGCTGAGAGGAGCTACCCCGCGTCCGAGGTTGGGGGGGCGGCCGGGAGGAGCTACTCCATGCCCCTAAACCCGAGGCCAAGGGCGGCGGCGGGAAGGAGCAACCACACGTCCAAGGAGCCATGGCTACGCAGGCGCAAGAGGGCCTAGAGGAGCTATCCCACATTGAAGGTCAGGAAGGGCAGCGGTGAGGAGATACCCCTCATCCAAGGTAAGGAGCAATGGCTGCGCTTTGCTGGAGCAGCCATGAAGAGATACCCCATGCCCAAGGTAAGAGAAACCCAAGTAAGATGGTAGGTGTTGCAAGAAGGCATCAGAGGGCAAACACACTGAAACCATATTCACAGAAAACTAGTCAGTCTAATCACACTAGGACCACAGCCTTGTCTAACTCAATGAAACTAAGCCATGCCTGTGGGGCAACCCAAGACAGGGGGGTCATGGTGGAGAGATTTGACAGAATGTGGTCCACTGGAGAACAGAATCACAAACCACTTCAGTATTCTTGCCTTGAGAACCCCATGAACAGTATGAAAAGGCAAAATGATAGGATACTGAAAGAGAAACTCCCCACATCAGTAGACGCCCAATATGCTACTGGAGATCAGTGGAGAAATAACTCCAGAAAGAATGAAGGGATGGAACCAAAGCAAAAAGAATGCCCAGCTGTGGATGTGACTGGTGATAGAAGCAAGGTCCAATGCTGTAAAGAACAATATTGCATAGGAACCTGGAATGTCAGGTCCCTGAAACAAGGCAAATTGGAAGTGGTCAAACAAGAGATGGCAAGAGTGAATGTCGACATTCTAGGAATCAGCGAACTAAAATGGACTGGAATGGGTGAATTTAACTCAGCTGACCATTATATCTACTACTGCAGGCGGGAATCCCTCAGAAGAAATGGAGTGGCCATCATGGTCAACAAAAGATTCCGAAATGCAGTACTTGGATGCAATCTCACAAACGACAGAATGATCTCTGTTCATTTCCAAGGCAAACCATTCAATATCACAGTAATCCAAGTCTATGCCCCAACCATAAAGCTGAAGTTGAACGGTTCTATGAAGACCTACAAGACCTTTAAGAACTAACACCCAAAAAAGATGTCCTTTTCATTATAGGGGACTGGAATGCAAAAGTAGGAAGTCAAGAAACACCTGGAGTAACAGGCAAACTTGGCCTTGGAATATGGAATGAAGCAAGGCAAAGACTAATAGAGTTTTGCCAAGAAAATGCACTGGTCATAACAAACACCCTCTTCCAACAACACAAGAGAAGACTCTATACATGGACATCACCTGACGGTCAACACCGAAATCAGACTGATTATATTCTTTGCAGCCAAAGATGGAGAAGCTCTATACAGTCAGCAAAAACAAGACCAGGAGCTGACTGTGGCTCAGACCATGAACTCCTTATTGCCAAATTCAGACTTAAATTGAAGAAAGGAGGGAAAACCACTAGACCATTCAGGTATGACCTAAATCAAATCCCTTATGATTATACAGTGGAAGTGAGATAGATTTAAGGGCTTAGATCTTATAGATAGAGTGCCTGATGAACTATGGAATGAGGTTCGTGACATTGTACAGGAAACAGGGATCAAGACCATTCCCATAGAAAAGAAATGCAAAAAAGCAAAATGGCTGTCTGGGGAGGCCTTACAAATAGCTGTGAAAAGAAGAGAAGCGAAAAGCAAAGGAGAAAAGGAAAGATAAAAACATCTGAATGCAGAGTTCCAAAGAATAGCAAGAAGAGGTAAGAAAGTCTTCTTCAGCAATCAATGCAAAGAAATAGAGGAAAACAACAGAATGGGAAAGACTAGGGATCTCTTCAAGAAAATCAGAGATACCAAAGGAACATTTCATGCAAAGATGGGCTAGATAAAGGACAGAAATGGTATGGACCTAGCAGAAGCAGAAGATATTAAGATGAGATGGCAAGAATACACAGAAGAACTGTACAAAAAGATCTTCACAACCCAGATAATCACGATGGTGTGATCACTGGCCTAGAGCCAGACATCCTGGAATGTGAAGTCACGTGGGCCTTAGAAAGCATTACTACGAACAAAGCTAGTGGAGGTGATGGAATTCCAGTTGAGCTATTCCAAATCCTGAAAGATAATGCTGTGAAAGTGCTGCACTCAATATGCCAGCAAATTTGGAAAACTCAGCAGTGGCCACAGGACTGGAAAAGGTCAGTTTTCATTCCAATCCCAAAGAAAGGCAATGCCAAAGAATGCTCAAACTACCGCACAATTGCGCTCATCTCACATGCTAGTAAAGTAATGCTCAGAATTCTCCAAGCCAGGCTTAAGCAATATGTGAACCGTGAACTTCCTGATGTTCAAGCTGGTTTTAGAAAAGACAGAGGAACCAGAGATCAAATTGCCAACATCCGCTGGATCAGGGAAAAAGCAAGAGAGTTCCAGAAAAACATCTATTTCTGCTTTATTGACTCTGCCAAAGCCTTTGACTGTGTGGATCACAATATACTGTGGAAAATTCTGAAAGAGATGGGAATACCAGACCACCTGATCTGCTTCTTGAGAAATTTGTATGCAGGTCAGGACGCAACAGTTAGAACTGGACATGGAACAACAGACTGGTTCCAAATAGGAAAAGGAGTATGTCAAGGCTGTATATTGTCACCCTGTTTATTTAACTTCTATGCAGAGTACATCATGAGAAACGCTGGACTGGGAGAAACACAAGTTGGAATCAAGATTGCCAGGAGAAATATCAATAACCTCATATATGCAGATGACACCACTCTTATGGCAGAAAGTGAAGAGGAACTCAAAAGCCTCTTGATGAAAGTGAAAGAGGATAGTGAAAAAGTTGGCTTAAAGCTCAACATTCAGGAAACGAAAATCATGGCATCCGGTCCCACAACTTCATGGGAAATATATGGGGAAACAGTGGAAACAGTGTCAGACTTTATTTTTCTGGGCTCAAAAATCACTACAGATGGTGACTGCAGCCATGAAATTAAAAGACGCTTACTCCTTGGAAGGAAAGTTATGACCAACCTAGGTAGCATATTCAAAAGCAGAGACATTACTTTGCCAACAAAGGTCCGTCTAGTCAAGGCTATGGTTTTTCCTGTGGTCATGTATCGATGTGAGAGTTGGACTGTGAAGAAGGCTGAGTACCGAAGAAGTGATGCTTTTGAACTGTGGTGTTGGAGAAGACTCTTGAGAGTCCCTTGGACTTCAAGGAGATCCAACCAGTCCATTCTGAAGGAGATCAGCCCTGGGATTTCTTTGGAATGAATGATGCTAAAGCTAAAACTCCAGTACTTTGGCCACCTCATGAGAAGAGTTGATTCACTGGAAAAGACTCTGATGCTGGGAGGAATTGGTGGCAGGAGGAGAAGGGGACGACAGAGGATGAGATGGCTGGATGGCATCACTGACTCGATGGACGTGTCAGTGAACTCCGGGAGTTGGTGATGGACAGGGAGGCCTGGTGTGCTGCAATTCATGGAGTCGCAAAGCATCGGACACGACTGAACGACTGGTCTGCTCTGATCTGATGCCATTATTCTACACCTATCTTGTTTTCCCGGTTCTTACGTAGTTCTATATCCTACCTTTGCAAAGCTTTAGTTAAATAATTAAATAATATTACTGAAGAACACAGTAATATTGGGATGATTGGTATCTTGCTTCATCACAATGTAGGCGTGTGTACACACACCAAAGTGTATATATATATATCTGTGCTTCCATACAAGCATGGAATACACCACATATGTATTCTTCTAATATTTTTTCTTTAATTATTAATAATGTTAGTTCAAATTCTCCAGTTATACACATCAAGGGGAAGTAGCAGAGAAGTTTGTGGTATATCAGAAATCCTCATGATGCTACATATTTGCTGCAGTATATCTACATATGAATATTTCAAAGTTAAGTCTGAAAAGTTTCTTACTTTCATATACTATAGATAAGTCGGTTGACAAAGATTTAATGTATTTTAAGAAATGAACTGCTTTCTTATCAAGAAGGATTTTTTCTCCAAAATTTAATGAAATATAGCATAGCAGCTTACTTCAAGATTTGTTATAATAAGCATCCTAACAAGTGAATTATCAGACTTGAAATTTGTATAGTTAGGTTGATTAGTTATTTCACTGATATATATATCCTGAATTTAAATCTTTTGTTTTACATTTTACTTTGAGAAGTTATGTTGAAGTGATTTCTAACACTTTTATCACTTGTGTTTTAAGTTCCCATAAATTTCTTAAGATCCTAACTGACAGTGGTTAATGGAGTGGCTAAAGGTAAGATACTTCTACAGCTTTTTCAGTTAAGGCCATTTAAAAACAAAATATATCATTATAGCAAGAATATTCTATTATGTTCTATCAAAGAGAGTTCATATAATTTTCATTTTTAACAACATAAAAAATACTACATGCGAATCTCTTATCCACTAATAATCATAATTTGATACTTGTGCTGTACATCACTCTAATTACAACCATATCTTTTATGCTAAAGACAGCCTCAAACTATGGGTAAGAGGAAGAATTTTTTTTTTTTTCGTGAGAGGGTTTAATTACGTAGTCTCAGAATTGTCTTTGTTGGTTAGTATTTGCCTTCCTTTCAAAACAGAATACTCCAATCTATTATGTAATCATTCTACCTGCTATTTTCTCTCTAATTTCACATATTCATTTAAAAGCTTTATAAATAACTATTTTTGTGATGCATCTGCATTTTTCTTTCTTTAAAGTTGCATGATTTATTTTTAAGTGCTTTCTTTTCTAACCTCCACCATTAGTAAGAAGTGTACAACTCATAAAACACATGAAAATGTAAAACACATGAGTTTTTACAAGATAAAGTTATGGAAATTCATAGATCAGAGGATGAAGAATGAAGTCTCTACCCTTTATCTGACAGTTACTGCTTTGAATTGTACCATTTAGTTTCATATATGGGTTAGATAATCTATGAGTACTACAATTGTATTCTTTTTACCATAAGTCACCTAGAACCAGACATCCTGGAACGTGTATCACTAAAACAAAGCTAGTGCAGATGATGGAATTCCAGTTGCAAAACCTGAAAGGTGGTGCTATGAAAGTGCTGCACTCAATGTGCCAGCAAATTTGGAAAACTCAGGAGTGGCCAAGAACTGGAAAAGGTCAGTTTTCATTCCAATCACAAAGAAAGGCAATGCCAAAGAATGCTCAAACTATAGCACAATTGCACTCATCTTATATGCTAGTAAAGTAAAGCTTAAAATTCTCCAAACCAGGCTTCAGAAATACATGATCTGTGAATTTCCAGATGTTCAAGCTGGTTTTAGAAAAGGCAGAGGAACCAGAGATCAAACTGACATCTACTGGGTCATCGAAAAGCAAGAGAGTTCCTCAAAAACATTTATCTCTGCTTTATTGACTATGCCAAAGCCTTTGATTGTGTGGCTTACAATAAACTGTGGAAAATTCTTAAAGAGATGGGAATATGAGACCACCTGACCTATGTCTTGAGAAATCTGTGCAGGCCAGGAAGCAACAGTTAGAACTGGACACAGAACAGCAGACAGTTCCAAATAGGAAAAGGAGTATGTCAAGGCTGTATATTGTCACTCTACTTATTTAACATATATGAGAAACGCTGGGCTGGAAGAAGCACAAGCTGGAATCAAGACTGCCGGGAGAAATATCAATAACCTCAAATATGCAGATGACACCACCCTTATGGCAGAAAGTGAAGAACTAAAGAGCCCCTTGATGAAAGTGAAAGAGGTGAGTGAAAAATTTGGCTTAAAGCTCAACATTCAGAAAACTAAGATCATGGCATCTGGATTGGAATGAAAACTGACCTTTTCCAGTCCTGTGGCCACTGCTTAGTTTTCCTAATTTGCTGGCATATTGAGTGCAGCACTTTCACAGCATCATCTTTCAGGATTTGAAATAGCTCAACTGGAATTCCATCACCTCCACTAGCTTTGTTCGTAGTGACGCTTCCTAAGGCCCACTTGAATTCACATTCCAGGATGTCTGGCTCTAGGTGAGTGATCACACCTTTGTGATTATCTTGGTCAGGAAGATCTTTTTTGTACAGTTCTGTGTATTCTTGCCACCTCTTCTTAGTATCTTCTGTTTCTGTTAGGTCCATACCATTTCTGTCCTTTATAGAGCCCATCTTTGCATGAAATGTTCCCTTGGTATCTCTAGTTTTCTTGAAGAGATCCCTAGTCTTTCCCATTCTGTTGTTTTCCTCGATTTCTTTGCATTGATCGCTGAGGAAGGCTTTCTTATCCCTCCTTGCTATTCTTTGGAACTCTGCATTCAGATGCTCATATCTTTCCTTTTCTCTTTGCTTTTCACTTCTCTTCTTTTCACAGCTACTTGTAAGGCCTCCCCAGACAGCCATTTTGCTTTTCTGCATTTCTTTTCCATGGGGATGGTCTTGATCCCTGTCTCCTGTACAATGTCATGAACCTCTGTCCATAGTTCATCAGGCACTCTGTCTATCAGGTCTAGTCCCTTAAATCTGTTTCTCACTTCCACTGTATAATCATAAGGGATTTGATTTAGGACATACCTGAAAGGTCTAGTAGTTTCCCCTACTTTCTTCAATTTAAGTCTGAATTTAGCAATATGGTATTCATGATCTGAGCCACAGTCAGCTCCTGGTGCATTCTCTTGGCAAAACTCTATTAGCCTTTGTCCTGCTTCATTCCATATTCCAAGGCCAAATATTCCTGTTACCCCCAGGTGTTTCTTGACTTCCTATTTTTGCATTCCACTCTCCTATAATGAAAAGGACATCTTTTTTGGTTGTTAGTTCTAAAAGGTCTTGTAGGTCTTCATAGAACTGTTCAACTTCAGCTTCTTCAGCGTTACTGGTTGGGGCATAGTTGGAAAAGAACAGAGATCATTCTGTTGTTTTTGAGATTGCATCCAAATACTGCATTTCGGACTCTTTTGTTGACCATGATGGCTAGCCACTCCATTTCTTCTAAGGGATTCCTGTCCACAGTAGTAGATATAACAGTCATCTGAGTTAAATTCACCCATTCCAGTCCATTTCAGTTTGCTGATTCCTAGAATATCGATGTTCAGTCTTGCCATCTCCTGTATGACTACTTTCAGTTTGCCTTGATTCATGTACCTTACATTCCAGGTTCCTATGCAATATTGCTCTTCACACCGTCAGACCTTGCTTCTATCACCAGTCACATGCACAACTGGGTATTGCTTTTGCTTTGGCTCTATCCCTTCATTCTTTCTGGAGTTATTTATCCACTGATCTCCAGTAGCATATTGGGCACCTACCGACCTGGGGAGTTCCTCTTTCCGTATTCTATCATTTTGCCTTTTCACACCATTCATGGGGTTCTCAAAGCAAGAATACTGAAGTGGTTTGCCATTCCCTTTTCCAGTGGACCACATTCTGTCAGACCTCTCCACCATGACCAGCCCATCTTGGGTGGCCCCACAAGGCATGGCTTAGTTTCATTTAGTTAGACAAGGCTGTGGTCCATGTGATCAGATTGATTAGTTTTCTGTGAATATGGTTTCAGTGTGTCTGCCCTCAGATTTATCAATTGTAAGATTTTTAAAAATTATAATTTATATATTTTAAATACATTAAAACTGTTAACATCTATATTGTTTTTAATAAATGTTACATTATTATCAGTAATTTACAAGTGTGTGTTACTACATGTTTAAAGATATAATTTTTGGAAAGATGTAGCAGATTTTTATCTTACATGCTATGAAGCTTTAGGTAAGTTATGTAAAGTCTGTTAATCACAATTTTCTCACCAGTCACAAGGAGATTATAATTTAGGCAGAAAATACCCATTAAATACTTGCTATCTTTATGAGCTTTTCTAGATGCTGAGGATAGTTTTTAATAAAATCAGCAAATCTCTGCAGTCCTGGAGTTTACATTCCAGAATACAGTAAAATGGTTGAAAGCAAATAACAAAAATATATAAACATCTAGGAATTATATATGCAATGGAAATGAATAAAGTGTATGCAGTTAGAAATTTAGATGGCAAGATGCTACTTAAATTGAGGATGATTGTTAAGACTCCCCCTCCTGCCCTCCTCTGGTGACAGTTGAGCAGCAACCAAAATTAAGAGAGAGAGGGAATCAAGAAAGTATCTGAAGGTGAAAAGAGAAAGTGATTCAGTCATGTCTGACTCTTTGTGACCCCATGGTCTACACAGTCCATGAAATTCTCTAGGCCAGAATACTGGAGTGGGTAGCCTTTTCCTTCTCCAGGGGTTCTTCCTGACTCAGGAATCTAACTGGGAGAGGGAAGCAGTAAATGCAAAGTTCCTGAGGAGCAGGTTGATTTCTGCAAACTACAGCCAACAAATTGTTGTCAGGGAAGACATTTTTCTCTACCTTTCTAGGTTCTCCTGACTGATTTAAAAATTAAATTGACATTAGACATATTAACAGGGGAAAATCAGATAAAAGTTTAGTACCAAATATACACGAGAGAGATCCAGGAAAACTGAGTAACTCACCAAAATAGCAGAAATCTTCACCTTAAATACTATCTTCAAGTAGAGACAAAGAGGATGTTTGGAGTGGTGGTTTAGGACATCAAAGTGGAATAAGGCAATTCACATGAAGATGGTAAAGCAAATATTTGGTGTACAATCATTTGCTGGGCCATGCAGAGACAATAGGATATACAGTGGTTTCTAAACCAGAGATTCCCCTACCCCATATTCTTTATAGATCTCTCTGGTGATGGCTTTTTTCTAGGAAGAGGCTGTTTATCCAAAAAAAAAAAAAAAAAAGAAATTTTAGGCAGTTAAGGAGAAGGTACATTTTTTTTTTTTTTTTTTCTTTTTGGGGTCTTGATTGTTTTTAGCTTGAAATAATCCGCCCACCAAAGAGCTAATCTAGGCTGGCAAATTTTGCTCTCCTGTACTATTATGGCTCCAGCTGGGTGAACAAGGATGAGAATGGAAGTAATTGGGTCCTCCATCCTTGATGTATGATCACCCTGGCCTGTCTTCAGCAAGAATCCTTTTAAATTGTTTTAACCAGAATTCCTCTTTTTAGTATCTCCTCTAAGTAATTTTCTATCCACAGACCTCCTCACCCAACTTTTTGGCTATAAATCCTCGCTCGTCCTTATCTGTATGTGAAGTTGAACCTGATCTCTCTTCTCTATTACAATATTACTTCTGAACATTTGAATTAATATTTTTCACTAATACTCATAACCTAAGTATAAATAAATTCCTTCCTGTATTATTAAAAGCTTTTAAATGTAATGTACATAATGGTATCTGAAGTGTAGTTATGGAAAGCAAATTTATTCAAAAAACTTTCTCCATTGAAAACAAATGAAATATTTATTTAAAAAAAAGAAAAAGAAACCTTTATGGAAACATCAAAATCCTGATGAACTTAGTAAAGAATTACCTGGTCCAAATCTTAGTGAAACAAAAGAGCTCAGAAAAATAAAGGGAGAGTTATAACAGATGTTTTTCCCTTGAGTATATTTTATACTTCAGCCTAAACAGACTGCAAACTTGAAATCTGGCTAGAAAGGAGACACTCTTCCCACTCCACATTTACATTAACAAGTAAAGAAAATCAATGAGCCAATTAAAAATTATATAAAAAATAAAACGACTATGCTTAACACAAAACAAAAAAAGCAGCACAAGATCATTTGTGTAGTGAAGAGGGAAGAAAAGAAAGAAAGGGGAAATTACTAAAATTACTACTACTTACTATGCATAGGTTTCATTGAAAAGTGAGTTTTTCTTTAGCTTTGAGGCCTTTCCCTTAGCCTACCACTGCTTTTCCTCCCTGCCTTTATTTTTTTTCCCCCCAGAACACTAGAACAACTAAATTCACAGCTACTCTGAGAGAAAACAGTTCTATGAGCAAATAGGATATGAAAATACTGCCCATTTTTATTTCCTACAGATAAAAAATGCAAGTATGCACATTAAAAGCCCTGAGAAATGAAACTAATATTTTAAACTTATTTTACCCTTCAACTCTTTTTCTTAACACATTACTGACTGAGGGCTTTTAGCAGAAACTAACACCCGGGACTGGAGATTTGTTCTGTAAGTGAATATTGAAACATCTCTCCTCAGTAAGTTGATTTACTATACATATATTAATAGCTTCTAAAAAAATATGATCTCTGTGAGTTGCAGGTACAGAAAATATGTATTAATATTTTTTTTATCCTTTGTGGTCTTTATCGTACTTATAGAAATTAAATTAAAATATCAAATCAAAACAATGAATTTAAACTCCCAGAACACAGAGTGGTAACTAGGTGCTCAATATATATTTGTTTATGGAACTTTATGAATCAGGTCGCTTACACAAATATGAAGTCATGCATAGTACAAGACCATTTTATGTTTGCTCTGTTAACTTTCCCGTCACCTTTGCTTTTCTCACAAAATCTGAATTTTCTCACAGCATCGCTATTTGTACATATGTCACCAGCACAGCTCACTGGAGACCTCAGGAAAAAAGTAAAATGGAATCTAGACAATAAGGTCTAACCTCTTGTGCTCTGTCCTGTGTCACTTGCTCACAGAGTGCCACGTGTAGAGGTCTGGCACCAGTCAGCAGAGTCCCTCCTGTAAGACAGCTGCGCAGACACTTCACGTTTCGCCTTGTGCTGAAGCTCCTGCAGGACGCTTGGATTCAAGATGGTGGTGATCCAAGCGCAGATGCGCTGCACCTGCACTACGATCTGGAACCACATGAACTGCGAGCTGTGCCCGCTCCGTGAGAACTCCGCTCTGCACCCCTCCCCCGCGACCCCCAACCTCCCTCCTGTTAGGAGAGCGTGGTCATCAGTATCGAACTCGCACGCACCTGTTCATTTTCTGCTCCAAAAACCGAACTTGGTCTTGTTTTTTGCTTCAGAGCCCAGTTCAAAGAACCCTGGAAAGGAGGACACTTGTTGGGGTGGGAGTCGAAAGGGTAGGTGACATATATTCTGTCACTTTACTTACTGGTGACAGGTCTTCAGCAGTCACTGAGCCAGCTCTCTAGGCGATCTTAGGATAACATTGCACATGTTTTCCTTGTGAACAATCAATGTAGAAGGTTAACTTGTTTTAAAAAAATTACTTTTTTCCAAACTCTTTTAGTATATTGATCTAACAGACTAGATAATAGTGATGAGAAAACTGCTAAATAGAAGGAAGAGATGTGTGTTCTCTGAAAAATTCAAAAAAGTAGTAGTATGGATGATATCAGGGAAGTGTCCATACTAACCGTGATTTTTGAACATGTGTATTAATAAAAACATGTGTATTAATAAAGTGTACATTAAGAGAAAAGAACTTCCCACATGGCACTAGCTGTAAAGAACTCCTCGGCCAATGTAGGAGACATAAGAGAGGCAGTTCAGTTCCTGCCTTGGGAAGACGCCCTGGAGAAGGGCAAGACAACCCAATTCAGTATTCTTGCCTGGAGAATCCCATAGACAGAGGAGCCTGGTGCGCTACTGTCCTTAGGGTCTCAGAGTCAGAGAAGACTGAAGTGACTTAGCATGCTTGCATTAAGGAAATGTGTATTATTAAACATATGTGTTAAGAGATAAAAAGAACAAAAAAAGCAGAACAAAGGGTGGAAAGAAGAAGAGAAAATGGTGACATTAGTAATTCTGAGAAGTGCTTTTTAATATATTAGTATTTGTTTTTTTATTTATTTTAATTGGAGGTTAATTACTTTACAATATTGTATTAGTTTTGCCATACATCAACATGAATCCGCCACATGTATACAGGTGTTCCCCATCCCAAACCCCCCTCCCTCCTTTTGTTATTTTATCAAAAATTATACACACACACAGAGTTTATGTATGACCATGATTCAGTGATGATGTTAAGACTTGGAAGGCTTGGATGATTTTCAACGTTCCAGACTAGTATGTAGCACTTGTGAAGGTCTATGCATAGTACTTTTTGAGTCCAGGGCAGGCATTAATGCATATTAGTGCATTTCTTTGCCTCTGGAAGCTCAGCTGGTAAAGAATCCTCTTGTGATGCAGGAGACCCCTGTTTGATTCCTGGGTTGGGAGATCCCCTGAAGAAGGGATAGGTTACCCACTCCAGTATTATTGTTTGGAGAATTCCACGGACAGAGGAGCCTGGCAGGCTACATATAGCCCATTGGGTGGCAAAGAGTCCAACCTGACTGAGCAATTTTTACTTTCACTTGTTTGCTTATATATATGTGTCCTTTCGGTAATTACATTGCACTATGATCATATTTGTATGGATGTGATAGTTGGACTGTGAAGAAAGCTGAGCGCCGAAGAATTGGTGCTTTTGAACTGTGGTGTTGGAGAAGACTCTTGAGAGTCCCTTGGACTGCAAGGAGATCCAACCAGGCCATTCTAAAGGAGATCAGCCCTGGGATTTCTTTGGAAGGAATGATGCTAAAGCTGAAACTCCAGTACTTTGGCCACCTCATGTGAAGAGGTCACTCATTGGAAAAACTCTGATGCTGGGAGGGATTGGGGGCAGGAGGAAAAGGGGACGACAGAGGATGAGATGGCTGGATGGCATCACTGACTCGATGGACGTGAGTCTGAGTGAACTCTGGGAATTGGTGATGGACAGGGAGGCCTAGCATGCTGCGATTCATGGGGTCGCAAAGCGTTGAACACGACTGAGCGACTGAACTGAACTGAACTGACCTGATAATCATATTTATGGGAATGTTGGGGCCAGAGCCACATGGGCTCACTTGAGCCAAGAAAGGTTAACTCTCCAATTTGTATGTACTCATTTTTATGCTTTGTACTATAAATGGCATTATGATGCTTATAAGGAAGTTTAAATATATGATTTTTGTCAGTAATGACACCTGCGGTGCATTTTTCCATTTGAATCAAATATTGGGTTTTGCCATTCTGCCCTGTGTTTTGCCATCATTATTATTATTGTTATTATTTTCATCATTATCATTACATTTTTAAATTTCAAAGCCACATGTCCACCAATAAATATAGTTCTTTTTTTTATGATTTTGGCTTTATGGATAGAAATTGGGTATGTGAAAATACTGCAATTCTTTATCCAAGAAGTGTAAGTTTTAATTTGATATGAACTCATTTTGTTCTTGAGTTAATCTCTTTCTCTATGACTATGCTGGTTTATATGATATACCCTGAAATTATACTAAGTAGTGAAATGTATTGTCTACATTTCTCAAGTGAGTGAAGATATATTTTCATGTACTCAAATAGATTCAAGACATTTTGATTTATTAAATTTATTCATGTCTCTCAAAATTATCTGTAGAATTTGAGTGTTTTTCTAATAAGCAGTGTTGTTTAAGACATAAGTGAATGTTTCATAGTTTTTTTTTTTTAACTCAACAAAAGTTCGCTTTTATTGAATTTGATGTAATGGTCTAGCTTATTTTCCTCATTTGTCTTATATTGAGCAATGCTTCTTTTGAGTATATGCAGTTTGCAAAGTGTGTGTTCAATTTGTTTTTATCAGTAGCAAAAGTAGCAGGAGGTCTCTGTCCACCTCAATAGAATTTTCATTGCAGTTTGCTCTTAAGTTAAACACTAATAACAACTAAACAAAACACTCTGTCTTTGAGGGGATAATGAAAATCTGGATGCTGTATTAAATAATGTAATTTCAGTCCTTATTGTCCCAGGTTGTTAACAAAACATGATTTGTACCTACAGCAAATATCCTTTCCCTAAAGAACTTACTGTGAAAGTAAAGGTTTAGGTAGTTTCACTGTGTCACCATTCTCTATTCTTTATCATTCTTTTTCCTTCAAAACTAGAATCTTGTCTTTGAACTGATACTTTGTGGGTTTTAATATATTGATATTCATCTGTTGTGCTGAATAGGACCTGCATATCAGTGAATAAGCTAAATCGCTCTTTTTTGGGGGCACTAAATCATAACAGTTTGAATTTTCAAAATGTCATATTGATTTTTTTTTGTTCATGTTGTAGGTGTCAAACACTGGGGCTTTAGATTTAATTTTTAAGTGATATGAATCCTAGAATGAGAAGTAGAATCTTCAATTTCCCCTGAAGGCATTTTTCAGTTAGTCTAAAAAAATCTGCACAGGGTCATTTAAAAATATTTAAGATATACGTTTTTCAGTACTTTGTGCTAATCAATATATTATTTTATCCTTCACCAGAGTCAGAACAAATTTCTTTCTGCAATGCTATTTATAGAACATTTATGATGTTGTGTGAGATACAAAATAAAGACACATTTCTGCAAAATGTTACCTCTCTCATCACCACCAAAGATGTTCCACATACACACACTTATGCACGCACAATTTTAAACAAAAAATCTGGAACATATTATTAAATAAATGCAATATTCATCAATAAATACCTAAGGTCATAACATGCATTTAAAATTTACTGAATCCAATATTTTCATATAGCTTGACTGTTGCATATTTTCTAACCCAAGTCCTGATAACATAGTTTCATCCTAAAATGTTGTTCCAGGTATTAGGAAACTATTAAATGTTTTGAAATTCATGATAACAGGATAATATCTGTATATATTATAGCACCTAAATATTGCCTTAAGTGTTATAGGTGATCAACATATATTGCTGAAAAAATGAATAAAAAGAATAATCAGATGTCAGCTTTGCTTCATGAAGACTGATCTTGCGATAATGTGTACAATGTAGTGGAAAGGAGAATAGTAGAAGCACTGAAGTTGGACAGAAAGTTATTACAACATTTAAGATAGATGCTATGAGATCACTATAACAAGTGCCTTGCTTACTCTTAATGCAATGTCTGCTCCATTAATATGCATAGCTTCAAAACTACATTAATAATGCAGATTCAATTTATTTCATGAGGTTTAGTCTCTGTACTCATAGATTAATACACACATTTGGTATTTTGTTCTGTTACCTCAGGTATAGTTTGTTGGGGACATTGAGTTCATATATCATTTCAGTTATTTTAAACTTCTCCATTAATACCACCAATGAGCCATTCCTAATGCTGGAGACAAAAACAAGATCACCAAAGAACATTTACTCAATCACTGTCAAAACCATTTTTACTGGAACTCCTTTTTGCTTCAATAGACAGGTGAGGCAACCCTAAGTAAATACTAAGTGACAGGTTAATATGGAAAAATTGGAGGCAAAGTAGAGTGAAAAAATTGCCAAAGTACAAGATTAAGCCAGACTACTTTTTTATGTTACTTGATTCCCCTGTTCTAGAAATCTTTTCATATCAGTCTGTTGAAATCACATTCTTACTTTAAAATTCAGCTCAAATTCTGCCTGCTTTAAGGTTTATGTTCAAATATCTTCTATTGCAATGTACATTTCCCTTAACTTTTGATGAACTTAAAGAAGTCTTTATTGATCACCTACTGTTAGTCAGTTACTATTCCACATGGTAGATATATAGTAGTGAACAAAATAGACCAAGAATCTGCTATCAAGGCACTCAAGTTCTAGCAAGAAAGGCAGACAATAACAAGGAAATAAAGTTTGGCAAGTAGTACTAAGAGGTATGGAGGGGAAAAAAAAATAAAAGCAGAGTAAATGGGTAAAGCTTGTTATAAAAGTCATGCTTGTTTATGTGATAATCATGTGGGTTTATGTCAGCAACAACATGATCAAATTGTAATAAAACGTCTGTAATTTTGATATTTAACTGGTAACAGCTTTAAGTCTCACACCCCTTTCCCTCGTTCTGCTCCACATGTGGGCAAACCAATGACATAGTGTAGATGTTCTTTCCTTTGGCACCAGTGGGGGTTTCAAATCATGCCCCTGCCAAAATCTAGAAATTCCATCCCTTAGCCACCATAAAACCCCAAGATCCTCTTTTTTCCCCTGCTCTGTGAAGCCATTTTTGGGCCAGCTTGAGAGGACATATCTCATCTCCCCAGAAAACTTCATTCCTTTTGTGTGTGACATCATCAGTGTTGACAAAACAAACTTCCAGTGGGGTCTGTAGTGATTTTGTAGAATGGTTGCACCACTTGAAGATATGCATGAGGTAAAATATGAACAAAGTTCCAGAAGTATGACATGTCCTGATATTTGAGTGAATTTTAGTTCAGTCTTATAGGAATAAACATTATGAAGTGTAAACTGGTGCAAGATGAGATTAGAGAGGAAGACATGTAGTACATGACTATGTTATGACATTTATTTATTGGGAAACTTAGAGCAAGGTTGATGAGAGATTTGGAGTCTGAGAAACCTAGAACATAATCCTAAATTAGTGACATAGGGAGAGCCAACTAAGCTTAAAAGCTTTAGTTTGTTTTTAACAAGTTATGTTTCATCCAAGCTTGTGTTCATGCTGTCTGGGTGAATTTCACCACAATACTGTCAGGGTCATTTTCCAAAATGCACATATTTGATACAAATATCTTGTTTATACCAGTCAAATAACTATTTGATAGCTTTCAGGACATTCAAGCACTAAATAGTTCTTACCTGACTATATTCCTTCTTATCTTTCCCCTGATACTTTATTGACTTGAATCATAATAAAACATTTACATCTTAGAATGTGTCACGTTCTCTCACAAAATCAGTGCCGATGCACCACAGGATTCTTTGCTGAAATTCCCTTTTTAACTTGCTTTAATATTTAAACAGCCTTTATTTGTTCATGTCACTGCTACATTTACCTTTTTTCCCTTGGAATTCTTTCTAGACTACTCCACTCAGTCAGAGTGGCTCCTCCTTTATGCTGATATATGATTTTGTATCATATTATTTTTCATACTATATTACAATGGATCATCTTTTGCATTAAGTACCTAAATTCTTTTTAAAACTATGATTTTTTTTTATCTTTCTTTGTTCCTGGAGCCTGACATAAAATAAGTGGTTTAAAAAGTTTTGATAAATGAATGAATGGATGAATAAACAATTCTGAAGTTACAAAATCAGATTTTGTTAGCAACAGCATATGAAAAATGAAAGACCCATAGAAAAAGCTTTTCTTTTGAGTGTGTCTGGAGTGAAGCAGTGCAGTGATCAGCTTAGATAGCATTCTCTTTTAATCATATCAGATGGAGTATTTGGAAAATTGAAGCTGTGGCTCAAAGAGGAGGTTGAGTACATGACACATGATTTTGACACTCAAAGCTCTATACATATTTGATATTTGAGGAATAGTTGAAAATATCTGGATGGGAGATAGAGTGAGCCTCAGAAATATAGGTATTTCCATAGAAGTAAGTATTATCTAGTAAATATGACTGAGAAGAAATAGTATTATTTTATGTGTGATTATTACTTTATTGCTTATTTCTTCACCAAACTATACAAGGGCTCTCCCATGTCTGGACTAGGTCAGGCAGAGGGTAGAATTCACAATAAGTATTTGTGGAAAGAATAAGCTTCAGAGAATTGGGAAGAAAACCAAGAGATAGATCATCTTGTTGTAGGAACCAAGTTTTATCTGCTGAGAGTTTATTTTAATGGTAATTTAGTTGATAGGGGTGCTTATCTAAACCCCACTATCTAAACCCCCAGGCTTCTCTGTCTTCATAGATGCAGTGATTGTCCACAGTGATTTTGGAGCCCAAGAAAATAAAGTCTGTCACTACTTCTACTTTTTCCCTTCTATTTTCCATAAAGTAATGGGACTGAATGCTACAATCTTCATCTTTTGAATGTTGAGTACCAGCCTTTTTGCTCTCTTCTTTGACCCTCATAAAGAGGTGATGCTGGTGATAAAGAATCTGCCTGCAATGTGAGAGACAGGAGACACAGGTTGGATCCTTGGGTTGGGAAGATCCCACAGAGGAGAAAATATCAACCTAATTCTAGTATTCTTCCCTGGGAAAACACATGGACAAAAGAGCCTGGTGCACTACAGTCCATGGGATCACAAAGAGTCAGACATGACTAAATATGCACACCTTAAAGAGGGTTTTAGTTCCTCTTCACTTTCTGCCATTACAGTGATATCATATGCATATCTGAGGTTGTTGATATTTCCCCCAACAATCTTGATTCCAGCTTGTGATTCATCCAGACTGGCATTTTGCTTGATGTACTCTACATAGATGTTAAATAAGCAGGGTGAACACTATACAGTTTTCTCATTCTCCTTTCCTAATTTTGAGCCAGTCTGTTCCATCTCCAGTTATAACAGTTGCTTCTTGACTCATATACAGGTTTCTCAGGAGATAGGTAAGATAGTCTGGTATTCCCACCTCTTTAAGAATTTTCCACAGATTGTTGTGATCCACACAGTCAAAGGCATTATGGAGTCAATGAAGCAGAAATAGATGTATTTTTGGAATTTTATTGCTTTCTCTATGATCCAACAAATGGTTTGGCAGTTTGATCTCTTGCTCCTCTGCCTTTTCTAAACCTACCTTATACATCTGGAAGTTTTTGGTTCATGTATTGCTAAAACCTAGCTTGAAAGATTTTGAGCATTATCTTGCTAGCATGTAAAATGAGCACAATTGTATAGTAGTTTGAACATTTTTTGGCATTGCCCTTCTTTGGGATTGGAATAAAAACTGACCTTTTCCAGTCCTGTGGCCACTACAGAGTTTTCCAAATTTACTGACATTTTGAGTACAGCACTTTAACAGCATCATCTTATAGGTTTTGAAATCACCCTGCCGGGATTCCATCACCTCCACTAGCTTTGTTCATAGTAATGCTTCCTAAAGGCCCACTAGACTTCACATTCCAGGATGCCTAGCTCTAGGTGAGTGACCACACCATCATGGTTACTCAGGTCATTAAGACCTTTTTTGTATAGTTCTTCTATGTATCCTTTCACCTCTTCATAATCTCTTCTGCTTCTGTTACATCCTAAACATTTCTGTCCTTTATCATGCCCATCTTTGCATGAAATGTTCCCTTGATATCTCCAATTTTCTTGAAGAAATCTTTATTTTTCCCATTCTATTGCTTTCCTCTATTTCTTTGCATTGTTCACTTCAGGGGGCTTTTGTCTCACCTTACTATTCTCTGAAACTATGCAATCAGTTGGGTATATCTTTCTCTTTCCCCCTTGCCTTTTGCTTCTCTTCTTTTCTCATCTATTTGCAAAGCTTTCACAGACAACCACTTTGACTTCTTGCATTTTTTTTCCCTTTGGGTTGGCTTTGGTCACTGGCTCCTGTACAATATTATGAATATCTGTCCAAAGTTCTTCAGGCACTGTATCCACCAGATCTAATCTCTTGAATGTGTTAGTCACATCCACTGTGTATTCATAAGGGATTTGATTTAGGTCATACCTGAATGACCTAAATAGTGGTTTCCCCTACTTTCTTCAATTTAAGTCTGAATTTGGCAATAAGGAGTTCATGATCTGAGCCACAGTAAGCTCCTGATCTTGTTTTTGCTGACTGTATAGAGCTTCTCCATGTTCGGCTGCAAAGAATATAATCAATATGATTTCAGTATTGACCATCTGGTGATATCCATGTGTAGAATTGTCTTGGGTTTTTGAAAAAAAAAAAGGTGCTTGCTATGACCAGCATGTTCTCTTGGAAAACTCTATTAGCCTTTTCTTGTTTCATTTTCTCCTCCAAAGCCAAACTTGCCTGCTATTCCAAGTATCTCTTAATTTACTTTTGCATTCCAATCCCCTATGATGAAAAATATATATTTGCTGATGTTAATTCTAGAAGGTATGTAGGTCTTCATAGCACCAGTCAACTTCTGCTTTTTTGAAAGCAGTGGCTGGGGCATAGATTTGGATTATTGTGAAGTTGAATGGTTTGGCTTATAAACAAACCAAAATCTTTCTGTCATTTTTGAGATTGTAACAAAGTACTGCATTTCAGACTCTTTTGTTGTCTATGAGGGCTATTCTATTTCTTCTAAATGATTCTTGCACACAGTAGTAAATATAATGATCATCTGAATTAAATTCATTCAGATTAGACAGCTGGATCCTGTTCACTTTAGTTCACTGATGAATGGGAATCCTGTCCTATTCCTGTCTATTTTAGTTCACTGATTCCTAAGATGTCGTTATTCACTCTTCCCATCTCCTGCTTGAGCATATCCATTTTACCTTGATTCATGGATCTAACATTCCAGGTCCCTAAGCAATATTGTTTTATTAAAGCATTGGACTTTACTTTCACCACCAGACATATCCACAACTGAATGTATCTGGTGGTGAAAGTAAAGTCCAGAGCTATAAAAAACGGTATTGCATAGGAATCTGGAATGTTAGGTCCATGAATCAAGGTAAGTTGGTCAAGCAGAAGATGACAAGAGTGAATATTAACATCTTCGGAATCAGTGAACTAACAGACATCATTTCTACTTTGGCCCACTGATTCATTCTTTCTGGAGCTATTAGCAGTGACCCTCCACTCCTTCCCGGTAGCATACCAGACACCTTCCAACCTGGAGGGACTCATCTACTGGTGTCATCTTTCCGTCTTTTCATATTATTCATGGCTTTCTCGCCTCAAGAATACTGTAGTGGTTTGCCACTCCCTCTTCCAGTGGACCGTGTTTTGTCAGAACTCTTCACTATGATCCATCTGTCTTGGGTGTCCCTGCATGGCATGGCTCATATCTTCATTGAGTTAAGTAAGTTCCTTCACCATGACAAATCTGTGAACCATGAACAGGAGATCATGTTTAACAATACTCAAAAACCTCTTGACTGCTTGTCTTACCACTCTGTCATGGTCCAGGAAATGATTCCCTCCTGTTGTTTCTTTCTATATCTAGAGTTACACTACTACAATCATTGAACTTATAGAACTATTTATTTGGTCTATCGGTTCAAGTCATGTAGTCATCATTTTCATCAGAATCTCAGTCAAACATTTGATCAGAGTCTCAGTCACACATTTGGTAAAGCAAGAAACAATAATCTATAAAATAGGCAGAGTACACACAATAAAACTAGTTATATTAATAAGGTCATAAGCAAGTAATGTTATATTATAAGGAGTTATAGGGCTTGTTCCTGAAGAAGAAAAATTGATCTTTATGGTTGAGCATATATTTCTACCATTAGGGAGATCTGATTAATGCATAATGCACATACATAATGCACATTTGAGTAAGGGGAAAGGGACCCAAGAAGCAGAGAAAATATTTAGTTCAAATTTTTTTCATTTTGTCTTTAAATATGAATTTTATTTCATTATCTCTGACCAATGTGGCAGTGTAATGCTCTTCTTGATCAGTCTTAAACTATGCTGAACTAGAGATAGATATTATTTACATGAATTAAAACCTCTTTTTGATAGTTTATCGGGCCCCTTTCTCTAGTCTTCCTTGTGGTAGTGGTATGTGGAAGACAGGGGAATGGACAAATTTAAGCTGTAGTTTCTATTTCATTCAGTTCTGTTTCTTCAACACCTAGAATAATTCCGGGCACTTAAGAGTGGTTTAATAAAATGTTTGCTGAACAAACAAATTAATGGTTCTTACTTGACCCGTATTCAGATTACATTAATCCCACTTCATAAAATATTTTCTTATTGTCTTCTCTTAACATTTATCTTTGTGTTTTCTTTTGTACCATTTAAATATTAGCTGGTCCTTGCCTTAATTCTTCACTTCTTAATGTAGCTATACTCCTTGAAAAGGCTCATTTACTTCTCTGTCTACAGTTACTTAGCATCTATAAGATGATAACACTGAAGTGTATTTTTCCAGCTCAAAAATTTCTTCAGTCTGCAGACTGAATGTACTAGATATCTATACCTAGTTATCATATAGTATGCCATACATCTGAAACTCAACTCATATTCCTACCCATAACTTCTGCTGCTGCTGCTATGGCTAAGTCGCTTCAGTCGTGTCCGACTCTTTGCGACCCCATAGACGGCTGCCCACCAGGCTCCCCTGTCTCTGGGATTCTCCAGACAAGAACACTGGAGTGGGTTTCCATCTCCTTCTCCAATGTATTAAAGTGAAAAGTGAAAGTAAAGTTGCTCAGTCGTGTCTGACCCTCAGCGACCCCATGGACTGCAGCCTTCCAAGCTCTTCTGTCTATGGGATTTGCCAGGCAAGAATACTGGAGTGGGGTGCCATTGCCTTCTCCACCCATAACTTCCACTTTTATTTATTGTCCCTTTCTCAAATGTCTGAGAAAAAAAGCCTTTTGCCTACAATTGAAGAAGAACCAATGCAACATATCTCACTAAGAGTAAAGGTAAGATTAAATAATCTACCATGAAAAACTCTGGTTGATAAAGTATCTTCTAAATATTATAAAGGAAGGGGATAGTCTTGGCAAATAGAACATTTTCCCCTTATATACTGGCTGCAAATTTGATCTGAGAGCATGAAAAAGGAACAAGATGTAAGATTTAAGGTTAACTGCCAATGGGAGGAAGATCAATAATTCAAAGTTACTTATCACACATTTCATTGTGTGATATAATTTGCTCCTTTCTCCTTTTATCTGAGAATTATACTTTGATAACCTAGAAACAATTTAAAATATTTGATTGAATTTGATGTAATTCAATTAAACAGATAGTTATCTTCATGTTATCTTTCAGGTACTTTCCCATTGCATGTGAATAATCAATATACAGAATAATCAGTAATCAAGAAAGATATAGCCTTTATACTTTTGAACAGCTAGTATTAGAGATATTTGCCATTATTATTTCTGTGAGTTCAAATAATGTGATCAGGAATCTCCTATTTCCTCTTCTAATTATGTTTCTATGTTTTTCTTTTTATGATCACCCATGGACCAATCAGTATGGCCTAGGGAGACAGTGCTCTGAATACCCAAGGTTCAGACCATTGTCACATTCTGGAACCTGGAGTTGGCATCAACTGGAGAGAGCATTTGTAATCAGGAGTAGAAACACTCTATAGGTAAAAACACAATGGACCAGCTTTATTATACCACTTTGTTGTGGGCCCAGAACTTCTCTTCCTATAAACTTCATTTAAAAAATTTTTTTCTTTAAACATAATGCAGCTCTCCTATATATAATTGAAAATTCACTTATTCTGTCCCCAGAGGAAGATAATAATAGTCTGCCCACTTCCACATCCAGTATGATTAGCATTCCTTTTATATGGGTCCAGATGGAGCTCATCGCAGTCCAGTAATCTGTGGAGAAATGATAAATTTTATAAACTCTCACACATCCAAAACACAATTGTGCAGGAGGATGGCAGTACAAAGTTGCCATTTGGAATACAGTAAAGGAAGAGTGGATTACAGTGGTCTTTCTGGACAAAGATAAGCACAAATTCCTGTCTTTGAGAAGGTATGAGTTCTGAGGTATCCAGGTCTATATGGCTGGCCAAGATTCTATTCTCAGTAGGAAACCTTTAGTCTACTGTCCACATGTAAATTAACTGGAAGATTTTTCTTAAGGAGCTGCATCATTTTATTACAATCTTCCAGTTTATTTGAAGAACTAGGGACTTTCAATGACGGTGAATCAAACCCATCATGGATTTAGATACCGCATTTGTCTATATGTTCAGCTAATGTTAATTTGAATTCAAGGGCTTGTAGCTTGAACACTGAGAATTCTCTTTACATTAACTTGTGTAATTGATGGTGGCAGGGATTTTTGTTTATTTTATTCACTGGCATATTTCAAAAGTCAGTAATCTTGCAAGTAGTTCAGTAATTGTTAGATGAATAAATTGTGCTTAGTCACTCAGTCATGTCTGACTCTTGGTGATCCCATGGACTATAGCCCACCAGGCTTCTCTGTCCCTGGGGATTCTCCAGGCAAGAATACTGGAGTGGCTTACCATGCCCTCTTCCAGAGGATCTTCCCAACCCAGGGATTGAACCGAGGTCTCTGGCATTGCAGGTGTATTCTTTACCTTCAGCCACCAGGCAAGCCCAGATGAATGAATGAATTCTTCCTTTCTCTTGATCTGCCCCAAGTTCTCTTTCTGGCCACTAAGTAGATTTGAACTTTCTCACTTCTCTCTCTTTTATTTTATCATCATATTCCAATCCATCATCATTTACTTCCTAAAATACTGTGTCAGCCTACTAAGTGGTTCCTGTTCCACAAATCTTATTTTACCCTCTTCTATTCTACATGCAACAGCAAAACTATAATTTTCAAAACATGGCTCAAATCATGTTTTCAGTTCAGTTCAGTTGCTCAGTCATGTCCAACTCTTTGTGACCCCATAAATCGCAGCACACCAGGCCTCCCTGTCCATCACCAACTCCCGGAGTTCACCCAAACTCATGTCCATCAAGTCAGTGATGCCATCCAGCCATCTCATCCTCTGTCGTCCCCTTCTCCTCCTGCCCCCAATCCTTCCCAGCATCAGGGTCTTTTCCAATGAGTCAACTCTTCGCATGTGGTGGCCAAAGTATTGGAGTTTTAAACCATTCAATATCATGGTAATCCAAGCCTATGCCCCAACCAGTAACGCTGAAGAAGCTGAAGTTGAACAGTTCTATAAAGACCTATAAGACCTTTTAGAACTAACACCCCCAAAAATGTCCTTTTCTTTATAGGGGACTGGAATGCAAAAATAGGAAGTCAGGAAACACCTGGAGTGTTTCAGGCAAACTTGGCCTTGGAGTACAGAATGAAGCAGGGCAAAGGCTAATAGAGTTTTGCCAAGAGAAAGCACTGGTCATAGCAAACACTCTCTTCCAACAACACAAGAGAAGACTCTACACATGGACATCACCAGATGGTCAACACCGAAATCAGATTGATTATATTCTTTGCAGCCAAAGATGGAGAAGCTCTATACAGTCAGCAAAAACAAGACCAGGAGCTGACTGTGGCTCAGATCATGAACTCCTTATTGCCAAATTCAGACTTAAATCATGTTTTAATCCCAGCTTTAAGTGGTTTTCTATCACTTTTAAGATCAAGTTTAAAATTCCTACTGTGGCTGTAGTTTATTTTGCCTTTTCCTTTCTGTTCCTCTGCCCCCCTCCCCAATTCTGCTTACCTTTCTTTCTTCCTTTTTCTTAGATTGCAGCCATTCTGAACCTTTCTCATCTTATCAAATATTCTGTATACAGCAATTCAAATTTATTTATCTCATTTGCTATTTATTCTGTCTAAAATATCTCTTTTTAATTACTCCCATTTCCCTGCTCTTTATCTGACAGTTTCCTGATTATTTTGCACACCAGGAAGACTTTGACAAGCCTTATATTAAATTCCCTTGGTGATGAACTCTTAAATGCAATTTAATAACACACAACCCTCTTTTAATTACTTACCAAATGCCTGTACAGTGGACATCTGCTATGTTAGCCTGTACCTCACCACTTCTGGTACAGAATCTCTTTTCCTTTGGGAGTCATCCATTCTACTGACATTTTCATTGCTGGTAGTTCATGCAGGGTGTTCTGCACACTGTTACAGGGCAGGGCACACGATTCAGCTCTGGCCTTGAAACTCTGCTTTTGCATCTACTTCTTAGCTTTATGGTAGAGAGAGGCCTCTGGCTCGGGATAGCAGTCGGGTTAATTTGATCTCTTTTCTCTAATCTGCTTCTGAAAATGGTTTTATCAAAGGGGACATAAAAATTACAATTTTTTCAATCAGATGATTTTGGGGGGAGGAATCCAAAAGTCGAACATTTCCTGGGCCTCTAGAAAGAAATTGTATGCTCTTAGTATACATTTTTGTGGTGGTGCAATGGTAAAAAAATCCACCTGCCAAAGCAGGAGATGCAAAAGATTCAGGTTTGATCCCTGGGTCAGGAAGATTCCCTGGAATAGGAAATGGAAACCTGCTCCAGTATTCTTGACTGGAAAATACCATGGACAGAGGAGTCTCGTGGACACAACTGAGTGACTGAATACACACACAATATTAAATTTAAATCTTAGAAATTTTAAGACAGAAAATTTTAAAAAAAATTTTAATTCATTCTTTTTAGCTTCTACTTGATAAGATTTTATGAAACAATTAAAATCCTTGCAGCGTCCTCTTATATTTAAATTTATGTTGCCTAGAGTGGTGTTGAACAAATAATAATTACTTAATATATATTTTTAAATTAAAGAAATGAACAAATGAATGAACAACTCAACATGTTTCCCTTCTAATAGTTTCTTGTAGTCAGAGCAAGAAAACTCACTTTAAAGATTCTTTTTCTATTCAGATCTCATGAGGATATTTTAGTTAAGATCCTAAGAAACCTACCCACCAGGGGGAAAGATTAAAGTATTTTAAGATATGAAAATTATACATTTAATGGTTTTAAGCACTATCTTTATTTTCTGGCCTAGAACATATTCAGTTCAGTTCAGTCACTCAGTCGTCTCCAACTTTTTGTGGCCCTATGGACTGCAGCACACCAGGCTTTGCTGTCCATCACCAACTCCCAGAGCTTGCTCAAACTCATATCCATTAAGTCAGTGATACCATCCAATCATCTCATCCTCTGTCGACCCTTCTCCTCTTGCCTTCAATCTTTCCCAGCATCAGGGTCTTTTCCAATGAGTCAGTTCTTCACATCAGGTAGACAAAGTATTGGAGTTTCTGCTTCAGGATCAGTCCTTTCAATTAATATTCAGGACTGATTTCCTTTAGGATAGACTGGTTTGATCTCCTTGCAGTCCAAGGACACTCAAGAGTCTTCTCCAACAACACAGTTCAAAAGCATCAATTCTTCATTGCTCAGCTTTCTTTATAGTCCAACTCTTACATCCATACATGACTAATGGAAAAACTACAGCTTTGACTTGACAGATGTCTCTGCTTTTTAATATGCCGTCTAGATTGGTCATAGCTTTTCTTCCAAGGAGCAAGCATCTTAATTTCCTGGCTCCAGTCACCATTCACAGTGATTTTGGAGCCAAGGAAAATAAAATCTATCACTGTTTTCATTGTTTCCCCATCTATTTGCCATAAAGTGATGGGACCGGACACCATGATCTTAGTTTTTTGAATACTGAGTTTTAAGCCAGCTTTTTCACTGTCCTCTTTCACCTTCATCAAAAAGCTCTTTAGTTTTTCTTCACTTTCTGCTGTAGTGTGATGTCATCTGCATATCTGAGGTTATTGATATTTCTCCTGGCAATCTTGATTCCAGCTCATGCTTCATCCAGCCTGGCATTTTGCATCATGTACTCTGGATATAAGTTGAATAAGCAGGGTGATAATATACAGTCCTGGTATACTCCTTTCCCAATTTGGAGTCAGGCTTCCTGGATAGCTCAGTTGGTAAAGAATCCACCTGCAATGCAGGAGACCCCTATTCAATTCCTGGGTCTGGAAGATCCCCTGGAGAAGCGATAGGCTATTCACTCCACTATTCTTGGGCTTCCCTTGTGGCTCAGCTGGTAAAGAATCCACGTGCGGTGTGGAAGACCTGGGTTCGATCCCTGGGTTGGAAAGATCCTGTGGAGAAGGGAAAGGCTACCCACTCCAATATCCTGGCCTGGATAATTCCATGACTGTATAGTCCATGGGGTTGCAAAATGTCAGACACAACTGAGTGATTGTCACATAACATATTAGTGATAGATTTTTTAAACTTAATTTGAGAAACTAGATTGTTTCAGACTCATAAATTTCATAGTTTCTCATTTTTTACAGTATTTCTCCTTTTTCCATATCCTGTGATAAAAGTCAATTCACTTAGTCAGTTTTGCTATTATTTAAAATATTTGTTTCAATTGCATGTGTCTGTATTAGTTTATTCAAATATTGGCTTACACTGTGTTTTGAAATGTATAGTATACAGGTGAAAAAGAAGATGAAATGCCCATAAGCCCATTTCTAAAGTTCATTTCAAGTGCTCAGGAACATATTCATATAGGAAAAATACCACTAAATTCTATATCAGCTCTAAAACTACAAATGAAAATCAAATATTTGTTAGAATCAAAGATATTTTAAAAATAATTACATTAAATTAGTTAAATGCCAGATTTAAAATGCCATCAGTGTTTTCAATGTCTCATTTTCTAAAAAATTTCATACCAATAGTTTTAGGCACTAGTTAATGTGTGTTTAAAGTACAATAAAAATGATGTTATTTAATACTATGGATGGAGTATGAGTTATAAATTATGAAAAGGATGTCTTATCCTGAATTGTTTGCTATGACTCATTGTACAGAAGAATAAGCATTCTTAAGTAAAACTGTTCACCCTCTTGTTAGTTTAATTCACTCAAAAATAATGGCCTGCTGTATGCTTCAGATATAAACTGCCCTAATGTTGTAAATAGATACAACACAGTTTATAAACAAATGACTTATTTTTTTAAAAACATACTCTTATTATATGAATATGTATTATATTATTATGCTATAGGTAAATGCACTGGTAAAAATGAAGTAATTTTGAGCAACTAGAATGTAAGCTGTGTCTATGACACTCAGGGCTATAGTAGTATAAAAAGCTCTCTATACCTTTGAATATCAGTGAACTGGCACATTGGTCTCTGCATCTTGTCAGAATATGGTTCAAATTTTCATGGGCTGGAGTGAAAAATATTAGGGAATAAGCAACTCCTTGGGCAGATCAGGCTGAGGGTATGGATGAACTGAGGTCATTAGACACCAGCTGAAAAGGAAGAGTTCTCCAAAGGCCTAGATAGAGTTTGACCTCTCTAATGACAGTGTGTGCCATACACTCCTCCCTGCTCTTTTTCTCCTTGTGAACTAACACAGATGCTTAATGCTAAATTAACTTAATCACTTAATTGATTTGAAGGCTCAAAAAGCTTGTTGAATCAGAATAAATGTATGTTCATAGATATTTTTTATTACTCTTCCAGCATCCTGAATTGTGTTTTTGCTATAATGCCAGCCAAAAATTTGAATTTTAATGCAAGCACTTGAACATACTCAAATGCAATATATGAAAAAAATATCATTCCACAGAGAAGAAATTGTTGAAATAAAACAATTTATAACATTTTTTTAATATATGCAATTTTATTATTTTTTTTAATTATTTAATTAGTATACATGTGTTCTCCATCCTGAACCCTCCTCCCTCCTCCCTCCCCACACCATCCCTCTGGGTCGTCCCAGTGCACCAGCCCCAAGCATCCAGCGTCGTGCATTGAACCTGGACTGGCATCTCATTTCATACATGACGTTTCACATGTTTCAATGCCATTCTCCCAAATCTTCCCACCCTCTCCCCCTCCCTCTCCCACAGAGTCCATAAGACTGTTCTATACATCAGTGTCTCTTTTGCTATGGAGAACAGTGTGGAGATTCCTTAAATAACTGGAAATAGAACTGCCTTATGATCCAGCAATCCCACTGCTGGGCACACACACTGAGGAAACCAGAAGGGAAAGAGACACGTGTACCCCAATGTTCATCGCAGCACTGTTTATAATAGCCAGGACATGGAAGCAACCTAGATGTCCATCAGCAGATGAATGGATAAGAAAGCAGTGGTACATATACACAATGGAGTATTACTCAGCCATTAAAAAGAATACATTTGAATCAGTTCTAATGAGATGGATGAAACTGGAACCTATTATACAGAGTGAAGTAAGCCAGAAGGAAAAACACCAATATAGTATACTAACGCATATATATGGAATTTAGAAAGATGGTAACGATAACCCTGTATACGAGACAGCAAAAGAGACACTGATGTATAGAATTTATAACATTTTCAATGTAGTATGATTATATTAAGCAATATTGACCTAAAAGAAATTGTTCCAAAAGCATTGTCTTTGTAATTGAGCATAGATCTAACTCCTCATTCTTTCTGATATCCTTTATTATCAAAAATTAGTTATTTCTATTTCCACTAAAAGATTATGAGATTATAGGTATGAGTTTATATTTAACTGCATAACACTTTAACAATGTAAGTGTATTCAATAGGTATGACTTTGTTTCTGCTCTCAGATTCCATAATAGGTTGGGCTACAGCAGAGAATATGCCATAGTCAGTCTTGGAATGAGTAGGGAGCAGACTTGAAGTCACAGTGTTTTGTTTAATGCCACAGGGTTAGGTTTGTGTTAATAAAATTTGAATATCATAGGAAAGAGTTAAATGAAGTGTTAAAAATAGACAAACATGACATATAGAAACTACAGTGAAGAAGTGAAGTCATTCAGTCATGTCCGACTCTTAGCAACTCCATGGATTGTATCCTGGGAGGCTCCTCCATCCATGGGATTTTCCAGGCAAGAATACTGCAGTGGGTTGCCATTTCCTTCTCCAGGGGATCTTCCCAACCCAGGGATTTAATCTGGGTTTCCTGCACTGCAGGCAGACTCTTTACCGTCTGAGCCACCAGGGAAGAAGCTGCAGTAAAAACATACTAAAGTCGAGAGATGTGAATATACTACTGCAATATTAAATGTATATATTAAAATAGAGTGAGCTAAAGAAAATGGGGTAATACCTGCTTCATGGAGTAATTTCAAATGTCAGCTTTTTGATGCTTCTGCTATTTTAGCAAAAGCAATTATTTTAATAAATATTAATACTAATATTAAGGGAGAATTTAATTTTAATAAACATCTGTAAAATTAATTTAATTTATTGGTTTCCTTGTTTCAATCTCTAAGTCATAATCAAAAACTAAAATTACAATTTTACTTCTGCTTCATTGACTGCACTAAAGCCTTTGACTGTGTGGATCACAACAAACTGTGGAAAATTCTTAAAGAGATGGGAATAACAGACCACCTCACTTGCCTCCTGAGAAACCTGTATGCAGGTCAAGAAGCAACATTTTGAACCAGACATGAAACAATGGACTGGTTGTAAATTGGGAAAGGTGTATGTCAAGGGTGTATATTGTCACCCAGTTTATTTAATTTCTGTGCAGAGTACATCATTCAAAGGACAAGCTGGAATCAGGATTGCCAGAGAAACATCAGTAACTTCAGATATGCAGATGACACCACCCTTATGGCAGAAAGCAAAGAGGAACTAAAGAGCCTCTCCATGAAAATGAACAAGGAGGACAAAGTGTCCTCATATTGTCTTTCTTCTTTTGTGTTCTGACATCATCATCTTATAAGAATATCAGGCAGAATGGATTAGAGCACACTCTAATCACCTCCTTTTGTCTCAATCACCCCTTTGAAGCACATGTCTCCAAACACAGTCAATCCTAAGGAGTACCTCAAGGGGTTAGGCCCTCAACATATAAATTTCAGGGGGACACAACTCAGTCTATAACAACCAAGGAGCACCGAACAGTCAAATTTTTCTACCTCAACTAATTTATATGTCCTGGATTTGTAGTGGGGCTTCAATATAAATTTGAGGAAAAAAAATGTGTATGAATTGAATATAAGCTTAAGTAGTTAAACTTAACCTACAGAAAGAGTTCATTAGATATGCTTTGTACATCATGGTCCTTATTTTACCATTACTATTTTGTTAGTAAAAATTAACAGTGAAGTGTTAACTTACATAAGATTCTTGGTTCTTCTTCTGGTACCTAACAATTTACAAATTATAGTGTCTTTCTTAAGCCTAAAATATTATTTTCTAGAGATACATATTTTTGAGGTTTCTGTGATTTCAGACTCCACTTTTTAGGAGTCTGAAATAATCAAACTTTTCTTTATATTTTTCTCTTGCTTTTCCTTTTTTTTCCTTTCAAGTGGTAGGGCTAATGTTGATCTGATTTTTGAGGAAAGCCCTAGGCCTTTGGTAGAAAAAACTCTTTTAAGTGGCTAATTAGTACACTGACCTCTTGAGTTAAAAAGATAGAAATAGAGCACTTTATTATCTTTAATATTTGTTTATTCATGGTATTTCAATTGCTACTATGTGGCAGGTCAAATAGCAAGGCATACTAGCTGGCAGAAAAGTGTTCTTTTCTTCACCTCATATAATATATAACATGCATGATACTGCATATTACTGTACTATAATATATTTTAAATATTTTGGTTACTTACTCAGTAATCATGTACCCAGGAACTTCTGCAAAAATAAAATGAAAGCTGAAATCAAGCCAGCTCAAAGAAATTTAGAAGAATTTGCTCGTTCTTGGAGATCACAACATGGTATCATAAACTACATGGCATTATGTATATGGTGCTTTTTGAGAGAAATATATCTAGTTTTGACAGAGATTTATTCAAGTAATTCAAATTTCTCTATTTTATATAGGAAGGTACTTCCTTTTGCCTTTGGCCTTCTCTTCTTACTCCTCCAATTTAAGGTAGAGTGAGTTAATTTGTTCATAAATGCCAGCCAGTTGTCTGCATTTATTAAGTGGATGAAGAAAATTGCAGTTTATATGAAAGAGATCCCTATATATAATCTCTCCCATTTATCCCAACTCAGGGTGAATTGGTGACCTGGGTGTATGTACCTTCTCTGAGAAGTTCAACACTTCTTCTGATGAGCTGTTTCAGTGGACTGGTACATGGAGCTCTCACACTGAGGTGTGCCCTGCAACAGCACTGTCAGGGATGAAGCAGCCATGTCCTCTTTCAGCTGATGCCTTCAACTTTTTGACGTGGCTCAGAACTTAAGAGGGATACTATGTATTGAATCTGTCAAACCACAACTCTTTTAAATCTTTATTCCCCTTGGAAACCTTTTTAATATTTTTCCATCAACACAACAGATCACACCATGCATGTGAAGAATACCAGCTGTGGTGAATGTTGGGAAGGAATTATCTCAAGAAAGAGGGAAACAGTAGCTATTAGTCGTATATAACATATGATAATAATTGAGAAATGCTGTTCCTTGGAAATTTTATTCAGTCAACTTACTATTTTGTTCTTGATTCCTGGTGTTCCACTGATCATTAAAATCCCTGGAGAAGTTTGTGATGGAGGTGACAGTTCAAAATCTTGAAAAAAAAAAAAAAACAACACACAGAGCTTTGACTTATATCTCATGGATTTAAGTGATAAAAAAGAGACCCTTAATGTATAAATCCTATGGGTTATATGAGACAAAAGGTTTACAAAAATCCATGGGGAAAGATTAAAGTATCAACAAATGCACCCATACTTAGATAAAGAAAGTCATAACATTGGGGAATCTCAAGTACTATTTAATGTGGAGACTCCACTGGCCAAAGCAGAGTAAGTGCTAATCTTTTAAACTGGTGAACATAATCTCCTTAACTCTACTTTATCACACCCTTTTTAAGCCTGCCTTAAGTATCAATTTCCTGTATTCAATCATTCAGATCAGATCAGTCAGATTCAATCATTAGTCTTATTCAATCTTAAAACTTCTGAACTGAATATGGTTCTGATATATAGAAAATACTCAATAAAATTTGAAACAAAGGAAAGGAAGGAGTAGGAAGGAAAGAGAGAGGAAAAGAGGGAAGAAGAAGCAATAAATTTTTAGTACATCCCTTTCCTTTACATCTTCCGTGGGTTGGGAAGATCCCTGGTGAAGGAAATGGCAACCCACTCCAGTACTCTCGCCTAGAAAATTCCATGGATGGAGAAGCCTGGTGGGCTACAGTCCATGTGGTCACAAAGAGTCGGACACGACTGAGTGACTTCACTTTCCTTTACATCTGAATTTTATAACAGAAATACTAATTGAAAAGGTATATAAACATAAATGAGAGTCTGAAACCTCTTCAAATACATTCAATTATAATTTTCCCCTTAAACGAAATCTACTCCACATACCTCAATGATCATTGCAGATAGTGTTTGGGGGATCTTGTACTTATTATAGCTGACAAAAATGTGAAAAATAATTTAATATGAATTTGTAGTATATGTTTCCATCTTCATAGTTTAACATGTCATAACATCTTAAAGTAGGTATATCTTTTTAAACCTTTAATACAACTGAGTGAGTTTTCAGTTTGACTGTCAACATAATACATATTTCAGCAACACATAAAAGATTTTTTTCTCTGTGAATTATCCCTAGAGATTAAAAATAAAAATACGGTGGCGTACAAATGCTGCCAAAGCAGATTATATGACTGTTCCTGGCACCCACTCTATCTTTTTTTCTACCCAAATGAAGCATCTTTCTGCCAAAAGATACAGGTGTGGAAGCAGATTTTTTAGTCTCTGAACTCTTGGGTTTACATCTGAAGGATGTATCTTATTTTAGAATATGTATTGATGGTTTATAAAAAAATAGAAGTAGGATGTTCTTATGAAAATGAATAAGAAGGAAAGCAGATGTCACCCTTTTAAATTATAGAAAATGTCAGTGAGATATATCTGTGATATAGCTACTAAGTTATGCTCAAATATTTGTGATGCAATATTGGGTGCAGTGATCCAGATACACATGTTGAGTGTCAAAGAATAGAACTCAAATACAATCTGCAAAACCTGCAAAATATTATACTAGTTCATAGAGTTTTTTGGAAAAATCAATGCTTATAAGTGACTTGTGTTTTAGGTTTTGCCAAGTATGATTAATGTGATGTTATGGTATTTTTGATGAATAGTCTAAAAACATTTTCTTCTAGTGAAAAGAAGTGATGACTACAATAGATCCTGGCAGAGGGAATGAGAAAATATTCATATCAGAATCTCAAGATCATTTTAGGCATAGTTGGAAATGTGCTCTTATTGTTAGAAAAATATAGCAATTAAATTGTTGAATAGGAAATGTTCAGATTCATGAAATGTCATTATTTTTGATTCAGTAGTTCTGTCTAGTGAATTGCTTTATAAACAGTACATGTGTCTATATATTAAATTCAGCATTGCAATTTGAATCACTATAGGCCAACTATGATTAAAAGCAACACGTGGAATCCAAAATTGTTCATTGTATGAAATGGTCTATTTTCCTAATTTTTAGTTTAAAAATCTTTTTCTGATTCAAAAATAAAGATAAATTTGGTTTTCATCACTCTAGTGTTTACTGAAGTGAGGACATGTCACTCATCTTGTTCTGCCACTTTTGTTTCCCAACTTATATTTTCATTTTTATATTCCATCTTCACTTGAGTGCACAGTTCTTTCATCTTAATGATCTTCACGTTTTCGATAATGTGTACAAATTAGGTCAGTATCAACCAATTAACTGTATACATAGAAATAAAAAAAAATGCATGTGATTATTACAACAGAGAAACAATAAAAACAAGTAAATGGAAGAAATTGCTCTTGATTAAAGTGATCAGAAAGTACACTTACATGAAAGAAATATTTGTATTGAGCTTGAAGGATATTTTTACTTTAACTAAAATAATGTTGACAAACTAATATTTCTGAAAAAAGAGGATAAGTAAAGATAGAAAAACAAAACTCTTTCTTATATGCTGAAGTATATTTCTAAGGGCTTTTTGAGGGGTAGTGTAGGGTGAGAAATCATGTTGAAAAGGCAGAATTAATATAGTGGAAGAAACATGTCAGATGCCATATTAGAGAGGTTGTCTGGTTGTCCTAGCAAATAGCAGGGGAAATACATGTGTCTACCTTTTATTTTAAAGGGAAGTAGTTTAGTAAACTGAAGTTGTATTTGTAAAAATTTCCAAAGGGTTTTATAAGGATAGTCATGTTTGTACATATATTTCTAGCAACAGTCCATCTAAAAGCCAGGTAAATATGATTGTTAGAGTTTAACAGTAGCCAGTTGGCCAACTATCCTGTTACTATTTCTTCTTAGAGTGGAACACAATAAGAAAAAAATACATCAGTAAAAGGGAAAAACACAATGAAAGTTTTTTTCTTAATTGTGAATATGTTAAATGTGTGCACATTTAGAATGGTACCATCATAAGAGGAGATCTGTTCATAGAAGAACAGAATTGGGAGTTAGAAAACTAGAGTTCTTGTCAAAGTTCTGCCATGATATAGATAAATTATCTTAATTATTTTAAATTATATCATCTTCAAAATATTGATTCAAGTTCAGTGAATTTGTTTTGGGTTCTATATATTTAAATAAAGATACATTTACATATAGTAATGCCATGGTTGGTTAGATGGTTAGATGGCATAACTGACTCAATAGTGATGGACAAGGAAGCCTGGCATGCTGTAGACATGGCATGGCTTGTCTACAAAGCCATGAGTCAGACATGACTTAGTGACTGAACAACAACAATATATAAAGTGATATATTTTTGCTACAATAAAAATTCGCATCTCACTATGCTCAGTAAAGATTTACTACTGAGCCTTGAACATGATACATGTCATTAATATTTTCAATTTAATTAAAGATTAATTGTTCTGAGAAAGCAGATTAGCAAATTTTCATCATTTCTGAAGTTTCTATCTCAAAGACATTCATTGCCTTATATAATTCATTTTATTCCCTTTAAAAAAATCATATCCAAATTAACAAGTACATATAGTTTATAAAGTCCCACTGTTGACTTGATATACATTTATGTGGATATTTTATTGGAATGTTATTTTATATTAAATATGTATTTATTATGATAACTTTTTGATATATCATCATTCTAATTACTGGATATTGACTGTTTTCCTTCCCTTCACCAGGAATCTTTTATGATTGGATTTGAAGCTTTCCAAACTACTGGAAAAGGGAAGATATAAGCATCAGAGTGCAGAGTTCCAAAGAATAGCAAGAAGAGATAAGAAAGTCTTTCTCAGCGATTAGTGCAAAGAAATAGAGGAAAACAACAGAATAGGAAAGACTAGAGATCTCTTCAAGAAAATTGGAGATATCAAGGGAACATTTCATGAAAAGATGGGCTCAATAAAGGACAGAAATGGTAGGGACCTAACAGAAGCAGAAGATATTAAGAAGAGGTGTCAAGAATACACAGAAAAACTGTACAAAAAAGATCTCACAACCCAGATAATCACGATGGTGTGATCACTGACCTAGAGGCAGACATCCTGGAATGTGAAGTCAAGTGGGCCTTAGAAAGCATCACTACAAACAAAGCTAGTGGAGGTGATGGAATTCCAGTTGAGCTATTCCAAATCCTGAAAGATGATGCTGTGATAGTGCTGCACTCAACATGCCAGCAAATTTAGAAAACTCAGCAGTGGCCACAGGACTGGAAAAGGTCAGTTTTCATTCCAATCCCAAAGAAAGGCAATACCAAAGAATGCTCAAACTATTGCACAATTGCACTCATCTCACACACTAGTAAAGTAATGTTCAAAATTCTTCAAGCCAGGCTTCAGCAATACGTGAACTGGGAACTTCCAGATGTTCAAGCTGGTTTTAGAAAAGGCAGAGGAACCAGAGACCAAATTGCCAACATCCACTGGATCATGGAAAAAGCAAGAGAGTTCCAGAAAAACATCTATTTCTGCTTTATTGACTTTGCCAAAGCCTTTGACTGTGTGGACCACAATAAACTGTGGAAAATTCTGAAAGAGATGAGCATACCAGACCACCTGACCACTCTTGAGAAATCTGTATGCAGGTCAGGAAGCAATAGTTAAAACTGGACATGGAACAACAGGCTGGTTCTAAATAGGAAAAGGCTGTATATTGTCACCTTGCTTATTTAACTTATATGCAGAGTACATCATGAGAAACGCTGGGCTGGAAGAAGCACAAGCTGGAATCAAGATTGCTGGAGAAATGTCAATAACCTCAGATATGCAGATGACACCACCCTTATGGCAGAAAGTGAAGAAGAACTACAAAGCCTCTTGATGAAGGTGAAAGACGAGAGTGAAAAAGTTGGCTTAAAACTCAGCATTCAGAAAACGAAGATCATGGCATCTGGTCCCATCACTTCATGGGAAATGGATGAGGAAACAGTGAAACTGTGTCAGACATTATTTTTCTGGGCTCCAAAATCACTGCAGATGGTGACTGCAACCATGAAATTAAAAGACACTTACTCCTTGGAAGAAAAGTTATGACCAACCTAGATAGCATATTCAAAAGCAGAGACATTACTTTGCCAACAAAAGTTCGTCTAGTCAAGGCTATGGTTTTTCCTGTGGTCATGTATGGATGTGAGAATTGGACTGTGAAGAAAGCTGAGCACCGAAGAATTGATGCTTTTGAAATGTGGTGTTGGAGAAGACTCTTGGGAGTCCCTTGGACTGCAAGGAGATCCAAGCCATCCATTCTAAAGGAGATCAGCCCTGGGATTTCTTTGGAAGGAATGATGCTAAAGCTGAAACTCCAGTACTTTGGCCACCTCATGCGAAGAGTTTATTCATTGGAAAAGACTCTGATGCTGGGAGGGATTGGGAGCAGGAGGAGAAGGGGATGACAGAGGATGAGATGGCTGGATGGAATCACTGACTCAATGGATGTGAGTCCTAGTGTACTCCAGGTGTTGGTGATGGACAGGGAGGCCTGGCATGCTGCAATTCATGGGGTCGCAAAGAGTCAGACACGACTGAGCGACTGAACTGAACTGAATCAGTGAATTTAGCAAAGTTGCAGGATACAAAATCAATACACAAAAATCACTTGCATTTATATATACTAACAATGAAAAATCAGAAAGAGTATTTAAGGAATCATTCACCATTGCAATAAAAAGAATTAAATATCTAAAGGTAAGTAAGATATTTAAGGTAAGGTTAGTAAATATCTAAGGTAAATAAACTTACCTAAGGAGACAAAAGAACTGTAGACATAAATTATAAGACACTAATAAATGAAATCAAAGATGACATAAACAGATAGAGAGATATTCCATGTTCCTGGGCAGGAATACTCTATTGTAAAAATGATTTTACTACCAAATGCAAGCTACAGATTTAATGCAATCCCTATCAAATTACCCATGACATTTTTAACAGAACTAGAACAAAAAATTCACAATGGAAACACAAAAGACCCTTAACAGCCAAAGCAATCTTGATAAAGAAGAATGGAGCTTGAGGAATCAAGCTTCCTGACTTCAGATTATAATACAAAGCTACAGTCATCAAAACAATATGGTACTGGCACAAAAACAGAAATATACACCAATGAAACAAGATAGAAAGCCCAGAAATAAACCCATGCACCTCTGGGCACCTTATTTTTGACAAAGGAGGCAAGAATATACAATGGGGCAAAGACAGCCTCTTCAATAAGTGGTGCTAGGAAAACTGAACAGCTACATTTAAAAGAATGAAATTAGACATTTCTCCAAAGAAGACATACAGATGGCTAACAAACACATGAAAAGATGCTCAACATCACTCATTATCAGAGAAATGCAAATCAAAACCACTATAAGGTGCCATTTCACGCCAGTAAGAATGGCTGTGATCCAAAAGTCTACAAGCAATAAATGCTGGAGAGGGTGTGGAGAAAAGGGAACTCTCTTACACTGTTGGTGGGACTGCAATCTAGTACAGCCACTATGGAGAACAGTGTGGAGATTCCTTAAAAAACTGGAAATAGAACTGCCTTATGATCCAGCAATCCCACTGCTGGGCACACACACTGAGGAAACCAGAAGGGAAAGAGACACGTGTACCCCAATGTTCATCACAGCACTGTTTATAATAGCCAGGACATGGAAGCAACCTAGATGCCCATCAGCAGATGAATGGATAAGAAAGCAGTGGTACATATACACAATGGAGTATTACTCAGCCATTAAAAAGAATACATTTGAATCAGTTCTAATGAGATGGATGAAACTGGAACCTATTATACAGAGTGAAGTAAGCCAGAAAGAAAAACACCAATACAGTATACTAACGCATATATATGGAATTTAGAAAGATGGTAACAATAACCCTGTGTATGAGACAGCAAAAGAGACACCGATGTATAGATCAGTCTTATGGACTTTGTGGGAGAGGGAGAGGGTGGGGAGATTTGGGAGAATAGCATTGAAACATGTATAATATCATGTATGAAACGAGTCGCCAGTCCAGGTTCGATGCACGGTACTGGATGCTTGGGGCTGGTGCATTGGGACGACCCAGAGGGAGGGTAGGGGAGGGAGGAGGGAGGAGGGTTCAGGATGGGGAACGTGGGTATACCTGTGGCAGATTCATTTCGATATTTGGCAAAACTAATACAATATTGTAAAGTTTAAAAATAAAATAAAATTTAGAATTAAAAAAAAAAAGAATGAAATTAGAACACTTCCTAAAACCATACACAAAGATAAACTCAAAATGGATTAAATACCTAAATGTAAGACCAGAAATGATAAAACTCTTATAGGAAAACATAAGCAGAACACTTGATGACATAAATCAAAGCAAGATCCTCTATGACCCACCTCCTAGAGTAACAGAAATAAAAACAAAAGTAAACAAGTGGGACCTATTAAACTTAAAAGCTTTTGCACAGCAAAGGAAACTCTAAGCAAGGTGAAAGGACAACCCTCAGAATAGGAGAAGATAATAGCAAATGAAACAACTGACAAAGGATTAATTTCCAAAATATACAAGCAGCTCGTATACCTCAATACCAGAAAAACAAATGACCCAATCAAAAAGTGGGGAAAAAAAACTAAATGGACATTTCTCCAAAGAAGACATACAGATGGCTAATAAACACATGAAGAGATGCTAAACATCATTCATTATTAGAGAAATGCAAATCAAAACTACAATGAGATACCACCTCACACGGGTCAGGATGGCCATTGTCAAAAAGTCTACGAACAATAAACGCTAGAAAGGGTGTGGGGAAAAGGGAAAACTCTTGCACTGTTGGTGGGAATGTAAATTGATACAGCCACTATGGAAGATGGTATGGAGATTATTTTAAAAACTAGGAATAAAACCACCATATATATGACCTAGCAATCCCACTCCTAGGCATATACCCTGAGGAAACCAAAATTGAAAGAGACACATGTATCCCATTGTTCATTGCAGCACTGTTTACAATAGGTAGAACATGGAAGCAACCTAGATGTCCATCTACAGATGAATGGATAAAGAAGTTGTGGTGTATATACACAATTGAATATTACTCAGCCATAAAAAGGAACACCTTTGAGGCAGTTCTAATGAGGTGGATGAACCTAGAACCTATTATGCAGAGTGAAGTGAGTCAGAAAAAGAAAGATAAATACCATATTCTAACACATATATATGGAATCTAGAAAAATGGTCCTGAAGAATTTATTTACAGGGCAACAATGGAGAAACAGACATAGATAATATTTACGGACATGGGTAGAGGGAAGAAGAGGGTGAGATGTATGGAAAGAGTAACATGGAAACTTACATTACCAGAAAAAAAAAAAGAAAATTTAAGATTAAGGGGTTAATGTTAAAAGTGTGGGCAAGGGCACAGAGTGACCTCAAGGCATAGTGGAAACACAGTACTGAGTCATGGTTCTCAAGTTGTCAGTTCTGTTCAGCTTTCATTTCAATGTCTGCAATTATCTTACCCTTATTTCAAACTAAATGCAAGAATACTCTACTTTATACAGGGTCTGCACTGATTCTGGCTCTAATAAATGGTTATTGGAATTGAACTAGATTAATAAAACACGTAAATCAGACAGCTTGATTAAAACTTAATTCGGTTGTAGCTTGATTTAACATATGTAAGGTGTTTTGAATAGTAAAAAATATTGAAATATTATTGCTTTATCCTAGTAACACACAGAACAAAATGTTACTTTAGAGAATGTTTAAAATGTTTTTTCACATTAATAGCTGAAATAACCATTACAATATAAAATGAATTTCAATATTGTCAGGTATGTATATTATGGATATATAACACTTTTTTGAGAGACAGTTAAATGTCACATATAATACCTGAATATTTCTGCTCCTACTTAGGAAGACTGTTACTTACAAGTTTTTAGAACCCTGTAAAGAATTTGGCTATTTGTCTAGTGTCATAAAAAGAAAATATATCCATGATTATGCTTTTATATAATCTATCTTGATAAAATATTTGTTTTCAAATGAAATACCTTCCAGATTTATATCAGCTCTTATCTGACAGTCACTGTTCATTCTGTTGTCCATCTGGTAAATATCTAACTGCCCTAAATACTAGATGTTCAAAGTCATCCAGTGTCTTTCCAACTATTTAATCTACTTTTACAATTCATCAGCTTCCAATGAAGTCACTTTGGCTCTGTCTCTATTGAAAGTATATCATAACTGAAAATGCTATTGATATAATTCTGAACATTTATTTGCCTCAACCAGTATGTAGTAACATTTAGTTAATTGTTGCTAGGTTAAAATATGCCTTAATTACACATTTACATATTACATTCCTTTTTATTATATGAAATTGGATTATTTTTAGTCAAATATATTTTGGTGAAGTCTGATGATTTGATATATATTCATGCTAAATGAAAGCTTGATGCAATGGGAAATTTGATATGGAATTTGACAAATTCTTTCAATTTGAGGACGTTTGGCATAATGCTCTTCAGTAGTCACTTGCAAACACACATGTAAATTTTATGGAATATTTCATATCTTCTAGATATTTGAAAGAAACTGAAAAGCATTGTAGTTAATCTCTGGTGGAAATTGTTTCCATATACAGTCAAATATCTATACTTTTTCAACAAGCAGTCATGATGAGTTTGACACTTTATTTAAATTATTTTTAAATTGCAGTGGAGTCAATGGTCAGACATAAAGCAAAACGTGGGATTGCAGAAAGCAAATATAGAAATGGATGATCAAGTCTTTTTCTCAATTTCCACTTCCCAATTAAGATTCCCTTCTTATGAAACATCTCATTTATATCCTTCCTTTCCTCAGGTTCATGTTGCTGAGTGTTCTTACATCTTCTTGTTCCTCTAAAATTTTAAATCCTTTTCTTAGGAAATGATCTCATATCAGTCATTTATGTTTTCTCATGTGAAAGGCTTTTTCCCAATTAAAGGAATTACAGGCATGGGAAAATATTGTTGGAGAAGCAGTAAGATCTTCCCGCAGCCTTTAAAATCACAATGTGTGAACAGGTGCTTGCTGCACTAATGAGGAAAAAGTGGACTTGCTCTTGATGTGTGAAAAGCTCTAAGGACAAGATCAGCATACATGCAGCAATTATCTCTATTTCCCCAGATGTGTAGACAGAGGAGTGGAGGCTTTTGAAGCAGGCAATTTCAATGCTGGATATTGAGGAATCCTTCTGACCACAGTGAGTGCAATGGAAATGTAACACTTTAAAAAGAGTGTTGATACATTTATTACCCATATCAGAAATGATTGATCATTTGGGATGTTGAAGAAGGGTACTTGGGAAGGAGGGGAAGTGTGAAATATTAAAACACTTGGAACATACAGCAAGTAAAAACAGAGATCAGTTTATACCACTGCAGCAGGTGGTTACTACAGGTGGTCAGATAAGAAGTGGAACCAAAGAAGCAAATGTGTGACGTGAGCCACTGATTGACATGAGCATCTGAGGGCTCCAGGGTGCTAGACTCTTTTCTACTATCTCAGTGTTTTAATCGTTCTTAAACCAAGAATGCTTAAGGAAATTGTGGTCTGTATAAATATCACTACAGGAGTAGCATCTTGCAGAACTTATAAGGTTAATAATATGACAAAATCTTAAAGTCGTTTGTGGGTGTTTTAGTGGGTGGGTTGAAGCTAAAACAATTTTTGAACTCCTCTTTGAAGGAGGCTACTGAAATATTCTTTGGTGTACTATTGTTATGTCTGTGCCTTGAAAATAATAAGTAGAACATTACAAAAGAGAGGAAAAATGTATGGGCTTTCAGATACCTGAATAATAAAATGGGCATATTTTATATTCTGTTAATAATGAGAAAACTACACTATATATACCTAGACCCATATGTTAGATGCACTTAACCTTCAGTAAGTAGCTAATAAATTCACTTGAATTATATTTAAATTGTATTGGAGACAGATTACACACACACACACACACACACACACAAATACACATTTCCAAGAATTAAGTTTTCCTTTTATAGGTTTGGACCTTTATCATTGAATATAACACAGAATTTAGGCCTAGATGAAAAATCTAGAGAATATATAGTAAGCGGTTCCCCTGCTCTTCCTGCCATTCCTACTTTCTACTTAATAGATGGAGAAAATTAAGCCAAGAAAGATTTTAAAAATCTCTAAATAACTTACAGTTATTTAGAGTCAGGGTTTTGGTTTCTTCCTTCCAAGCTAATTTCATTATCCATTTTTACCATACTACCTTAGGATTTAAGCATAAAAATTTTATTAAATTTGGTTGTTAATTATTGCCACATTTTTCAACTGGTTTGAAATGGATAAATGATAGGGTTTTTTTTTTTTTTTTCCTTTTAAATATATAGTCATGTATATTCTAGGTTTTAAATTTGGGAATTTTTGATGTGAATTAATATTAATAGTATTAATTATTTAATTAAAGGCCACAGTCCAGGTAGGAAGCAGAGGTACCGTTTTAAAATCTATTTGGAAATGTTTGATGATAGGCATGGTTTAAGTTTCTGGCATTGCAACTCACAGAATTTTAGACATAAAGTTATTAAATATCTTGTGTCACCTTTTGGGGGAAGAGGGTCCACTTCAGAACGATTCAGTCACTCAGTCGTGTCTGACGCTTTGAAAGCCACGGACCGCAGCGTGCCAGGTGTTCCTGTCCATCACCAACTTCCAGAGCTTGCTCAGACTCATGTCCATCAAGTCAGTGATGCCATCCAACCATCTCAGCCTCTGTGCTCCCCTTCTCCTCCTGTATTCAATCTTTCCCAGCATCAGGGTATTTTCTAATGTGTCAGTTCTTCCCATCAAGTGACCAAACTATTGGAGCTTTAGTTTCAGCATCAGTCCTTGCGATGAATATTCATGACTGATTTCCTTTAGGATTGACTGGTTGGATCTCCTTGCAGTCCAGTGGATTCTCAAGAGTCTTCTCCAACACCACAATTCAAAAGGATCAATTCTTTGGTGCTCAGCTTTCTTTATGGTCCAACTCTCACATTCATACATAACTACCAAGAAAAACCATAGCTTTGACTATTCGGATCTTTGTAAGCAAAACAATGTCTCTGCTTTTTAATATGCTGTCTAGGTTGGTCATAGCTTTTCTTCCAAGGAGCAAGCATATTTTAATTTCATGGCTGCAGTCACTATTCACAGTGATTTTGGAGCCCAAGAAAATAGTCTATCACTGTTTCCATTGTTTCCCCATCTATTTGCCATGAAGTGATGGGATCGGATGCCATGATCGTTTTTTGTTTTTGTTTTAATATTTTTTTTTAATTTAATTTTATTTTTAAACTTTACAATATTGTATTAGTTTTGCCAAATATCGAAATGAATCCGCCACAGGTATACCTGTGTTCCCCATCCTAAACCCTCCTCCCTCCTCCCTCCCCTACCCTCCCTCTGAGTCGTCCCAATGCACCAGCCCCAAGCATCCAGTATCGTGCATCGAACCTGGACTGGCGACTCATTTCATACATGATATTATACATGTTTCAATGCTATTCTCCCAAATCTCCCCACCCTCTCCCTCTCCCACAGAGTCCATAAGACTGATCTATACATCAGTGTCTCCTTTGCTGTCTCGTACACAGGGTTATTGTTACCATCTTTCTAAATTCCATATATATGCATTAGTATACTGTATTGGTGTTTTTCTTTCTGGCTTACTTCACTCTGTATAATAGGTTCCAGTTTCATCCATCTCATTAGAACTGATTCAAATGTATTCTTTTTAATGGCTGAGTAATATTCCTTGAATGTTGAATTTTAAGATGATTTTTCACTCTCCTCTTTCACTTTGATCAGGAGGCTCTTCAGTTCCTCTTCAATTTCTGCCATAAAGGTGGTGGCATCTGCATATCTGAGATTATTGATATTTTTCCTGGCAATCTTGATTCCAGCTGGTGCTTCATCCAGACTGTCATTTCTCATGATATACTCTCCATAAAGTTAAATAAGCATAGTGACGGTATGCAGCCTTGACATATTCCTTTACCAATTTGGAAACAGTCCATTGTTCCATGTCTGGTTCTGACTGCTGCTTCTTGACCTAAATACAGATTTCTCAGGAGGCAAATAAATTGGTCTGGTACTCCCATCTTTTTAAGAATTTTCCACAGTTTGTCCTGAACAATACAGTCAAAAATTTTAGTGTAGTAAATAAAACAGAAGTAGATGTTTTTCTGGAACTCTTTTGCTTTTTCTGTGATTCAATGGATGTTGGTTTTGATCTCTGGTCCCCCTGACTTTTCTAAACCCGGCTTGAACATCTGGAAGTTCATGGTTCATGTACTGTTGAAACCTCACTTAGAGAATTTTGAGCATTACTTTACTAGCGTGTGAGATGAGTGCAATTATGTGATATTTTGAACTTTCTTTGGCATTGCCTTCTTGGGGATTGAAATGAAAACTGACCTTTTCCAGTCCTGTGGCCATTGCTGTTTTCCAAATTTGCTGGCATATTGAATGTAGCAATTTCACAGCATCATCTTTTAGGATTTGAAACAGATCAACTGGAATTCTATCCCCTCCAATAGCTATGTTCCTAGTGATGCTTCCCAAGGCCCACTTGACTTCACATTCCAGAATGGCTGGTTCTAGGTGAGTGATCACACCATCATGTTTATGTAGGTCATGAAGATCTTTTTTGTATAGTTTTGTGTATTCTTGCCACCTCTTCTTAGTATCTTCTGCTTCTGTTAGGTCAATACCATTTCTGTCCTTTATTGTGCCCATCTTTGCATGAAATGTTCCCTTGGTATCTCTAATTTTCTTGAAGTGGTCTCTAGTCTTTCCCATTCTATTATTTTCCTCTATTTCTTTGCACTGACCACTGAGGAAGACTTTCTTATCTCTCCTTGCTATTCTTTGGTACTCTGCATTCAAATGAGTATATCGTTCCTTTTCTCTTTAGCTTTTATCTTCTCTTCTTTTCTCAGATACTTGTAAGGCCTCCTCAGACAACCATTTTGTCTTTTTACATTTCTTTTTCTTGAGAATAGTCTTGATCACTGCCTACTCTACAATACCTCCATTCATAGTTCTTCAGGCACTCTATCAGATTTAAACCCTTGAATCTATTTGTCACTTCCACTATATTGTCATAAGGATTTGATTTAGGTCATATCTGAATGGCCTATTTGATTTCCCTATTCAATTTAAGTCTGAATTTGGCAATAAGGAATTCATGATCTGAGCCACAGTCAGCTTGTTTTTGCTGACTGTATAGAGCTTCTCCATCTTTGGCTGCAAAGAATATATTCAATCTGATTTTGGTACTGACCACCTGGTAATGTCCATGTGTAGAGTCATCTCTTGTGTTCTTGAAAGATGGTGTTTGCTATGACCAGTGCATTCTCCTGGCAAACCTCTATTAGCCTTTGCCCTGCTTCCTTTTGTACCCCAAGGCCAAATTTGCCAGTTACTACAGGTATCTCTTGACTTCCTACTTTTGCATTCCAGTCCACTATGATGAAAAGGATATCTTTTTTGGGTATTAGTGACAAGGCGATGGCACCCCACTCCAGTACTCTTGCCTGGAAAATCTCATGGACTTAGGAGCCTGGGGTTACTGAGAGTCAGGCATGACTGAACGACTTCACTTTCACATTTCACTTTCATGCAATGGAGAAGGAAAGGGCAACCCACTCCAGTATTCTTGCCTGGAGAATCCCAGGGACAGAGGAGCCTATTGGGCTTCCATCTATGGGGTCGCACAGAATCGGACACAATTGAAGTGACTTAGCAGCAGCAGCAGCAGCAGTTCTAGAATATCTTGTAAGTCTTTATAGAACTGTTCAACTTTAGCTTTTTTGGCATTAGTGATTGGGCCATAGACCTGGATTACTATGATATTGAATGGTTTGTCTTGGAAATGAACATAGATCATTCTGTCATTTTTGAGGTTGTACCCAAGTACTGTATTTTGGAATCCTTTGTTGACTATGAAGGCTACTCCATTCATTCTATGGGTTTCTTGCCCACAGTAGAAGATATAATGGTCATCTGAATTAAATTAACCCATTCCAGTCAATTTTATTTCACTGATTCCTAAAATGTCAATGTTCACTCTTGACATCACCTGTTTGACCACTTCCAATTTGCCCTGATTCATGGACCTAACATTCCAGGTTCTTATGCAATATTGTTCTTTACAGCATCAGACTTTACTTTTATCACCAGTCACATCCACAGCTGGGCGTTGGTTTCACTTTGGCTCCATCTCTTCATTCTTTCTGGAGTTATATCTCCACTCTTCTCCTGTAGCATATTAAGGACCTAGGGAGTTCATCTTTCAGTGTCATATATTTTTGCCTTTTCATACTGTTCATGGGGTTCTCAAGGCAAAAATACTGAAGTGGTTTTTCATTCCCTTCTCCAGTGGACTACATTTTGTCAGAAGGCAGTGGGGAGACAAGGAGAGAGGAATGATGAGAGTTAAGTATTTCACAGGAAATGCAACTCCATTTCCAGAATGCCTTCCAAGGAAGAAATGACTGTTTCTGCCAAAGGCTTTGTCAGCCCTTTCCCACAACTCATAGAACCAGTGTTGTTGGTAGCTACCAAGAGAGAATGATTCCTCCACAGACATAAAACAGAAAGTGCTGCAGTGGCAGAGACAAGTTTTGCAGGTTTTACTGCTTGTTTGTTATTGTTGTTTTAAATACAATGTAATTGTTCACAGAGTCAGTAACTAAAGATTGGAAACAATCTGTGGTCAATGATATAGGCCATGAGACAAGTAAACATCCTGGAATATGGTTGAAACAGAATATAGTGGGGGACACAGAAGTGGACTCAAATTGGGACAGTGCTATTACCATAATTGTTAAGTGAACCTGTGTCTAAAATTCCCAGAGATTTAAGAAGTTTTACTTTTTCTTACTTTATATTATTTTAAATTTTTATTAATGTATAGTTGCTACACAATATTATATGTTTCAGGTGTATGGTAGTGATTCACAATTTAAATCAATATAACACATTAAAATTAATTATCAGCCATAGGTATTTATAATGTGTTATATTGGTTTAGAATATATTTAATAATTATAAAACCCACTGGAGAATTTCAATCACTTTTATCTTATCCATGGAGGCTATCAGATCAGATGAGATCAGTCGCTCAGTCGTGTCTGACTCTTTGCGACCCCATGAATCGCAGCACACCAGGCCTCCCTGTCCATCACTAACTTAGTTATCTCTATATAGTTATCACTTAATAGTTATCACTAGTTTCTTCGTGAAGTAACTGAAGGCATATCAAGATCCACTAAAAATAACTTTTTATATTTTATATTTATCTCTATATCACATATCTCTATGAATTTCATTAGGGAATGCATTTTATTTGTAAAGATTGACTACCCAATACTTAATGCAACACTTGATTTCCTCTCCCTATAGTACATATCTCTATGAAGTTCATTAGAATATGCATTTTATTTGTTAAAGATTAACTGCCCAATACCTGGGACATCCTTGATAGCTCAGTTGGTAAAGAATCTTCCTGAAATGTAGGAGACCCCATTTCTATTCCTAGGTCTGGAAATCCACTGGAGAAGGGATAGGCTATCCACTCGAGTATTCTTGGGCTTCCCTTGTGGTTAAACTGGTAAAGAATCCACCTGCAATGTGGTAAGCCTGGGTTTGATCCCTAGGTTGAGAGGATAGATATCCTGGAGAAGGGAAAGATAATAAATTAATTTTAATAAATAATAAATAAATTATCTGGGCCAAGTTTTTGTTATTATTGTTCAGTCACTAGGTCATGTGCAACTCTGTGACTTCATGGACTGAAGTGCACCAGCTTCCTCTGTCCTTTCCTATCTCCTGGAGTTTGCTCAAATTCATGTCCACTGAGTGAGTGATGCCATCCAACCATCTCATCCTCTGCCACCTCCTTCTCCTTTTGCCTTCAATCTTTCCCAGTGTCAGAGTCATTTCCAATGAGTCATATCTTTGCATCAGATAGCCAAAATATTGGAGCTTCAGCCTCAGCATCAGTACTACCAATGAATATTCAGGATTGATTCCCTTTTAGGATTGACTGGTTTGATCTCCTTGAAGTCAAGGGACTCTGGAGTCTTCTCTAGCACCACAATTAGAAAGCATCAATTCTTTGGCTCTCAGTCTTCTTTATTGTCCAACTCTTACATCTGTACATGACTACTTGAAAAACCATAGCTTTAAGTAGACAGACCTTTGTTGGCAAAGTGATATCTCTGCTTTTTAATACGCTGTCTTGGTTTGCCATAGCTTTTATTCCAAGGAGCAAGTGTCTTTTACTTTCATGGCTACAGTCAGCATCTGCAGTAATTTTGAAGCCCAAGAAAATGATATCTGTCACTGCTTCTGTTTTTTCCCTTCTATTTGCCATTAAGTGATGGGACTAGAAGGCATGATCTTAGTTGTTTAATGTTGAGTTTCAAGCCAGCTTTGTCACTCTCCTCCTTCACTCTCATCAAGGCCAGTTTTAATCTTTCTTAATTAAACATAGGTTAAAGAAACTGTCAATGTATTATTGAATATATTTGATAATATATTTGATAAACTCATTTAATTTTGCTATATTTATAAGTAAAAATACAGGATGTACAGTTAAATCTGAATTTTGGATAAAATTTTTTTTGTAAGTATGTCCCAAATATTGCATGAAACATATTATACTTAAGAACATTATTTATCTGAACTTCAAATTTATCTGGACACCTAGTATATTTTATTTGACAATCATAAACTTTCCCAAACATTTGATTAAGAATTCTGTGTGAAAACAAGGTTAGGGGAATCCTTTATGGAATGCTGCTTTGAAAAAACCTATTTATTCCAGTGATTATATGTGTTGGTCCATTATTCAGACATTGAGTTAGTTCCATGCATACTTCTAGACTATGGACATTCTTTTACATTATTTTGAATATTTTCCTTTCCCATTCCTCCATTTTCTGGTACATAATATGCTATTACTTCCCATTTCATTTTATAAAAGAATCATTCTTTTTGAAACAAGAAAGGATACCAGGGATCATCAGGTTCAATATGCTTATTTTCCAAATGAGTATACTCAGTTGCAAAGTCTTGAAGGGATTTACAGTATTTTATGGATCTAGTTATTGAAAGAGGTATTTTTATTCCAGTTCAATGGAATATCCAACTCACTCCAGATGGTGGTTGACTGAATATACACACATACAAAAATAAGCCTAAATTTAAACAAAAAGGTTTAATTATTCCAATAAGAAGTGCAGCAAATTTAAGGAGAATAAATAAACAAATTTATATAGCTAATATTATATTCTGGACAATGTATATATTTATTTAATCATCTCAATATTCCTGTGAAGTAATTATTATCCCTATTTTATAAGTTTCTCAAGAGTTTCAGAAAGTATCATATGGGAGGTTTGTGAGATTATCCCAAAAATGCATAATTCAAGTCCAGTTCTATCTCTACCCCCAAACTGTCCTTTCTTTCTTCAGAATTTGTCATTCTAACACAATATCAGCTAAGAAAGTATCAGGTTGTCTGAAGGTATATACACAACTAAAATTGCAGGTGTTTATGTGAGTTGAGATGGAGAAAGTATATAGAATTTACCAGGGAAGACATCAGGAGATATTATTGCATCAAATAGAACATATAAACTTTGAAGAAAAGAGCAAAACTTTCCTGAGTGTCCATATGCTGTTGCTGCCATTCTTAGTTTTGGAAGAAGCTTCCCACAGCAATTAAAGTTTTCTTTTGATGGGCCTAAAGGATCATTCTGAATATTACTACCTATTAAAATGTGTCTTATTTAAATATAATTGATTTACTTTGTTGTGTTAATTTCTGCTATACAGCAAAATGATTCATATATATATATATATATTTACATTCTTTTTCCATTATAGTTTATCACAGGATAATGAATTTAGTTCCCTGTGCTATACAGTAAGAAATTGTTTATTCATCCTATATATAATAGTTTGCTTCTACTAATCCCAAACTGGCAATTCATCCTTCTCTTATCCCCTCTTGGCAACCACAAGTTGTTTCTCTATGTCTGTGTGTCCGTGAGTCTGCTTCTGTTCCATAGATAAGTTAACTTGTGTCATATTTGTTGTTGTTCAGTTGCTAAGTCATGTCTGACTCCCAGCGACCCCATGGACTGCAGAACACTAGGCTTCCCTGTCCTTTACTATCTCTCAGAGTTTGCTCAAACTCATGTCCTTCAAGTTAGTGATGCCATCCCACCATGCCATTATCTGTCACCCCCTTCTCCTCCTGCCCTCAATCTTTCCCAGCATCAGGATCAGTAAGCTCTTCATATCAGGTGACCAAAATGTTGGAGCTTCAACATCAATCCTTCCAATGAATATTTGGAGTTGATTTCCTTTAGGATTGACTGGTTTGATCACCTTATTTTCCAAAGGACTCTCAAGAGTCTTCTCCCACACCAAATTTGAAAGCATCAATTCTTCGGTACTCAGACTTCTTTATGGTCCAATTCTCACATCCATTCATGACTACTTGAAAAATGATAGCTTTGACTGTATGTATCTTATTGGCAAAGTGATTTTTGCTTTTTCATATGCTGTCTAGGTTTGTCAGAGCTTTTCTTCCAAGGAGTAAGCATCTTTTCATTTTATGGCTGCGGTCACAATCCGCAGTGATTTTGGAGTCCAAGAAAATAAAGTCTGTTACTGTTTCCCATTTTCCCCATCTATTTGCCATGTGGTAATGAACTCGAATTCCATAATCTTTGTTTTTTGAATGTTGAGTTTTAAGCCAGCTTTTTCACTCTTCTCTTTTATCCTTATCAAGGAGCTCTTGGTTCTCTTCCAAGAGTGGGAGTTTTCAATTATTAAAGGATAGATCAAATCCTGTGATAATTTAGTATCAGCACATTTCTGATTGAAGGGTCTCTCCCATAAAGCATCTGACAAGGTCAAGAGGTTTCATTTTGCACGGTTTACTCACAATTGATTTCTTCCTTCACATCATATTTTTAAGCAATTAATATTTTTCCTGTCCTAGAAGTATTCTACTCCCTGTTGATTCCCTATCAAATTCTCTATTTCATGAGTGAAGAAGAAAAAAAAAAAGAAGGAAATGTGGGGTAAATATGTTGAAAAAAGTGGAAAAAAATGTGAAGCTCAGGTTTAAGGAAAATACTTTTGTATATTAAGGTTAGTCTGGCAATATTGTCTTAAAATTACTTAAGACGTTTTCTCAGTTCTCATTAATTCAGATACATGTCTCATTTTTTAATTGCCTAAAAACTTTCTGAGTTACAACTTTAAAGCAACCTTCAATCTTGATTTTGTATATTTTATTACTTAAAAAACACTCTGCCCAATGTTATGTGCCAGCCTGGATGGGAGAGGGGTTTGGGGGAGACTAGATACATGTATACGTGTGGCTGAGGCTCTTCTCTGTTCACCTGAAACAACTACAACATTGTTAATCGAGTGTACCCCAAGACAAAGTAAAACTTTAAAGTTACAAAAAAAAAAATCCTTTAAAGATCATGTACCCTTAGACTCTAACAAGCATTCATATCTGGGGATGAAAGATCTAGAGGATGAAACAACTATGATAAAAATTTTAAGGACATGGAATTATTTAAGTGATTAATAGGAGACTGGTGGTTTTTATTGTGTCTGTTCTGTAAATAGACCTCGAGAGAGGTGGGGAAATGGAGAGAGAAATATTTTTAACTGAACCTCACTGATCAAAGCTTATAGAAATTTTGACTAGAATGGAATTTACCTGTAATCTGTTCATCTACATTTTAATCTGAGAAACTGATTTTTGATCATTATGATGATAACTTTTAAAATATCAAATCTTTTACAAATGACAAAAAGCAAGTAGATTGTCTCGTACTGATATTTTCCCTTATTAAGAAAGAGTATTCAAAATATAGCCAGACAGTCTCTGTTCATTCTGATGTTTTCTTTTAAAAAGCCCTGTGATAAACTGGTGACAGAGTAGTTTATGGAAAGGCTTTCCTAACTGTTTAATGTTGTGAAATTGATTGTCATAATTTTTGAGAAGCTTAATACTTACAATTTTCTTCTAGAAGGAATAGTTTCTTCCAAGCATCCAATGCTGTTATTTAAGATAGTCAATTTTTATTTCAAATTTTGACCAACTTTAAAAATTTAAATAATTACATTTTATTCAACATAGTGTCCTACTTAACTAGTTAATAATTTTCATTTTGGAACAAAATATATTAAAAAAAAAAAAAAAAAAAAACTATGGCAGTCCCTTTTCACCAGGTGAGGAAACAAGATGTATGCAGTCTAGAAGAGAACCTTCCCCCAACCATGCCGGCACTGTGATCTCAGACTTCTAGCTTTTAGAAATGAAAGAAATAAATGTCTGGCTTTTTATAATCTTAAATAGACTGACATATAAGTCATTTACAGCTGATTAGTTCTGATAATAGAATAGACTTGACTCACTTTTGTTTTCTCCAGCATTTAGAAGTACTCCTGTCCCCAGATGAATTTGAGGAAACTTACATACCAAGGAAAAATGTTTGAGCACTTGCTTTTGTGTTTCTTTATAATTGCCTTGTCTTTGCGTGTCAATGTGTCTGTCAGTAAACCTTGACTTAATTCTCTTAGCCACTTTCATGGAAGATTTGATTATTTGTCACCTAGCATGGTAAGTCAGTGAGAAACATGTTAATAATTCTTTATGTTTTTATAGAGGTCAGGATAGGAAACCTCTCCTCACTGGAATCTATAGTGGTCACTGAAATCCTCTGCTCTGGTATTTCTAAATTCACCTAGACCAAAATTTTCTCCTCCATTCTGAGAATGACTATTATTTTCGTGGACTTAAATGCTCACTGTTGCTTATAAAATATTATTAAAATACGTACTGTTTATCATGGAAGTAGAATTGAAAAACATTGATTAGTATATAATCAACATTGGTATAAAAAAGTAAACCAGCAAAAGAAAACCACACACTCTTCAACATACACACACACACACACACACACACACACACACACACACCAGCATTCTCCTTTAACCTAGTACCTGAAGGGCTTATATTCTGATAACGTCAGTAGGATTGCTGTGCTTCAATTAACACTTCCAGATCTGAGACACGTGGAAAAATCTCGCACATTTTTTTTCTGGGTGCTTTTCTAGTTAAAGTTTCAACTTTAACTGCTTCTGTACTGTCTTTTGCGGCCAATAGCCCACCATTTCTTTTTCTTAGGATACCCACATAAAAGAGAGAATACAAAGCATTTCTAAAGAAGACAGTGAGTGTTTCAGAAAAGAGGTAAGCAATTACACAGAAGGTGGAAAACACTTAGGCAAGCAAATGATTGGATCAATGCCTGGGACTGTGAGGGCCCTGCTGGAGGTTAATATGAATGAGATGTTATGCTTCATTGGCTAAGTTTACCTAATTCTTTTATACATCAATATTGCTTCTTATGATGCAGTTGCCTAAATTTGTTGCAAGTTGCTATATAACCTATATTGCTGTTATTAGTTCAACAATGACTGGGAAAGCAGCAGGAGAATGCTCTAATTAAACTTTAATTATTATACCACCTTTACTATACATACAGCGAGAAGGTATGATCTCTACCACCCCTATTATTCTCAGCTTTTTACATCAAGGCAGCAGCTAGAGACACCACATCTGTTTAAAACAACTCGGCTGTTAGTTTTCATTATGAACTGTAAAATCACAGAGGTTTGTTTATCCCCTGGTACTTACGATCAAGAGAAGCCCTTAGTTAACTACTAATATATTACACAATATCATAGAAAGTAGAAGCTTCAGAAATGAAAAATGTTCTGGTCTGTTTATTTTAAGATATAGCTAAAAGCTTGATTTTATGTTATGTCAGTTTCTATAGTTAAAAGCTGCATTAATGTGGCTGAAATACTTTGAAGTATGCAGAGATAAAACAAATCAGCAGGTATTTAAACTGAGGGCTATGAGGTGGAAAAATCATCACTTTCCCTTCAGGTAGAGGCCTGAAGATATATCTTTGTTAATGAGGTTTCCTGCTGTCCTGCTGGATCTTCAATCATTTAAAATGCAAATCCCAAAGAATGAAGTAAGAGCTATCCTATATAAAAGAAGGTGGCTGATTTTTTTTTTTTTAATAAATGATCATGCCATCTGCTTACCTCATCATTCTACTGACTATGAAATTCACTTATGCAATTATATGAACTTGTAAACTATAAACAACATACCTTAGAAGTCCGCAAATGGAATTATTACTTTTCCTGAATGCCCAATCTCCTCCCATAGTTTAGAGTTTGTTCATATGGTCAGGAAAACAGGAGAGTAAGAATTAACTTTTCCGAACAGTGGACATTCTATTTATGGTTTTTATGTTATTATTTTTAATCAGTAATATCTGAGTTAATTAGAAGAAGTTTTGTAAAGAATTATTTCAAAGTGACCTACTGTAGGTTTCTTGAATACTTGGAGAGCTTAGTCATGCCTGAAAATTTTTTTCAGGTAATTTTGTGTGAAGTCAGGAATGCAGGAAGAGAACTTGGTTTGTGTTTCCAGAGGAGGATATTTTTTTCCTCAAGGAGAACTTGGGATTGACTTATACTCCACTTTCAGTGTCACCTGCCTCTAATGTATCTGACAAGTTTCTTTTTATTTCCTGTCTTCTTTTGTTTTTTAAAAATTTTACTACAAACTCAGTCCATGCTATGATGTTCTTCTCTCTTGTTACCTTGCTCCTAACAGCTACATTTGGGTCTGTTTTGAGTCTCCCTATATGCTACCCTCACCTTGAGCTCTGGAATGACCATCCTTTTCATCCTCATTTTGACCTTAGCAAAGGCTGAATAGGCTGTTTTTACTGTCATTGGCAAATCTTTCAGTTCCTTTAAATATCACTAACACACTGTCAACAACAAAGCAAAGTAATATGAAACAAATAAATAAACTAAGAGACACAGATGTATAGAACAGTCTTTTGGACTCTGTGGGAGAGGGAGAGGGTGGGATGATTTGGGAGAATGGCATTGAACCATGTAAAATACCATATAAGAAACGAATTGCCAGTCCCGGTTCGATGCAGGATACAGGATGCTTGGGGCTGGTGCACTGGGATGACCCAGAGGGATGGTATGGGGAGGGAGGTGGGGGGCGGGGTGGTTCAGGATACCGTGGCGGATTCTTGTTGATGTATGGCAAAACCAATACAATATTGTAAAGTAAAAAATAAATAAATAAATAAAAAGGGAAAAAAAAAAAAACTAAGCAATAAGACCATTTCTAGAACTGAGAAATAAACAGACACTGAGTCTTCACAGGACAGTACCTCTGGATGCATTAGATTTGTTACCTGATCACTAAGTCAAAATCCTTTGTCCTGGTTAGAGACCTGGTTTATTAAAAATTTCACTCTTGAAGTCTCACTCATGCTTGAATTATCATGTCTTTAATATGTATTTATAAAATAATTGAATGATTGGGTTTGCATTTCAATTTTTTATTATGTTTTGTCCCAGCAGAAAACAGGGAAGTGTGTTTTTTTTTTTTTTTAAATCTATCACAAGTTAATGTGTTAATGAACTCCCCCAAGAGATATGTATTTTTGAACTGTTCAAATAGAATTAAAGAGGGAGTGTTGAAAATTGAAGCCAGGTTAACATAAAGTAAAACTGAGGTCATGACAGGTCTTGTATTTCAGAATGTATTTGGAGTTTATTTTTATGAAAATGGGTATTTATTAAAAGATTTGATAGAACGATTAGTCTCACATTTGCAGTATTTTATAATCAGTTATAATGGTGGTAGCTGGGTGTAGGGTGGGTGAGGTAGCTATTTGGGTCACACTGGTAAGAATAATGATCATCTGTTTGTGATCCTATGTGTTGGTAAAGAGGAGAATACCTTTAAGTATTTCTAAGAAAAAGCTTATAAAATGAATTAGTACAAATGTACAATTGTGTAGTGTATTAAATGGCATTTTAAAAACTTCTTGTGCATCAATTTTGTCAAATAATCCCCAATACAATTTTCTCCATGAATCTGAAAACTTTAAACTCTGATTTGTACAAAAAGCTCAGAATTCTACACAGTAAATTATGTGAAGTAATAAGAAAACACTAAATGATTTAGTTCTTAGTTAGAAAATTACAAAAATGCTTCAAGCTACCATTGTAGAATATAAGAGGTAAAAAAAGATAGAAATAAGACTGAATATTAAGGTGTTTTCAGATTTTAATAAATAGAAAATAGTCTCTCTAGAATGATTCATGAATGTGTATTCAATCAACAATAACTTTGTGCCTACTCAGCCTATGTCATCATGCTAGTACTATGTGAACACAAGCATAGAGACTCTCTCTCCTTCCTCAGCTTGTAGTGCAGCAGAGGATACAAAATAATTAATAAAGAAGCGAGATTGTCACATGCCATGAAAAACACTGAAATACATTTCTGAAACTTCAGAGGAAAAATAAATCACTCCTGGTGAGGATTATGGGAAAAGAAATCTAAAAGAGGTAAATTTGAGCTGATTTGTGAAAGATTTCCCAGGTAGCTTAAGTGGTAAAGAACTCTTCTGTTAATGCAGGAGATACAAGAGATGTACGTTTGATCCCTGGGTCAGGGAAGATTCCCTGGAGGAGGAAATGGCAACCCACTCCAAGTTCTTGTCTGGAAAATCTCATAGACAGTAGAGGCTGGTGGGTTACAGTGCGTGGAGTCACAAAGAGTTGGACATGATTTAGTGACTGAGCACACATGTAAAGGATTAAGCAGGGGTCAAAAGTGGGGAGGTGGGGAAGAAAAGATATTTTAAATGAACTATAGGAGAAAATGTATGTCAGTGAAAATATATGGAGAAAAAAATTGGAAATCACTGGTGTCAATATAACACAATGAACTTTACAATGCCTCAGTACAGTTTAGTTCAGTCGCTCAGTCATGTCCGACTCTTTGCAACCTCATGAATCGCAGCACGCCAGGCCTCCCTGTCCATCACCAACTCACGGAGTTCACAAAATCACATTCATAGAGTCGGTAATGCCATCCAGCCATCTCATCCTCTGTCGTCCACTCCTCCTCCTGTCACCAATCCCTCCCAGCATCAGAGTCTTCCAATGAGTCAACTCTTCGCATGAGATGGCCAAAGTACTGGAGTTTCAACTTTAGCATCATTCCTTCCAAAGAACACCCAGGACTGATCTCCTTTAGCATGAACTGGTTGAATCTCCTTGCAGTCCAAGGGACTCTTAGGAGTCTTATCCAACACTACAGTTCAAAAGCATCAATTCTTTGGTGCTCAGCTTTCTTCACAGTCCAACTCTCATATCCATACATGATCCTTGGAAAAACCATAGCCTTGACTCTACAGACCTTTGTTGGCAAAGTAATGTCTCTGCTTTTCAATATGCTATCTAGGTTGGTCATAACTTTCCTTCCAAGGAGTAAGAGTCTTTTAATTTCATGGCTAAAGTCACCATCTGCAATGATTTTGAAGCCCCCCGCCCAAAAAAAAAAAAAAAAAAAAAGTCTGACACTGTTTCCACTGTTTCCCCATCTATTTCCCATGAAGTGATGGGACTAGATGCCATGATCTTAATTTTCTGAATGTTGAGCTTTAAGCCAACTTTTTCACTCTCCTCTTTCACTTTCATCAAGAGACTTTTTAGGTCCTCTTCACTATCTGCCATAAGGGTGGTGTCATCTGCATATCTTAAGTTATTGATATTTCTCCTGACAATCTTGATTCCAGCTTATGTTTCTTCCAGTCCAGGGTTTCTCATGATGTACTCTGTATATAAGTTAAATAAGCAGGGTGGCAATATACAGCCTTGACATACTCCTTTTCCTATTTGGAACCAGTCTGTTCCATGTCCAGTTCTAACTGTTGCTGCCTGACCTGCAAATAGATTTCTTAAGATGCAGGTCAGGTGGTCTTCTGTGTATTCTTGCCATCTCGTCTTAATATCTTCTGCTTCTGTTAGGTCCATACCATTTCTGTCCTTTATCGAGCCCATCTGTGCATGAAATGTTCCCTTGGTATCTCTAATTTTCTTGAAGAGATCTATAGTCTTTCCCATTCTGTTGTTTTCCTCTATTTCTTTGCATTGATCGCTGAGGAAGGCTTTCTTATCTCTCCTTGCTATTCTTTGGAACTCTGCATTCAGATGCTTACATCTTTCCTTTTCTTCTTTGCTTTTCTGTTCTCTTCTTTTCACAGCTATTTTTTAGGCCTCCTCAGACAGCCCTTTTTATTTTTTTTGCATTTCTTTTCCATGGGGATGGTATTGATCCCTGTCTCCTGTACAATGTCACGAACCTCAGTCCATAGTTCATCAGGCATCTATCAGATCTAGTCCCTTAAATCTATTTCTCACTTCCACTGTATAATCATAAGGGATTTGATTTAAGTCATACCTGAATGGTCTATGGTTTTCCCTACTTTCTTCAATTTAAGTCTGAATTTGGCAATAAGGAGCTCATGATCTGAGCCACAGTCAGCTCCCAGTCTTGTTTTTGCTGACTGTATAGAGCTTCTCCATCTTTGGCTGCAAATATAATCAATTTGATTTCAGTACTGACCATCTGGTGATGTCCATGTGTAGTCTTCTCTTGTGTTTTTGGAATAGGGTGTTTGCTATGACCTGTGCGTTCTCTTGGCAAAACTCTATTAGCCTTTGTCCTACTTCATTCTGTATTCCAAGGCCAAATTTGCCTGTTACTCCAGGTGTTTCTTGACTTCCTACTTTTGCATTCTAGTTTCCTATAATGAAAAGGACATCGTTTTTGGGTGTTCGTTCTAAAAGGTCTTTTAGGTCTTCATAGAACGATTCAACTTCAGCTTCTTCAGTGTTATTGGTTGGGCATAGACTTGGATTACTGTGATATTGAATGGTTTGCCTTGGAAATGAAAAGATAATAGAATTGTGGTGACAAGGGTGACCCTGAGTGATAAACTAAAGCATTTGGACTAAATTTTTTGTCAAAACAAACTGGACTAAAGAAGTGGAGGGATTAATGGGAAACCACTGAAGATAGTAAAAAGGTGTACACAGATGTGAAACAAAGTCAAAATAATGTTTTAGGATGAACTAAAAGTGAGCATAATGGGAGAAGTGAGATAAGCTAAAATATAAATTAGAAGTTAACTATATTATCTAGTTACTTCAAGGAATTACTTCAGTTCATGGAGTCTAAAATGAAGGAAATGTTGATTTATATTTTATTTTATAAAGAAAGAAATAGAAGTGAGAATGGCAAATCCATTCATAATCTATATCTTGTTGTCCACTGAGCACTGCTAATTCATTTCGTTTTGCTATTGAATTCTATATGCAAACAGACAGATATGAAAACTGTGTGCGTATGCTCAGTCACTAAGTTGTGTTCAACTTTTTGTGGCCCCATGGAAGTAGCCCACCAGGCTCCTCTGCCCAAGAAATTTTCCAGGCACGAATACTAGAGAGGGGTGTCATTTCCTACTCCTGGGGATCTTCCCAACCCAGGAATCAAACCCACCTCTCCTGCTTTGGCAGGTGGATTCTTTACCACTAGCACTACCTGGGAAGCCCCTGTGAAAAGCATTTCCTATTAAAAAGCCGTGTATTCTTGTAGTGGTAAAGTTAAGCAAGTTTAGGGAAGATGCAGCATTCATTTATATTTTCATTTCATTCACTTTATTTAGTATGCTTCACATGAGATTTGAGATATATTATTTAAATATCAAAATCATCAAATCTGAAAATCATTGTTTCATATTTATCTAAAGGATTGCAGCCATTGTATTTAAATTACCAAAAACTGCGATATTTTCTGAGCCCTATAATGTGATCGAGGAATTCTCAAATTAAGGTTTCTAGAAAAGAAATTACATGTCATTATGTACCATCCATATTTGTCATCTCATTTTACTTCCTGTATGGTCTAAATATCAGTGATAAAAAGAAAATTATCATTTTTCCAAAAAATTATGCATATTTCTAGTACCATTTGTAGACTAATCCTGGCATGTTTATTTTATACTGATGTAAGTAAAATTCAGTTCTCTCTAGACAGATAGATATCATATTTTTATCTCCTATCTGTATATCTCTTCATGTGAGTAATATAAGTGGTTCTTCAATCTCTATATATCTTTTATTTGGAGGTTTTGAATTGCTGAAAACTGTAATTTAAGCTCCCTTACAGCTAGAATTCTACATGTGAATTAGTGCTCACCAATTAAATGTGCCCACATAAAATTTAAAAGACAAAGTCCAAGAAGACCCTCTTCCTTCAACTCTGGCTACCCCTGCTCTTTAGAAAATTCATTGTTCTTCTACATGGGTGCCCAGTGTTCATTCTTCAGTTTTCTGAAAGAAGCAATTATTTCTTGATCTTATTACTTATTCCTTGAGTTTCAGCTTTTTGTATTATTTCAGTTTTCTGCTATTCAAGGCTTCTCTGGAAGTAGAAAATGCATTATGGCCCAACCTAGAGCAACCTAGCTGCCAAAATAGCTGATTTCAGGTTCTTCTTGGGATGTCCCTGGAGCTCCAGCCTTGAACTGTCTCCTTTAGCATTTTCAACAATTTTGTGAGCAACTGCTGCTGCTAAGTCGCTTCAGTCATGTCCGACTCTGTGGGACCCCACAAATGGAAACCCACCAGGCTCTGCCGTCCCTGGGATTCTCCAGGCAAGAACACTGGAGTGGGTTGCCATTTCCTTCTCCAATGCATGAAAGTGAAAAGTGAAAGGGAAGTTGCTCAGTCGTGTCCTACTCCTAGCGACCCCATGGACTGCAGCCTACCAGGCTTCTCTGTCAATGGGATTTTCCAGGCAAGAGTACTGGAGGGGGAGCCATTGCCTTCTCCGAACTACTACGAATACTAAATTATTATTTTTTTCCTTAGAGTGAGTGGTGTCTGTCTTCTGCCAGGGACACTAAATGATACAGCTTATATTGTATTGAAATTGTATAAGCATGTTCATCTCCAACTTTGTCTCTTGATGTTTTCTGAATTTGTATAACACATTTCTTCAATTCACTCCAGATTAAGTATCTATAGAAGTGGTAATATACGCTTTGTAGGAATACTTCATCTGAAAATAGTTATCAAGCTAAAAAAGGTATAGTTAATTCTCTTGGACTTGTGTTTTTGTGTGGATGGCCATCCTGTGTGCTCCTTGCTCTTGGACTTAGGATTTGCTACGTTTTCTTTCCTCCTCTCCTATGTTGCTCCTTTAAGCATTCTCTCTTCCTCCATTCTGTCCTCTTCTTTGTTTATTATTGTTTTCTCTTGTTTTTATTATTTTTCAGTCACTCTATCTCTGTCACAACTCTTCCTCACAGTAGTTCAATTAGTAAATTTTATTGTGCCCTGAGGTAATAGGTTCTTTTGGTTCAAAGTCTGAAAAAGCTGTCAAAATGATAGATAGTCTCTGAATCTCAAATGTTCCTGATTTGAAAAGTGCCAGAATCATTGCTTTCTCTGAAGGTTCTTTTCCTCTAGTAGAAAAAAATTCTGGAATTGTGTTTTTATTTTTTTTCCAGTGTGTAAAGAAGTTGATATGTACACAAATAAGAATACCAATAATGATTTCTTTAAAGAACATGGGAAGAAGTAATATAGAAGCTGCTAATGAGACATAATTGAATTTAGAAGCCTCATCAAAGGTATAAGATGGCTATTGAGAGGAGGGAATTCACCGATTAGTTTCATGAAAGGCGTCAGGAACTTTTGGGCATTATGTCATATTGCTTCATAAGACCTGTTGTGATTCAAGGGAAGGGGATAATTAGGTCAATGGGGAAACCTAACGACATATATTAGTCAGATGAAAAAAGTGCCTTGAAGTTTTATAATATGGTTTCTAGATATATACTCAGTTCACAGAAAACATCATCTAAGCTCAAGGTTTATGGAGAAAAATCTCTATAAATATTGGCAAGGTAACATATGAAACTCATACCCTTACCCTGCTGTTGGTTTGCATGAAATATTTCTATTTTCATTACTACAGCTGTACATATCACAATTATATTAAACTGACATGAGAAAGAGTAAATACACAATTATGATATTAAACTGATATGAGAAAGAATAGATAATCTGATGTGGTACTACATCTTAATGATAAAAATAATTATGGACCAGCTAAATAAGACTTCTTATGATCTAATTGTACAAAATATGTCAATTCTTATCAATGTGATTAAGCTAGTATTTGAGATTAAGCTAGTATTTAATCCTCAATACCTATTTAATCCTTGAGTTAATAATTATCTTCATTGTTAATTATAGATTATATTATTTGTAATAAGGGAAATTATTCTTTGCATTGAGTATTTTTAATTTAAAAAACTGGGATAAAAAATTATATCATAAATCTCTGCATGGACTAACATCTGCCAAACACATGATAGTAATATTTCTTTAGTTCTGGACAGCCCATGCAGGTTCAAATCTTTATCATAAATTCTCTCAAGCAAAAACACAGAAGAAGAAAATACTAATGGGATTATTGCAGCTAACTGAACATTTCCTTTTCTCCTCATTCCTTTCTCTTGTTAGCCATAATGAAACATTGATGTTCACCATGGTCCTGAGGCTGCATAGTTTACAATCTTCAGAACCAGTTCAGCCATTTTTCCATAGGAAGCTGCTGCACTTCCAGCTGGAAACTACTATCATGCTAGTGATGACATGAAGCACTAACTAAACTATTCCATGTCTTTTTTTCTCCTTACTTTAACTGTCTTTGTGATACCTCTTGATGAACAGAATTTCTTAAAATTTGTTGTTTCTCAGTCACCGAGCCATATCTGACTTTGTGACTTCATGGACTGCAGTATGCCATGTTTCCCTGTCCTTCACTGTTTCCCTGAGTTTGCTCAAAACTCATGACCATTGAGTCAGTGATGCCATTCAGCCATCTCCTCCTCTGTCTCACCCTTCTCACCCTGCCCTCAATCTTTCCCAGGAACAGAGGCTTTTCCAATGAGTCGAATCTTCCCATTAGGTGTCCAAATTATTGGAGTTTCAGCTTCAGCATCAGTCCTTCCAACGAATAGTCATGATTGATTTTCTTTGGGATTGACTGCTTTGATCTCCTTGCTGTCCAAGGGACTCTCAAGAATATTCTTGAGCACCACAGGTTGAAAGCATCAGTTCTTTGGCACTGAGCCTTTTTATGGTGCAACTCTCACATCTGTACATGATTACTGGAAAAAACATAGCTTTGACTATACGGACCTTTGTTGGCAAAGTGATGTCTCTGCTTTTAAATAGCCTGTCTAGGTTTGTTATAGCTTTTCTTCTAAGGAGTAAGCATCTTTTAATTTCATGCCTGTAGTCACCATGCTCAGTGATTTTGGAGCTCCCCAAAAATAAAATCTGTCACTGTTTCCACTTTTTCCCTACCCATTTGCCATGAAGTGATGGGATCAGATGCCATAATCTTAAATTTTTGAATATTAAGTTTTAAGCCAAGTTTCTCACTCTCCTCTATCATGTTCATCAAGAGGCTCTTTAGTTCCTCTTCACATTCTGCCATTAGTGTGATGTCATCTGCATATCTGTGGTTGTTGAAATTTCTTTAGGCAGTCTTGATTCCAACTTGTGCTTCATCCAGCCTGGCATTTTGCATGATGTAATCTGCATATAAAGTAAATAAGCAGGGTGACAATATACAACCATGACGTACTCTTTTCCCAATTTTAAGCCAGTCCATTGTTCCATGTCCAGTTCTAACGGTTGCATCTTGACCTGCATACACGTTTCTCAGAAGGCAATATATGTGGTCTGGTATTTCCATCTTTTTAAGAATTTTCAATAGTTTGTTGTAATCCACACAAAGGCTTTTGTGTAGTCAATGAAGAAAAGTAGATGTTTTTCTGGAATTCCCTTGCTTTTTCTATGATCCAGTGGATATAGGCAAATTGATCTCTGGTTCTTCTGTGTTTTCTAAATCCAGCTTGTACATCTGGAAGTTCTTGATTCACTTACTGTTAAAGCCTATTTTGAAGGAGTTTTAGCATTACCTTGCTAGGATGTGAAATGAGTGCAATTGTGTGGCAGTTTGAACTTTCTTTGGCATTGCCCTTCTTTGAGATTCAAATGAAAACTGACCTCTTCCAGTCCTCCTATGACCACTGCTGAATTGTCCAAATTTGCTGGCATATTGAGTGCAGAGACTCAATTACATGATTTTCAAATATTTTTCCTAGTGTCTGGCTTGTCTTTCATTATCGTAACCATGTTTTTAGAAAAGCACTTTTATTTTTTAATTTTGGAGAGGTAAAATTGATCTTTTCCTCCTCTAAAGGACTGTGCTTTTGATAACATATCTAAGAATACTTTGACAAACAAAATCATAAATGTTTTCATGTATGTATATTTTTGAGGTATTATACTTTTAGATTTTGCATTTATATCAGTAATCTAGTTTTGTTAATTTTTAATATAGAATTTATATTTTTATATACTTCAAATTTTTATGTACTTAATATAGAATATAGAATGAAGTATTGATCAAAGTTCATTCATTAGTATGAATATCTAAATTAATCCAAGTAAATTGGAAAGGAATCAAGAGATCTTCCCAAATGTTTTTTTCTTTGTCAATTGAGTTGATCGTGTAGTGTTTTGTTATTTTTTAAATTAATTTGTTAGCATGGCAAATTACATTTGTTGATATTTGAATGTTCTTACATTCCTGGGATTGGCCTAATTTGGTCACTGAGAATTTTTCTTTTATGCATCCTTGAGTTTGGTTTGCCAAAGTTTTGTTTGGGATTTTTACATACGCTTTGACAAAGAATATTATTCTGTAGCTTTTTTTTTTTATCAAAGAATAATGCATTTTCTGTGGTTTTTATATCAGAGGAATGCTCTCTTTATAAAATGAGTTGCAATATATTCTTTCCTTTTCAATTTTATGGAAGAGTTTGTGTAGAAAAAGTATTCTTTTTTTCTATAAATTTTTACTGGGATTAGCTAGTGAATCCATTCCAGCCTGGTTTACCTTGTCAGAATTTTTTTTATAATAGCTATTTCTGTTTTATATTATGTACTCTTCTATTCAGTTTCTCTCTCTTCTTGATTAAGAAGTGTGTTTCAAGCATTTTTCCCATTTCTGTTAAGCTGTTGAAATTGTTGTCATTGTAATTTTTACAGAATTTGTAATAATGTCAATTCTCTAAATCCAGGAATTTCCAATTTGTGTATTTTCCTTTTTTATCTGATCAGTCTGACTAGGAATTTTTCAATTTATTGATCTTCTTTATGAATAACAATTTGGTTTCATTATTTTTATCTACTTTTTGTCCTGTTTGTGTTTAAATGATATTGACTCTTATCTTTATGGTTTCCTTTCTTTTTATTTATTTTTCATTTAATTTGCTCTTCTTTTTTTAGTTTCTTAAAGAGGAAAGTGAGGCCTTTATTATGAATACCTTTATTATTTTCTAATGCAGCTCTCATATGTTCCACAGTCATCAGTTTCTTCCTGTATACTGCTTTTTAACAACATTTTATGTATTTGAATATGTTGTGTTCTCATTTTCATTCATTTCAAAATATTTTACAATTTTCCTTTAATTTCTTCTTGAATTGTAAATTATTTAAAGTGTTTTATCTTTATTCAAAATATTTGGAGGTTTTTAAAATATATCTTCCTGAGATTAACAACTGATTTAACTCCATCGTTGTCAGAGAATATGTTGTATTGAGATTAAATTTTCTAAAATACATTGAGATGTATTTTATGATCCAAAGTACAGTTGAACTTAATAAATATTGCATGTGTGTTTGCCAAGCATGTGTATTCCATTGTAGGATAGAGTGTTGTTTAAATGTCAATTGAGTCATGTTTGATAGTGTTGGATAGTGTTCTAACCTTATTTGTTTTCAATCTCTTGTTCCATTAATAATTGAGAGGTGGGTATTGAAATATCTGCTCTTACATTTTGATTTATGTATTTCTTCCTGCAGTTATATCAGTTTTTGCTTTATACATTTTGAAGTTCTGTTATTAGGTGTACAAACACAAGATTTATTTTACTCTTGATAAATTAACACAGTTATTGCTATGAAGGAGTCTTCTTTAACCTTGACAACATTGTTTTGTTTGAAATCAAGTTTGTCTTACATTAGTATAGCCACTGCTGCTTTCTTTGATCAGTGGTATTGTACTTTCTCTATTTAATCTATTTGAGTCTTTATATTTAGAGTATATTTCATTTATTTTATTCTAATTGTTGTAATAGCACTTAGATCAACAATCTTAACACTTTTTAAGTGCACAATACAGTATTTTTACCTATAGGTATAATACTGCATAGCAGATCTTTAGTTCTTATTCGTCTTGACTAAGTGAATACCAACTCTCATTCCTTTCTCCCTTGGCCCCTGAAAACCACCATTCTACTCTCTATTCCTATGAGTTTGACTATTATATATAACTTATACCACTTCATGGCAAATAGATGGAGAAACAATGGAAATGGTGACAGGCTTTATTTTCTTGTGATACAAAATCACTGCAGTTGGTGATTGCAGCCATGAAATTGAAGGACACTTGCTCCTTGGAAGAAAAGTTATAACCAACCTAGACAGCATATTAAAAAGCAGAGACATTACTTTGCTGACAAAGGTCCATATGGTCAAAATTATGGTTTTTCCAGTAGTCATGTATGAATGTGAGATTTTGACCATTAGGAAGGCTGAGTGCTGAAGAATTGATGGTATTGAACTGTGGTGTTGGAGAAGGCTCTTGAGAGTCCCTTGGACTGCAAGGAGATTAGACCAGTAAATTCTAAACAAAATCAATCCTGAATATGCATTGGAAGGACTAATGGTAAAACTGAAACTCCAATACTTTGGCCACTTGATGCAAAGAGTCAACTCATTAGAAAGGAGCCTGATGCTGGGAAAATCGAAGGCAGGAAGAGAAGCAGACAACAGTGGACGATATGGTTGGATGGCATCACTGACCTAATAGATATGAGTTTGAGCAAGCTCTGGCAGATGGTGAAGGATAGAAAATCCTGGTGTGTTGCAGTCCATTGGGTCACAAAGAGTAGGACACGATTGAGTGACTGAACAACAAGTATAAATGGAATCATGTAATATTTTTCCATCTGTGACTGGCTGTTTTACATTTAATATAATGTCCTCCAGGCATATGTTGTCCCATATGGCAAAATTCTCTTCTTTTTATCAGACCACTTGAGAAAACTGTATGCAGGTCAAGAAGCAACAGTTAGAACTGGACATGAATCAACAGACTGGTTCCAAATTGGGAAAGGAGTTTGTCAAAACTGTATATTGTCATCCTGCTTATTTAACTTATATGAGTACATCATGTAAAATGCTGGGTTGAATGAAGCTCAAGCTGGAATCAAGATTGCTGAGAGAAATATCAATAACCTCAGATATGCACATGATATCACACCGCTGGCAGAAAGCAAAGAGGAACTAAAGAGCCTCTTGATGAAAGTGAAATAAGATTGTGAAAAAGCTGCTTTAAAACTCAACATTCCAAAAACTAAGATCATGTCATCCAGTTCCATCCCTTCATGGCAAATAGATGGGGGAAAAATGGAAACAGTGACAGATTGTATTTTCCTGGACTCAAAACTGAGGATAGTGACTGCAGCCATGAAATTAAAAGATACTTGCTGCTTGGAAGAAAAGCTACGAGAAACTTAGAGTATTCAAAAGTAGAGACATTACTTTGCTGACAAAGATCCACATAATCAAAGCTATGGTTTTTCCAGTAGTCATGTATGGATATGAGAGTTGAACCATAAATAAGGCTCAGTGCTGAAGAATTGATGCTTTTGAACTGTGGTGCTTCAGTAGGCTCTTGAGAGTCCCTTGGAAGCTAAGGAGATCTAACCAGTCAATCCTAAAGTAAATCAACCTTGAATATTCATTGAAAGGACTGATGATGAAGTTAAAGTTCCAATACTTCGGCCACCTGATGTGAAGAGTAGACTCACTGGAAAAGACCCTGATGCTGGGAAAGATTGAGGGCATGAACAGAAGGGAACAAAAGAGGATAAGATGGTTGGATGGCATCACTGACTCAATGTACATGAATCTGAGCAAACTCCAGACATAGTGAAGGGCAGGGAGGCCTAGCCTGCTCCATGGGGTTGCAAAGAATTGGACACAACAGAGTGACTGAACAACAAAGACGAGATAAAAATATTCAGTTCTTTGTATATACTATAATTTTTTTCCCATTATTCATTGATGAAAATTTAGTTGTTTTCCGTATCTTGGCTCTTATGGATAATGTTGCAATGATCATGCAGCTATCATTTTGAATCATGATGACAATTCTTTTGAATATGTACTCAGAGTAGAATTGCTGAATCATAAGTTCAGTTCAATTCAGTTCAGTTTCTCAGTCATGTCCGACTCTGCAACCCCATGGACTGCAGCACGCCAGGCCTCCCTGTCCATCACCAACTCCTGGAGTTTACTCAAACTCATGTCCATTGAGTCAATGATGACATCCAACCATCTCATCCTCTGTCATTCCCTTCTCCTCCGGCGTTCAATCTTTCCCAGCATTAGGGTCTTTTCCAATGAGTCAGTTCTTTGCATCAGGTGGCCAAAGTATTGGAGTTTCAGCTTCAGCATCAGTCCTTCCAATGAACATTTAGGACTGATTTCCTTTAGGATGGACTGGTTGGATCTCCTTGCAGTCCAAGGGACTCTCAACAGTCTTCTCCAACACCACAGTTCAAAACCATCAATTCTTAGGCACTCAGCTTTCTTTAGAGTCTATCTCTCACATCCATACATGACTACTGGAAAAAACATAGCTTTGACTAGATGGACTTTTTTTGGCAAAGTAATGTCTCTGCTTTTTAATATGCTGTCTAGATTGGTCATAACTTTTTTTCCCAAGGAGCAAGAGTCTTTTAACTTCATGGCTACAGTCACCATCTCCAGTGACTTTGGAGTCCAAGAAAAAAGTCTGTCACTGTTTCCACTGTTCCCCATCTATTTGCCATGAAGTGTAATATATGTTGTATATATCATAAGGCAATGGCACCCCACTCCAATACTCTTGCTTGGAAAATCCCATGGACGGAGGAGCCTGTCAGATTGCAATCCATGGGGTTGCTATGGAGAAGGCAATGGCACCCCACTCCAGTACTCTTGCCTGGAAAATCCCATGGATGGATGAGCCTGGTGGGCTGCAGTCCATGGGGTCGCTAAGAGTCTGACATGACTGAACGACTTCACTTTCACTTCTCACTTTCATGCATTGGAGAAGGAAATGGCAACCCACTCCAGTGTTCTTGCTTAGAGAATCCCAGGGACAGGGGAGCCTGGTGGGCTGCCGCCTACGGAGTCACACAGAGTCGGACACAACTGAAGTGACTTAGCAACAATACTATTTTTAATCTTTTGAAAAATTTTCACACTCTTTTCTGTAACAGTCACTGTATTTTATATTCTCAGCATTAGTATTCAAGGGTTCCAATTTCTCTACATCCTCCCCATTAACATAATATCTTTTGTTCTTTGGATAATGGCCATCCTAACAGGTATGAGGTGCTATCTCTTCATGGTTTAAATTTTCATTTCCCTGATTAATAGCAATATTTATCAATACCCATTGGCTACTTGTATGTGTTCCTTGGAGAAATGTTTATTCACTACTCCTTGCCCATTTGTAATTAGATCATTTATAGTTTTTACCGTTGAGTTGTTGATCTCCTTGCATTTTTTTTCCTTGTATTTTTTATATTAACTTTTCATGTGATTTGCAGATATTTCTGTATCCAATGTTTTTCTCATATAAATAGCAAAAACAATCCCAAAATGCATATGGGACCACCCAGAAAAAATCTGAATAGTCAATTCAATCTTGAGAAAGGATAATAAAGCAGAAACATTATACTTCCTGATTACAAAATATATTACAAACCCATAATAATTAAGACATTATGATACTGGAGTAAAAACAGACATGTAGAACAAGGAAGGAGAAGGCAATGGCACCCCATTCCAGTATTCTTGCCTGGAAAATCCCATGGACTGAGGAGCCTGGTGGGCTGCAGTCCATGGGGTCATGAAGAGTTGGACACAACAGACTGACTTCAGTTTCACTTTTCACTTTCATGCACTGGAGAAGGAAATGGTAACCCACTCCAGTGTTTTTGCCTGGAGAATCCCAGGGACAGCGGAGCCTGGTGGGCTGCCATCTATGGCGTCGCACAGAGTCGGACACGACTTAAGCAACTTAGCAGCAGCAGTAGCAGAGCAAGGAAACAGAATAACACAAGAAATAAACTCATGCTTATATGTTCAACTAATCTTTGATAATGGTTTCAAGAATACACAATGGAAAAGGATAAATATGAAACTATAAAATTTTATGAGAAAATTTGGGAGAAAAGCTTTATGACATTGGTGTTAGCAGTGATATCTTAAATATTATAACAAAATCACAAGCAATAACAGCAAAGATGGACAAGTTAAACTACATCAGACTATAATAGTCTGTATAACAAGAAACCATCTACAGAGTTAAAAATCCTATAAAATGGAAGAAATATTTGCAAGTATATATCTGATAGGGGGTTAATACCTAAAATGTGCTTTATTTAGGCAGCATAGGATTGGGTTTTAGTTTATTGTCCAGTCTGAAAATGTCTCTCTTATAATTGGTATGCTTAGACCATTTGCATTTTACTTAGTTGTTATTATTATGTGATTAATTTTAATGGTACTATCTACATCTTGTTCCTACTTTCCAGTCTATTTTTGTTCCTGTTTTACTCTATTGCTTGAATTACTTATCTATTATTCTCTTTTATTTCCTTTTTGGACTTACTGCATGTGCGCTTCCATCATGTCTGACTCTTTGTGACCCCAAGGACTGTGTAGCCTGCCAGGCTCTACTGTCATGGGATTCTCCAGGCAAGAATACTGAAACAGGCTGTCATGTCATCCTACAGTGGATCTTCTAGTATTACTGTTTTGTTATTTTAGGGGTATCTTCAGAGGGACACATATATGTACATATATTTATGCCATATACACAAGAGAGATTATATGTATATATATACATATATATGGAAAACATGTCTATAAAATATATAAAATAATTATGGATACATGCATCCTTGGTCTATTGTGCTTCATTTTATTGCACTTCACAGATGTTTTTTTCAAATTGAAGGTTTGTGGCAAGCAATGCTATTGGCACCATTTTTCCAACAACATTTTGGTAATTCTCACAATATCTCAACCTTTTATTTTTATTGTAGTTGTTATGATGACCTGTGATAAGTGATATTTAACATTATTATTCCAAAAAGATTACAGCTTGCTGCAGGTTCAGATGGTGGTTAGCATTTTTAGGAGTAAAGTACTTTTTAATTATGGCACATACATTGCTTTTCTAAGACATAATGCTATTACACACTTGGTGGTGGTGGTGGTTGTGTAGACGCTAAATCATGTCAGACTTTTTTATGACCCCATGGACTGTAGCCCACCAGGCTCCTCTGTCCATGGGATTTTCCAGGCAATAATACTGGACAGGGTTACCATTTCCTTATCCAGGGGATCTTTCTGACCCAGGGATCAAACCTGTGTCTCTTACATTGACAGGTTGGATCTTTCCAGCTGAGTCACTAGGGAAGATATACTCTACATTATAGTGTAAATACTCAAAGGAGAAATTCCAAATTTCTGGAATTTTCTCTATGTTCTCCCCTCTTATCTGTAGTCTTTCCTGTGACAACAGCCATCTTGGTCTTTCTGTAATCTCAGCTCTGTCTCAGGGAATACTTTGGAGTTTGTCTGGTTTCATGTTCTCTGGACCATAAGTTTTAATGTTCACAGAGCTCAACGTACTTCTTTCTCATTTCTCAGGGATCACTAAATATATGTAAAGTCCAGTGAATTTAAAAATATTGTTTCATACTTTCTTTTTTTGTTGTTTAAACAGGGAGGTAAATCTGATCTTTGTTACTCCATCTTGAACAAAAGTAGAACTATTACTCATAGGTTTTTTTTTTTTTAAATTTTATTTTATGTTTAAACTTTACATAATTGTATTAGTTTTGCCAAATATCAAAATGAATCCACCACAGGTATACATTTGTTCCCCATCCTGAACCCTCCTCCCTCCTCCCTCCCCATACCATCCCTCTGGGTCGTCCCAGTGCACCAGCCCCAAGCATCCAGTATCGTGCATCGAACCTGGACTGGCATCTCGTTTCATACATGATATTTTACATGTTTCAATGCCATTCTTCCAAATCTTCCCACCCTCTCCCTTTTCCACAGAGTCCATAAGACTGTTCTATACATCAGTGTCTCTTTTGCTGTCTCATACACAGGGCTATTGTTACCATCTTTCTAAATTCCATATATATGCGTTAGTATACTGTATTGGTGTTTTTCTTTCTGCCTTACTTCACTCTGAATAATAGGCTCCAGTTTCATCCACCTCATTAGAACTGATTCAAATGTATTCTTTTTAATGGCTGAGTAATACTCCATTGTGTATATGTACCATAGCTTTCTTATCCATTCATCTGCTGATGGGCATCTAGGTTGCTTCCATGTCCTGGCTATTATAAACAGTGCTGCGATGAACATTGGGGTACACGTGTATCTTTCCCTTCTGGTTTCCTCATGGCTAACAAACATATGAAACGATGCTCAACAGCACTCATTATCAGAGAAATGCAAATCAAAACCACTATGAGGTACCATTTCACGCCAGTCAGAATGGCTGCGATCCAAAAGTCTACAAATAACAAATGCTGGAGAGGGTGTGGAGAAAAGGGAACCCTCTTACACTGTCGGTGGGAATGCAAACTAGTACAGCCACTATGGAGAACAGTGTGAAGATTCCTTAAAAAACTGGAAATAGAACTGCCTTATGATCCAGCAATCCCACTGCTGGGCATACACACTGAGGAAACCAGAAGGGAAAGAGATACTCATAGGTTTTTGATGTTTGAAGTTTTCGAGTTCAAAATGTATTGGGAAGAATGGCATTTTTCTCATCTCCTCAACATTCAGCTATTTTCTGTTCTAACTCTTCTTGAACCATGAGTTACATTTTTAGAGGAGACATTTAACCTCAATATCATGGGTACAAGTGATTGCTCAAACCTTAAGGTTCAGTTCAGTTCAGTCGCTCAGATGTGTCTGACTCTTTGTGACCCATGAATGACAACATACCAGGCCTCCCTGTCCATCACCAACTTCCAGAGTTTACCCAAACTCATGTCCATTGAGTCGGTGATGCCATCCAACCATCTCATCCTCTGTCATCCCTTTTTCTCCTGCCCTCAATCTTTCCCAGAATCAGGGAATTTTTAAATGAGTCAGCTCTTCGCATCAGGTGGCCAAAGTACTGGACTTTCAGCTTCAGCTTCAGTCCTTCCAATGAACACCAAGGACTGATCTCCTTTAGGATGGACTTGTTGGATCTCCTTGCAGTCCAAGGGACTCTTAAGAGTCTTCTCCAACACCACAGTCCAAAAGTATCAATTCTTCATCGCTAAGCTCTCTTTATAGCCCAACTCTCACATCCATACATGACCACTGGAGAAACCATAGGCTTGACTAGATGGACCTTTGTTGGCAATGTCTCTGCTTTTTAATATGCTATCTAGGTTGGTCATAACTTTCCTTCCAAGGATCAAGTGTCTTTTAATTTCATGGCTGCAATCAACATCTGCAGTGATTTTGGAGCCCAAAAAAATAAAGTCTGACACTGTTTCCATTGTTTCCCCATCTATTTCCCATGAAGTGATGGGACCAGATGCCATGATCTTAGTTGTCTGAATGTTGAGCTTTAAGGCAACTTTTCACTCTCCTCTTTCACTTTCAAGAGGCTTTTTAGTTCCTCTTCACTTTCTACCATCAGGGTGGGGTCATCTGCATATCTAAGGTTATTAATATTTCTCCCAGCAGTCTTAAGTCCAGCTTGTGCTTCCTCCAGCCCAGCATTTCTCATGATGTACTCTGTATATAAGTTAAACAATCAGGATGACAATATACAGGCTTGATGTACTCCTTTTCCCATTTGGAGCCAGTCTGTTGTTCCATGTCTAGTTCTATCTGTTGCTTCCTGACCTGCATACAGTTTCTCAGGAGGCAGGTCAAGTGGTCTGATATTCCCAGCTCTTTCAGAATTTTCCACAGTTTATTGTGATCCACACAGTCAAAGGCTCTGGCATAGTTAATAAAGCAGAAATAGATATTTTTCTAGAACTCTCTTGCTTTTTCGATGATCCAGTGGATGTTGGCAATTTGATCTCTGGCTCCTTTGCCTTTTCTAAATCCAGCTTGAACATCTGGAAGTTCATGATTCACACATTCCTGAAGCCTGGCTTGGAGAAATTTGAGCATTACTTTACTAGCGTGTGAGATGAGCACAATCGTGTGGTAGTTTGAGTATTCTTTGGCATTGCCTCTGTTTGGGATTGGAATGAAACCTGGCTTTTCCAGTCCTTTGGCCACGGCTGAGTTTTCCAAATTTGCTGGCATGTTGAGTGCAGCACTTTCACAGCATCATCTTTTAGGACTTGAAATAGCTCAACTGGAATTCCATCACCTCCACTAGCTTTGTTCATAGTGATGCTTCCTAAGGTCCACCTGACATCACATTCCAGGATGTCTGGCTCTAGGTGAGTGATCACACCATCATGATTATCTGGGTCATGAAGATTTTTTTGTACAGCTCTTCTGTGTATTTCTGCCACCTCTTCTTAATATCTTCTGCTTCTATTTGGTCTGTACCATCTTTGTCCTTTATTAGCCCATCTTTGCATGAAATGCTCCCTTGCTATTTCTAGTTTTCTTGAAGAGATCTCTAGTCTTTCCCATTTACTGTTTTCCTCTATTTCTTTGCATCGATCACTGAAGAAGGCTTTCTTATCTCTCAAAGCTATTCTTTGGAACTCTGCCTTCAAATGGTTAAATCTTGCCTTTTCTTCTTTGCCTTTTGCTTCTCTTCTTTTCACAGCTATTTGTAAGCCCTTCTCAGACAGCCATTTTGCTTTTTTGCATTTCTTTTTCCTAAGGATGGCCTTGATCCCTGTCTGCTGTACAATATCAGGAACCTCCATCCATAGTTCATCAGGCATTATGTCTATCAGATCTAGTCCCTTAAATCAATTTCTCACTTCCACTGTATAGTCATAAGGGATTTGATTTAGATCATACCTGAATGGTCTAGTGATTTTCCCCACTTTCTTCAATTTAAATCTGAATTTGGTAATAAAGATCTCATGATCTGAGCCACAGTGAGTTTTGGTCTTTTTTTTTTTTGCTGAATGTCTAGCAGCAGCAGCAGAGCATCTCCATCTTTGGCTGCAAAGAATATAATCAATCTGATTTTGGTGTTGGCCATCTGGTGATGTCTATGTGTAGACTCTTCTCCTGTGTTGTTGGAAGAGGGTGTTTGCTATGACCGGTGCGTTCTCTTGGCAAAACTCTATTAGCCTTTGCCCTGCTTTATTCAATACTCCTAGGCCAAATTTGCCTGTTACTCCAGATGTTTATTGACTTACTACTTTTGCATTTCAGTCCCCATAAGTAAGGTAACAGGCTATTAAGGTAAAATGCTATTGTCACCTTAAGGTAATAGGCTATTTTCCAGATATATCATTATAAATTCTATCAATGCTCTTGCAATATCAGTACCATCCATATCATTAGGCATGTCAGTAAGTCAGGTGTCAGCATTGACATCTCCTTTCCATTATCTGTAGTCATTTATTATCAAGTTCAAGCAATTTACATCATAAATTTTTATAAAATCTTTGACCCCTTTCAAATTTCACAGCCAAAATCTACCACCATCTATAGGCTGATGTATTTGATAATTGGCCTCTCCTTATCCAATCTTGGACTGTTTTTAACTGTTTTCTCAGACAGTGATCAGAGGCAAATTTTTAACATAAATTATTGGTCATGTTAGCACTTTATTTTAAAAACATTATTGATTTCTCTTGGTTTGATAAAAATTTAGAAAATTATTTAGCACTTTAGAAAAATTTAGAAAATTATTAGATCCTTAATAAGATCAATAAAACTCATGTTTTTAAAGTTAATTTAACTTTAATTTTAGGGAAAAGATATAATTATTTAACATGAATTGTCTCTTTTTAACACTAATTATAATTGCATTTTTTTTTCTATCATTTTGTATGACTATTTGATTGATGTTTACCTCCCCCAAAGGCTTATAAACAAAGTATTTGCTTGTCTTCAAATCCCTAAAAGTTAGTACAATACCTGATACCTGACATTTTAGCAATAATTAAAGATGTTTTGATTTAATCATACAATTTAGTAATTACATTAATGTAACTATAAAACTATGTTAATACTTTACAAGACACTATTCTAAATAACTTCCACAAAACATCTCATTTTATATTTAAATTCACCCAGTGAGCTATTACTGAAACTATATATAAAGAGGTAAAAGATTCAGAGATATTAAGAACCTTGCTCAGTGTCAAACAGCCAGTAGAAAGCAGAATGGAATTTAAATGAAGATTCATCCTACTGAAATATACATCATCTCAGACACCATAATATATTGTCTGTTTTGTAAAATCTGAATAGATAGCTTTTGCAAATAAAAATATTTGCCACAGACTCTTAGTTCCTCTCTGAGTAAAATTCTGAAGTACATATATTTTGGTATTGCTCTGTAGGTAGTAATCTACCTGATGAAAAAATATTTAGAAATCATGTAATGTGACATTTCTGACAGTTTTTCCAATGTACAACAAATTACAGAACAATGAGAGAATGATGAGAATAGGATACTGATTAAAAATTCAAGGCCTGTGCCCAGCTATAAAATATGCAGACCTCTAGAATTTTATATATAAGAGGTAAAGAGCATTGGAATCATTCATGGTCAGTGAAATATAAGGAAAAGAGAAACTATGGTATGTGGTTCTTCTAGATGAGAAGAACTTATTGTATTATATAATTATATATAATTTATATTATTATATTATATAATACCATAATATAACATTATATTATACAAATAACCTTTATATTAAAGGAAGCTTCCATGTTGGCTCAGATGGTAAAGAATCTGCCTGCAGTAGAGGACTCCTGGGTTTGATCCCTGGTTTGTGAAGACCCCCCAGAAAAGGGAATGGCTACCCACTCCAGTATTCTTGCCTGGAGAATCCCATGAACAGAGGAATCTGTCAGGCTATGGTCCACGGGGTCTCAGAGAGTTGGACATGACTGAGCAACCAACATTTTCACTTTCTATTAGCAGAATATTGCCTGTCCTCTTTCACTTGTAAAGCTGGGTATATCAAATGGTGACTAAAATAATATTTAGGAAAATGTTCTATTGTTACCCTTGTGTTCTAATTTTTATTGTAATATTCTTAGGGAAAATAATTCACAAACTCTCAGTAAGATTATTTAAGAAAAAATCTCTAAATGACAACATCTTATTTTACTAGTAAGAATTCTAGTGGTTTACAGAAGTTGTTATTGTTCAGTCACTCAAGTCGTGTCAGACTCTGCCACCTCATGTACTGTAGCACAACAGGCTCCTCTGTCCTCCACTATCTCCTGGATTTTGCTTAAATTCATGTCCAGAAGTTCTTTTCTATTAATTTTTCTGATAAACTCAAAGATTTCTTTAACTTGTCTATAATGCACTATACCTGCCAGGATGTTCTGAATCTGGGTTTACTCTTGAGTTTCAATTCCATAACATATGACTTAAATTCTAATTCAAGGAATTCTTTGCATCTTGCAGCTTGTTAGTGAACTTCTATGTTATTAACATGGGCTTCCCAGGTGGCACTAGTGGTAAAGAACCTGCCTGACAATACAAGAGATGCCAGAGACACGTGAGTTCTCTCCCTGGGTCAGGACAACAAACATGGGTTCCATCACTGGGTCAAGAAGATCCCCTGGAGGAGGAGATGGCAACCCTCTGCAGTATTCTTGCCTGGAAAATTCCATGGACACAGCCTGCTAAAACCATGACAATGGAACGTGGGCTCTGACTGCCTACCTGCTCCTGCTCTTTCTCTGCCATCACTATCATTAATATAGATCTTAGCATATTATCCAGGCTGTTACAGGTTTGTTTTGCCATTTAACTCTCCCCTCCCTTTGTCTCCTTCCAATGCAGGATATGCAACCAAAGAAAATATTGAAATGGAAAATATTGTGTCAAAAATGTGCAAGATTATGATTTCCCAGTTGAAACATATAGTATAATAAAAGCTAGATCAGCAACCATGATTTTTACTTGATATTTAAGATAATCAGATCAGATCAGATCAGTCGCTTAGTCGTGTCCGACTCTTGGTGACCCCATGAATCGCAGCACGCCAGGCCTCCCTGTCCATCACCAACTCCCGGAGTTCACTAAGACTCACATCCATCGAGTCAGTGATGCCATCCAGCCATCTCATCCTCTGTTGTCCCCTTCTCCTCCTGCCCCCAATTCCTCCCAGCATCAGGGTCTTTACCAATGAGTCAACTCTTCACATGAGATGGCCAAAGTACTGGAGTTTCAGCTTTAGCATCATTCCTTCCAAAGAAATCCCAGGGCTGATCTCCTTCAGAATGGACTGGTTGGATCTCCTTGCAGTCCAAGGGACTCTCAAGAGTCTTCTCCAACACCACAGTTCAAAAGCATCAATTCTTCGGCGCTCGGCCTTCTTCACAGTCCAACTCTCACATCCATACATAAAGATAATACAATTTGATATTAAACCTTAGTCATTCAGTCATGTCCCACTCTTTGCAACCCCCTTGAACTGTAGCCCACCAAGATCCTCTGTCCATGGGATTTTCCGGGCAAGAATACCAGAGTAGGTTATTATGCCTTCCTCCAGGGGATCTTCCCAACCCAGGGATGGAACTCACATCTCTTAAATCTCCTACATTGTTAGCAGGTTCTTTACTACTAGCATCACCTGGGAAACCCCTGGGAAACACTGACACAATGAGGAAACTAAACCTTACAGAAAATAAAGAATTTTGCCAAAATAATATACCTAATAAGTAATGGACCCAGAACTGAAAATGTTGATCCAAGAGCAATTGACATTATTTAGCTGCATCAGGAGCACAGATGACATTAACTGGGCATGAATGAAACCAATTCCACCTACCAACAGTTTTTAATTCTAAATTCCTGTCAATTTTTAAAGGTCCTCTTAAAGTTACAATATTATAAAATAATCATGTGTGCATGTTAGCTAAGTCATTTCAGTCTCTTTGTGACTCCTGGAAACCCCATGGACTGTGACTCACCAGGCTTTTCTGTCTATGGAATTCTCCAAGCAAGAATACTGGAGTGGGTTGCCATGCCCTCCTCCAGAGGATCTACTTCACTAAAGGATCAAACCCATGTCTTTTATGTCTCCTGCATTATCAGGTGGGTTCTTTTTCACTAACACAAACCTGGAAACCCCAAATAATCATGTGTGTGTGTGTGTGTGTGTGTGTGTGTGTGTGTGTGTGTGTGTGTGTATATATATATATATATATATATATATATATATATAGTAAATGTACATAAATTACTTTGGGCACTAACTGGTTATAGTTGAAAAGAAAGTTACTTTTTTTTAAAATGTTGTATTTCATTTTCCAGAAATAGATCATACGTGCTTGCTTTTTCTTGCTTTAGACCTAGAACTGGTTTCAAAGATGTGGCAACCGGATCTCACAGCTTGAAATCTGCTACACCTAGCATTAGATATAAAGATTTTGAAGTGAATTTATTGCCCAAGAAAGCCTGTAATACTTGGGCTATAGCAAAATGAGTTGAGATATAGGGAGGAGCATTAACTTCTCTCACTGAAAGAGGAGAATTGGTGGACTATTAGGATTTTATAGGTATTATTTTTATTTTAAATATCTTATCTGGGAATCAACTAATATAATCCCTGTTACAACATCAGCCTACTTTTCCTTAAATGAAGTACAGGTAAACATAAAGGGCAAGCTTGGGTATCACATATAAAGTAATAAACAAAATTGTCCTCCGAGGGTAGGTTTGACTCCTAGAGAGCTGTCATATGTCAAACAGGAAAGAGCCACCATCCTGAGTTAGAAAGTTATTTGTATGTATGTTTGGCCACTCCAATAACTCAGAAAAGTAAATGTGATTATACTGCACAACATTGAAGAATAGCTAAGGTATTATAAAAGCCTAGAAATTAACATAGAACTAAGCAGATCAAAGATTTAATGTTGGAGTGGCTTCACTCATATGCCTTATTGAGCGACAAGTACTATTCTATGCACTATCTGAATTAATGCATGCAAAGCTCTGGTAACACAAAGTCCACATATTTGTGCTAAAAGTGTGACTAATCTACTAATGCCTTTCTTTGATATGAAAATGTCTTTGCCAAGAGTGAACAAACTGAAATGGCTTCTTGCCAAGCTCAGGGAGCTGAGTCAATGATGCAAGTTAATGTTTAGCAGAGAAAAGCATGAATGTCAGAGATTCAATAGGAAAAGACTGGAGCATACATCCTACTCTGTTTTCTCTTGCTTCTGTTTACGTAGATGCTCTTCTCTCAGACCCAGTAACTTATCAAACACTAAAGAGTCAACCTTCTGTAGGACAACATGTCTGCCTGGTGTTGCCAGACTATTGTCAGAAACCCAGATGGCTATGGGAAACTAGACATCTCAATCCCGGCTGGAGGAAATACCAGCTCTAAGGTGAATGCTTTATTCACACATTATTCACATGATGAATTACAGATATTATTTCAATAAACTAAACAGAAGACATGACTGATACAGCTTGAGACAGAGAGCCTTGTGATCCTGTAGAGACCATGAATAAAATCATTTAGAAATGATATTTCCACTAAGGGATGGTCATTAAACCTGCCTGAGATAAGAACTGGCATTGACAGGTTAACAACTAGATTCTTTAAAGATTTAAATTGCCATTTTACCAATTAAATATTTAAATATGGTGCTTAAATCTTGTTAGTATCAAGGATGTTGTCCCGGAAGAAGAACATCAGAGCAAGAGTTCTTAACTAACAGCAATTTCTCTCCCAAGGGGACTACGGGCAATGTCTGGAGACATTTTTGGTTGTCAAAGCTGTGGAGTGGGTGCTATTAGCATATATTTTGTAGAGGATAAGGTTAGTGCTAAACACTCTACACAGCCCCTCCCACAAGAACATTATTCAGCCTAAAACACAAGTAATACCTAGGCTGAGAAACCATGTACTAAAGTAAAATTTCTAATATGTGAGTCACTACTGCTATGATCCATTTTATTTTAAACTATTTGTTGGCATCCTTTAGGTAGATGACAGTTAACTTGAAATAAGCTGCCTCATAAACATTTGGTAATGTTTTTAAATTTATATTCTTGGACTTCCCTGGTGGCTCAGCTGATAAAGAATCCACTTGCAATTGGGAGACCTGGGTTTGATCCCTGGGTTGGGAAGATCCCCTGCAGAAGGGAACGGCTACCCACTCCAGTATTCTGGCCTGGAGAATTCCATGGACTGTATAGTCTATGGGGTCACAAAGAGTTGGACATGACTGAGAGACTTTCACTTTCTTTTTTCTGTAATATTTATGGAAATGAAATTCATGAGGGAAAATAACAGGCTTAGAGAACAGATAAAGGAAATCTCATATGCAAATAAAAATAGCAAATATTTCAGAGATGGTTACAATTTAGAGAATTTCTCTAAATTGAAGAAAATTTTTAAAAGTAATTCTTAGAATATTAATTTTAAAGATTTATTCTAAGATACAACAGTAATATTTCTACATTTTTCAGGATAAATGGATATTTAATCAACCTTCAGACCCAATTAAAACCTACTTACATTTATGTTATCTGTTATACCAGGAGCTAAGGATATTATAAGAACATATATAGACTGAGAGAATATGACAGTGATCCAGAATCCTCTATCCAGCCAATGTCTCTCTTCGCTGTCAGCATCAAAGTGCTACATATTTAGACATATGAAAACTCAGAAAATATTCACTCCTATGTACTCTAAACAAATATCAATTGAATCAGTATGTATATCAAAAGATATAAAAGATACATTAGGCAATCAGTGGCTAGCTAAAAGGCTTATACTATGCTTAAATTCTGATGGAAATATTGTAACTATAGGTAAAAAATAAGTAAGTAATGATTATTGAGATAGATGATAAAATGTTAGAAAAAATATATAATAACCAGGAACTAAGGCATTTTATATCTTGACAATATACTCAGAGATAAAACCAGAAAGCAAAATAATTCTAAATTAAGATTTCATGTTGGAGGGGAATGAAGTAGCAAAGTGAAAGCCTTCAAAACATTTCATTCTGATGGAAAAGCTGTTGGTAAATAAATCATATGGTTGAGAGCATAATTTGAGACTAAAGAAATATGGCTCTGTTTATTATTGATAAGAAGAAGGATCAGGCAAAATTGAAAAGCTGAACTGAATTTAAGAACTAGGACAAGTGAAAAGATGAATGAACAGAAATGCACTCAGATAATAGGTATAAATGAGAGGAACACAATCAGACGTCAGTTGTTACAATGCATGTGGACTGGCTCATTCTTATCAAAGAAGAGATGTCAGATTGGGTGTCTTGGCTATGGTACCCTTGGACCTGGGCAAAATTTTAAAGGGCTGCAGTGATGCAGGGCCTGCAGACAGGACTTCCAAGGGAAGTTCCTAACTTTGTATAAGACAAGAGTCATCAAATTGTTCTCTAAATTATTTGAAGCTAAAATGCTTAATAGAAACTGGATATTTTAACTTGATTATCTTGCAATAAATCAGCTTGAACTTAGTTTTCAATGCCCTTTTTGAAATGTAAGGGAGAACATAATTCCCTTGGAAATCTATGCAGTAAACTAAATTATCAGCATGGGTTTTAACCACCTAAGGGAAGAGAATATTTAACTCTACTCCATCTTTGGCTACAGAACTTCACCTTCCACTGTTTTATCATATTACATCTATAATTTTTTCATAACTAGGTACATAGTTATTAATAAGCAATGATAACATTTTAATTAATATATCTCATTGTTTATAGAGATCATTTGATTATCCAGAGTTCTTTTATTGTTTTACTTGTTGACTAAAGCATCTTAACTTAAATTCATAAATAGAAAAAGATAAACCTAGAAATGAAAAACACTAAAATCATGAAAGAATATGACATGCAATATATAGTACTTGATAAAATCTTGAGAAAATTGATTATTTTACAGTGAAGTATAAGCTAACAATTTTACACAAGAGAAGTTAAAAAAATTGAACTGGCAAATACTAATGAAGAGATCACAAGGGCAATTAAAACCTCACTTTTAAAAGAAAGATATGGAACATCAATGTTTTAGTAGCTGATTTCTGTTTGTCAATTAAAATTTTCTTTATATTTTACATTATAAAAATTGTAACTTAGTATAAACTTAATATTCTACCAAATATAATCCAAGTGTATAGTCACTTGTAAATATAGATAGAACATGCATAATTATATATTAAATCAGCAATTCATAAAAACAGCATAATATAATCACTTAGCTTTAAATCCAGAAAATTCATTGCAAGGGTAAAAAATAAAGAAGGAAAACAAACAATTTAATAATAGATTCTAGGAAACCAAGCCATGAAAAATCAGTCATTCATAGTAAAATTCTAAGTAAAACAGAAACTAGTTAACCAGGACAGAGTTAATTTTCAAGGCATGATAGAAAACATCAGACAACATGAAGACATATTGAAGTATTTTCTATTAAATTAAGGACTAAAAGAGGAATGTTTTTTCTTTGTATTGGTCATGGTCAGGGAAAATTATACATATTTCGGAAAGAAATGCCAAGATGATGTATTTTTTTTAAATTATAGGATTATAAACTTGAGTGTCTATTTAAACACTGAAATAATAGAAAAAATTTAAGATAGTTGGTAAAAAGATAAACAAAAGTTTCTCTCTAACCCAAGAAAGAGCCATATACAGATAGAAATAAGCACACATGTATAAATATATATTAAAATTGTGGTCAAAATTATAAGAACCAGAGAACAGATATAATAAGGAATGTATAGGATTTATATTAATATGAGGGAAACAACAATTTTTTAAGGACATTGAAATGGTAAGAAAAAATGAAAGGTTACATTATGTTCTTAATGAGAAGATATACTTTCAAGAAAGAAACAATCCTCCAAAAATAATGTATAATGAAATTCCATTGATAATCCCTGAGGATGGTTTTCTAAATTCTAATACTAATAAAGAAGGCTACAGTTCTATTAAATAAGAAAATATAAAGACTAAAAAAGAATTATGAAGGACAGAGTTTACAAGATATTGAATTTTTTATGAAACTACTTTAATTATAACATGATATTTTCACAGGAATTAGATCACTGTAATAGAATACATAGTCTATAAAGTTTAGTATAGAAATGTTTGCATTTCAATTCTGTGGGAAAAGGAGGTTTATTTATGAATGATTTCATCTTAATTGATTATACATCTAAAAGGAAAAACACGTTTTCTAATTTTTCATTTTACTACTTTAAATAGATAATTTAAACCCAACATATCATAGAGTTAACTTAAAAAAATTAAATGACACAGTGAAAATTAGAGAAAATACTAGAAAATATGCTTGAGAAAACTTGAAATATAGATCTTCCAAGCCAAAAAGAAAACCTATGTTAATAAAGGAAAGATGTACATATTAGCAATATGAAAAAAATTTAAAGTACAGTAAAATATGCAGCATCAAAATGCAAATGACTATTAAATATTTTCAAGATTTATGAAGTAATAATTCTGATTTTTAAAACAAAGAAGTATGGTGAGAAAAATCTGAAATGAATATGAATAAAAAATTCACCATAAAAGTTAAAAGGTGCTAATCTTAATGTCAGTAAAGATACAAGTATCAAAAAAGAATACGAATTTACATAGCATATCAACTGACAAAGGGAATGCCTTCCATTACTAAAGAGAATGTTGGCACTGTCATTTGTTGCTGAGCCATTCTTTACTGCCATGCTAGATGCTAGGGTGCCATACTAATTGGAAAAATATATCTACCCAAGTTTTAAAAGGGTTTTGCTAGCCAGGTTGCTAGCTAGGCTAGGTTGACTTCTCTGGTGGCTCAGAGCTTAAAGCATCTGCCTGCAATGCGGGAGACCTGGGTTTGATCCCTGGATTGGGAAGATCCCCTGGAGAAGGAAATGGCAACCCACTCCAGTATTCCTGCCTGGAGAATCCATATGCATAATTTTTAATTACATTACACAAAAACCTGAAATAGCCTATAAACATAAATTTGCTTTTGTTATAATACACACATATATGTATATTTGTGCAAACATATGTGTGTATATATGTGTGCATATATATATATGCACACATTTTAAAACTGGAAAAGACATTAAAACATATATCTTTTGAATCTACTAAATATATATTGGAAAACTCAGCAATTGTCACAGGACTGGAAAAGGTCAACTTTCATTCCACTCCCAAAGAAAGGCAATGTCAAAGAATGTTCAAACTACCACACAATTGCACTCATCTCACATGCTAGCACAGTAATGCTCAAAATTCTCCAAGCCAGGCTTCCACAGTATGTTAACCATGAACTTCCAGATGTTCAAGCTGGATTTAGAAAAGCCAGAGGAACCAGAGATCAAATTTCCAACATCTGTTGAATCATCAAAAAAGCAAGGGAATTTCACAAAAACATCTACTTCTGTTTTATTGATTGTGGCAAAGCCTTTGAATGTGTAGATCATAACTAACTGTGGAAATTTTTTCAAGAGATAAGAATATCAGACCACCTTACTTGCCTCCTGAGAAATCTGAACTCAGGTCAAGAAGCAACAGTTAGAACTGGACATGGAAAAACAGACTGGTTCAAAATTGTCAAGGTTGAATATTGTCATCCTGTTTATTTAACTTCTGTGCAGAGTACATCATGCTAAATGCTGGGCTGGATGAAGCACAAGCTGGAATCAAGATTACCAGGAGAAATATCAACAACCTCAGATATGCAGATTAGGCAGAAAGCTAAGAATTAAACAGCCTCTTGATGAAAGTGAAAGAGGAGAGTGAAAGAGCTGGCTTAAAACAACATTCAAAAAAGAAGATCATGGCATCTGGTCCCCTCACATCATGGCAAAGAGATTGGGAAACAGGGACAGACTTTATTTTTTTTTGCGGGGGTGGGACTCCAAAATCACTGCAGATGGTGACTGCAGCCATGAAACTAAAAGACACTTGCATCTTGGAAGAAGCTATGACCAACCTAGACAGCATATTAAAAAGCAGAGACATTACTTTGCCAACAAAGGTCCATCTAATCAAAGCTATGGTTTTTCCAGTAGTCATATACGAATGTGAGAGTTGGACTATAAAGAAAGCTGAGTGCCGGAGAATTGTTGCTTTAGAACTGTGGTGTTGAAGAAGACTCTTGAGATTGCCTTGGACAGCAAGGCGATGAAACCAGTCAATCTTCAAGGAAATCAGTCCTGACTATTCATTAGAAGGACTGATGCTGAAGCTGAAACTCCAATACTTTGGTCACCTGATGTGAAGAACTGACTCCTTGGAAAAGACCCTGATCCTGGGAAAGACTGAAGGCAGGAGGAGAAGGGGGCAACAGAGGATGAAATGGTTGGATGGCATCACTGAATCGATGGACATGAATTTGAGCAAGCTCCAGGAATTGGTGATGGACAGGGAGGCCTGGCTTGCTGCAGTCCATGGGGTCACAAAGAGTTAGACACGACTGAGCAGCTAAACTGTACTGAAATATATTGTATAGGACCTTTTTGGAGTGCCAAGACTGAACCTATTTATTTTCTTGAACAATAAATTGCTTTCTTGCTATTGTAAATGTATAGGATTTTTTGGGGTGCCAAAACAAACTATTCACTTTCTTGAACAATAAATATCTTCCTTGGTATTATCATGCTGTTATTATACAGGATTATTTCATCTTTATTGCTTAATAGTTAATAGTTGTTAAATAACTTACTCAATTCAAGGTACTCCAAAGTATTGTCATTTTAGAACCTTCCAGTGCAATAATATCATAAAATTGATTATCACTCTAATCATTAGATCTTCTGTGACTAATAAACTTAGTGTGTAATATCTTCCTTTTCATCATTTCTATTTCATTTGAAATTCTCCCCATAATGTTGATACACAAAGTTGTTCCTTAACCGAATTAGAGAGTACATTATAGCAACTAAACTACATAGTTTACAGTATGTTTCAGTATACTTTCAGGAAATATATTAATAACATTATATATTGGAGTTAGTGTAAATATTTTCTGAGATTCAAATTTTAGCTATATATTTTATAAGGTGATTAGTATGAATTTACCATATCAGTTAGTTTAGTTGTTTGCTGTTGTTTTTCAGTTGCTAAGTCATGTCTGACTCTTTGCAACTAGATGGACTATAGCCAGCCAGGCTCCTCTGTCCATGGGATGTTCCTGACCCAGGGATCAAACTTGCATCTCCTGTGGCTTCTGCATTGGAAGGTGGATTCTTTACTACTGAGCAACCTGGAAAGCCCTACTATCTCCCAGAGTTAACTTAAATTCATGTCCATTGAGTTGGTGATGCTATCATCCTCTGCAGTCCCCTTCTCCTTTTGCCTTCAGTCTTTCCCAGGATCAGTCTTTTCCTATGAGTTGGCTCTTCACAGCAGGTGGCCAAAGTATTGGAGCTTCAGCTTCAGAGACAGTCCTTCCGATGAATATTCAGGGTTGATTTCCTTTATCCAGGTTGCCTCACAACTAACTTGGCAAAGTCAAATACATATATTTTAATCATTGATACTGCTATGCCATTCTGCTAAAACAAAATCTCACTCTGAGTGTGACTCATGTAATCATAGCTGTATTTCATTTGATTAGGTTAATAGAGTATCTGAAATTGTGTACATCAGAAAACTAGTGAGATAACCTCAATGTACTTAAACGCCTGCTAATGTATCCCTTTAATCTCAGCATTTTCTAATTAAACTATGCTCCCACAAATCTCTTGAAAATAATGACGACAAATAAACAAGAAAAAAAATGGTAGCAGTTTTATGACATCAACATTTTAAAACAGGAAAAGACATTGGAACATATATCTTTTGAATCTATTACTTTACAAAATGAAATACTCAACTGTAGTACCAGGCAAAAAGTCCTCTCTAAATATAATGGACATATTAAAATTCTGCTAAGGTTAATTTAAAAAATGTTTATGTGAGAAGTCAAATAGATACTTAATAGGAGAGCTCAGAATCTAAATTATATTTTTCTAGTCTGAAGTCTAGTTTTTCTGTGTTCCTCAAAAATGAATGATTACCTTGCATGTTTGTTAAAATGCATAGTCCTGAACTCCTTTACTGGAGATCTCAAGTTTGTGTACCCATCTATTAATTTAATCAAGGATATTTGGGAAGAGCTGTGCAGTAGGGTTCCTGTCATTAGACTAGCATATTGCCAAATCTTAAATTTAACCTAATATGTATAAAGGGGCTTCCCTGGTGGTTCAGTGGTAAAAAATCTGCCTGCCAATGCAAAAGACGTGGATTTGATCCCTGGTTTTGGAAGATACCCTGGAGGAGAAAATGGCAACCCACTCCAGCATTCTTGCCTGGGAAATTCCATGGACAGACTAGCTTGGTGGGCTACAATTCATGGGGGTGCAAAAAGTTGGACAAGATTTAGCTTGTAAACAACAACAACACGTATGAAATTAAAGATCTTTCCCAGCATCAGGCATCACCAACTTGATATACATGAGTTTGAGAAGGCTCTGGGAGTTGGTGATGGACAGGGAAGCCTGGTGTGCTGCAGTCCATGGGGTCACAAACAGTCAGATACGACTGAGGGACTGAACTGAACTGAACTGAACTGAACTGTAGTGTTCTATCTGCCACTCATTCTTTCTCTGTAAAGAATATTGTAATAAGATATTCCTGCTTCTTCCTTTCTGTTCCTTTCCTTTCCATTTCTTTTTCTTTCTTTTACTTTCTTAAGCAAGTCAGGGAACACTGTGAACAGGCTTTCCCTTCTGACTCTAGTCAAAGTTAATATCCAAATCTCCTCCTTTAGGATTCTTAAAGCTCTAGTTAAACAAAAAACTTGCTTCTGCTGCTTAGTAGTTTGGATAATTAGGTAGTTAGTTTAATAGCATTATACGAGCATTGTAGGGAGAAGGCAATGGCAACCCACTCCAGTACTCTTGCCTGGAAAATCCCATGGACAGAGGAGCCTGGTAGGCTGCAGTCCATGGGATCGCTAAGAGTTGGTATGACTAAGCAGCTTCACTTTCACTTTTCACTTTCATGCATTCGAGGAGGAAATGGCAACCCACTCCAGTGTTCTTGCCTGGAGAATCCCAGGGACCGAGGAGCCTGGTGGGCTGCCGTCTATGGGGTCGCACAGAGTCGGACACAACTGAAGCGACTTAGCAGCAGCAGCAGCACGAGCATTGTAGGGCTTCTCAGTTGGCGCATTGGTAAAAATCCACCTGCCAATGCAGAAGACAAAGAGATGCAGGGCTTGATACCTTGGTGGAAGATTCCCTGGGATAGGAAATGGTAACCCACTCCAGTTTTCTTGCCTCAAAAATTCCAAGGACAGAGGATCCTGACAGGCTACAGTCTATGGGATCTCAAAGAGCTGGACACTACTGAGTAACTGAACATGCACGCAGTGAACACTGCATCTAATATATATGAAATCTTTATTGACCCAAAGACATACTAAAATTTTGAGTCTATTAAAGTCATAAAACCTATCAACAAATAATTAAGAAAATATCCAATAAATATACATTAACTTATGCATAATTAATCTTTATGTAGAAATTATAACTTATTTAACTTTTATTAGCCAGACTTTTATCATCCTCCTACCAAAGCAGGGCGGTAAGAGAACTCTGTGATATTATTGATATTTATTTTCATTTTTTGGTACAATATCAATGTAGGATAAGAAAATGTGGCATCCAGAGTGAATTCAAATTTTGCAACAATGGTAAAGTGATTGAACTGAATAATGAGGACAGGCAAGAATCAGAGACAACTGAAGTTACCACACTAATGCATATTAGGATATATATTCATAAGGAATACTTACTGAATGTTTACATGAGCCACTGTTAGTAAGAGTGTTATATGAACCCACCTCTGCTGGGTGCAAGAGACAGAGAATACAGTAGTTAATACAGATGATTGCAATTCAGAGAGAAATTGGTATTAGCATTATAAACACTTGGGGTCAATCCTCTTCTACCCATTATTTTTAAGAATTTTTGTTAAAGATAATTACTTTCTGCATTTTCCCACTGTCTAACTATAAGCAAGGGGAAAAAACATTTGTTTTATAGATATTCTATGAACATTAAACAAAATTTTTCTTCTGAGCCAGAGGCCCATAATTGAAGCTCAAGCTCCAAATGTCTCCACAGCTCAATATCAAGGTACAACTGTTCATACATTCTTTCAGAGTCTCAGATTCAACCATATCAAACTATTGAATTTATAATAATTTTTTATTAATAGAGTATCTGTCATAACTATAAAACTAATTATCACAAAGATAGAATTATTGCAAATAATAACTTAGACCACACAAAATGGGGGTGACTAATTAAATATGTTTAGGGAAAGCTTCAAAGAGAAAATATAAAAGTTTAATTATGACAATAGATAATTGTTAGGGATTGGGTGGAAACTAATTCTGGTAGGATAGAGGCAAATGGCTATACAAGCTTCTCCAATTATACTGAAGGTTTTCTGTGTCCTATTCTTGGTTGTATTTATAGATCTTATCACACTGATCAATAGTTGTTTTTTTTTTTTTTTAATGTTGTTCATGTCCATGTGTATGTGTATGAGAGAGACAGGGGGAGATAGAGAAAGATAGAAATAGAGGAAACAATTTAACACTATTCCACAATGAGTAGTCCCTAAATTATTGCTAATTTTTCCTCCTTTTCTTATTTCTCTTTTCAGTGTTTTTCATTCCCTAATTAATTTATTTCCTTATCTTGGAAATCAGTATCCCTCTTTTTTGTTTTTAACCTCAGTAGCTTCCCTCTCCTGTTCTAAGTCACTCCTACAATCACTGGTGGATGTCTGCCTTGGGAGTAATATGTTCAGTTCAGTTCAGTTCAGTTCAGTCACTTAGTCGGGTCCGACTCTTTGCGACCCCATGAATTGCAGCACACCAGGCCTCCCTGTCAATCACCAAGTCCCGGAGTTCACTCAAACTCATGTCCATCGAGTCGGTGATGCCATCCAGCCATCTCATCCTCTGTCGTCCCCTTCTCTTCCTGCCCCTAATCCCTCCCAGCATCAGAGTCTTTTCCAATGAGTCAGCTCTTCGCATGAGGTGGCCAAAGTACTGGAGTTTCAGCTTTAGCATCAGTCCTTTCAAAGAACACCCAGGACAGATCTCCTTTAGAATGGACTGGTTGGATCTCCTTGCAGTCTCAGGGAATCTCAAGAGTCTTCTCCAACACCACAGTTCAAAAGCATCAATTCTTTGGCATTCAGCTTTCTTCACAGTCCAACTCTCACATCCATACATGACCACTGGAAAAACCATAGCCTTGACTAGACGGACCTTTGTTGGCAAAGTAATGTCTCTGCTTTTGAATATGCTATCTAGGTTGGTCATAACTTTCCTTCCAAGAAGTAAGTGTTTTTTTCATTTCATGGCAACAATCACCATCTACAGTGATTTTGGAGCCCCCAAAAATAAAGTCTGACACTGTTTCCATTGTTTCCCCATCTATTTCCCATAAAGTGATGGGACCAGATGCCATGATCTTCGTTTGAATGTTGAGCTTTAAGCCAACTTTTTCACTCTCCTTTTTCACTTTCATCAAGAGGCTTTTTAGTTCCTCTTCACTTTCTGCCATAAGGGTGGTGTCATCTGCATATCTGAGGTTATTGATATTTCTCCCAGCAATCTTGATTCCAGCTTGTGCTTCTTCCAGCTCAGCGTTTCTCATGATGTACCCTGCATGTTAGAGTATAAATTATGATGTCATATTGAATATCCTGGAGGAAAATTCCTAAGGATTAGTTTTGAACAGAGAGTGCCATTTAGATAAAAGAAGTATTTATATATTGCAAAGTTATTTATCCATCTTGATTAATAGCCAGTTTATTGCATTATTCAAAGAAACATTTAATATGGCCCTAAAAACATAGAAATTTAAATCAGTATTCTTACAGCAATTCATGTCTACTATAAGCATTGAGTTAAAATGAAATATTTCACAATACAGCATGTACATGATCCTCTGAACTGAAAGTAAGGAAATATAAAATTGATAAACATATATACTTACAAATTCATGGGATTAATATTGACAAATTTTAAGCTGGTCTCGCCAAATTAAAAATATGTATATCCTTGAAAGACAAATGGATTGATTAATCTCATCATAATACAATATTTTCCCTTGGTTTTTCTTAAATTAAAGATAAAAAGAGAATACAAGCTCTTAAATGTAAAGAAAACACAGAATTTCAATCAGTAATAAGGGACACTTTATTTCATAAAGAGGGTTGAAAGCTGGTTGGGCTCTCAGGACTCCAGTTCAATAATGTGAGTAAATGTTAGCAGCTCAGTTGTGTCCAACTCTTTGCAATTCCTTAGGAGGAGTTAATGGCAACCCACTCCAGTACTCTTGCCTTGAAAATCCCATGGATGGAGAAGCCTGGTAGGCTGCAGTCCATGGGGTCGCCTGGTAGGCTGCAGTCCATGGGGTCGCTGAGTGTCGGCACGACTGAGTGACTTCACTTTCACTTTTCACTTCCATGCATTGGAGAAGGAAATGGCAACCCACTCCAGTATTCTTGCTTGGAGAATCCCAGGGACAGAAGAGCCTAGTGGGCTGCCGTCTATGGGGTCGCACAGAGTCGGACAAAACTGAAGCGACTTAGCAGGAGCAGCAGACAGTAACACACCAGGCTCATCCATCCATGGAATTCTCCAGGCAGGAATACTGGAGTGGGTTGCCATTTCCTTGTCCAGGGGATTTTCCTCATGACCTCCTCCACTGCAGGCAGATTTTTTACTAACTGAGCCACTGAGAGTTTGCTAATTCAATCATGCCTACTGTTAATTTCAGTTTAGAGACTCTGAACTGTCATGGCTGATGGTATTGACATATCTTCACCTATAAAAAAGAATAGCTTATTCAAAATTGTATGTATCTCTTTCTCTGTATCTATATCCTCTATTTCTGAAAGTATGGAGGGACTGTTTGATCATACATAATTTTTACTGTTTTATTTTTTTCTGTTTTCTTCTGGCTTATTTCTAATTGTGAGCATCAGCTGACCTTGTCTAGATTGGACAGATGGTTCTGTCTAAGAAGATGTCCCCACAACCTGAGATAGCCTGTGAACATCCTTTGGAAGTCTTTTGTATGCCTTCCCAGTTTATTTATATAATGATTTATGTTACTTTTCTCATTTTATTTTCTGCAGTAAAACCTATATTGGTTCTTCTCACTCTGTCAATTTAGCTAATCTGGAGCCATATTTTATTGATTTTCTTCATTGCATGGTGTTAAGTTTGATTGACCATAGAAAAATCTGTGTGGGAGAAGTGGTCTTATGTTTTAATGCTCTGAAGCTTGGTGCAAGGCCAGGTCTTATTCCTGCTTCCACATATCCACACTCATATGTAGGCTCAATAGTTGTCTGGGGACAGTAGTCAGACCTGCTGTCTGTTCTGCTCCCACTGGATCTTCTTCAAATTTGGATCCTGGGCCAGGGTGGGTGAAGATCCACAGTGAAGCACTATAGGCTGTCCTACAGTTGCCCCTTATCACAAAGGTTGGAGGTAGTAAGTGATAGACACAGCTGCCAGTTAGTTTTGCTCTCCCCCTGTTATGAATATTTCCTTTGTCAACTGTAGACCTGAATTCAGTCCTAAAACTAGATGCAGAGGCAATAGCCACTAGACTACTAAACTGGCTCCAACAAACACACATAGTCTAATTCTTGTAATGTATTTCTGTTTAAATATCATCGAGTGCTTCTCCTCTTATCAAATCTTAGCTAAAAACTTTTCTATCAAGCTGTTTGGCTACCAGTCACACAAAGATATTTGTTTTTCTCTCGTCCATATTAAAATATAGAATATTTCATGATCCAGGTTTACATTACATTACAGCTAGATGCATAAACAAACTGACAGATGAGGCAGATACTGACAGGATGTGAATTTGTGTGTGTGCTGACGGATACAGCCTCAAAACTGTATAAAGAGGATTATCCTTTCTTGGAGAAACAATCCAGATACACAGCAGGATCACACCTTTGGAAAAGCTTAGGAAGAAACATTTTCCACAGAACAAGGCAGAGTATTGCTTTGTTTTTGCAGAAGGTAAATCTCATCAGATCACAGTGCTCTATATTATTAAAGTGACTGTTTTTACTTTCTCATGGGAGAGAACGTAGTTATTCAGGGTCTCAGAGGCTTTTGACAGCAAAAGGGACAGAACATTGGGCTGACATTTTGTCAGCACTTTAGTTGTTGATTATCCCAGGCTGAGTCATGAAACTGCTATTCTCTAGATGACTCTCTCTGCCCTTAGTCCACTGACAGATCCATCAAGTAGGTCAAAGATTTGTCACTTACACAGAGCAGCTGCTAGTCCATGAATACTGTTGCAAGAATTAGGAATGACATCCCTCCAGGCCAGACAACACCTACATGATGGCTTTGCACCTCTATTTTTTTAAGGTTTAGTGATAATCTTCCTTGAAGCTTATCTTCCATGTCAAAGAAGCTCTTTGTTGGGCATAAGAGTGCCTATCATTTGGAAACATTTTCTTATATTAGTGTACCTTGTGTCTCTAAATCTCCCTTATAGTTATCACATGTTTCTATAATTATTTATCCAAAATAGTGCTAAAATTTAATGTCGGCCTTTCCTACTATCTGCTGTGAAAGTGCTGTATTCAATATGCCAGCAAATTTGGAAAACTCAGCAGTGGCCACAGGACTGGAAAAGGTCAGTTTTCATTCCAATCCCAAAGAAAGGCAATGCCAAAGAATGTTTAAACTACCACACAATTGCACTCATCTCACATGCTAGTAAAGTAATGCTCAAAAATCTCCAAGCCAGGCTTCAGCAATACGTGAACTGTGAACTTCTAGTTGCTCAAGCTGGTTTTAGAAAAGGCAGAGGAACCAGAGATCAAATTGCCAGCATCCACTGGATCATGGAAAAAACAAGAGAGTTCCAGAAAAACATCGATTTCTGCTTTATTGACTCTGCCAAAGCCTTTGACTGTGTGGATCACAATAAACTGTGGGAAATTCTGAAAGAGATGGGAATACCAGACCACCTGACCTGCCTCTTGAGAAATCTGTATGCAGGTCAGGAAGCAACGGTTAGAACTGGACATGGAACAACAGACTGGTTCCAAATAGGAAAAGGAGTACATCAAGGCTGTATATTGTCACCCTGCTTATTTAACTTATATGCAGGGAACATCATGAGAAACGCTGGACTGGAAGAAACACAAGCTGGAATCAAGATTGCCGGGAGAAATATCAATAACCTCAGATATGCAGATGACACCACCCTTATGGCAGAAAGTGAAGATGAACTAAAAAGCTTCTTAATGAAGGTGAAAAAGGAGAGTGAAAAAGTTGGCTTAAAGCTCAACATTCAGAAAACGAAGATCATGGCATCTGGTCCCATCATTTCATGGGAAGTAGATGGGGAAACAGTGGAAACAGTGTCAGACTTTATTTTTTGGGCTCCAAAATCACTGCAGGTGGTGATTGCAGCCATGAAATTAAAAGTTGCTTTCTCCTTGGAAGAAAAGTCATGACCAACCTAGACAGCATATTCAAAAACAGAGACATTACTTTGCCAACAAAGCTCCGTCTAGTCAAGGTTATAGTTTTTCCACTGGTCATGTATGGATGTGAGAGTTGGACTGTGAAGAAAGCTGAGCGCCGAAGAATTGATGCTTTTGAACTGTGGTGTTGGAGAAGACTCTTGAGAGTCCCTTGGACTGCAAGGAGGTCCAGCCGGTTCATCCTAAAGGAGATCAGTCCTGGGATTTCTTTGGAAGGAATGATGCTAAAGCTGAAACTCCAGTACTTTGGCCACCTCATGCGAAGGGTTGACTCATTGGAAAAGACTCTGATGGTGGGATGGATTGCGGGCAGGAGGAGAAGGGGACAATAGAGGATGAGACGGCTGGATGGCATCACTGACTCGATGGACGTGAGTCTGAGTGAACTCTGGGAGTTGGTGATGGTCAGGGAGGCCTGGCATGCTGCGATTCATGGGGTCGCAAAGAGTCGGACATGACTGAGTGACTGAACTGAACTGAACTGAACTATCTTCATATTTATGATTTTTTCTCTTTTATAAAATATGTCAAAGTGGTTATTGTTACAGAAATAGAAGGCTATCAGCCTCAAATACAGGTTCAGTATTTAAAACAAAATTTACTGAAAGAAGTCCAATAGAATAAATAATCCCTTGCTCCCTCTTTTCCTTTCTACTTCTTCTTCTTCACTTCTTCCTTCCCTCCTTTATTCATGTTCTTTCCTGCCTATTTCCTTCCTTCTTTCTCTCCCTCTCTTTCTCTCTTTATTCCTCTGTCTGCTTGTAACTGATTTTGTCCCTCTTCATGAATAAAAAGAAGGTTAGCCATGATGGATTCTTAAAAATTCATTTAGCTGCACTGGGTCTTAGTTGCTTTTAGTTTTAGCATGTGGGCTTTTATTTGTGTATAGCATGTGGGTTCTAATTCTTTGGGATCGAACCCTGGTCCCCTGCACAGGGAGCATGGAATCTTAACCACTGGACAACCAAGGAAGGCCCCCATCCATGAGGGATTTTTTTTTTTTAAATGAAAAACTCCTCTTATTTCTAATTCTATACTCAGAGTCTCCTGGTTAAACTCTCCATATTGGTAATTTCCTGATTTAATCCAAATTCCTTACCTATGCAGTTTGATTACTATTGAAAAAGAAGATTGTTTAAACCCTCAAGATAAAGAAATATAGGTGTTGTAGATCTAATAGAGCATACTAATTTATAATTTATATGAGAATTAATATCTTTCTTATCAGCAAACTTATTTGTGTGTTAGTTTCCTCGCTTACACAATGGAGATAAAATTAGAGGATACATTTAAAAAGATACCTAGGAAACTGTCACTACATAGCTTGTGAATGGAAAAGATACAGTGTAATTATATTATGGCCTGAAGATAACAGCTTATTTACTGCTTCCTATTTTCTTATTTTTATGACAAATGTTAAAAGTTCTTATCACACATATATTTTGGTTGACTTGTGGGTAAAGCAATAAAAGATTTAAAATTTGTTTAATGTGTTATTGATTTGTTACCCATTCAGGTTCTTTATATTTACCTTTGATTCACAGAAGGCAGAGATTTAATAAATCAATAAATTTTAAGCATTTTTATGTTTTAAAGCATTTACATTTTCAAAGATAATAGACATAATGTATGTAGAAACATCTTTCTCCTTTAAACTTCAAATTTACTTTAGAAATTTATTGATATGGTGTATATTGGTAATCTAGTGAAACAGATGAGTTACTTATATTAGAAATAACAGATTTTTCAGGATCTCCAAATATAAGTCTCAGTTTATAATAGTGGAAAAATATATGAAAAAATTTTAGAAGTAAGTTTTGGAAGTAATTCTAATTTGCCTTTGTAACTGAAATCTACTAGAAATCAGCAATCTACTCTGATACTGAATTAATCTTTCTATTATTGTAAAACTCATTTAATTAACATAGAAAAGAAATATACTTATATCCTGACTCTACTTTCTATTTAGATAGGGCAATGTAATGATGATATCTGAGTATATCTGAGAAAGATATACTTTATTTTCTTTCCATCATTTTTTTCTTTAATCAACTAACACTTCAGCCTATAAACAGAGAGAATGAACTGATTTTTCTCATAGTTAACCCAGGAATATCATTTTCTCTTAACTCCACTGTCAGTAGTTCTCATTAATTACTGTTTAAAAAGGCATTGACTCAGAAACCAATTATTTTACTGCAGAAACATTTTTTCACAGAAAGTAATTTCTCATTTGAGACTTATTCTTCGTGTCATGCTCATTATCAAAACACCCGTATTCCTTAAAACTGCTGTGTTAATTTGGTTATGTAAAGATTTACCATGTTTTAGAGCGATGAATTTTTCTTCCTTGCCTGCTTTTATCCCCCCAAATTAAATGATAATTTTCTATACTTTTATTTTCTAGATATTTCGCTCATATTTATGAATTTTGTTTAGATTAACATTTATGAAATAGAATATGTTTAGAATTTGTCTTACCCTGAATAAGGTAATTACTTTTATTATTATTATTATATAATATACTATTATCAATAATATTATTATTATTATTTTATTACTTTTATTCATATCAAAATAAACTTTCACCACTTAGCTTCTGGAGAAAGCAGATATTTACACTATCATTTCTGACTTGTATTTATAAAAAGTATGTATGCTGAGGTTTCTGTTTATTCATATATAAGCCCAAAACTGTTGCCAACATTTCCAGCTCTATGCTTTTAATATGCTATTTTTGCCTCCTGTGTCACCCAAATGCATGTAAGGTATTGAAGAATTCATTAATCATAAGTTTTGCATCATAAATAATTAGACCTATAAATAGCTAAAAGGCTGATAAGAAAAATATCAAGAATCATGTACCTATTTTGCCCCAAAAAGAATAGTATCAAAACAGTATGAAAAGTTTGGCAGAAAATTTTTTTTTCTTTTAATATCTTCACTGAGTTTGAAATAGAAGTAGCTACAGATGACAGGATGATATGTGAGGTACAGGAAGACATTCTGTCCCAAATCAGTATCTTCTTGCACATGATATAATACTAGCTACAGCTATTCAACTTTACAGTTCTCATTTTCATGTTAGTGACATTTCTTAAAAAACAGCACTTGATTTATTTTTGTCTTGTATCCTGATTTCTCTTTATTTGTAATGGTCCTTTGTGGATTACTTTTACTTCATTTTCCTTAAAACCCAACCAATCTCGAGCACCAGTGATAATGATGAAAACATTTGGATGAGTACATTTTGCAAAGTCTTTTTTTTTTAATCATCAGATTCTGAAAGAAAACAGAAATTTTCTTCCCTGGAATCTTTTTTATTAAGAAATAGGCTCGGAGAAGTAGAGGGGTGATCAGCAGAGGCAGGTTCAGAACACAACTGGTCCTTTTTCAATTACAACACTGCTACTCAATTTCCCATAATTACTAGAAGGTGCTCCTCTCCTCTGCCAGAATTCTCTTTGGCATTGGCCATGGTGCTTTGCCTGATTAGCTTTCAGTCAACTGTCAGGGTTCAGCAACCATCTCAAAATGTATTTGTCTCATCATTTTTGTGCTTGTCAGCAGCTACATTTTCCCTTTTACTCTGTCATCATTTTTCAGGTCCTTTTACAGTATTCTATCAAGGGTGACACACAGAGATAGCCTCATACTGTGGGAGAGATCCTGAGAGGAAAAGTTCATGGTTTAGTATGTGACCCAAAGAGAGATTTGTCCCAAACAGTCAAACAAACAGCCTTACTTGGATCTAAGGCACAGGGACTAAAAGTGAGCTTAGTTGAATAGGTAAGTAACTTGCCTTTCTAGAAAAGAGTTGTGACACTCCAGGCTGGAGATATTTGTGGAAAGGTATGAGCCTTTGTCAGGAAACTATTTTTGTTTGCTCTGAACCCTACTAATCACCTCTTATGTGGGCTGCCCATTGACTTCAAAGCATCTTCAGCCTGCGTAGGTAGGACGGGTGCTGAGAAAAAGGTAAAAGAAGTTCATGGTGGTTCAAAGTCACATTAATCCTCCTTGATGATTCAGGTAGCCAGGTAAAAGGACAAAAAACAAGTAGAGATGCTTTAAAATAAATGAAAATAAATGTGGGAATAAAAGAGAGACATGAAAAGAAAGTCTCTTTGGTCAGTGGTTTCTATTTTGTGAATTCTTGTCCTATTTTCAGTGTGTCTCATTTCTAAAACTTAGTAAGAGGCCTTTATTTGAGCTTCACATAATATGGAAAGAGCAAAAAGGTTTGCCCAATATAATACCCATGTGTGTTAAGTGTCACCTACTCTAATTAGTTATATGATATTGGAAAAATTGTTATTTTGTTCTTCATAATTTGATTAAACAATTCTGTGCCTATGTAGTTAATTTTAGCTCACTTTCCTTATGAATGCCTTAGGTTAATTACAGTAATAGATACTAACTGCATATATCTACTGAAAGTGCAAATAATGTTGTACCTTTTATTTTCATTACTCTAGATTCTATTTTCAAATTTCTAAAAGAAATTTCCTTTGTCAATAAAATGATTTGCATGTTTGGTACATAGGAGATAGAATTTATATACACAGAATTGTGCATTGGCAGGTGGGCTCTTTATCACTAGCACCACCTGGGAAGCCTGGATTCTATACTATAATTTGTCTTTAATATTATGGGCTTCCCTGGTGACTCAGAGAGTAAAGCGTCTGTCTGCAATGCAGGAGACCTGGGTTTGATCCCTGGGTTGGGAAGATCCCCTAGAAAAGGAAATGGTAGCCCATTCCAGCATTCTTGCCTGGAAAATCCCATGGATGGCAGAGCCTCTGAGCAACTTCACTTTCAGGCTTCTTTCATACTGCCTTTAGCATTGTGTGTAATATGTATTTTAAATTTAGATTGTAAGGAATCAGGATCCTATGATATATGGTAAATTACTTAATCATACTGTAATTTTCCTGAGCAAAAATTTCCATTATCTGCCCATGTGTCTCTCCCATTAAACTTTTTCTAAACAAATTATTTCAGTTAAGACCCATTCCGAAAAAAAGAAAGATGGTACAATATTAATTACAATTTCTTCCCAATGTAGTTACCATGTTATCAATATAAGTTTAGTGGTCAGGGTACTAAAAATACATTTAAAAACTCTTTGATTTAAGAGAAAATATATGTCATGAAATGTGTATTGCTGTTCTTCAAAACTATGCTATTTTTGTAAGAAAAGTCATCAGCACTTGATTGCAATCTTCAATTTGCTAAAGCCTGCCTCTTTATTTCTTTATTAAAATTATCCTGCAGCAAAAATATTAATTTTGGTTTTTTATCAATGTAGTAAAAAGAGAATCTTTTATTTTTATTTTTCCCAGAATTACTGAGATATTGTATTATGTAATTATAAAGTATATGTGTGACTTGATGCATATACATATATATATATATATTATATACAGCAAAACAATTACCACACTAAAGTTAGTTATTATTTCCATCACCTTACATAATCACTGCCCATGTGTATAGTAAGAATATTTAAAATCTAATTTCTTAGGAACTTTTATGTATAAAATAAAGTATTATTAACTGTAGTCACCATGCTGTACATTACATCCTTAGAACTTATTCATCTTATAACTGAAAGTTTACCCTTTGATAACATCTCCCCATCTCCCCAAACCTCAACCTCTGTCAAAAACCATTCTTTTCTGTTTATATGACTTAAGCTATTTTAGATTCCACATATAAGTGAGATTATACAGTATTTTTCTTTGTTTGGCTTATTTCACTTAGCATAATGCCCTAAAGGTCCATCTGAGTTATCATAAGTGGAAAATTTTCATCATTTCTCAAGCTGAAAATATTCCATTGTATATATTTATACTGCACATCTTCTTTATCCATTCATCTGTAGACAGATACTTAAATTGTTTTATCTTAGATACTGTGACTCAGGCTGCAATGAATATGGGGTAAAGATATCTTTTCATGATAGTGATTTCATTTCCTTTAAATATTTACTCAGAAGTGGGATTAATGAATCATATGGTAGTTCTATTTTTAAATTTTTAGGAACTTCCATATTGCTTTGCAGAGTGACTGTATTAATTTAGATTATCACCAGCAGTACACAAATATTTCCTCCTCTCTAATTCCTTCAATATTTATGTATTGTCTTTTTGATAATAGCTATTCTAACAGGTGCTGCTGCTGCTGCCAAGTCACTTCAGTCGTGTCCAACTCTGTGCGACCCCATAGACGGCAGCCCACCAGGCTCCCCCGTCCCTGGGATTCTCCAGGCAAGAACACTGGAGTGGGTTGCCATTGCCTTCTCCAATGCATGAAAGTGAAAAGTGAAAGTGAAGTCACTCAGTCGTGTCCGACTCTTAGCGACCCCATGGACTGCAGCCTACCAGGGTCCTCCATCCGTGGGATTTCCAGGCAAGAGTACTGGAGTGGGGTGCCATTGCCTTCTCCACCAACAGGTGTAAAGTGATATCTAATTTTGATTTTAATTTATATTTACATGATGATTAGTGATGTAAAGCACCTTTTCATGTACTTTCGGTTATTTGTGTGTTTCCTCGGGAAAAGTGTCTATTCAGATCCTCCGCCCCTTGTTAATTGGAATTTTTGGTTTTTACTGAGTTTTGTGAGTTTCTTATATATTTCAGGCATTAACCTTTATCAGAAAGATGTTTTGCAAGAAAAAATTTTCCTATTTGTAGGTTTCCTTGTTTTCTTTTTACATTGTTGATTATTTCTTTATTTCTTGTGCAGAAGCTTTTTAGTTTGATATTGTCTCACTTGTTTATTTTTGATTTGTTGCTTGGTGTCATATAAAAAAAAATGTATCATTATCAAGACTAAAGTCAAAGCTCAAGGTCCATTTCAGAACCCACCGGTGGGACTGAGGTCTGTACATGTGATTTCCCAGTGCATGAGTTGGCAAGAGTCTTCCCAGGTCCCTTAAAATATGGTGCTTATGACAGAACCAAAGCCTAATGGAGCTGTAGCTGAGTTTTCTCTAGTTTTTAAAATTTATTTTTAATTGGATGATAATTGCTTTACCAGGTTGTGTAGCTGAGTTTTCATAGAGTATGGAGCTGTTTCTGGGTTTATAGTTGGGATCTGGATCAGTTAGCAGTCTACGTGTAGGCATGTCTTCACAAAATGATTTTCCTTGTTTTTGGACTACACCAGGGTTTTGTAAACTCCTGGGACCCTGCAGCACCCAGACGAGTACATTGTCTGGGGATAGATGCTATCCCCAGACATTCTTCGATGGAGGATATAAACTAGGGACATGTTATTTGGCCATCATGTTGATGTCACTCTTTAAGAAATTTTAAAAACGAAGTTAAGTTAAAGTGAATTGTGAGAATATGCAACACATTTCCATCATCACAAGAATCCCTGATCTTGCCCTTTTATAATCACACCCACTTCTCCTTCCATAACCTCTTGAAAACATTAATCTCTTTATTTCTGCAATTTTGTCATTTCAAGGATGCTACATAAATTTTGCATTATGTAACCTGGGACTTTTCATTTAGCAAATTTTCTGGAGATTCATCCAGGAGATTCATCCATATAAACACATATGAATAATTTATCCCTCCCATTGACAGCTATTAAAGACTCCACCTGCAATGCAGGAGACCCCAGTTGGATTCCTGGGTTGGGAAAATCCCTTGGAGAAGGGCTAGGCTACCCATTCCAGTATTCTTGGCCTTCCCTGGTGGCTCAGTGGTAAAGAATCCGACTACAATGTACGAGACCTGAATCCGATCCCTGGGTTGGGAATATCCCATGGAGAAGGGAATGGCTACCCACTCTTAATATTCTAGCTTGGAGAATTCCCATGGACAAAGGTGGGGTCACAGTCAGACATGACTGAGCAACTAAGCACACAGCACATAGTTGTGCCATGGTTTGTTTAACAATTCATATTTAATTTTAAAAAATTGCAGATATTTCTAATTTCAGTGTCCACATCTTCATTGCTGGTATATAAAACTACAATATATTTTTGAATATTTACTTTTTACCCTGTGACCTTTCTGAACTGACTTAGTTCTAGGAAATTTTTTTTGTGTGTGTACTATTTGAAATCCCTGGTGGCTCAGATGGTAACACGTCTGTCTACAATGCGGGAGACCAGGGTTCAATCCCTGGGTCGGGAAGATTCATGGCGAAGGAAATGGCAATCCACTCCAGTACTATTGCCTGGAAAATCCCATGGACAGAAGAGCCTGGTAGGCTACAGTCCATGGGGTTGCAAAGAGTCGGACACAACTGATCGACTTCACTTACTTCACTTACTATTTGAAATGGCCTAGGTAAAAGTTTTACTCCTTTTTTCCAATGTCTGTATCTTTTATTTTCCTATCTTGATTTATTGCACTGGCTAGAACGTCCAGCACCATGTTGAGAAAGAGTAGAGATAATGAACATCCTTGCCTTCTTGATTTTATAGGGGGAAATTCATTTATTAACCATTAACTGTAATGTTCTTATTTTGTTCCTTCTGCTTGTTTTGGACTTACTTTACTGATCTTTTGCTAATTTCTCAAGGAGTTACCTTAGATTATTGACTTTTATTTTTCCTATTTTCTAATGTATGTGTTTAGTATTCTAATTTCTCAGTACTGATTAATTGTATCTCACAAATTTTAATTTGTACTATTTTCATTTTAATTCGATTATGTGTATTTTTTAAAATTTATCTTGTATTTCCTCTCTGACCAATGAATTATTTATAATCCATGTGTGCTGACTTATATATCATCCATATGTGATATTTAATTTCAGAGTGTTTGGAAATGTTCCTGTTATTAATAATGTGGTTTATTTCTAGTTTGATTACAATAAGTGGTCAGAAAGCATCTTCAATTTGATTTTGTTTGAAATTTTATGACTCATGTTATTGTCCCTTTCAGTATATTTTTCATAGACACTGGAAAAGTATGTGTATTTGCTCTTGTTAAGTGGAGTGTTCTATAAATGTCAATTATGTTGATTGATATTGCTTTAAGATCTATTTCTTTGCTATTTCCCAGCTTATCAATTGTTGAGAAAAGGTTGTTAAAGATTTTTTGATTAATCTTTGCTTACATGTTTTCAGTGCTGTTGTTTTATGTATACACATGTAAGATTGCTGTATCTTCCCTGTGGATTTATACTTTTATGTTTATACACTATTTCACTCTCTCTGATAATTTTTTTCTTTGTATTCTACTGTTTATGATAGTATAGCCATTCTTGCTTTATTTTAATTCATGGTTAATAGTATGTTGTTCTCTCTCTTTTGACCTTCAATATGCTAATAATATTATTACATTTGAGGTAAGATTTTTACAGGCAGCTTATGGTTGGGTCATATTTTTAGATCTACACTGCCAATCTCTGTATCTAAATGGCATATTTATTAATAGTTCATGTAATCTAGTTAAATGATATATTTGGGATTCCCAGGTGGTGCTAGTGGTAAAGAACCCACCTGCCAATGCAGGAGACATAAGAGATGCAGGTTAGATCCCTGGGTTGTAAAGAGCCCCTGGAGGAGGGCATGGAAACCCATTTCAGTATACTTGCCTGGAGAATTCCATAGACAGAGGAGCCTGGCGGGCTACAGTCCATAGGGTCACAAAGAGTCAGACACACTGAAGTGATACAGCACACATGCATATTACAAGTAATATAATTCTTGCTATTAGAGGTTATGTCTGCCATTTTGTTTGTTCTCTGGTTTTCGATTATTTTTTCCTGCCTTTCTGTAGAGTACTGGGACACTTTTTAGAATTCTGATTTATCTATAGTGATTCCACTATATCTTTATAAAAGATACAGTGTATCTATCAATATAACTTGCTTAGTTGTTACTCCAACTATTATATTGTATAAAGATAACTTATCACTGTCTAGTGGGATCATCGCAGAGAAGGCAATGGCACCCCACTCCAGTACTCTTGCCTGGAAAATCCCATGGACGGAGGAGCATGGTAGGCTGCAGTCCATGGGGTTGCTAAGAGTTGGACACAACTGAACGACCTCCCTTTCACTTTTCACTTTCATGCATTGGAGAAGAAAATGGCAACCCACTCCAGTGTTCTTGCCTGGAGAATCCCAGGGACAGGGGAGCCTTGTGGGCTGCCATCTATGGGGTCACACAGAGTCAGACACGACTGATGCAACTTAGCAGCAGCAGTGGGATCATTATTTTTCCAGTTCAAGTCAGGTGTAGAACACTTACCTTCTTTTATGTCTCCTTAAATTATGTTTATTATACATATGATTTAATTTTTTAACATACATTTAAAATGAAATCAGATAATGTCATAATGTTTGCTTCAACCATTAGAAATAATTTAGAAGATTCAATAGAAGCAAAGCCTACTGCATTTACATATTTTTGCTTACTGTAGTCTGCCTTACTTCTTGATATTCCCAAGTTTCTTCTTTATTTCATTTCTGTTTAGAGAACTTTCTTTAGCCATTCTATTAGGGCAGGTCTGTTGGCAACATATTCTCTTAGTTTTAATTCATCTGAGAAAATTTGATTTCTACTTTATTCTTGAAGAAACTTTATGCTAAATATTGGATACTGGTTAGTAGTTCTTTCTCTTTTGCACAGCAAACATCACATACCACTTCCTATTGGCTTTTGTGGTTTCTGATAAAAATCCACTTTGGTTTGAAATATTTTTTTCATATAGGTAAGGTGATTCTCTTTTTCTTTTTCTCTTGATTCTTTCTTTCAAGATTTTTCCTTAGTCTTTAGTTTTCAGAAATTTGACCATGGCCATGATACTGTCTTGATTTATATTTATTCTAGTTATTGTGTGGTCTTCACTCTGCTTCTTGCATCTATAGGTTAATGTCAGTTGTCAAATTTGTGAATGTTTCAGTTATTAATTTTTAAGTACTTTGTCAGCCTCACCTTCTTTCTTCTCTTCCAAGACTCTAATAACATGGAGTTTTGATATTTTATTACAGTTTCACAAGTTCCAGAGGCTCTGTTCATTTATTTTTCAGTCTATTTTCTTTCCATTCACAAGACAGTATAATTTTTATCAATCTTTATCCAATTTCATTGCTCCTTTCTTCTGTTTCCTTTATTATGCTATTGAGCCATGCAAAAGAGAAGACTCTATACATGGACATCACCAGATGGTCAGCACCTAAATCAGATTGATTATATTCTTTGCAGCCAAAGATGGAGAAGCTCTATACAGTCAGCAAAAACAAGACCAGGAGCTGACTGTGGCTCAGACCATGAACTCCTTATTGCCAAATTCAGACTTAAATTGAAGAAAGGAGGGAAAACCATAGACCATTCAGGTATGACCTAAATCAAATCCCTTATGATTATACAGTGGAAGTGAGAAATAGATTTAAGGGCCTAGATCTGATAGATAGAGTGCCTGATGAAATATGGAATGAGGTTTGTGACACTGTACAGGAGACAGGGATCAATACCATCCCCATGGAAAAGAAATGCAAAAAACCAAAATGGCTGTCTGGGGAGGCCTTACAAATACCTGTGAAAAAAGAGAAGTGAAAAGCAAAGGAGAAAAGGAAAGATATAAACATCTGAATGCAGAGTTCCAAAGAATAGCAAGAAGAGATAAGAAAGCTTTTTTCAGTGATCAATGCAAAGAAATAGAGGAAAACAACAGAATGGGAAAGACTAGAGATCTCTTCAAAAAATCAGAGATACCAAAGGAAAATTTCATGCACAGATGGGCTCAATAAAGGACAGAAATGGTATGGACCTAACAGAAGCAGAAGATATTAAGACTAGATGGCAAGAATACACAGAAGAACCGTACAACAAAGATCTTCACGACCCAGATAACCATGATGGTGTGATCACTGACCTAGAGCCAGACATCCTGGAATGTGAAGTCAAGTGGGCCTTAGAAAGCATCACTATGAACAAAGCTAGTGGAGGTGATGGAATTCCAGTTGAGCTATTCCAAATCCTGAAAGATGATGCTGTGAAAGTGCTGCACTCAATATGCCAGCAAATTTGGAAAATTCAGCAGTGGCCACAGGACTGGAAAAGGTCAGTTTTCATTCCAATCCCAAGAAAGGCAATGCCAAAGAATGCTCACACAATTGCACTCATCTCACACTCTAGTAAAGTAATGCTCAAAATTCTCCAAGCCAGGCTTCAGCAATATGTGAACTGTGAACTTCCTGATGTTCAAGCTGGTTTTAGAAAAGGCAGAGGAACCAGAGATCAAATTGCCAACATCCACTGGATCATGGAAAAAGCAAGAGAATTCCAGAAAAACATCGATTTCTGCTTTATTGACTATGCCAAAGCCTTTGACTGTGTGGATCACAATAAATTGTGGGAAATTCTGAAAGAGATGGGAATACCAGACACCTGACCTGCCTCTTGAGAAATTTGTATGCAGGTCAGGAAGCAACAGTTAGAACTGGACATAGAACAACAGACTGGTTCCAAATAGGAAAAGGAGTTCATCAAGGCTGTGTATTGTCACCCTGTATATTTAATTTATATGCAGAGGACTTCATGAAAAACGCTGGACTGGAAGAAACAAAAGCTGGAAACAAGATTACCGGGAAAAATATCAATAACCTCAGATCTGCAGAGGACACCACCCTTACGGTAGAAAGTGAAGAGGAACTAAAAAGCCTCTTGATAAAAGTGAAGGTGTAGAGTGAAAAAGTTGGCTTAAAGCTCAACATTCAGAAAATGAAGATCATGGCATCTGGTCCCATCACTTCATAGGAAATAGACGGGAAACAGTGGAAATAGTGTCAGATTTTATTTTTCTGGGCTCCAAAATCACTGCAGATGGTGACTGCAGCCATGAAATTAAAAGACACTTACTCCTTGGAAGGAAAGTTATGACCAACCTAGATAGCATATTCAGAAACAGAGACATTACTTTGCCAACAAAGGTCCATCTAGTCAAGGCTATGGTTTTTCCTGTGGTCATGTATGGATGTGAGCATTGGACTGTGAAGAAGGCTGAGTGCCGAAGAATTGATGCTTTTGAACTGTGGTGTTGGAGAAGACTCTTGAGAGTCCCTTGGACTGCAAGGAGATCCAACCAGTCCATTGTGAAGGAGATCAGCCCTGGGATTTCTTTGGAAGGAATGATGCCAAAGCTGAAATTCCAGTACTTTGGCCACCTCATGCCAAGAGTTGAATCATTGGAAAAGACTCTGATCCTGAGAGGGATTGGGGGCAGGAGGAGAAGGGGATGACAGAGGATGAGATGGCTTGATGGTATCACTGACTCGATGGAGGTGAGTCTCAGTGAACTCCGGGAGTTGGTGTTGGACAGGGAGGCCTGGTGTGCTGTGATTCACTGGGTCACTAAGAGTCAGACACGACTGAGTGACTGATCTCTCTCTCTGATTATACTTTTCTGTTCTAACATTTCCACTTCATTCTTTATATTTTTTATATATTTGTGAAGCTTTTAAAAAATTTTTAAGGTATTCTGTATTTCTTTTGTCTCAAGTGTGTTTAAAATTGCTCTTTGAATTTTTTTTAAATGTCAAGTGCTTTAAAATCTTTATCAGTTAATTCTAGTAATGTTGTCATCTTGGTGTTGACATCTATTCACTGTTTCTTTCATTCAGTTTTAGATCTTGGTGGTTCATGATAAGACAAATGATTTTTTGTTGAAACTTGGACACTTTAAATACCGTATTATGAGGCTAGAGCTCTTATGTACACCTTTGTTTTACTTTGACAACACTCTGACACAAGAAGAAGAGAGCACTGCCTCATTACTGCCAGAAAGATGTAGAAATCTAGGTTCCTCTATCAAGATCCACTGTCACCCAAAGAGCAGGTTTCTCATTACTACTGTGTGGGAGTTAACTGGCTCTCACTAGGCCTGCAGTGGAGAAGGCAATGGCACCCCACTCCAGTACTCTTGCCTGGAAAATCCCATGGACGAAGGAGCCTGGTCGGCTGCAGTCCATGGGGTCGCTAAGAGTCGGACATGACTGAGCGACTTCACTTTGACTTTTCATTTCAATGCATTGGAGAAGGAAATGGCAACCCACCCCAGTGTTCTTGCCTAGAGAATCCCAGGGACAGGGGAGACTGGTGGGTTGCCGTCTATGGGGTCGCACAGAGTCAGACACGACTGAAGCGACTTAGCAGCAGCAGGCCTAAAGTACTCTGTCTCTGGCTAGGGTGGATGGGATGACCTTCCTCCCTGACCCGCATGCAGTTGTCACTGACACCACAGTATGTTGGTGGCCTTATTACTGAGTAGTAATGGAAGTCCTGACTTTCCATGAGACCTTCTCTGACACTACCTCAGAGTAGAGCAGAAGGTGAAGCTTGCTATAACCAAGTAGCAGTGGGATCCAGGCTTTCCTTGTCATCACGCCATAAGAAAGGGGCTGCTTAACTACCTTGTGGGGGTGAAAGTCCTGGCTCCCTCAGTGATCTTTTCTGCAACAACCCTGGAACAGGAAGGAGGGCTTGGGGTGCTACATTAGTCAGGATTCTCCAGAGAAGAATTAACAATAGGATATGCCTGAATATATATGTATGTATATACATATATACATATATATCTGTATATGTTAGTTGCTCAGTCCATTCAACTCTGCGTAGTAGCCCGCTAGGCTCCTCTCCCTGGAATTCTTCAGGCAAGAATGCTGGAGAAGGTAGCCATTCCTTTCTCCAGAGGATCTTCCTGACCTAGGAATCAAAACCAGGTCTCCCACACTGCAGGTGATTTCCTTACCATCTGAGACACCAGGGAAGCCCATTTTATATATATCTGTCTATGTACATGTATATGTCCTTGAGAAATATCTATATCTATATCTATATCTATATATATATATATATATATAAAAGATTTATTATAAGGTGTTGGTTAACATAATGTTGGAGACTGAAATGTTTGAAGATTTATAGTCAGAAATCTGGAGAACCATGAGATCCAGTGGTGTAGTTCCAATCTGAACCTGAAAATGTGAGGATCAATAGTTAACAGTATAGTTCCTGTCCAACTGCAGTCAGACTTGTGACTCAGAACAAGCCTATGTTAAAGTTTAAGTCTGAAGGCATGATAAAACTGATGCACCTGTTCAAATTCAGTCAGTCAGAAGATGTTCCCTATTACTCAGGTGGCAGTCAACCTATTTGTTCTACGCAGGGTTTATTTATTTATTTTTTTCAGTTTTTATTATTTATTTATTTATTTTTTTTTTTTTAGTTTTATTTTATTTTTAAACTTTACAATATTGTGTTAGTTTTGCCAAATATTGAAATGAATCCACCACAGGTACACATATGTTCCCCATCCTGAACCCTCCTCCCTCCTCCCTCCCCATACCATCCCTCTGGGTCGTCCCAGTGCACCAGCCCCATGCATTCGGTATCATGCATTGAACCTGGACTGGCGACTCATTTCATACATGATATTCTACATGTTTCATTGCCATTCTCCCAAATCTTCCCACCCTCTCCCTCTCCCATAGAGTCCATAAGACTGTTCTATACATCAGTGTCTCTTTTGCTGTCTCATATACAGGGTTATTGTTACCATCTTTCTAAATTCCATATTGTATTCCTTAAAAAACTGGAAATAGAACTGCCTTATGACCCAGCAATCCCACTGCTGGGCGTACACACTGAGGAAACCAGAAGGGAAAGGGACACCTGTACCCCAATGTTCATCGCAGCACTGTTTATAATAGCCAGGACATGGAAGCAACCTAGATGTCCATCAGCAGATGAATGGATAAGAAAGCAGTGGTACATATACATAATGGAGTATTACTCAGCCGTTAAAAAGAATACATTTGAATCAGTTCTAATGAGGTGGATGAAACTGGAGCCTATTATACAGAGTGAAGTAAGCCAGAAAGAAAAACACCAATACAGTATTCTATGCAGGTTTTCAACTGACAGTATGAGGCCCATTCACCCTGGGGAGGGTAATCTGCTTTACACAGTCTACCAAGGCAAATGTTAACATCATCCAAAACACCCTCACAGACCAGACACACCCAGAAAATGCTGAACTAAGTATCTAAGCATTCCATGTCCCAGTTCAAGTCGACAAATAAAATTAGTTTTCAGAGGTGCCTTGTTATAATCCAAAGGGTTTTCAGTTTAGATTCCCACTTTACCTTTGATAACATGAAAAAAAAATTGTAGTATTTGGCTATAAGAAAGCAGTTATTATCTAAAACTTTTTTCTGTCCTTCTAGGCTAACCACTTCCATTCTTTTGTCCAGAGAGAGAAGGCTTTTCTGGGGTTTTTATTGTCTATGCCTGTTAGTGTTTCTGGGGGTGAACATCTTCAGGTCTACATCTGAGATGTAGGAAAAAAACAGAAACAGAAACCCGAGGGGATGTACTACTCCATCATTTTTGGGGTGTTGAGTTTCCTGTCCAGCCTGCCTTTTTTTCCTCTACCTTTGAAAATCTATGTTTGCTTTATACTTAATGCTGAGGTTTTAAAGTTTACTTAGTTGAAAGAAATAAGGAAAAGTAAATCTGCTCCCATCTTCCTGAAAGCAGAACCCATGAGAAATAAAATTTTAAATGCCTTGGTCTGTGATCTGATCTATGTATCACAAGGTCAAGAAACAGCGTGGCAGTCATCACACACAAGCTTCTGAGTTGATCTTATAGCCTAAATTGTGACTTTTCTTTTGATTATGTTAACTAGACAGTTGCCAACTTATTAATTCATGCTGTACTTTATAGACACATTCCTTGAAATAACTTTAAATACCTAAATGTGAGTCTCCAGTATTCACGGCCTGTTGCAATTTTTTCCCCTCATCTTTGTTCCTATGAGGCATACAGAAACATATTTGAAGTCAATTGCAGAAGGTTGTTCTGCTTACATGTAAAAGCCATTCAAGAAATAGACCTTATGGGAATTGAATGATCCAGGCTATGCCATTTAAATAAAGCCTTAGGGGGGATGCGTTTCTATGCTTTCATTTTAAAACCTTAAAATAAATGAAAATGGTTCAAGCATGATTTTTTCTAGATACATTCACTTCTTTTGGGATGTTTCTGTGCTTTTCAGTGCATTGTCTCTTAGCTACAATTTTCTCTGTAACAGCACCAACTATATTTTTTAAAAGGGCAGAAGAATAGTTATCAAATGAATAGTTTAACTTAGCCTGGAGATTTAGAACTCCATTCACAAATATTTAACTTTTATATCCAGTTGTAGTTTAAATTAGGATGCACTTTATGTCCATGTTATGTTTCAGTTTACTTCAAAAGGATGAATTCAGAATAAATTACTTTAAATATAGCACGTTACAATGTAATACGTAGGACTTTTTTTTTTTTTTTCTCTAATTTTATTTTATTTTTTAAACTTTACATAATTGTATTAGTTTTGCCAAATATCAAAATGAATCCGCCACAGGTATACATGTGCTCCCCATCCCGAACCCTCCTCCCTCCTCCCTCCCCATACCATCCCTCTGGGCCGTCCCAGCGCACCAGCCCCCAGCATCCAGCATCATGCATCGAACCTGGACTGGCAACTCGTTTCCTACATGATATTTTACATGTTTCATTGCCATTCTCCCAAATCTTCCCACCCTCTCCCTCTCCCACAGAGTCCATAAGACTGTTCTATACATCAGTGTCTCTTTTGCTGTCTCGTAAATATAGCACGTTACAATGTAATACGTAGGACTTTTATAATATATCATGAGAGGGTGATTTTAAAATACATGCATGCGCTATCATTTTAATGTTCATATTTCATTGAACTATATAATCAAGATGTTGTAAAATGCTAAATTAAAGTTTAATAAATAAGAAAGTATCAGAAGATTAACTTACTGTTCTGGATATGTCCAGATATTACTTCCTCTTAAATGCCTACTGCTAGTGATGTGAATCATGGAATATAAACTTCTGATTAAATTTATCACTGAGACATGCCTAAAATACCATTTGGTAAATATCATTAAAAGCCATTTGGATTTTAGAAATTTCTTTCTAGCATTTGGGAAGGGAATCAATTTTATAATTCCTTTTAGTTTGTAATTTCCATTCATTTCATTTCAGTTCAGTTCAGTTCAGTTGCTCAGTCATGTCCGACTCTGTGACCCCATGAACTGCAGCATGCCAGGCCTCCCTGTCCATCACCAACTCCTGGAGTTTACCCAAATTCATGTCCATTGAGTCGGTGATACTATCCAACCATCTCATCCTCCATCGTCCCCTTCTCTTCCTGCCTTCAATCTTTCCCAGCATCAGGGTCTTTTCAAATGAGTCAGCTCTTTACATCAGGTGGCCAAAGTATTGGAGTTTCATTGAGAATTTACTCAATGTTAGACACATTATGTCATTTTATACTTATAATGCCCAAATAAATGTATCATTTGTATATAATACTTTAAATTAAGACATTTTGCTTTTGAAATTTTCTCATGTCATGGCCGATAGTCATGTCAATTAGCTTTTATTAGCATTTTTACTCTGAATTTTTTATTCTAAATATTTTCTTAAATTGTCTGAGTTGAAATAATTAAAACTCTTTTGAATACAAAGCTTCACTTCTCTTTTTATATTGCAAATATTCTTATGTTATTTTCATTTATAAAAATCCTTACTAGTTTTCATGTGTTCAATGTATTTTTTCCTCCTCAATTCTCATAAAATAGTACATGACTAGTTTATGAATTTTCCACATTGTAGAGAAGTATTTGTGTAACTATATTAGCTATAATATAGTTAAATAATTGTAAATTATAGTTATACAGTTGATTGTATATATTAATATATGAAAACGCATTATATTTTTAAACAGTGGGATAGAAAATAAAGAATTTATTTTAGAAAATTCCTTAGAGGTATTATGTGGAGAATTTATTGTAATAACAGTGGCTGATATCAGACCAGAAAATCTCATTCTGAATTCAGGTTAGGTATTATTAATCTGGAACTCAGGGAGAATCAGATTCTTATTCTATGAAAATAGAAACAGTGGAAACAGTGTCAGACTTTATTTTTTGGGGCTTCAAAATAACTGCAGATGGTGATTGCAGCCATGAAATTAAAAGACACTTACTCCTTGGAAGAAAAGTTATGACCAACCTAGATAGCATATTCAAAAGCAGAGACATTACTTTGCCAACAAAGGTCCATCTAGTCAAGGCTATGATTTTTCCAGTGGTCATGTATGGATGTGAGAGTTGGACTGTGAAGAAAGCTGAGCGCCGAAGAATTGATGCTTTTGAACTGTGATGTTGGAGAAGACTCTTGAGAGTCCCTTGGACTGCAAGGAGATCCAACCAGTCCATTGTGAAGGAGATCAGCCCTGGGATTTCTTTGGAAGGAATGATGCTAAAGCTGAAACTCCAGTACTTTGGCCACCTCATGAGAAGAGTTGACTCATTGGAAAAGACTCTGATGCTGGGAAGGGTTGGGGCAAGAGGAGAAGGGGACGACAGAGGATGAGATGGCTGGATGGCATCATTGACTTGATGGACGTGAGTCTGAGTGAACTCTGGGAGTTGGTGATGGACAGGAAGGCCTGGCACGCTGCGATTCGTGGGGTCGCAAAGAGTCGGACACGACTGAGTGACTGAACTGAAGTGAACTGAAGTGTTTATTTATGTCGTTCATTCCCTTTAAGCTTGATTTTGAGTTAATCTTCCTACATTTCTTGATTTGTCTGAAATGTAGAAATACTTCTCATTCTCTTTGTAAGAAGACTTAATAAGTGAGTAACTTTTTTCAGATGGGACAAATACATTATCTTTCATTTGTCTACAAAGTGTTTATTTACTTTCCCCTTTGCAATTAATGACTTCCCTGGTGGCTCAGATGGTAAAGCGTCTGCCTACAATGTGGGAGCCCCAGGTTCAATCCCCAGGTTGGGAAGATCCTCTGGAGAAGGAAATGGCAACCCACTCCAGTACTCTTGCGTGGAAAATCCCATGGATGGAGGAGCTTGGTGGGCTACAGTCCATGGGGTCGCAAAGAATCAGACACGACTGAGCGACTAAACTAAAAAACTTGCAATTTATGGCTATATTTAGATTGTCAGATTTTAAATTATATAAATTATTAATAAGCATGCAGGGCTTTATAATTTATCCAATGAATTTCTTTCTCATCATTAAAGTCAGGTGGTTTCCATAGACTTTGTTTTTCAATCCATTTTATTTTCATTTTATTTTGACAGGACATAAATCTATACCATGACTTTCTTTGATAGAGATTTTCTGACTTTATATCACTGCTTATACTTTTTCTTTGCAAATGGATAGCATCTGGAGATTCTAATATTACTGGGCATCCCATTTCAATTGTATTAAAAACTCTTCCTTTCAAAAAAATTGGTTTTTCAGCACAGACTGTATACTTAGAAGCCCCTGAGCAGTAATTTTTTGGCAAGTTTTTAAAATGGAGAGGACATTGGGGATTTTATCTTTTTCTCTAGTGTTTTTATATTTTGTATTTTCCCATTTGATACTCTTATCTTTCTTCTTTTGTATTTATTTATAATAAAGCTATAGGTTTTAATTCTTCTGATTCAAAGCTGCCTACAAGATAAAGTGCAAGTAATTTCATACTTGACTTAGAGTAATAACCTTTAATAATTTTCCACAATTTGATATTGAAACTATAATTACAAAATAACAACACTGTTATATTATGAATATCCAAATATTTTCTAAAATCCAAAACAATTGAAAAATGAAAAAAATTATTATCAGAGAAAAGCAATCTTAGCGTTTACTGTCAATAAATAGTACTTGAGGGAGACTGGGGAATGTATAATACCTTCTATTTACTTCTAAACTTCTATGTCAAGTAAGAAATAAGACTGTGGCCAAGCTTATAATGATAAATAATTGGAAAATATGGCATAGATATGCAGTAAGATATTCCCTAATATAAATCACCCTCACCTTTTGCTCTCTTGTATTACATTATTCCACCTAGTGAGAGAGGCATCCTCAGAGGAGCAGAAAACTTAGAGGAACAAGAGGAAGTAAATGAGTGCATCCCAGGGACACATGCTTCTGAAAGATTGAGAGAGAAAGCTCAGGAGGGTTGATACACATATGTGCAATTATTTCCCCATATTTAATTATTTACCTGGTTCTTGAACAGGGATCAGTGAGGCTCCAAAAGCATTCTTTCCATGCTTTCCTTCTAGGGAATTTTAGCCACTGTTTTTACCTTCTGTGGGAGTGGAGGCATAAGCAATAATATATTCTGGTAAATAACATTTTAGGAATGAAATTAAAGTTTAAAGGGACATTGATTCTATATAAACCCTTAATATAACTTCAGACATATGTGTTATCTCTTCCTAGCTAATTTAATTTGCATTTTAAGATGGCTTTTTTGACGATGACTTCTTAACCGTAAGGCAGCATGGTGTTATGGTACTGCTGTATATTTACTTGCACAGTACAAAGGCATCTAGCCAAGACGAGAATAAAGAGGTAAAACCTAGTACTTCCCATGCTTGTCAAACCCTTTGCTTTCTTTTGATCTGGGCCAGCCTGTTGAGAGGGCTGTCTTGTATTAATATGTCTAAAAGTGCTGCTTGCTTTGCAGTTTTCACAAAGACTCTTTGTAGAAAATAGTAGAGGCCCTTTTTGACAAAAGGGGTTTAGACTGAGATGGCCATCTAAGAAACTGTTTTAAATATATGGCTCTCATTTTGAAGCAGATGGGACTTTTAGAGACCTGTAAATCATATTTCACAGGGCACTATGTTACTACTTAATGGTGGCCTTGACTGTAAAGAATGGTGCAGCATTTTTAGGTCGAACATTTTTTTTTTTCCTATTTGAGGCCTTGGGTTGTAAACAATCTTGAATGCAGTTGCTATATGTTTTAATATTGAAACATTTTATGAATACATTTGTTCTGATAGGTATAAAAGGGACAGCTTCCTACTAGTAAAGCATGTTTTCTTCTGAGACATCTCTACTTGGTCCATGTGGCAAAATGATACTGATTAGACAGAAACTCAGAAAGAAAATAACAGATATCAGCTATCACTTTCTGTAACTATCCAAATAGTCTTATGTATAACATTAAAAACTGGCTTTCTTTATTGTAGACTTCTGTTTCTTTTTTAATTGCTTCATTTTTCTTGAAGTCATTAATATTCAAAAATTCAGTCATTGTATTTCATTTCCTTTTGGAGATCCTTAGATGAAAGACTTCATAAAGCTATAAAATATAAAGAGTTATTTCCATATTGGAATAGTTTTTAAAGCAGGATTCTGAAGTCTTGCTTTACAAGGAATAAGCCTGGACTCTTTTGATATCTAACAGCTAAGAAATTACTTTTGAGAAAATGTTCTTAAGTTCAAGGACTTTTTTCTCCTCTGATAATTGCTCAAATGCCCATATTTTACTTCATGTTTTGTTCTCTAGAAATTTTTCTTTTATTATAATCACATGCAAAACTCTGAATACAGAAAATATGTTTTAAATTTAGAAATTTATTTCAGAAACACTGGCCTTTCTTTCTTTAGAGGGCAGTGTTGAAAGTGCTATTTTGCATTTGTCAGTTTTTATATATTTTGCTATTTTGCTCTGTGAGCCACTGCAATTTAAAATACTTCAGTTTCATCTTTACAATAATAGGGATTCACTTATTTACAAGTTCTGGAAAAAAAGGTATTGTTGGAGATATTTTAAAATTTAAACACTTATGTTAGAATGAATAATATGTTTTCCAGATATTTTTGAGTTATATCTAGAATAGCAGTTATGCAAATCCAGGTCAGTATATTTTCTCAAAGTTATATATTATCATAATTTTAAACATTTTCCTCTATTCCTTTTTCTTTAAACAAAATCTAGGTAGTGTATTAAGAATATTGTTACTCTCATTTCTACTTATTTTCTCATCATTAATATTTTCAAATATTGTTAAATAATCTTCAAAATTAGGTATAATAATTGTCTTGTCAGCAGGTTGGGGTACAGGAAAAGTACTATTGTCTTCAATCTTCAATTTAATTGTGCAAGTTACTTTATCACCTGATATTTTCCCTTCCCAAGGCCATTTGCCTAGTGATAAAACTAAACCAACTTCTCTCATACATTTGTTCAAGGGCTTCCCTGGTGACATATATATTTAGGATGGAGCCAGAAATTATGAGTCACCCCTGTTTGAAAGATGATTCCAGTACCACCAAGGATGTGATCCAGTGCCCAAATGGATACCTAATTTTGTTCACTATTATAGTTTTGTTCACTATTATAGCCCTCATGTATAGTTAATCCTCTCTTTACCTTACTTGGACCCTTAAGACTGAATCATGTCCTATTCTCAAAGATCTCTGAAGATAAGGAGAAACCAATGAGCCACCTCACTGCCATCTCTAGTTCTTTCCTCTGATAAAAATACGGTATTCCTATATGGGACCTAAGTTCCCAACATCACAATCTTTTATTTTAATTACACAGTATCTTTCCTTAAAAGTTGCAATCCTGTCCCCAAGAGACCGAGTCTAACAAATTTTCATATCTAAACACATAATCATTTTCCCATCTATCATCTGACAAGAAAGAAGTAGCAGAACAATGGTCCAAAATCTTTCTACTTCCATGACAATTTAAATTCTGAGGACTCACTGTCCTTCCATATTGCAGATCTTTTAACAAAATGACTTCTGTACCATCTGTGTGTTTATGTATATCAAAACCAGATTTCCCCTAAGGGCATCATTTTCCTGTGGGCTTCTCAATAAGCTCTCCAAACTTTTGTATGTGAAAATGTCTAAGAACTTGCAGATGATGTCAGCCATCTCTTCACTAGCCAACCAAACTTCAGACTGTACATATCATTAAGTAAAACTTTTACAGCTTGAATCATACTATTTGTAGTCCCATTTGTCAGAGAAGGGTCACAATTTCTATCCTCCAAACAGACTCATGAGCACAACATATTAATAATTTATTCCCCAATTAAAATAAAGTTTAAAGATTTACTTCTTTAAGATACTGTCATGCAAATGATTTGGAAAGTTTCAATATTTTTGCATAAATGAAGTAATACTTCAGTATTTCCAACTGGAGGAAAAATGGAATAGCAAAGGCAAAAATGAAAAAAGTTATTTTTTGAAAAGAGAATATTAATACATTGTCTCCCATCCTTTCCTTTTCTACCTCCTCCATCCTGATTCAGTGGCTGTTTGTACTATCAGATTAGTGTCCTTAAATGTCTGTATTTCATCAGTTAGAATAAATGTTTTCTTGTAAATTATTTATTTAATCTAGTGGAGTCCTCACTATCCCATGTACCATACCCTTACCTCTCTAAATACCTCTTATATCACTGATAGTTTCTTTTTTTCAAATAATTATGACTTTGAGTAGACGAAATACAGTTAATTAATTCTACTACTTATCAGAGGATGGATTCATTTGGCAGAAAAATTAATTCCAGCTTTCATGTGACGTTTTTGATCTTACTCACATCCACTAATGCTGCTTCATAGGCTGCTGCTGCTGCTGTGTCCGACTGTTTGCAACCCTATAGGCTGTAGCCCATCAGGCTCTTCTGTCCATGGGATTCTCCAGGCAAGAATACTGGAGTGGATTACCATTCCCTTCTCCAGGGGATCTTTCCAACCCAGGAACCAAATCCAGGTCTCATATCTCCTGCGTTGGCAAGCAGCTTCTTTACCACAAGAGACACCTGGGAAGTGCCGGTTGGCAGGTTATCAGGAATTAATGATTGCACCTGCCTTAATGTTTTTGCATTCTTAAATTTCTTCACAGCTACTATAAAGAAAGGTCTATGTCTTACAGAGAATCTGTACACATGTATTTACTGCAGCAATTGCAGTTTATTTAATCCCTACCACATGGAAGGTGTGCACCAGACGTTACTTCAAGTCCTCACAGCAACTCTAGAAACGGCTACAATTTTCAGCAGTATTACAATGCAGATGAGGAAACAGGGTGAGATTGGTGAGTGACAGCACAGGCAGAAGCCTGCAGAAGGGGATTCAAAGCAGAGGATGCTGCGTTCCCTTCCCTTATTCCAGGGGAACTTCTTTATATTGAGGACAGTCACATGGTCACATTGGAGAAGGAAATGGCAACCCATTCAAGTATTCTTGCCTGCAAAGTTCCATGGACAGAGAAGCCTGGTGTGCTATGGTCCGTGGGGTTGCAAAGAGTCAGCCACAACTGAGCGACTGATCACATGTCTTACTCTAACAAACCAATAAAACATTTTGTAAATTTATTATAATTATTCATATATCAACATAATGAAAAAAATAACATTTCAATGACAAAATTGAAAAGCAGGCCAAATTAACAGTGAACAATGAAAGTGAGTGGCAGTTTTAAGAGTTTATTCACCTGATCTCCAGTATAGTGGTCTGCTTTCTGTAAGGTACACTTCTATACAAGTGTGCTGCTGCTGCTGCTGAGTCACTTCAGTCGTGTCCGACTCTGTGCGACCCCATAGACGGCAGCCCACCAGGCTCCGCCATCCCTAGGATTCTCCAGGCAAGAATACTGGAGTGGGTTGCCATTTCCTTCTCCAATGCATTAAAGTGAAAAGTGAAAGTGAAGTCGCTCAGTCGTGTCCAACTCTTAGCGACCCCACGGACTGCACCCTACCAGGCTCCTGCGCCCATGGGATTCTCCAGGCAAGAGTACTGGAGTGGGTTGCCATTGCTCTCCATTAAAATCTCAATCTGCTCAAGTCACCATAACAAAAATGTCACAGGTTGTCTGACTTTGTTTTGTTGTTCAGTTGTTCAGTTCAGTTCAGTCACTCAGTCGTGTCCAACTCTGCGACCCCATGGACTTCAGCACCCCAGGCCTCCTTGTTCATCACCAACTCCCAGAGCCTATTCAAACCCATGTCCATTGAGTAAATGATGCCATCCAACCATCTCATCCTCTGTTGTCCCATTCTCCTCCTGCCTTCAATATTTCCCAGCATCAGGGTCTTCTCCAGTAAGTCAGTTCTTCACATCAACTGGTCAAAGTACTGGAGTTTCACCTTCAGCATCAGTCCTTCCAATGAATATTTAGGAGTGATTTCCTTTCAGATGGACTGGTTGGATCTCCTTGCAGTCCAAGGGACTCTCAAGAGTCTTCTCCAACACCACAGTTCAAAAATATCAATTATTCGGCGCTCTGCTGCTGCTGCTGCTAAGTCGCTTCAGTCGTGTCCAACTCTGTGCAACCCCATAGACGACAGCCCACCAGGCCCTGCCATCCCTGGGATTCTCCAGGCAAGAACACTGGAGTGGGTTGCCATTTCCTCCTCCAATGCATGAAAGTGAAAAGTGAAAGTGAAGGCACTCAGCTATCTTTGTAGTCCAAATCTCACATTTGTACATGACTACTGGAAAAATCATGGCTTTGACTAAATGGACCTTTGTTGTAATGTCTCTGCTTTTTAATATGCTGTCTAGGTTGGTCATAGCTTTTCTTCAAAGGAGCAAGTGTCTTTTAAATTCATTGCTGCAGTCACCATCTGCAATAATTTTGGAGTCCCCCAAATACAGTCTCACTGTTTTCATTTTTTTCCCATCTATTTGTCATGAAGTGATGGGACCAGATGTCATAATCTTTATTTTTTAAATGTTGAGTATTAAGCCAACTTTTTCACTCTCTTCTTTCACTTTCATCAAGTGGCTCTTTAGTTCTTCACTTTCTGCCATAAGGGTGGTGTCATCTTCATATCTGAGGTTATTGATATTTCTCCCAGCAATCTTGATTCCAGTTTGTGCTTCATCCAGCCCGGCATTTCACATGATGTACTTTGCATAGAAGTTAGATAAGCAGAGTAACAATATACAGCCTTGAAGTACTCTTTTCCTGATTTGGAACCAGCCTGTTTTTCCATGTCCAGTTCTAACTGTTACTTCTTGACCTGTATACAGATTTCTCAGGAAGACGATCAGATGGTCTGGTATTCCCATCTCTTTTAGAATTTTCCACAGTTTGTTTTGATCCACACAGTCAAATGCTTTCACGTAGTCAAAAAAGCAAAAGTAGATGTTTTTCTGGAACTCTTTTCCTTTTTTGATGATCCAGTGGATGTTGGCAATTTGATCTCTGGTTCCTCTGCCTTTTCTAAAACCAGCTTGAACATCTGGAAGTTCACAGTTCGTGTACTATTGAAGCCTGGCTCAGAGAATTTTGTTCAGTTGCTGAATCATCTCCTATTCTCTATGATCCCATGAACAGCAGCATGCTAGGCTTTCCTGTCCTTCACTATTTCCTGGAGTTTGTTCAAACTCATGTCCATGGAGCCAGTGATTCACAACATAAATTTATTTTCTCACAGTTCTGGATGCTGGAGATTTCAAGATCAAGCTCCAGCAGGGTTCAGCTTCTGGTGAGGGCTCTCATCCTGGCTTGAAGATTGTCACCTTTTTTGTCTTCACATGGCTTTTCCTCAGTGAAAGAGAGTGAGAACACAAGAGTGAACTCTCTGGTGTCTTTTCTTATAAGTACACTAATGCTAGTCAAAGAATGTAATTACCTCCTTAAAGCCCTATTTCCAAATATAGTCATATTGGGAGTTAGGAATTTAACAACAGTTGGGGGGAATTCAGTTCATAGCAAGCAAGTGCTACTATTTTTGACTTGAGAGCAGGCTAAATATTTCAGTTATATTTCTAAATTTAAGGATTATCTATATCCAGTTAGCTCCAGAAAACATCCTGAATTCTACCTCACATATGTTTCTTCCTGTTTTTGTCAGACGTTTTCTCTAAGGTCCATTCTATTGGCTTATACCTGGATTTCATCTTTTGCTTCCTAATCCCATAATTTCTGGAATTCAAATTATTTAATTATCTAATTATTCTAACAGTGCATGTGACTGTTTGCTTGACCTTTTTTTTTTTTTTTTTTTTTTTATACTAGATAATGCCTTTTGGGATACCTATGTAATGATGGTGTACTGCAAATCATTAATAAAATCCAGATTATCCCCATAATCAATCAATGATTCTAGGACCCCTTACTTAAGTCTGGATCAAGTACTAAGGAAACTTTCAGAGCTGCAAAGAAGAATAATAAAAGAAAATGCTAGTTGATTATGTAACCTCTCTATAGGTTTCTTAACTACTTTCTATTTGCCCTTTTGAACTTACATTTATACTACTTCATATTTCCCCATCTCCTAACCAGATTACTGTTCCCATTCTCATCTCATAGTACACATTAAAAATAAAATTATCTCTATTCATTTTTCCACTCTCTCACTTTCTACTGATATCTCAAATCATTGCTAATTCATCCAATGAAACTGCTCCTTCCATATTTAATTCTTGGTATCATACACAACTAATAAATATATTTGCCTTTTTCTTGTAAGAACTTACTTTTGATTGATTTTCAAATTCATTTATTTATATTATTATTATCACTATTACCATTACTTGACGTTCATCTGTTTTCCTCTTACTTTCTGCCCCTTTTCAGAATTCTTGACTGAATCATTGTCTCAACTATTGTCATTTCACATATTCTGATTTTCAGTTCAGTTCAGTTCAGTTCAGGGTCTTTTCCAATGAGTCAACTCTTTGCATGAGGTGGCCAAAGTATTGGAATTTCAGCTTCAGCATCAGTCCTTCCAGTGAACACCCAGGACTGATCTCCTTTAGGATGGACTGTTTGGATCTCCTTGCAGTCCAAGGGACTCTCAAGAGTCTTCTCCAACACCACAGTTCAAAAGCATCAATTCTTTGGTGCTCAGCTTTCTTCACAGTCCACCTCTCACATCCATACATGATCATTGGAAAAACCATAGCCTTGACTAGATGGACCTTTGTTGGCAAAGTAATGTCTCTGTTTTTGAATATGCTATCTAGGTTGGTCATAACTTTCCTTCCAAGAAGTAAGAGTCTTTTCATTTAATGGCTACAGTCACCATCTGCAGTGATTTTGGAGCCCCCCAAAAATAAAGTCTGACACTGTTTCCACTGTTTCCCCATCTATTTCCCATGAAATGATGGGACCAGATGCCTTGATCTTAGTTTTCTGAATGTTGAGCTTTAAGCCAACTTTTTCACTCTCCTCTTTCACTTTCATCAAGAGGCTTTTTAGTTCCTCTTTACTTTCTGCCATAAGGGTGGTTACATCTGCATTTCTGAGGTTATTGATATTTCTCCTGGCAATCTTGATTGCAACTTGTGCTTCTTCCAGCCCAGCGTTTCTCATGATGTCATCTGCATATAAGTTAAATAAGCAGGGTGACAATATACAGCCTTGACGTACTTCTTTTCCTATTTGGAACCAGTCTGTTGTTCCTTGTCCAGTTCTAACTGTTGCTTCCTGACCTGCATATAGGTTTCTCAAGAGGCAGGTCAGGTGGTCTGGTATTCCCATCTCTTTCAGAATTTTCCACAGTTTATTGTGATCCACACAGTCAAAGGCTTTGGCATAGTCAATAAAGCAGGAATAGATTTTAGTCCTGTGCTATTCTCAAGCCACTGACTCTCCCCAGAAGACTTCATTGCATCCATTTTTTAAATTTGTCATGTATAAACTGATAGGAACTAATCCCTAAATAAGTCTAACTTCTCACTGTGCATTGTCATTTAAGCCACCTGTACCATATTCACAAATGACTAAACTTGTCACAAGACCCCAATCCTTCCACCTACTCTATTCATCATTTCACACAAAAGGAATAGCATTGGCCTAGTATTCAGTCAAAAACCCAAAAATGCTAGTCATGAGCATTGGTGTGCTATATTCTGAATGTTTGTGTCACTTCATAATTTATGTTGAAATCCTACCCTCCAATGGTGATGATATACATAGATGGGGTCTTTGGGAGGTTCTTTAGCCATGAGGGTGACATCCTCACAAATTGGATATATTTATAAAAGAGGTTTCAGAGAGATCCCTAGCCACTTCCACCGTGTGGAGATACAATGAAAAGTCTGTGACTCAGAAGACAGCCCTCACCTAGCTGTGTGAACACTCTTGTCTTGCACCCCAGAACACTGAACATCAACTTTATGTTATTTAAAAGCTACTTGCTGCTGCTGCTGCTAAGTCGCTTCAGTCATGTCCGACTCCATGTGACCCCATAGACGGCAGCCCTCCAGGCTCCCCCGTCCCTGGGATTCTCCAGGCAAGAAAAGTGGAATGGGTTGCCATTTCCTTCTCCACTGCATGAAAGTGAAAAGTGAAAGTGAAGTCGCTCAGTCGTGTCTGATTCTTAGCGATCCCATGGACTGCAGCCCACCAGGCTCCTCCATCCATGGGATTTTCCAGGCAAGAGTACTGGAGTGGGGTGCCATTGCCTTCTCCGTAAAAGCTACATAGTTTGTGGTGCTTTGCTTTGAAGGCCCAAAAAATTAAAGACACTCTCCCTTAGTTCCCAAGTCCAATAAACCACTTTGTTCTAACAATTCTACTGCCCACATGAACTGGTCCACTTTAGGTAATTTAGGTAATTCTCAGTGCTGTTATCATTGAAGTTCTCATTATTTCTAGTGTATTAATTCATCTTTCTGTTTCTTTTCTTGCCTCCTTTCAATGCATTCTCTACTTTGTTTTTCAGCTGATCTTATAAATCTGACTCCTCCGATTACAAGCCATCTCATGAGTCCAATCTGCCAGAGTGGTTTATGGTATGGTCTTCCAGTCTCAATTCCTATGATTATGTTCTCATATTCTAAGCTCCTGCCATTCTGAACTAGTTGTCATCTCCCAACTGGATCATATTGTCAGGTTTTCATAACTTTTGACTTGTACTTCTTCTGGGTGAAACGTTTTCTCACCCATTCTTCTTATTTCTTAGCATATTTCTATTAATCATTTAAGATTTCTCATCATCTTCCCCATACCTAACATCTTCTTGTATATTCAACTATCTTGATTTGTATATATCTTCAACTAGTAATTACTGTAATTGCTTATTTACTCATCCATAAGAACGAGAGTGTATACTGCTCATCTTTAAACCTCAACTTCCAGTACAGTGCTAAGGCAATATCGGTTGTGCATGCTCATTTTGCTCAAATTCATGTCCATTGAATCAATGATGCTATCTAAGTATCTCATCCTCTGCCACTCCTTTCTCCTTTTACCTTCAGTCTCCCAGCATCAGGGTCTTTTCCAATGAGTTGGCTCTTTGCATCAGCTGGCCAAAGTATTTGTCTGACTCTCTGTGACCCTTTGGACTGTAGCCTGCTACACTCCTCTGCAAATAGGATTGTCCAGCAAAGATACTGAAGTGGGTTTCCATTTCCTCCTCTGGTGCATCTTCCCAACCCATGGATTGAAACTGCATCTTCTGTGTCTACTGCATTGACAGGCAGATTCTTTACCACTAAGCCACCTGGGAACACCTGCCAGATACAAGTGTGTTAGCAAAACAGAGATAGTGAGCTATAAACATCCAAGTGGATTCAAAAGCTGAATGTCAGGTTCTATTTTCCCAAAGTTAATCACAACAGTATCTCCCATTCCACACAGTGTTCTAAAATGTGACTGTGGAATTTTCCCTATCAAGAACTGTGGTCTCTGTTCCCTCACTGTAGAGCCTCAGCATTGCTTCCTGGAATGCTCATGCTTGGAGGACTGAACTGACATATGTGACATATGCAGTTATACTAAGGCCACAGCAATCTGAAAGCCACATGGAGAAGCCAGATCCACAGACTTCTAGTCCTGCCTACTAGAGAAGTGAATGAATGGTTCTTCAGAAGATTTTTACTGCTAGACATTGTTATTTTCAGTATGTGAGTTTTCCTAGCTAAGGCATCAGACTTTGTTGACCATAGGCAAGTAGTTCCTAGCTGTACCCTTTCTGAATTTCTGACACACAGAAACTGTGAGCATAATAAACAGTTGTTGTTGCACACCACTTAGTTGGGAGTGTAATGTTACACATGAATGTAAAATGGAACAAGAAATATCACCATTCATTCAGCCAGTCTTTGTCTTTTGGTTGGGGCATTCAACTCATTTACGTTTAAGGTAATTACTGATAAGTATGATCCCATTGCCATTTACTTTATTGTTTTGGGTTCGAATTTATACACCATTTTTGTGTTACCTGTCTAGAGAATATCCTTTAGTATTTGTTGGAGAGCTGGTTTGGTGGTGCAGAATTCTCTCAGCTTTTGCCTTAAAAAACTGGAAATAGAACTGCCTTATGATCCAGCAATCCCACTGCTGGGCATACACACTGAGGAAACCAGAAGGGAAAGAGACACATGTACCCCAATGTTCATCACAGCACTGTTTATAATAGCCAGGACATGGAAGCAACCTAGATGTCCATCAGCAGATGAATGGATAAGAAAGCAGTGGTACATATACACAATGGAGTATTACTCAGCCATTAAAAAGAATACATTTGAATCAGTTCTAATGAGGTGGATGAAACTGGAGCCTATTATACAGAGTGAAGTAAGCAGAAAGAAAAACACCAATACAGTATACTAATGCATACATATGGAATTTAGAAAGATGGTAACAATAACCCTGTGTATGAGACAGCAAAAGAGACACTGATGTATAGAACAGTCTTATGGACTCTGTGGGAGAGGGAGAGGGTGGGAAGATTTGGGAGAATGACATTGAAACATGTATAATATCATGTATGAAACTAGTTTCCAGTCCAGGTTCGATGCACGATACTGGAGGCTTGGGGCTGGTGCACTGGGATGACCCAGAGGGATGGTATGGGGAGGGAGGAGGGAGGAGGGTTCAGGAAGGGGAACAGATGTATACCTGTGGCAGATTCATTTCAATATTTGGCAAAACTAATACAATTTTGTAAAGTTTAAAAATAAAATTAAATTTTAAAAAAACTAAAACATAAAAAATAATAATAATAAAAAATAAAGAAAAAAAAGAAATATCACCATTAAAAAGAAATAAGTCAAGATTAAAAAATATACCAGCTTATTAGGTGAGACTAAAAGGGTAAGTAAAAGTGAACACAACTTTCTTCACATCTTGGGGAATTAGAGATTATGTAAGAAAGTCCTGCTTTGTCTTTCACATTTCCTGCTATTTTCAAGGAGTTTTATTTTTTTAGGTTTTACCTTCCAAAGAAATATTATATTAAAACTGATAGAAATTTTGATTACTAGATAATCCTATATATATATATATATATATATGTATGTATGTGTATGTATGTAAAATAATCTAACATGTTCAGAAAGCAGCTTATACTTTTACTGACTCTAGCCAAAAAACATTCTGCTAAACTGGAGAAATTTTGTGTTTTATTCCCCGATTTTATTTTTCTCCTTTTTGGTGTTGCCAAAACTTCTAAATTTGTTGCCTAGAAACATTTCAAATATATCCTTCTATAGGCATGGCAATCATGTTGAATTTTCTCTTAATTTTTTTCAGTTCATATTCCCATAAATGTATGGAGCCATTTTACTATGAACAGAAAATGAATTCAGTCAACTCTTACATATGTTGATATTTTTGGCTGAAGTCAGAATTTATTTTGTTTATAAACAGGGAGAAAAAATTGTCAAATTATTTCAGTTTTTCAAGTATTTGGCAAAGAAAAAGAAAAATATTATATCTTATTTGACCTGCAGCCCTTACAAACATATTTTTACTCTAAAAATTCAACTATATACCATTATATATTAAATATAATTGTGCATATTATAATAAGAATCCTTAAATCAAAAAATTATTTGGAAATTATTGTGCTGAAAAATATAGATTAGCCACCATACTTTCAAGTAAGTATATTAAGACATTCCTCTGCCCTTTAGATGAAAAAAACTTTGAAAATGTTAAGCTTTTAACCATAGCTTTAAGAAAATGTTTATTTATTTGAAACAAAAAAGAGAGAAAAATTGACTCATTATCCTTCTGGTCCAACAAATGAAATGTTTTTATTTTTATATACATTTCCAGTAATTGACTATAAATATTCATCAATTATAAGCAACTGAAATTCTAAGAGTTAATTTAATTACATATATCTATTGCATGATATCATTGTTACATATTTTATTTATTTTTATAATTATTGTTTTTAATTATTTCAAATTTACCATTTTCTGGACAGATTAACCAAAATTAATAACATTTCATATAATACTACTGGGTAGTTAGGCCATTTTCATTATTTTGAAAATAATGCTAAAACATCTTTACACATATGCTTTTTGACTATTCCTTTGAGTTATTTTCTTAAAGTTGTTTCTAGAAGTCACCTTGTAGTGTGTCATAAATGTAAAAATTCTTCATGACTCTTGACAAATGTTAACATATTGTTTTTTCCTAGAATAGTAACTCACAGACACTGGTATATATTGTGTTTTCTAGGATGACTGCACCTTTGCAGTCTTAAGAACACATTTTTAAGAAACCAATACAATATTGTAAAGTAATTAGCTTCCAATTAAAATAAATAAAAAAATAAAAAGTAAAGAGGAATCATTCTAAAAAAAAGGAATATTGCTATTTTAATATGAGTGAAATTATATTTATTCTCATTAATTGAAATCACTGTTCATAATTTTTAAATCGTAGAACTCTTTTACAGATGTATAGAACACTCTTTTGGACTCTGTGGAGGGGGGGATGATTTGGGAGAATGGCATTAAAACATGTATAATATCATATAAGAAATGAATCACCAGTCCAGGTTTGATGCAAGATACAGGAAGCTTGGGGCTGGTGCACTGGGATGACCCAGAGGGATGGTATGGGGAGGGAAGTGGGAGGGGGGTTCAGGATGGGGAACATGTGTACACCCGTGGTGGAGGCATGTTGATGTATGGCAAAACCAATACAATATTGTAAAGTAAAAAAAAATAATAATAATAAAAAAAATTTTTTTAAGTTGACTTTTTATAGTGTTCATGTGGAATCTCAATGGTTCCATAAACTATATAGTTAAAAGTTCTAGTTGTGTAATCAATGAGAACATTATTTGAATCCTAGATTTTCCTGCAATAGCTGTGTAACATTGGGCAAATAACTTGATCTCATTACATTTAATATAATTATCTGTAATGGGAATAAAAATGTTATCTTTTCTCTTAGTGTCAAGATTGTTGTTGTTCAGTCACAGCTAACTGCTACTGCTAAGTCGCTTCAGTCGTGTCTGACTCTGTGCGACCCCATAGACGGCAGCCCACCAGGCTCCGCCGTCCCTGGGATTCTCCAGGCAAGAACACTGGAGTGGGTTACCATTTCCTTCTCCAATGCATGAAAGTGAAAAGTGAAAGTGAAGTCGCTCAGTCGTGTCCGACTCTTCGCGACCCCATGGATTGCAGCTACCAGGCTCCTCTGTCCATGGGATTTTCCAGACAAGAGTACTGGAGTGGGGTGCAACTCTGAGACCTCATGGACTGCAACGTGCCAGGCTTCTCTGTCTTCCACTGTCTCCTGGAGTTTGCTCAAATTCATGTCCATTGAGTCGGTGATGCTGTCGAATCATCTCATCCTCTGCCTCCCCATAATTATTTTGCCTTTCAATCTTTCCTAGCATCAGGGTCTTTATCAATGAGTTTGGTCTTTACATCAGGTGCCCAAAGTGTTTGTCCAACTCTTTGTGACTGCATGAACTATAGCCCACCAGACTCCTCCATCCATGGAATTTTCCAGGCAAAAATACTGCTTAGAACAGAACAATTCCGGAGTAGATTGCACTCAGTAGATATTATCTACTGTATTTATTAGTATCAGTGTTGTAATATGTTTGCTTGTTAGACAATCTGAATTATAATATATTAAAAAATGAACAATATAGCGTGTGTAACTGTAACCTTGGTGGCTAACACAGTACTTGGCACATAGTAAATCCTCTGTACATAATAGTTAAATAATTGAAGAAGTGAATGCATAGATATAAGCTAGACTTCATCTATACCTATTAAAGTATATTTTAACCAAACATTTTTTGATTAAACTGTTTTGATTAACTGTTCAATTTACTAGAGGTAAAATTGATATTTAAATTAGAAAGCAGTTTTATGGAAATTATATAATTCTCATTTTAATCTATGTGATCAATCCATGCTTTATCAGGGATAAAACTACTATGGAGGCTTTATTAAACACAGGTTGTATACAGCTCTGAAGATTAACTCTGTATAAAAACTCTATATATGGTGTTTTTGAACATCATTTTTCAACCTGAAAATTAAATTTCTGCATAAAATATACTAAAACAAAAATTGGAAGTCATAAAATTCCATAATTTCTGAGGAGAACTTGTATAACTTTTATGTTAGCTTTTTATGGAAGGTAGTTTAGCATTTATGGTTATCAAAAACATAATGGTGATAGCTGCTTTATTTGGAGTAGATTTTGGACTCAGTCCAGTCTATCTACAATTTCTATAAAAGCAGTTAAAATTGCTACCATTGCAATCGCTTGACTACAGTCCCATTATAATGAGATTAACATAAAATGTCTTGAGAAACATTTCAAAGTTATACATTTTACAGAGTAATACTATGTGTAGCTGTTAGTCACTAAAGAAATACTGTGCCAACCAGCAACATTAGAATTGGGTTTTCTCCATTAGAGCTTAAGGAGTTGTTAACTAAATATGCTAGTTTTATCTCATTCAATGGCTAAATGCAAGCCTGAAACTAACTTGACAATATCAATAATTCAGAAAACAATGCAGTAATATATTTAGAAGATGTGTTACTTTAAAGTTAAGTTTTTTATTTTCGAGTAAAAAAATTTAAATATTGAATATGTTAGATTAAAACTGTATGATTTAAAATCAAAGCCATTCATGTGGAGGGGAAGAGTCAAACAAGAGAGATGAGAAGATTAGAAAAAAGAAAATAAGACTACTGGAAAGAGAAGGCTAGTCATAGGCTTTGGAAGGGAAATAGCAGAAATTAGACCAAGAACAGTTACTTGTCTTGTTTTCCTTGCCTAATATTTTATGTGGAAGAAGGAAAAAAAAAAAAGCCAAGAGATGAATAAAGGGTTAGATGAATATTAACATAGCTTGGATAAAGGCTTTGCTACAATTTGAAGACTGTTTCAGGTAAACAGGTAGAAAAAAAGAGGAGACTAATGAATGATTTGGTGTTAAGGGGGAAGTGAGGCAAAATCCACATAACAGTGCCAAAGTATTGTCTCTTCTATTAAATGGGACTTAATTAACTGGGAAAGAAACCTGAAGTTGGCTGTTGCTAAATACCTTAGAAACTATAGGGAATTCTTTAAAACTGCAGCTAGTTATATAATTGCAAAAGAATAAGTCTGCATATTTTGACAAATATTCACATATATTAAGATGTGATGAAGCCTGGGAGTATGAGTGGTTCAATTGAAAATGATTTTAATAGTTGAAAAATTGTAAGGAATTCTTAGTTTAAAATATTACACGTGTACCCCAATGTTCATTGCAGCACTGTTTATAATAGCCAGGACATGGAAGCAACCTAGATGTCCATCAGCAGATGAATGGATAAGAAAGCTGTGGTACATATACACAATGGAGTATTACTCAGCCATTAAAAAGAATACATTTGAATCAGTTCTAATGAGGTGGATGAAACTGGAGCCTATTATACAGAGTGAAGTAAGCCAGAAGGAAAAACACCAATACAGTATACTAACGCATATATATGGAATTTAGAAAGATGATAACAATAACCCTGTGTACGAGACAGCAAAAGTGACGCTGATGTATGGAACAGTCTTATGGAATCTGTGGGAGAGGGAGAGGGTGGGAAGATTTGGGAGAATGGCATTGAAACATGTAAAATATAATGTATGAAACGAGATGCCAGTCCAGGTTCAACGCACAATACTGGATGCTTGGGGCTAGTGCACTGGGACGACCCAGAGGGATGGTATGGGGAGGGAGGAGGGAGGAGGGTTCAGGATGGGGAGCACATGTATACCTGTGATGGATTCATTTTGATATTTGGCAAAACCAATACAATTATGTAAAGTTTAAAAATAAAATAAAATTTAAAAAAATAAAATAAAATATTATTAAGAATGCTGCTGCTGCTGCTAAGTCGCTTCAGTCGTGTCCGACTGTGCAACACCATAGACGGCAGCCCACCAGGCTCTCCTGTCCCTGGGATTCTCCAGGGAAGAACACTGGAGTGTGTTGCCATTTCCTTCTCCACTGCATGAAAGTGAAAAGTGAAAGTGAAATCGTTCAGTCGTGTTCCACTCTTAGCGACCCCATGGACTGCAGCCCTACCAGGCTCCTCTGTCCATGGGATTTTCCAGGCAAGAGTACTGGAGAGGGGTGCCATTGCCTTCTCCGATTATTAAGATAAATAACTTGAAAAAAAGAGCAAGTTAGAACATTACTTACAGCATGCTGTGCTCAGTGTCTTCACTTATGTCTTGACTCTTTGTGACCCCATAGACTGTACCCTGCCAGGCTCCTCTGTCCGTGGGATTTTTCCAGGCAAGAATACTGGACTGAGTAGCCATTCCTTCCTCCAGGGTATCTTCCTGACCCAGGGATCAAACCTCAGTCTCCTGTGCCTCCTGCATTATAGGTGGATTCTTTACTACTGAGCCACCAAGGAAGCACTCTTCACTGGGGAAGCCATCTACTTACAGCATAAATTAAAGTTATTTTGTATTTAAAAAATATTAGCAACAAATATAGATGAAGATTTATCCAGGTTGGAACAGAATTTTCTAAGCACAAAAACTCTGGTAAATACTGCAAGGAAATTTTGGTAAATATATACTAAAAAATACTAATGATATATATTTTTCAATGACTGAATTGATACTGATTTTATTGAATATTAAACATTTTTCTTGTGGTTTAGCTGCTACATCATATCCAACTCTTGGCTCTTCTGTCCAGGCAAGAATACTAGAGTGGGTTGCCACTTCCTTCTCCAGGGGATATTCCCAAACCAGGGATTGAACTTGTGTCTTCTGCACTGCAGGCAGATTCTTTACTGCTGAGTCACTGGAGAAGCCCAAATATATTTTATTTCATTTTTTATAAAGAGTTGAAACATCATGTAAATTGATAGAATGTGTTGAGGATAACTGACCAATTTTGAATTCACCCTGGGCAAATTAAAGCCTGTTTTCTTTATCAATAATAATATTATGAGAATACCTCAAAAATGATTTCCAGACAAAAATTAAAGAGGAAATAAAAATCTAGAAAAGGAAGAAATTTCTTTGTTGATGTTGTCATTGAGTCACTAAGTCATGTCTGATGCTGAAACCCTATGAACTGCAGCATGCTGTTCATGGGGCCAGGCTCCTCTGTCCTTCACTATCTTGCAGAGTTTGCTCAGATTCATGTCCATTGTGTTGGTGATGCCATCCAATTATCTCATCCTCTGCCACCCCCTTCTCCTTTTGCCTTTGATTTTTCCCAGCATCAAGGGCTTTTGCAATGAGTCGGCTCTTCACAACAGATGGCCAAAGTACTGGAACTTCAGCTTCAGCATCAGTCCTTCCGATAAATATTTAGGGTTGAATTTCATTAGGATTGACTAGTCTGATCTGCATGGGACTCTCAAGAGTCATCTTCGGCACAACAATTCAAAAGCATCAGCTCTTCATCCCTCAGTCTTCTTCATCTCAGTCAAATATGTCAATGCTAAATGTGATAAAGACAGAAATTGTCAGCGCCCATATGTAACCTTACGACTGAAGCGACTTAGCAGCAGCAGCATATGTAACCTTATGGCCTTTAATTTTAGTGTGCTCTAGGTAATTTCTAACTGTGCATATTTGTATCTTTGTGGATGATATTTTCTTTTTTTAAGGAGGTCTCTCTTCTTATACATGAAGCAGACCAGAAGTACAATGGAATTAACAACTAACAGTCTTCAAAATATGAAATATGAAAATTAATGTTAATAGTCCAGGTCCCTTGACCCTTAAGAGGAATAACACAATTTTATACCATTTTCCCAACTGTTTTCTGTAGGATATAGTTTCAGTTGCCCATGGCAGTAAGGGACTTAATGATACATTGTTGTTTATTTTCCTTTTTATACATTAATTTCCATTCCCCTGCTGGATTGCCCTTGGATATTATCTCTGGCTCTGAATCTATGGAAAGTCACAAGAAAAGAGTTTGTGCCAGAACTTCTCCTAAAAGTAAATTTTTAGGATAGAATTTTGAGTTGGATTCTGGGCTGGCCAGATGGGAAAGACATTTAAGTTATTGGTAAGTGAGGTGATGATACTGTACTTGCCCTGGCATATTTTAGCAGCAGAATTACTGAGACCTTCATCTGTGGAGATCTGGCATATGATACATGTAGGAGATACACTGGTTTAATTAATGTTTCTAGAATTTAAGAGATGAGGTGGCAATAGTAATGATAAGGTCTGAAGAGTTGGTTGGTCGCATACTGTTGACACTATAAATGTGCTGAAGGAAGGGAATGTCAGGCTTCTGTAACTTATCCTTCAGTTGGACATCATGGTGAGAAAGCCAAAAGCCTTGGTGACAACATTCTAAAAGACCTTTATTTACAAAAGTAGAGATCAGATTGGCCAGAGAACAAAACCCAATATACGAACTATGACAGTATCAAGAAACTGCTTAATTCACAGTTTCAGCATGCCTTTAAGACTAAAATCAGAACATTATCAGGGAAAAAGCAGAGTCTTAGGATTTGAAATGGAGCCATTTAGGTGCATGCACTTGAAGACTTTAAATGCTGAGATCTCCTCAATATATTGGCCTCTCAGAAGTGGTTCTCTCTTTACTTGAAGAGATAGTCTCCTCTAGCCTGCAGATTATGCAAACTCTTACCTGAAGAAGGAGATTTCCTAAAGAATATCCATACTTCCTCTCATGGCTTCTGGGTCTACAAAGCAGCGAGGAGTAAACAAAAGCCAGTTGTAGAAGTACTCTTTCTGCTTTGGTAGAAAATATATTCATGGAAAGAACTGAAAGACCTAAGGCATATATGGCAGGAACTTTGAGAAAATATCCTAGAATGGATCTTAAGGTTGCTGACCTGGGGCTAAGAGTGTTATGATAGATAAGGGGAACTTCCCTGATATGGTGTAATTCATGTGTGTGTCAGAATTGGTTTCCTGGTGAAGATACTTGGAGACAATCCTAATGTAATCTGTGATGTCTACCTAAAATTTAGGAAGAATGATGACCTACAGCAAATGAGGTTTTGAAGAATTGTCTTGACAGAATGAAGAAGCAGTCAACAGACTCAGAAGAAGCAGTTAACAGAAAAGTGGGCAGACTTAAATGGATTTGTTTATCAGGTTAGAGAATCCAGCATCTGTGTATCCTGTTGTTGTCGCTGCTGTTCTCTGACTCTTTGTCTCCCTATGGACTGCAGCATCCCAGGCTTCCTGTTCTTCACTATCTCCTGGAGTTTGCTCAAACTCATATCCATTGAGTCATTGATGTTATCCAACCATCTAATCATCTGCTGCCCCCTTCTCCTCCTGCCCTCAATCTTCCCCAACATCAGGGTCTTTTCCAATGAATTGGCTCTTTGCACCAGGTGGTCAAAGTATTGGAACTTCTATTTCTTTCAGCAACAGTCCTTCCAATGAATATTGAGGGTTGATTTCCTTTAGAATTGACTGGTTTAGTCTCCTTGCAGTCCAGGAGCTCTAAAGAGTCTTCTTGAGCACCAAGTTTCAAAAGCAGCAATTCTTAGGATCTCTGCCTTCATTATGGTTCCACTCTCACATCAGTACATGGCTACTGGAAAAAACATAGCTTTGAATATAGAGACCTTTGTCAGCAAAGTGACATCTCTGCTTTTTAAGAAAAGCTATGACCAACCTCGACAGCATATTAAATAGCAGAGACATTACTTTACCAACAAAGGTCCATCTAGTCAAAGCTATGGTTTTTCTAGCAGTCATGTATGATTGTGAGATTTGGACTGTAAAGAAAGCTGGACACTGAAGAATTGATGTTTTTGAACTACAGTGTTGGAGAAGACTCTTGAGAGTCCCTTGGTCTGCAAGGAGATTCAACCAGTCAATCCTAAAGAAAATCAGTCCTGAATATTCATTGAAAGAACTGAAGCTGAAGCTGAAACTGCAGTACTTTGGCCACCTCATGTGAAGAACCGACTCATTGGAAAAGACCCTGATGCTGGGAAAGATTGAAGGCAGGAGGAGAAGGGGACGACAGAAGATGAGATGGTTATATGGCATCACCAACGCTATGGACATGAGTATGAGTACAATCCAGGAGTTGGTGATGGACAGGGAAGCCTGACTTGCTTCAGTCCATAGCGTCACAAAGAGTTGGACAGGACTGAGTGACTGAACTGACCAATAAGTTTGTCATAGCTTTCCAAGGAGCAAGCATCTTTTAATTTCATGGCTGCAGTCCTTGTCTGCAGTGATTTTGGAACCCATGAAAATAAAATGTGTCACTATTTCCACTTTATCCTCTTCTTTTTGCCATATAGTGACAGGACCAAATGCCATGATCTTAGTTTTTTGAATGTTGAGTTTTAACCAGCTTTTTTATTCTCTTCTTTTAACATCATCACGGGGCTCTTTACTTTTTGCTTTCTGCCATTAGAACAATGCACTGGTTCAAAATTAGGAAAGGAATATGTCAAAGCTATATATTGTTAGCCTGCATATTTAAATTACATGCAGAGTACATCTCATGAAATGCCAGGCTGAATGAATCACAAGCTGAAATCAAGATTACTGGGAGAAATATCAATAACCTCAGATATGCAGATGGTACCACTCTAATGTGTTCCCTGAGAGTTTCCAAAGAAACCTTCATTCACTAAATAAAATCAAAAGTTTCAGGGATATGGTCACTGTCAGATATCTTCTCACTGCCAGAGGCAAAATGGACATAATTACCACAGTCTTCATAGTAGTGAATGAGATGGTTGGATGGCATCACCGACTCAATGGACATGAATTTGACTAAACTCCAGGAGTTGGCGATAGACAGGGAGGCCTGGTGTGCTGCAGTACATGGAGTCACAAAGAGTCAGACACGACTGAGTGACTGAACTGAACTGAAATCACAGTAGTAGCTGGGACTACTGACCTCCAGAGACTCAAGGTGGTGGCTATAGTTTTCATGCCCAAATAAGTTCTCAGACATAACCCACTGCTGGAAGGCGTGTTTGGGACTCCTAAGGAAAGCCTCTGCAATACTAAAGTCTGTATATATAGTAGCAGTTCTCTCATAGGGAATACAAAATGCCATCATATCTTCCTCACATAGTGGGGGTGGGAATGTGTGGAGTCTGAGGAATACTGCAAGGTCTATCTCAGTGGCTTAATGAAGTCGATGGCACCATCCTATGTTCATCTACTTAATCCTTGTGGTAAAAATGAAATAAAATATACATAACAGCTTTCAAAACCCTGAAATTAGTTATCTGTTTTGTCCAGAAAGATTTATAATGGTAGAAAAGTGAAAGTAGAAACTCTTGAAACTAGACTTTGGCCAAGACAGAAAATCAGAACCAATAACATAACTCAAGTGGAATAGCAGATACCAGTGCCCCAATTAAAGACTTAAAGAATGTAGTATGATTGACAGAGAAGCCTGGCAGGCTACAGTGCATGGGATCACAAAAATTTGGATTTGATTGATCACACATGCACACACACACACATGAGAGAAATGCCCACCGCATGACTAAGCATTGATTATTATTATATTTTTAATCATATACATGGGAGTTATTTAATTGTTAATAAGATCTCATACTTTTGTAGATGTGAAATAAAAATTTCAATTTCTCATTCTATATGTGTTATAAGTTACTGAGTAATAATAAGGTTTCTAATCAAAGGCATTATTTTTAACTGCTGTTGAAGTGAAGTACAAAATGTGTGGATTCGAGTTAAGTGCCATTTTTGAAGATAGAAAATATTTTTCCATTTGTTGTATTTGAATATATAAAAATGTGGTACATGAATTTGGAAGTGTTTCTGTAAGGAGTTAGACTAAAATAGATTGTAAAAATGATCAGTCTTTTATTCTGAAGACCCCAAAGTTTCTTATCTTTAGGTGACCTAAAAGCCAATTATTTTATATGCAAGAACCAGTGCAAATGACTAATAGAAGGCCATTGTATTGGGATGTATATTACAGCTGCATTTTACCTTCTTGCAGAGTTCTTAAAGAAAGTACTATAATGTGCATTGCCCACATACAGGAAAAATGCATACTTCTATTCTTAGATGAGTGTTTCATAAAAGCTCTTTATTTTTTTCTTTCTTGGAATAGCTTGTGGTGGCTGCACTCCAGATCAATTATGGGTTTAATGGTCAACTAGGCTAAAATATGTCATATGCAATTTTCAAAAGTTTCTCTTTGTTTCTTAAGGTGATATGTTAAAAATGGTGTCTGTTATACATGCAAAACCTATATGATATGAGCAACAGTTGATCAGATAAAGAACATTTTTACTGGCACAAAGACAGAAATATAGATCAATGGAAAAAAATAGAAAGCCCAGAGATAAATCCACACACGTATGGACACCTTATCTTTGACACAGGAAGCAAGAATATACAATGGATTAAAGACAATCTCTTTAACAAGCGGTGCTGGGAAAACTGGTCAACCACTTGTAAAAGACTGAAACTAGACCACTTTCTAACATCATACACAAAAATAAACTCAAAATGGATTAAAGATCTAAACGTAAGACCAGAAACTATAAAACTCCTAGAGGAGAACATAGGCAAAACACTCTCTGACATACATCACAGCAGGATCCTCTATGACCCACCTCCCAGAATATTGGAAATAAAAGCAAAAATAAACAAATGGGACCTGATTAAACTTAAAAGCTTCTGCACAACAAAGGAAACTATAAGCAAGGTGAAAAGACAGCCTTCAGAATGGGAGAAAATAATAGCAAATGAAGCAACTACAAACAATTAATCTCAAAAATATACAAGCAACTCCTACAGCTCAATTCCAGAAAAATAAATGACCCAATCAAAAAATGGGCCAAAGAACTAAATAGACATTTCTCCAAAGAAGACATACAGATGGCTAACAAACACATGAAAAGATGCTCAACATCACTCATTATCAGAGAAATGCAAATCAAAACCACTATGAGGTACCATTTCACACCAGTCAGAATGGCTGTGATCCAAAAGTCTACAAGCAATAAATGCTGGAGAGGGTGTGGAGAAAAGGGAACCCTCTTACACTGTTGGTGGGAATGCAAACTAGTACAGCCACTATGGAGAACAGTGTGGAGATTCCTTAAAAAACTGGAAATAAAACTGCCTTATGATCCAGCAATCCCACTGCTGGGCATACACACTGAGGAAACCAGAATTGAAAGAGACACGTGTACCCCAATGTTCATCACAGCACTGTTTATAATAGCCAGGACATGGAAGCAACCTAGATGTCCATCAGCAGATGAATGGATAAGAAAGCAGTGGTACATATACACAATGGAGTATTACTCAGCCATTAAAAAGAATACATTTGAATCAGTTCTAATGAGGTGGATGAAACTGGAGCCTATTATACAGCGTGAAGTAAGCCAGAAAGAAAAACACCAATATACTGACTATATATATATAACTTTATAACTATAGTTATATAGTTATAACTATATAACTATATATGTAGAACTATATATAACTATATATATATGTAACTATATAACTAACCAGTATACTAATGCATATATATGGAATTTAGAAAGATGGTAAGAATAACCCTGTATACGAGACAGCAAAAGAGACACTGATGTATAGAACAGTCTTTTGGACTCTGTGGGAGAGGGAGAGGGTGGGATGATTTGGGAGAATGGCATTGAAATATGTATAATATCATATATGAAATGAGTCGCTAGTCCAGATTTGATGCACGATATTGGATGCTTGGGGCTGGTGCACTGGGATGACCCAGAGGGATGGTATGGGGAAAGAGCAGGGAGGAGGGTTCAGGATGGGGAACACATGTATACCTGTGGCGGATTCATTTTGATATATGGCAAAACCAATACAATATTGTAAAGTTTGAAAATAAAATAAAAATTTAAAAAAAAAGAACATTTTTACAGACGTGATTGGTTGCTCAGTACTTCCCTTCCTCTTTTCCAACAGAGACCTCCTTTGTGTTAAGTGACTATCTTTCCATTACAGCGCTTCACTCATCAGAGGAAGCTGAGCCTCCACCAGATCCACATGAGAGCCCAGTATTTTTAAAGTAAGCTCACCCATCTTGTTAGCGTTGAGATGTAATCAAATCCTGGTCAGTAAAATATAAGGACAGCTCTGCTTAGAGTGGCTGGGGATAGTTTTCTTGTCTCTAGAGAAAACCACAGGAAGCAATGTTTTCCTACCTTACCCGACCCTGGGTGTTGAAACCTGGAAGAATTTTAGCTATTTTGGAACAATTTTAAAGATTTAGTCAATACAGAGGATGGCAGATAGGATAAATGTAAATGTCAATCAACTGTGAAGCCTACCATACTTTATATTCTTCTTCTTTTCTTTTTTTTTTTTTTGCTGTAAGTATGTACATTAGGAATTAAAAAAAAAAAAAAAAGAAGGACAAACTTAATAGAATAAGAAAGAATGGAGGGTTGCCATGAGCTTAAATTTAAGAGAAATGAGATGTTTGTCAAAGGGTATAATCTTCAAGTTATAAAACAAGCAAGTTTTGGGAATCTAATACACACCATGGAAATTATAATTTATAATACTACCCTACACACTTGGAAATTTCTTTATATATATATATATATATATATATATATATATATATATATCCTCCCTTTTGAAACTCCCTCCCATCTCCCTCCCCATGCCACCCCTGTATATCAATATAGAGCAACTGTTTGAGTTTCCTTAGACATACAGCAAATTCCTGTTGGCTACCTATTTTACATGTGGTAATGCAAGTTTCCATGTTACTCCTTCCATACATCTCATCCACTCCTTCCCTTTCCTCAGGTCCATAAGGTCAACTAGGTGATATGTTAAAAATGGTGTCTGGTATACATGCAAAACCTATATGATATGAGCAAGAGTTGATCAGATAAAGAACATTTTTACAGACATGATTGGTTGCTCAGTACTTCCCTTCCTCGTTTCTAATAGAGCCTTCCTTTGTGTTAAATGACTATCTTTCCATCACAGCGCTTCACTCATCAGAGGAAGCTGAGCCTCCACCAGATCCACATGGAGAAGACTCTTGAGAGTCCCTTGGACTGCAAGGAGATCCAACCAGTCCATCCTAAAGGAGATCAGTCCGGGGTGTTCATTGGAAGGACTGATGTTGAAGGTGAAACTCCAATACTTTGGCCACCTGTGCGAAGAACTGAATCATTGGAAAAGACTCTGATGCTGGGAAAGATTGAGTCTATTCCTTTTGTCTATTTCTCCATTCAGTTTAGTTCAGTTCATTTCAGTCACTCAGTCATTTCCAACTCTTTGTGACCCCATGGACCACAGCACGCCAGGCCTCCCTGTCCATCACCAACTCCCGGAGTTCACCCAAACCCATGTCCATTGAGTTCGTGATGCTCTCCAACCATCTCATCCTCTGTCGTCCCCTTCTCCTGCCCTCAATCTTTCCCAGCACCAGAGTCTTTTCCAATGAGTCAGCTCTTTGCATAGGTGGCCAAAGTACAACTTCACTCTGTATAATAGGTTCCAGGTTCATCCATCTCATCAGAACTGACTCACATGTGTACCTTTTTATGGCTGGGTAATATTCCATTGTGTATATGTCCCTTTTCTTTATCCTTTCATCTGTTGATGGGCCTCTTGGTTGTTTTCGTGTTCTAGCTATTGTAAATAGTGCTGCAATGAACAATGGGATTCATGTGCCTTTTTGAACCCTTGTTTCCTCAGGGTATATGACTAGGAGTGGGATTTCTGGGTCATATGGTGTTTTTCTTCCTAGTTTTTTAAGGACTCTCCATACTGTCTTCCACAGTGGTTGCATCAATTTACATTCCCACCAACAGTGCAATAGCATTCCCTTCTCTCCACATCCTCTCCAACATTTATTGCTTGTAGACTTTTTGATGATTGCCATTCTGACCTGTGTGAGGTGATATTTCATTGTGGTTTTGATTTATATTTATTAATGAGCAATATCGAGCATCTTTTCATGTGTTTGTTAACCATCTGTATGTCTTTTTTTGGAGAAATGTCTGTTTAGGTCTTTTTTTTTCCCACTTTTTGATTGGGTTATTTGTTTTCCTGGTATTGAGTTGTATGAGCCACTTGTATATTTTGGAAATTAACCCTTTGTCAATTGTTTCATTTGCTATTATTTTCTCCCATTCTGAGGGTTGTTTTCTCACCTTGCTTATAGTTTCCTTTGCTGTGCAAAACCTTTTAATAAGGTCCCACTTGTTTACTTTTGTTTTTATTTCCATTACTCTAGGAAGTGGGTCATGGAGGACCTATCTTTGATTTATGTCATCAAGTGTTCTGTCTATGTTTTCCTCTGAGTTTTATAGTTTCTGGTCTTACATTTAGGTCTTTAATCCATTTTGAGTTTTTCTTTGTGTTTGGCATTAGGAAGTGTTCTAATTTCATTCTTTTACATGTAGCTCTCCAGTTTTCCCAGCATCATTTATTGAAGAGGCTGTCTTTGCCCCATTGCATATTCTTGCCTCTTTTGTCAAAAATAATGTACCCATAGGTGCATGGGTTTATTTCTGGGCTTTCTATCTTGTTCCATTTGTCTATATTTCTGTTTTTGTGCCAGTACCATACTGTCTTGATGATTGTAGTTTTGCAGTACAATCTGAAGTCAGGAATTTTGATTCCTCCAGTTCCATTCTTCTTTCTCAAGACGGCTTTAGCTATTCAGGGTCTTTTCTTTTTCGATATAAATTGTGAAATTTTCCTTCTAGTTCTGTGAAAAATGCCATTGGTAACTTGATAGGGACTGCATTGAATCTGTAGATTACATTTGGTAGTATAATCATTTTCACAATATTGATTCTTCCTACCCAGGAACATGGAATATCTCTCCATCTATTTATGCCATCTTTGATTTCTTTCATTAGTGTGCACATAATTTTCTGTGCACAGTTCTTTTGTCTCCAAATGAAAATTTATTCCTAGATATTTAATTCTTTTTGTTGCAATGATGAATATGATTGATTCTTTAATTGCTCATTCTGATTTTTCATTGTTAGTATATAGAAATGCAAGTGATTTCTGTGTATTATTTTGCATCCTGAAGCTTTGCTAAATTCACTGATTAGCTTTAGTAATTTTCTGATACTATCTTCAGGGTTTTCTATGTACAGTATCATGTCATCTGCAAACAGGGAGAGCTTTACTTCTTTTCTGATATTGATTCCTTTTCTTTCTGTCTCTTCTCTGATTGCTGTAGTTAGGACTGCCAGAGCTATGTTGAATAATAGTGGTGAGAGTGGACACCCTGGTCTTGTTCCTGATCTTAGGGAGAATGCTTTCAATTTATCACCATTGAGAATAATGTTTGCTGTTAAGCTTATCATACCTTTAATATGTTAAGGTAGGTTCCTCCTATGCCCATTTTTTGAAGAGTTTTAAATCATAAATGGGTGCTGACTTTTGTTAAAGTTTTTTTTTTTTTTTTTTTGCATCTATTGAGATGATCATGGTTTTTAGCTTTCGATTTGTTAATATGGTGTATCACACTGATTGGTTTACATATATTGAAGAATCCTTGCATTCCTGGAATAAACCTAACTTGATCATGGTGTATGAGCTTTTTGATGTGTTGCTGATTTCTGTTCGCTAAAGTTTTGTTGAGGATAGTTTTGCATTTATGTTCATCAGTGATATTGACCTTTAGTTTTCTTTTATTGTGTTGTCTTTGTCTGGTTTTGGTATCAGGGCGATGGTGGCCTCATAGGGTGAGTTTGGAAGTGTTCCTTCCTCTTCAATTTTTTGAAAGAGTTTTAGAAGGATAGGCATTAACTCTTCTCTAAATGTTTGATGGAATTCTCCTGTGAAACCATCTGGTCCTGTGCTTCTGTTATTTTGGGAGATTTTTTATCACAGCTTCAAATTCAGTGCTTGTAATTGGGTTATCCATAATTTCTATCTCTTCCTGGTTCGGTCTTGGAAGATTGAATTTTTCTAAGAATCTGTCCTTTGATTGAACTTTTCTAAGAATGTATTCTTTATTAATTGATTAATTGAATTGGAGTATAATTGCTTTTCAATATTTTGTTAGTTTCTGCTCTACAACAACATAAATATGTATACATATATCTGGAGAATAAAATGGCAACCCATTCCATTATTCTTGCCTGGAGAACCCCACTGATAGAGAAGCCTGGCAAGCTAGAGTCTATGGGGTCACAACAGATTTGAACACAACTGAGTGGCTAAACAACAACAACAATACATCAATATATATATCACCTCATTCTTGATCCTCCTTCCCCCTCTTTCCCATCCCTTCAGATCATCACAGAGCACTGGACTGAGCTCCCTGTGCTAAAGAGCAGTTTCCCACCAGCTATCTATTTTACACATGATAGTGTATATATGTTAATGCTATTCTCTCAATTTGTTCCACCCCTCCTTACCCCCACTGTATCCACAAGTCCATTCTCTGCATCTGCATCTCTATTTCTGCCCTGCAAATAGGCTCCTCAGTACCATTTTTCTAGATTCTGCATATATATGTTAACATGATATTTGTTTTTCTCTCTTTGACTTACTTCACTATTACAGACTTTAGGTTCATCCACGTCATTACAAATCACCCAATTTCATTCCTTTTTTGGCTGGGTAATATTACATTGTGTATACGTACCACATCCTTTTTATCTATTCATTTTGTTCATGGACATATAGATTGTGAAGCTTACCATATTTTCAATGTTTGCAAGGTAATATATTTCCTTATCGGAGAAGACAATGGCACCCCACTCCAGTACTCTTGCCTGGAAAATCACATGGATGGAGGAGCCTGGTGGGCTGCAGTCCATGGGGTCGTGAAGAGTCGGACACGACTGAACAACTTCACTTTCACTTTTCACTTTCACTGGAGAAGGAAATGGTAACCCACTCCAGTGTTCTTGCCTGGAGAACCCCAGGGACGAGGGAGCCTGGTGGGCTGCCGTCTATGGGGTCGCACAGAGTTGGACACAACTGAAGCGACTTAGCAGCAGCATATTTCCTTATAATAAAGTTAGTTTGATTTTAGTTGTTTGCTTCTACTTGTAGCTTAAAAAGTCTTGCATGTAACATACAATACTCCTTTTATGGCCCATCCTTCCTTTCTATTCTTTCATGTCTTCCATGTGTTTATGCTTCATTTCCAAAATCAACAGTCTTTTAATAGTATTACATATAGATTAAGGAATTAAAAAATTCATATCAGGAATCTTAGAACCTGATATTTTCCAGGACTCTTTTTCCTCTTTGAAAAACAGTGAGATACAGCTCATTAATAACTATAACTACTAATTATTGACCTTGTGCTAAGTCACTTCAGTTGTTTCTGACTCTCTGTGACCCTATGAACTGTAGCCCTCCAGGCTTCCCTGTCCATGGGATTCTCCAAGCAAGAATACTGGACTAGGTTGCCATGCCCTTCTTGAGGGAATACTTATGGTACATGGATTCCTTTTACCATAAAATGTGCTAGATTTTTTTTCACATATTACTTTTATTTGAAGCTTGCAAATTTATGATTCGTGTTATTTACTTTATGCAAATTAAGAAACCAAAATTCATAGAGGAAGCAACTTATTCAAAGTTAACCAGAGTATTGAATGGAAGATCCAGGGTTTAAAAACTGTCTCTCTCACTCTGAAGCCCTTATCATGTCCTCAATATGATCAATTGAGCCAAAGAGAGAATCCAGCAAAAATTATTTGTCATCTGGAATTCTCATTATTTATTTTGGTAGTTAGAAAAATATTCTGTTACCCATTTTAGGGGAAATTAAAGCATACTCCCCTTCTGTGGCAAACATGATAGTGTGATTATATTATTCATGTTTTACAGCAATAATGTTGTAAAACAAATAAACCTCAATATTTTAGCAACTTATATCAAGAATTACTTCTTGCTCACATTGGCTTTTTATAAATTTCAAAGAAGGGTGTGATTTGGCTGAGGCAACTCTGTTTTCAGCTGTTGGTGGGATATAGACATAATTTTTTCTATCACTGTCTGGGACTAGCAACCATATGGGGCATGCACACTCTTCCTCAGGCAGGTGTCAGGAAGCATAAAGCTTTCAAGGAATTTATCATGACTTTCTGAGCCTCCAGTGAGAAAAGCCACACTGATGCATTCATACATCAGTGGGTTGGTCCCTGTACTACTTTCGTCGTGGTAGTGGAAGACAAGGGAAGGGTATTTGCAGAACACCAACATAATCTACCCTAAATATGAGCATATTTTATATATTAGCCACTATGGCTGAAAACTGATGACTCTTCTGAATATAAGTGCAATGGTTTCTTACATTATTATTACTGCTGAAATACATATGCTTGGATTTTTTAAACAATACATGAAAAAATCCTCACAGGGTATAAAATGATACCCACAGCCCTATTTTGCTAAAGAAAGCACTCTATTTTGTTCTTATTTACTTATTCTTTTGAATTTAACTTATTCATTTATATAACTATCTAATCTATTTAAAAATTTGATGTAGTATAATATTAATTCCCAGTTATGAAAAGCAAGACACGTGGACGCTTATACAACCTCATTTCTCCTTTTTTTGTCTTTTAATTTGAACAATAACAACCACAGAAAACCAATTACATATTATACACACATAATTATCTGAGCTCAGAAACTTGCAGTTGTTCTATTTAAGTATAAGTTTTGGTCTGAACTTCCCAGGTGGTGCTAGTAAAGAACCGGCTTGCCAATGCAGAAGATGGAGGAGGTGCAGGTTTGATCCCTGGGTCAGGAAGATCCCCCGTAGGAGGGCACGGCAACCCACTCCAGTATTTTTGCCTGGAGAATCCCACGGACAAAGGAGGTCTCCATAGGGTTACAAAGAGTCAGACATGACTGAAGTGACTTAGCTTGCATGCATAAGTATAGGTTTAATTCACAGTCAGCTCTTCTTAAGTAATAGTACTCTGGTCAGAAAAGCCTGTTCCAATGTCTGGGTGCCTTATTCTCCTCTTTTATTATTCCATATTCAGAACTCTATCTTGTAATTTCCTGTCATAGAACAAAGTCTGAGGGTTTGATCTTTCTGAAGACTCTTCTATTTGACTTGGAATACTTAGCAGGTTGGCACGCTGGTGACAGAGGAGGACCAAGGGTCCCCTTCTAAAACAAGCATAGGCATGATAGTGATTGTCCCTTAGTAAAGCCTCCCAGTGAACAATAATAAAAGAATTCTGAAGCATAGTAGAAAAAGAATCATTTTTTAGAAAACATTCTTTTCTCTTTAGCTACCATGATCAAAAAGGAAACTGTATACCCAGAGGTAGAAGAAATCAACAGAAGTTGTATTAACATTTTCATCTTACCTGTAATTCCTGCTAATGATTTTTTGTTGTTATTGTATGGACAAAGATGCTTTTTTGCCACTGTCCCAGAGAAAATCAACTAAATAACAATTGACTGAAGGAAATTTAACATAAAGGAAATGCTTTTAGCTTACTAACTTGCATGTGATTCCAACTGAAATTCTAAAGGAATGATTCCAAAGTAACATGGCCTATGTGTACATCTATATTTTCCTTCCAAGTTTTATTGAAAAACAATAGAAAAAGGTAACTGTGTAGTCTTGTTTTGCAAGTAGATATAATGTTTGTGAATTTTGTGATAAATTTCTCAGTAGTTTGCTAAATAGCTCATATTCAATGTCTGACTCATTAAATATAAATATACTATATGATAGGATGTAATTAGTAGAGTCTTCACAAGCCAATTAGATTCCATGTCTAGTATATATCTAAATAATTGTAATTTACTTTCAAATTTTACCTTTAAGATTTTTGTGCTATAGAAATATTTTTTAAAACAAAATATGCCATGTAAATGCAGGCTTTCCAGATGAGTAAATATAAAATAATCTTTGTCAATATTCTTTGATAGAATTTTCATGGTGAACAGTAGAGATTTGTTTATGCATTCACATCCATGCTTCTACTAAATTCATTAAGCAACTTTTCTTAATGCTTTGTAGATATAAGAAACCCCTTAATAAAGAAAAAAAAAGTTAGACATTGTAATTAAATCATCTTATATTTTTGTTTTCATAAAGTTAAACAACATAAATATTTATTTTTTCATCTTTTCCCAATTTTATAATATTCTGTTTATGATGTATAAGTTAAAACCACAGCTATGTAGAGAATCACTAGGGGAAGACTGTGACATAAAAATAGATTTTAAAGGAATAATCATTTTTGTGTAAGGAGTTTTTGATTGGTGAAATACTTTCACACAGAAAACAATTTAATGATGATACATTCATTTTTTCTTGTAGTAAAGGGTTATTCCTATTAGAGTCAGATATAAACCAGTATTTCCACAGTAGCAGTATTAGAGCTTCCAATTCAAGATTACAGGATTCAAACTTTTACTTTAGGATTTTCCCATAAAACCAAAGGTCATAGCCAGTAGAACAAAGCTTCATTAATTGATGAATTAATGATCTGACTTCTCAGTGGTCTGTTCAAGTTCACAAATTTGTTTCTGCATTACTGCCAAGATTTTTGACAGAAACTACTGATTGCTGTAAAGCTTCCCTTATTAAGAATACATAAATTATAAAGGGAAGAAATATTAGAAAAAATTTAATTGGAATTCTAGCAAATATACTTTTTTTTTAAAGAGAGGTAGTAAAAATGTACTCATCCTACACAGTACTTCAAGCATGTATCTAATTATCTCTAAAATGATTATTCCTGGTTTTTACTCACAATATGGATTTTAATGTATTTCATATATATTAATATTTTTATGTCAGCACTATATAACCAATGGGCTTTCCTAGTGGCTCAGATAGTAAAGAATCTGCCTGCAATGCAGGAGACCTGGGCTCCATCCCTGGGTTGGGAAGATCCCCTGGAGTAGGGAATGGCTACCTACTCCAGTATCCTGGTCTGGAGAATTCCATGGACAGATGAGCCTAACAGGTTCAGTCCTACAGCCCATGGGATTGCAGATAGTCAGACACGACTGAGCAACCCTCACTTCACTTCACATATAACCAATACATATTCAAGCATGGTTCACCATATACTTGTCTCTTTGTTCTGTGATGGTGCTTGCTTGACTTTGATTATTTTTTTGTTCCTATATGTCAAAATGATGGTACAATTAACATCACAGGCAGATTATTGTTGTAGGGGGCTTTCTCACTGTAGAATGTTTAGCAGTATCTCTGCTTTCTACCCATTAGATATGAGTAACAAGAGCCACTCTGCCACACCCCTAATTGTGACAAAACAAGTGTCTCCCCAGACATTGTCAAATATTCTCATGGGAGGAGCAAAATTCCCCTTTTGAGAATCACTGCTAACACACAGATTTTCAAATTTGCCCTGATGCATATCATTTCCTTCCTTTCTCTACATTCATGGAACCAATAACTCATTCGTCACACACTTTATATATATAAAATGTTTGGCTGAAATAGTTGGCTCTGATATGACAGAACTAAGTGAAAGAGAGATTGACCATTTTTTCATTTACATGCCATTTATCTTACCATCAAATTAATTGTCTGCCTATTTAGAATAAAGACATTAAATATTACAAAGTCTAATCGTGTAAACTTTCATTGGGATAAAATTCAAATCATTAATTAGTCGCATCCTTCACCATTACATCTAAAAAATGCAAGTGAAGTAGAGAAAATTATTCTACCATATTTGGAAAGTTTATGACCTTAGGTCTCAGGGAAAAACTAGTTTTAAGTATTGCCTACCATTGATTTCAATGTAGTTAATCCCTACCAGGGCTTCCCTGGTAGCTCAGCTGGTAAAGAATCTGCCTGCAGTGCAGGAGACCCTGTTTCAATTCCTGGATCTGGAAGATCCCTTGGAGAAGGCATTGGCTACCCACTCCAGTATTCTCGGGGTTCTCTGATAGCTCAGATGGTAAAGAATCCACCTGCAATGCAAATGACCTGGGTTCAATCCCTGGGTTGGAAGATCCCCTGGAGGAGGGCATGGCAACCCACTCCAGTATTCTTGCTGGAGAAGCCCATGGACAGAGGAGCCAGGCAGGCTACAGTCCATGGGGTCACAAACAATTGGACAGTAATGAGCGACTAAGCACAGCACAGCAGTCCCTACAAGTTTCATGAGTGCATTTCCATCTTTACAGGTGCTTCTCAGAGTAATTGCTATTTTGTAGGTAATTGCCATTTACATAATTAAGTTAGGAAAGTTAGTAATTTAAAAGATGGCTAGAATTGAGAATTGACATTATGAAGACTGCTACCATCATATGTCTTACAGTTTCTTAAACATCTTTCAGGAATAGGGGAAAATGATGAGAAAATAAGTTATTAAAATAGTAGTCTGGTTTCAAAGAGTTTCAACCTTTAAAGTCTAGTAGAATATTATTTGGTAATCTAGTAATTAAGCACTTCATCTCATATGCTGGGACTGATTTTCAAAGAAATCTGCGGTGTATATTAGTACTGTGATTTTATATCTTCGAGGGGTTCAATTGACGGGCACTGTGAACAATAATAGCAGCCCTGCCCATGACTGCCTCTGCATTGGCTTCTGTCTGATAGCGCTCCCCTGTTGTCTTGTGCACCTGTTCTAAATTGGCATCCAAATGCTCTTTTCCCTAAGGCTTCTTTTCAAAATATTTGCTTAGAAAGAAAGTGATGCCTACTCCCAGTTTTGACATTTTGTAATATTCTTACTGAGGTTTGGGGGCATTAAAATGCCCTTTCAGAAGTTATTGAACTGGCCATTCTCTGGCTTCTAGGAGTTTACTGTTAATATACCCACCTGGAATATATAATATGGCAAGATATTAGTTAACCTGAGGATGAATTAAAAGTATTGATATATATATATATATATATATATATATATATATATATATGAACAAAAAGTATATGAAATTACACCAATTAAATTTTCAGAGTTCCTGTGGTTTTTCAAAGAGTAGGGTATCTCTATAAATCTAAGAATATACAATTGCAAATAGTGCATAAATAAATGAAGAGGGGCCTATAACACTTAGATCTCAGTAAATGAGACATTCGCCAGTCAAATTAAACTGCTTAAATTGCTTTTGTGTCTAATTTGTACTGAATTTTGCATCTATTCTTTATCAGGCTAACATATTTTCTTTTTTAAAAAAATTGAGAGAGAAATAAAACTAAGATAAATAGGCTTTGTGGACCTAAGACTATCTTTATAATATATATTTATGAGATTATATATATATTATATATATATAAACAAATAATTATATATATATATTTGTTGTTTTAGCCAATCATTTAAAATATCATTTAAGCAATTCAATTAATCCTTTCCTTTAGTCAGTCATCTTTAAAGATATCAAACTTGCCTTGTATTTTGTAGGCTATTGACTTTATTTGCAAATAAGACCAGTTCCACATAGGATGCAAATGTACAGCCAAATATGGTGTACAATTAAGGAAATGCAATTTCAAATATGTTAAAGTATCACCCTTATTATTAAACAAGATGTCAAAAAATCACAACCCAGAGTTATTTATCTGATTTAAAATTCAATTTAGTGAACATGACTTTGAAAAACAAAGATATAATAAAATAGAGCTTAGGGCTATACATTAACTTACTAATGTTTATTCTTGAATAAGCAGGTATAAGTGATCAAACTATCAAAACAATAATCCTCCTAGTGTAGAAGAAGGCCAGTTTGATGGCATTTTAAAATTGCTTGAAAAGAGCGAAGGACAGATGTTGCAATGGAGTACTGAAGATAAATAGAAAGCAGAATGAAGTTTTTGTTCGTAGTTTTAATGAAAAGAAAGTCAGTGTTGACTAAGCAAGATGACTTTTTATTTACTATCTGATGTAGTACATAGTTCAAAGTCCTTATTATGGAATGCAGGGCCCTTTATAAAAAACATTCTTTCTGGCTTCCGCTTTGTAGAAGAGAACTAGGGAATCTATATCCTAACCTTACTTATACACCCTTCCCCCAAATTAATTAACAGGCAGTTAATTCCTGAATGGGGCTTCCCCAGTGGCTCAGTGGTAAAGAATGTAATGTAATGCAATGCAATGTAAGAGATGCAGGGACATGGGTTTGAACCCTAGGTTGGGACGATTCCCTTGGAGGAGAAAATGGCAACTCTTTCCAGTACTCTTGCCTGGGAAATCCCATGGACAGAGCCTGGCAGGCTACATGGACAGAGGATCGTAGTGGGCTAGAGTCTAAAGTGTCACAAAAGACAAACACGACTGAGCATCTGAGCACAAGCAATTCCTGAATGGGGGTAGATATTTACATGATAAAATGTACCTCAATTGTTTATTTTTATTATATATTCTATTACATTTTATTTAATAAGCTTGCATAACTAACAAATAACTTCAGTTCAGCTCAGTTCAGTCACTCAGTCGTGTCCGACTCTTTGTGACTGCATGAATCGCAGCATGCCAGGCCTCCCTGTCCATCACTAACACCCGGAGTTCACTCAAATTCATGTCCATCGAGTCGGTGATGCCATCCAGCCATCTCATCCTCTGTCGTCCCCTTCTCCCCCTCCCCCAATCCCTCCCAGCATCAGGGTCTTTTCCAACGAGTCAACTCTTTGCATGAGGTGGCCTAAGTAATGGAGTTTCAGCATCAGTCCTTCCAATAAACACCCAGGACTAATCTTTAGAATGGACTGGTTGGATCTCCTTGCAGTTCAAGGGACTCTCAAGAGTCTTCTCCAACACCACAGTTCAAAAGCATCAATTCTTTGGCGGTCAACTTTCTTCACCATCCAACTCTCACATCCATACACGACCACTGGAAAAACCATAGCCTTGACTACAGGGACATTTGTTGGCAAGGTAATATCTTTGCTTTTCAATATACTATCTAAGTTGGTCATAACTTTCCTTCCAAGGAGTAAGTGTCTTTTCATTTCATGGTGGCAATCACCATCTACAGTGATTTTGGAGCCCAAAAAATAAAGTCTGACACTGTTTCCCCATCTACTTCCCATGAAGTGATGGGACAAGATGCCATGATCTTTGTTTTCAGAGTGTTGAGCTTTAAGCCAACTTTTTCACTCTCCTCTTTCACTTTCATCAAGAGGCTTTTTCGTTCCTCATCACTTTCTGCCATAAGGGTGGTGTCATCTGCATTTCTGAGGTTATTGATATTTCTCCCAGCAGTCTTGATTCCAGCTTGTGCTTCTTCCAGCCCAGCATTCCTCATGATGCACTCTCCATATAAGTTAAATAGGCAGGGTGACAAGACAGAGCTTTGACATACTTCTTTTCCATATTGAACCAGTCTGTTGTCCCATGTAAAGTTCTAACTGTTGCTTCCTGACCTGCATATAGGTTTGTCAAGAGGAAGGTCAGGTGGTCTGGTATTCCCATCTCTTTCAGAATTTTCCACGGTTTATTGTGATCCACACAGTCAAAGGCTTTGGCGTAGTCAGTAAAGCAGAAATAGATGTTTTTCTGGAAGCCTCTTGCTTTTTCCATGATCCAGCAGATGTTGGCAATTTGATCTCTGGTTCCTCTGCCTTTTCTAAAATCAGCTTGAACATCTGGAAGTTCCCAGTTCACATATTGCTGAGGCCTGTCTTGGAGAATTTTAAGTATTACTTTACTCGTGTGTGAGATGAGTGCAATTGTGTGGTAGTTTGAGCATTCTTTGGCATTGCCTTTCTTTGAGATTGGAATGAAAACTGACCTTTTCCAGTCCTGTGGCCACTGTTGAGTTTTCCAAATTTGCTGGCATATTGAGTGCAGCACTTTCACAGCATCATCTTTCAGGATTTGAAATAGCTTAACTGAAGTCCCATCACCTCCACTAGCTTTGTTCATAGTGATGCTTCCTAAGGCCCACTTGACTTCACATTCCAAGATGTCTGGCTCTAACTGAGTGATCACATATTTGTGATTATCTGGGTCCTGAAGCTCTTTTTTGTACAATTTCTGTGTATTCTTGCCACCTTTTCTGATTACATTCTGCTTCTGTTAGGTCCATACAATTTCTGTCCTTTATCGAGCCCATCTTTGCATGAAATATTCCCTTGGTATCTCTAATTTTCTTGAAGAGATCTCTAGTCTTTCCATTCTGTTGTTTTCCTCTATTTCTTTGCATTGATTGTTGAGGAAGTCTTTCTTATCTCTCCTTGCTATTCTTTGGAATTCTGCATTCAAATGTTTATATCTTTCCTTTTCTCCCCTGTCTTTCACTTTTCTTCTTTTCATAGCTATTTGTAAGGCCTCTTCAGACAACCGTTTTGATTTTTTTGCATTTCTTTTCTCTGGGGATGATCTTGATGCCTGTCTCCTGTACAATATCATGAACCATAGTTCATCAGGCACTCTATCGGATCTAATCCCTTAAATTTATTTCTCACTTCAACTGTGTAATCATAAGGGATTTGATTTAGGTCATACCTGAATGGTCTGGTGTTTTTCCCACTTTCTTCAATTTTAGTCTGAATTTGGCAATAAGGAGTTCATGATCTGAGCCACAGTCAGCTCCTGGTCTTGTTTTTGCTGACTGTATACAGCTTTTCCATCTTTGGCTGCAAAGAATATAATCACTCTGATTTCGGTATTGATCATCTGGTGATGTCCATGTGTAGAGTCTTCTCTTGTGTTATTGGAAGAGGGTGTTTTTTATGACCAGTGACTTTTCTTGGCAAAACTCTATTAGCCTTTGTCCCACTCCATTCTGTATTCCAAGGCCAAATTTGCCTGTTACTCCAAGTGTTTCTTGACTTTCTATTTTTGCATTCCAGTCCCCTATAAAAAAAGGACAAATTTTCTGTGTGGTAGTTCTAAAAGGTCTTCATAGAACCGTTCAACTTCAGCTTCTTCAGCATTACTGGTTGGGGCATAGGCTTGGATTACCTTGATATTGAATGGTTTGCCTTTGATCTTTGACAGAGATCATTCTGTTGTTTTTGAAATTGCATCCAAGTACTGCATTTTGGACTCCTTTGTTGACCATGATGACTACTCCATTTCTTCTAAGGGATTCCTGCCCACAGTAGTAGATATAATGGTCATCTGAGTTAAATTCACCCATTCAAGTCCATTTTAGTTCGCTGATTCCTAGAATGTCGACGTTCACTATGCCATCTCCTGTTTGACCACTTCCAATTTGCCTTGATTCATGGACCTGACATTCCAGGTTCCTATGCAATATTGCTCTTTACAGCATTGGACCTTGCTTCTATCACCAGTCCCATCCACAACTGGGTATTGTTTTTGCTTTGGCTCCATACCTTTATTCTTTCTGGAGTTATTTCTTCACTAATCTCCAGTAGCATATTGGGCACCTACCAACCTGGGAGTTCATCTTTCAGTGTCCTACCTTTTTGCCTTTTCATACTGTTCATGGGGTTCTCAAGACAAGAATACTGAAGTGGTTTACCATTCCCTTCTCCAGTGGACCACATTCTGTCAGACCTCTCCACCATGACCCTCCTGTCCTGGGTGGCCCCACACAGCATGGCTTAGTTTCATTGAGTTAGACAAGGCTGTGGTCCGTGTGATCAGAATGGCTAGTTTTACTTTACTCAAATGGAACCACTCAGGAATTCATGGTTAACTACCTATTGTCCAAAACTCAGAGAACAATAGATAATTGGTATGTGCATAAAATGCACTGGGTAAAAAACAATAATAGTAAGCTCATTTATACTATCGTTGGCACAGGTGCGGCCTAGAGGAGCTACCCCAAGTCCGAGGTCGGGGGCAGTGGCCGAGAGGAGCTACCCCATGTCTGAGGTCAGGGTGGCGGCCGAGTTGACCTACCACACACCAGAGGTCAGGGCAGCAGCTGAGAGGAGCTATCACATGCCCGAGGTTAAGGGAGGCAACCAAGAGGAGCAATCCCACATTCAAGGAGCGGCGGCTGCGCAGGCACAGGAGGGCCGAGAGGAGCTACTCCAGGTTCAAGGTCAGTAGGGGTGGCCATAAGGAAATACCCCTCGTCCAAGGAAAGGAGCAGTAGCTGCGCTTTGCTGGAACAGCCATGAAGAGATACTCCACATCCAAGGTAAGAGAAACCCAAGCAAGACAGTAGGTGTTGCAAGAGGGCATCAGAGGGCAGACACACTGAAACTACAGAAATAACAGGATTTCATAATTTAGACGTGATTTTATACATCAGTGTTTTAGATTTTTACACTAACTTTTTGCTTCTATCTGTGACATACCTATATATGTCACTCTATTCAGAAACATAATTATTTACTTACATTTATCAAAATTTACTGATGTAATATTTCTCACTTGCAGTTTGGCAGTCTTTGCCTTTCCCACATATATAGTCAAGCATTCTTCCTCATTGCCTTATTCTTACTCATTTTCCTGAGAGGAAAAATAATCTAAAAGACGAGTGACTGCTGAGACTTTAATTTTCAAAAGACTATATCCAAAAGGAACAAAATTATATAAAATTTTTGAAAAAAGAAAATTAAGAGACAGGATGCTGTTATTCCTGACAAGGAGCTCCCTCCTCACATTCTCTTTCCATATAACCTAGAGAAGAATAGGATTCCCTGAGCAGAAGCAACATAGAATGAAGCAAGTGGTATTGAATGTTAGAGAAAGGTTCTCTGTACTCTTTTCTTTGGCCAAAGCCTAGATAAACTTTTGATATTCAAGCATAAAAGAGACTTTTTTCTCATTTCCTGTAAAAAAACCCTTGAGAGATGGTAGGAATGCAGTGATTAGAAAGAAAGTATAATGTCTGCAGCCAAAAGATTCAGAGACTATCCCAAAACTTTGCCTGTAGATACCTTGAAAATAGTCAATTTACTCCAGTAATGAGGAACCAGTAAGAACAATGGTCATCTTGGGAGATACTGGCATAGATATTAACAATTGTACAATTATCTATTGAACTTCTATTACATCCCAAATATTTTTATAGATTGTGAGGCATAGCAGCAGTGATCAAAGCACTCAGAATGGTCTGCTTTTGCAGAAATTACATTCTAGTAACAGCTGGGTGGCGTTAAGAACCAGATATTCATACCTAACTCCTCAGCATGATGTAAACCTTCCAGAACATGAACTCTCAGGGAAATGAGAATCTGTGTAAGTGGACACAGAGAATGAACTACAATAAAAATGAGACCACACTTGGAGAAGTATGGCAATTAAATTGTTATTGAAAATCAAGAACTATTTTAATTATAATTAACCAAATACCAGAGGAAATCAGTCCTGAATATTCATTGGAAGGACTGATGCTAAAGCTGAAACTCCAATACTTTGACCACTTGATGTGAAGAACTGACTCATTTGAAAACACCCTGATTCTGGGAAAGACTGAAAGTGGGAGGAAACGGGGACGACAGAGGATGAGATGGTTGGATGGCATCACTGACTGTATGGACATGAGTTTGAGTAAGCTTCAGAGTTGGTGATGGGCAGGGAAGCCTGGCATGCTCCAGTCCATGGGGTCTCAAAGAGTCAGACACGACTGAGGGACTGAACTGAACTGAAATACCTGAGTTGTTGGACTCAGCATTATGTCTATTTCTGATTATATGCACTAACATTTTTTAGCTAAAAAGTGTTTAAGACACTTCTGTTACACATTCTTTTATGATGCTGTGATCATTTATTTTGCACATTCAACAAATACAGTGCACAAGGTAGAGAAAGTACAATACATTCTTCCAAAATTTATAAACTTATTTAACTCTTTCAAGAAATAAAGGTGAACATTAAAAATTCATTTATATTCAATCAAAATAAAGATACACACCTCAGATATGCAAATGGTACCTCTCTAATGGCCTAAAGTGAAGCAGAACTAAAGAGCCTCTTGTTGAGGGTGAAAGGGGAGAGTGAAAAAGCTGACTTAAAACTCAACATTCAAAAAATGAAGATCACGGCATCTGGTCCCATCACTCAAGCAAAAAGATGGAAAAAAAGTGGAAGCAGTACAGATTTTATTTTCTTTGGCTCCAAAGTCACTGGAGACAGTGACTGCAGCCACAAAATTAAAATACACTTGCTCCTTGGATAAAAAGCTATGACAAATCTAGACAGCATACTAAAAAGCAGAGACTTCGCTTTACCAACAAAAATCCATATAGTCAAATCTGTGTTTTTTCTGGTAGTGATATAGGCATTTGAAAGTTGGACCATAAAGAAGGTTGCATGCTGAAGAATTAATGTTTTCAAATTGTGATACTGGAGAAGATTCTTGATAGTCCCTTGGACACCAAGAAAATCAAACCTGTCAATCCTAAAGGAAATCAACCCTGAATATTCATTGGAAGACTGATGCTGAAGCTGAAGCTCCCATACCTTGGCTTCCCAATGAGAAAGGCTGACTCACTAGAAAAGACCCTGATGCTGGGGAAAATTTGAAGACAAAAGGAGAAGGGGTGGCAGAGGATGATGATAGCATCACTGACACAATGGACATAAATCTGTGCAAACTCTAGGAGATAGTGAAGGACAGGGAATCCTGGTGTGCTGCAGTCCATGGGGGTCACAAAGAGTCAGATATGACTTAGTGACTGAACAAACAACAAAGAGACACGGCATTCTTCCGGATCACCCTAACCCCAAAATAATAAGTATGATTATCATTTAAGGCACATTACAGTGTAATAAATATTTTATAAATACATTTTTAGATCAGTATAATTTTGTAATTTGGAAACATTGTGTTGTTCTGGAATACTTCTAATTTGGTGAGATCAAATTTTATTTTTACCACAGATAGTATGTTAGTTACTCTCTTTATCAAGGGTTGATATAATATAAAAATGACTGCTTTTAACTAAGATATGATTCACAAACCATAAAATTCTCTATTTTAAAGTACAGAGTTAACTAATTTTTAGTACATATGACAGATTGAGGAATAATCATTTTTATTTTATTACCACTTCAAAAAAGCAACTCTGTATCAATATCAGTCACTCTCCAGTCTTCCCTACTTCTATCCCCAGGCAACCAGTAATCCACTTTCTGTCTCAATGTATTTATCCATTCTGGATATATTTCATAAATTGAATCATTCAATATATAGGCTTTTGCGACTAACTTCTTTCACATAGGATAATATTATCTAGATCCATTCTTGTTGTGGCATGTATTAGTACTTTCTTTTTTTTTTTTTTTGCAGTAAGTTCATTTACTCCATTGTACTGAGATTATGATTTACTTATCTATTCATCAGTTGATTAGCATTTGCATTCTTTCTATTTTTGAGCTACCATAAAGCATGCTGCTGTAAACATTTGTGTACAAGTTTTTACATGGGCATGTATTGAATTCCTTTGGGTATGGAACTTAGAGTAAAATCTCTGGATTAAAGGACAACACCATGGTTAACTTTTTGTTCCATGCTGTGTGCTGTGCTAAAGTTGCTTCAGTCATGTCCAACACTTTGGAGTCTATGGGCTTGTAGCCAAGCAGGATCCTCTGTCCATGGGATTCCCTAGGCCAGAATTCTGGAGTGGGTTGCCATGCTCTCCTCTAGGGTATCTTCCCGACCCAGGAATTGAAACTGAGTCTCTTATGTCTCCTGCATTGGCAGGTGGGTTCCTTCCCACTAGCACTATTTGAAATAAAGAAAGTAAAATAGCACTAAGTCGTGTCCACTCTTGTGATCCCATGAACTGTAGCCTGCCAGGCTCCTCTGTCCATGGGATTCTCCAGGCAAGAAAACTAGAGTGGGTTGCCATTTCCTTCTCCTGGGGAACTTCCCAACCCTGGACGTGAACCTGGGTCTCCCGCTTTGCAGGCAGATGCTTTACCAACTGAGCTATGTCAGAAGCACCATTTGAGGAACTGTCAAATTCTTTTCCACTGAAGTTGTACCTTTTTACATTTCTATCAGAAATAGGTCACAGTTTCAATTTTTCCACATGCTCATCAACACCTTGTTTTCCATTTATTTGACTATAGCCATCCTAATGGATATAAAGTGGTATCTAATTGTAATTTTGATTTGCATTTTGCTAACGGCTAAATGTTTATTGACCATTTGTATATTCCTTTGTAGAAATATCTATCTAAATCATTTGCCTATTTTTAAGTGGGTTGTTTGTCTTTTCATTTTGAGATATGAGGTGTTTATATATCCGAATACTAAGCCCTTATTGGATACAGATTTGCCTTTTAAATTTCTTAGCAATGTACTATGATGCACAAAAGATTTTTATTTCAATGAAGTCAAATTTATCTATTTTTATGTTGTTGTTTGTGCTTCTTATGTCCTAAGAAACCATCAGCTATGTAAGATTACAAATATTGACAGGTATATTTTCTCCTGAAATTTTTACAGTTTTAGCAATGATTTTTAGGGTTTTTTTTTTTTTTTTTAAATCAACTTTAAGTTAATGTTGCATGCTGCAGTCCACGGGGTCACAAAGAGTTGGACATGACTGAATGACTGAACTTACTGAACTCAAGTTAATGTTTGTTTATAGTGTGTGGTAGGGATCCGAATTCACTCATTGCATTTTGATATCCAGATATTCTAGAAACATGTGTTGAAGACTATACTATATTCATTGACTGCTTGTGGAACCTTTGTTGAAATAAACTGACCACGGGTTTATCTCTGGAATGTCAGTTCTGTTTAATTTTTTTTTTTTTTTTTTTTTGTCTATCCTTATGCTGGTAATTAAGCTATCTTTTTTTTTTTTTAATTTTATTTTATTTTTAAACTTTACATAATTGTATTAGTTTTGCCTATCTTTTTTAAAAATATAAATTTATTTATTTTAATTGGAGGCTAATTACTTTACAGTATTGTATTGGTTTTGCCATACATCAACATGAATCTGCCATGGGTGTACACGTGTTCCCCATCCTGAACCCCCCTCCCTCCTCCCTCCCCGTACCATCCCTCTGGGTCATCCCAGTGCACCAGCCCCAAGAACCCTGTATCCTGCATCAAATCTGGACTGGTGATTCGTTTCATATATGATATTATACATATTTCAATGCCATTCTCCCAAATCATCGCACCCTCTCCCTCTCCCACAGAGTCCAAAAGACTGTTCTATACATCTGTGTCTTTTTTGCTGTCTCGCATACAGGGTTATCATTACCATCTTTCTAAATTCCATATATATGCGTTAGTATACTGTATTGGTGTTTTTCTTTCTGGCTTTCTTCACTCTGTATAACAGGCTCCAGTTTCATCCACCTCATTAGGACTGATTCAAATGTTTTCTTTTTAATCGCTGAATAATACTCCATTGCGTATATGTACTCTAGTTTTGTAGTTAAGTTTTGAAGCTAAGAAGTATGAGTCTTTCAACTTTGTTCCTTTGCAAAATTGTTTTTGTAAGCCTAGGTTTCCTTGAATTTTCAGGATCAGATTTTCTGTTTATGGAAAAAAAATTGTAGTTGGAATTTTGATAAGGATTGCATTAAAACTGTAGATCAACTTTTGGAATATTGCTGTTTAGTTATATTGTAACTTCCAATCCATAATCAAGGTATTTAAAAAATTTGGGGGTTGTATTTATCTTAACAATAAATACACTCACTATTAACAATAAATAACAATAAAAACTAAAATTTTGTTTCAGTTTTCACTATATGAGTATTGCACTTCTCATGTTAAATTTATTCCTAAGTATTTTATACTTTTTAAAGACAATGCAAGTGGAATTTCATAATTTCATTTTCAAATTATTACTAGTATATCACAATGTAACATATTTTTATATTGATCTTGCATTCTGTAATTTTGCTGAACGTTTTTGTCATTTCTAATAGATTTTTGTGGATTTGGGGAAGTTCCTGTATGTAAGATCATGCCATCTGCAAATAGAGATAATTTTGCTTCATTCTTTATAGTCCATGTACCTTTCCTTTCTTTTTCTTGCTTAACTGTCCTTGTTAAAACCTACAATACATTGTTGAAAAGAGATGGCAGCAATATTCATCTTTGTCTTCTTTCTGATCTTCAGGGGAAAGCTTTCATTTTTTCACCAGTAAATACAAGTGTGATTTAGCTTTGAGGGAATTCTATTCTAGTATTTTTTAGTTGTGTTTTTTTTTTTTTTTGATCATTAAAGTGTTTGGATTTGGATTTTGTCAGAAATTTTATCAGTGTATATTGAGATAATAGTGTTTCTTTCTTTTGAATCTGTAGGATTAATATGGTGTATTTTAGTGATTTGTTTTCTTGTACTGAATCATCCTTGCATTCCTTGGATGAATCTTACTTATCCAAGTTGTATAAACTCTTTCGTATGCTGCAGGATATATGTTGCTAATTCGTTTGGATTTGTTGGGAATTTTTGCTTTTATATAAATAAGTGATATTGGTCTGTAGTTTCTGTTCTTGTAATGTCTCTTAAATTTTGGTATTATAGTAATACTCATTTTTGAAATGGATTAGAATGTATTCTATCCTATTCTATTTCTTAGAAGAATATAAAAAGATTAACATGATTCCTCATAAATATTTAATAGAATTCACTGGTAAAGTCATCTGTCCTCTTAAAAAAAAAGTATGCATCAAGATTTACACTTTGTGCTATAAATTTCTGAGTTTTGACAAATGTGGAGTATCATGTACCCATCACTAAATTATTACACAGAATAGTTTTATTCTCACAATTTAATTTTCTTCAATTTTTTCAACAGCTTTTCGTCATTCTCCCCAATACTGATATGTTCACTATTTCTATAACTATGCTTTTTGCTATATTTTATATAAACAGCATATTGCCTTTTCAGACTGGTTTCTTTCTTTTTTTTTTTTTTTTTGAACTGAAGCAACTTATTTTTTTTATTGAAGTATGGTTGATTTACAATATTGTGTTAATTTCAGGTGTTCAGTAAAGTGATTAAGTTACATATAATTTTCAGATTATTTTCCATTACAGTGTAATATAAGATATTGAATATTGTTTCCTGTGTTACACAGTAAATCCTTATTGCTTATCTCTTTTAAATATAGTAGGTTGTATCTGCTAATCCCATAGCCTTAACTGGTCCTTTCCCCATTGCCACTCCCCTTTGGTAACCACAAGTATGGTTTTCTATGTCTTTGAGTCTGTTTCTATTTTTTTTTTTTTTTCTCTAATTTTATTTTATTTTTAAACTTTACATAATTGTATTAGTTTTGCCAAATATCAAAATGAATCCGCCACAGGTATACATGTGTTCCCCATCCCGAACCCTCCTCCCACCTCCCTCCCCATACCATCCCTCTGGGCCGTCCCAGTGCACCAGCCCCAAGCATCCAGCATCATGCATCGAACCTGGACTGGCAACTCGTTTCCTACATGATATTTTACATGTTTCATTGCCATTCTCCCAAATCTTCCCACCCTCTCCCTCTCCCACAGAGTCCATAAGACTGTTCCATACATCAGTGTCTCTTTTGCTGTCTCGTACACCGGGTTATTGTTACCATCTTTCTAAATTCCATATATATGCGTTAGTATACTGTATTTATGTTTTTCCTTCTGGCTTACTTCACTCTGTATAATAGGCTCCAGTTTCATCCACCTCATTAGAACTGATTCAAATGTATTCTTTTTAATGCCTGAGTAATACTCCATTGTGTATATGTACCACTGCTTTCTTATCCATTCATCTGCTGATGGACATCTAGGTTGCTTCCATGTCTTGGCTATTATAAACAGTGCTGCGATGAACATTGGGGTACACGTGTCTCTTTCCCTTCTGGTTTTCTCAGTGTGTATGCCCAGCAGTGGGATTGCTGGATCATAAGGCAGTTCTATTTCCAGTTTTTTAAGGAATCTCCACACTGTTCTCCATAGTGGCTGTACTAGTTTGCATTCCCACCAACAGTGTAAGAGGGTTCCCTTTTCTCCACACCCTCTCCAGCATTTATTGCTTGTAGACTTTTGGATCGCAGCCATTCTGACTGGTGTGAAATGGTACCTCATAGTGGTTTTGATTTGCATTTCTCTGATAATGAGTGATGTTGAGCATCTTTTCATGTGTTTGTTAGCCATCTGTATGTCTTTTTTGGAGAAATGTCTATTTAGTTCTTTGGCCCATTTTTTGATTGGGTCGTTTATTTTTCTGGAGTTGAGCTGTAGGAGTTGCTTGTATATTTTTGAGATTAGTTGTTTGTCGGTTGCTTCATTTGCTATTATTTTCTCCCATTCTGAAGGCTGTCTTTTCACCTTGCTAATAGTTTCCTTTGATGTGCAGAAGCTTTTAAGGTTAATTAGGTCCCATTTGTTTATTTTTGCTTTTATTTCCAATATTCTGGGAGGTGGGTCATAGAGGATCCTGCTGTGATGTATGTCGGAGAGTGTTTTGCCTATGTTCTCCTCTAGGAGTTTTATAGTTTCTGGTCTTATGTTTAGATCTTTAATCCATTTTGAGTTTATTTTTGTGTATGGTGTTAGAAAGTGGTCCAGTTTCATTCTTTTACAAGTGGTTGACCAGATTTCCCAGCACCACTTGTTAAAGAGATTGTCTTTAATCCATTGTATATTCTTGCCTCCTTTGTCGAAGATAAGGTGTCCATATGTGCGTGGATTTATCTCTGGGCTTTCTATTTTATTCCATTGATCAATATTTCTGTCTTTGTGCCAGTACCATACTGTCTTGATAACTGTGGCTTTGTAGTAGAGCCTGAAGTCAGGTAGGTTGATTCCTCCAGTTCCATTCTTCTTTCTCAAGATCGCTTTGGCTATTCGAGGTTTTTTGTATTTCCATATAAATTGTGAAATTATTTGTTCTAGCTCTGTGAAGAATACTGTTGGTAGCTTGATAGGGATTGCGTTGAATCTATAAATTGCTTTGGGTAGTATACTCATTTTCACTATATTGATTCTTCCAATCCATGAACATGGTATATTTCTCCATCTATTAGTGTCCTCTTTGATTTCTTTCACCAGTGTTTTATAGTTTTCTATATATAGGTCTTTAGTTTCTTTAGGTAGATATATTCCTAAGTATTTTATTCTTTCCGTTGCAATGGTGAATGGAATTGTTTCCTTAATTTCTCTTTCTGTTTTCTCATTATTAGTGTATAGGAATGCAAGGGATTTCTGTGTGTTGATTTTATATCCTGCAACTTTACTGTAGTCATTGATTATTTCTAGTAATTTTCTGGTGGACTCTTTAGGGTTTTCTATGTAGAGGATCATGTCATCTGCAAATAGTGAGAGTTTTACTTCTTCTTTTCCAATTTGGATTCCTTTTATTTCTTTTTCTGCTCTGATTGCTGTGGCCAAAACTTCCAATACTATGTTGAATAGTAATGGTGAAAGTGGGCACCCTTGTCTTGTTCCTGACTTTAGAGGAAATGCTTTCAATTTTTCACCATTGAGGATAATGTTCGCTGTGGGTTTGTCATATATAGCTTTTATTATGTTGAGGTATGTTCCTTCTATTCCTGCTTTCTGGAGAGTTTTTATCATAACTGGATGTTGAATTTTGTCAAAGGCTTTCTCTGCATCTATTGAGATAATCATATGGTTTTTATTTTTCAATTTGTTAATGTGGTGTATTACATTGATTGATTTGCGGATATTGAAGAATCCTTGCATCCCTGGGATAAAGCCCACTTGATCATGGTGTATGATCTTTTTAATGTGTTGTTGGATTCTGATTGCTAGAATTTTGTTAAGGATTTTTGCATCTATGTTCATCAGTGATATTGGCCTGTAGTTTTCTTTTTTTGTGGGATCTTTGTCAGGTTTTGGTATTAGGGTGATGGTGGCCTCATAGAATGAGTTTGGAAGTTTAACTTCCTCTGCAATTTTCTGGAAGAGTTTGAGCAGGATAGGTGTTAGCTCTTCTCTAAATTTTTGGTAGAATTCAGCTGTGAAGCCATCTGGACCGGGGCTTTTGTTTGCTGGAAGATTTTTGATTACAGTTTCAATTTCCATGGTTGTGATGGGTCTGTTAAGATTTTCTATTTCTTCCTGGTCCAGTTTTGGAAAGTTGTACTTTTCTAAGAATTTGTCCATTTCTTCCACGTTGTCCATTTTATTGGCATATAATTGTTGATAGTAGTCTCTTATGATCCTTTGTATTTCTGTGTTGTCTGTTGTGATCTCTCCATTTTCGTTTCTAATTTTGTTGATTTGATTTTTCTCCCTTTGTTTCTTGATGAGTCTGGCTAATGGTTTGTCAATTTTATTTATCCTTTCAAAGAACCAGCTTTTGGTTTTGTTGATTTTTGCTATGGTCTCTTTTGTTTCTTTTGCATTTATTTCTGCTCTAATTTTTAAGATTTCTTTCCTTCTACTAACCCTGGGGTTCTTCATTTCTTCCTTTTCTAGTTGCTTTAGGTGTAGAGTTAGGTTATTTATTTGACTTTTTTCTTGTTTCTTGAGGTGTGCCTGTATTGCTATGAACTTTCCTCTTAGGACTGCTTTTACCGTGTCCCACAGGTTTTGGGTTGTTGTGTTTTCATTTTCATTCGTTTCTATGCAAATTTTGATTTCTTTTTTGATTTCTTCTGTGATTTGTTGGTTATTCAGCAGCGTGTTGTTCAGCCTCCATATGTTGGAATTTTTAATAGTTTTTCTCCTGTAATTGAGATCTAATCTTACTGCATTGTGGTCAGAAAAAATGCTTGGAATGATTTCTATTTTTTTGAATTTACCAAGGCTAGCTTTATGGCCCAGCATGTGATCTATCCTGGAGAAGGTTCCATGTGCGCTTGAGAAAAAGGTGAAATTCATTGTTTTGGGATGAAATGACCTATAGATATCAATTAGGTCTAACTGGTCTATTGTATCGTTTAAAGTTTGTGTTTCCTTGTTAATTTTCTGTTTAGTTGATCTATCCATAGGTGTAAGTGGGGTATTAAAGTCTCCCACTATTATTGTGTTATTGTTAATTTCTCCTTTCATACTTGTTAGCATTTGTCTTACATACTGCGGTGCTCCCGTGTTGGGTGCATATATATTTATAATTGTTATATCTTCTTCTTGGATTGATCCTTTGATCATTATGTAGTGACCTTCTTTGTCTCTTTTCACAGCCTTTGTTTTAAAGTCTATTTTATCTGATATGAGTATTGCTACTCCTGCTTTCTTTTGGTCCCTATTTGCATGGAAAATCTTTTTCCAGCCTTCACTTTCAGTCTGTATGTGTCCCCTGTTTTGAGGTGGGTCTCTTGTAGACAACATATGTAGGGGTCTTGTTTTTGTATCCATTCAGCCAGTCTTTGTCTTTTGGTTGGGGCATTCAACCCATTTACATTTAAGGTAATTACTGATAAGTATGTTCCCGTTGCCATTTACTTTATTGTTTTGGGTTCGAGTTTATACACCGTTTTTGTGTTTCCTGTCTAGAGAATATCCTTTAGTATTTGTTGGAGAGCTGGTTTGGTGGTGCAGAATTCTCTCAGCTTTTGCTTGTCTGAAAAGCTTTTGATTTCTCCTTCATACTTGAATGAGATCCTTGCTGGGTACAATAATCTGGGCTGTAGGTTATTTTCTTTCATCATTTTAAGTATGTCTTGCCATTCCCTCCTGGCTTGAAGAGTTTCTATTGAAAGATCAGCTGTTATCCTTATGGGAATTCCCTTGTGTGTTATTTGTTGTTTTTCCCTTGCTGCTTTTAATATTTGTTCTTTGTGTTTGATCTTTGTTAATTTGATTAATATATGTCTTGGGGTGTTTCTCCTTGGGTTTATCCTGTTTGGTACTCTCTGGGTTTCTTGGACTTGGGTGATTATTTCCTTCCCCATTTTAGGGAAGTTTTCAACTATTATCTCCTCAAGTATTTTCTCATGGTCTTTCTTTTTGTCTTCTTCTTCTGGAACCCCTATGATTCGAATGTTGTAGCGTTTAATATTGTCCTGGAGGTCTCTGAGATTGTCCTCATTTCTTTTAATTCGTTGTTCTTTTATCCTCTCTGATTCATTTATTTCTACCATTCTATCTTCTAATTCACTAATCCTGTCTTCTGCCTCTGTTATTCTACTATTTGTTGCCTCCAGAGTGTTTTTAATTTCACTTATTGCATTATTCGTTATATATTGACTCTTTTTTATTTCTTCTAGGTCCTTGTTAAACCTTTCTTGCATCTTCTCAATCCTTGTCTCCAGGCTATTTATCTGTGATTCCATTTTAGTTTCAAGATTTTGGATCAATTTCACTATCATTATTCGGAATTCTTTATCAGGTAGATTCCCTATCTCTTCCTCTTTTGTTTGGTTTGGTGGGCATTTATCCTGTTCCTTTATCTGCTGAGTATTCCTCTGTCTCTTCATCTTGTTTAAATTGCTGAGTTTGGGGTGTCCTTTCTGTATTCTGGCAGTTTGTGGAGTTCTCTTTATTGTGGCGTTTCCTCACTGTGTGTGGGTTTGTACAGGTGGCCTGTCAAGGTTTCCTGGTTAGGGGAGCTTGTGTCGGTGTTCTGGTGGGTGGAGCTGTATTTCTTCTCTCTGGAGTGCAATGAAATGTCCAGTAATGAGTTATGAGATGTCTATAGTTTTGGGGTGACTTTGGGCAGCCTGTATCTTGAAGCTCAGGGCTGTGTTCCTTTGTTGCTGGAGAATTTGCTTGGTATGTCTTGCCCTGGAACTTATTGGCCCTTGTGTGGTGCTTGGTTTCAGTGTCGGTATGGAGGCATTTGATGAGCTCCTGGCAATGAATGTTCCTTGGAGTCAGGAGTTCCCTGGAGTCAGGGTTTGGACTTAAGTCTCCTGCTTCTGATTATCGGTCTTATTTTTACAGTAGTTTCAAAACTTCTCCTTCTATACAGCACCATTGATAAAACATCTACATTAAAGATGATAAGTTTCTCTACAGTGAGGGTCACTCAGAGAGGTTCACAGGGTTACATGGAGAAGAGAAGAGGGAGGAGGGAGTTAGAGGTGACCCAAATGAGATGAGGTAAATCAATAGTGGAGAGAGTGGGCTAGCCAGTAGTCACTTCCTTATGTGCACTCCACAACTGGACCACTCAGAGATGTTCACGGGGTTATACAGAGAAGAGAAGAAGGAGGAAGGTAACAGAGGTGGCCAGAAGGATAAAAGGGGGGAATGAAAAGGAGGGAGACAGATCCAGCCAGTAATCAGTTCCCTAAGTGTTCTCCACCGTCTGGAACACACAGAAATTCACAGAGTTGGGTAGAGTAGAGAGGGGTTAGGGAGGAGACACAGGCGACCTGGTGGAGAAAAAGGAGGGTCCAAAGGGAGAGAGAGCAGTCAAGCCAGTAATCTCACTCCCTAGTGAAAAATGGGTCCTGAAGATTGGGTCCTTATAGGTACAAAATTGGTAACAAATACATAAAAGCAAAAATTAAAAATCTAGAGTAGAGTTTGGAATTTCAAAAATACGATGTTAAAGAAAAGAAGAAGGAAAAGAAAGAGAGAAAGAACGAACAAACAAAAACAAACAAGGTCGCGAAAATTATAGAGAAAGTACAGGTACAAAATTGATAACTAATACCAGAAAGCGAAAATTAAAAATCTAGAGTAGAGTTTGGAATTTCAAAAATACGATGTTAAAGAAAAGAAGAAGGAAAAGAAAGAGAGAAAAAACAAACAAACAAAAACAAACAAGGTCGCGAAAATTATAAAGAAAGTACAAGTACAAAATTGATAACTAATACCAGAAAGCAAAAATTAAAAATCTAGAGTAGAGTTTGGAATTTCAAAAATACAATGTTAAAAAAAAAAAAAAAAAAAAGAAGAAGAAGAAAAATAAAGAGAGAAAACAAACAAACAAATACGAACAATGTCACAAAAATTATAAAGAAAATACAGGTACAAAATTGATATCAAATACCAAAAAGCATAAATTAAAAATCTAGAGTAAAGTTTGGAATATCAGATATACAATGTTATATAAAAGAAGAAGAGAAAGAAACAGAGAAGAAGAAAAAAAAAAAAAAAAGTCACAGAAATTATATAAAAAAAAACTATAGGTACAAAATTGATAACATATACCAAAAAGCGAAAATTAAAAATCTAGAGTAGAGTTTAGAATTTCAAAAATACAATGTTAAAGAAAAGAAGAAAAAAACAAAAACAAACAAAAAAAACAAGGTCAAAAAATTATAAAATATATATATATGAAGTTTGCTGAATAAGAAAAAAATAGGGTCTTTTTTTTTTTTTTTTTGCAAAGTAATAGGATATAAAGGTGAAAATTAAAGGAACAATAGAGGACTTAAAATTTATTTTTTTTTTAATTAAAAAAAAAAGAAAGAATGATGGTAAAAATAATAAAAATATATCTAGGACTTTTTTTTTTTTTTTTGTGGGTGTTGTGGGTTCAGTTCATTTTTGGCTAGTTCCTTGGTCAGATTTATATTTCTCAAGATCTATAGGCCCCTTCCTATGTAGTCTGTAGTAACCACAGGGTTTTGATCTATTGCCTGTAGCTTCCAAGGCGTTTCCCTCTGTTATATCTTCTTCTGTTTGCTAGTCTCTTCAGTATCTGGTTTCCGCCCTGACTCAAAGGGCACGGTGGAGGACACTTTTTTTTTTTTTTTTTTTTTTAAGGCTTACTTGTTCAGTCGCGCTGTGGGGAGGGAGGGAGGGATGCTGCAAACAAATAAGACTGGCGTGGGCTCGCAGTGCCTCAGCCACCCTGGGTCTGCCCCCGCTCACGGCACGTGTAGCCTCCCTGTCCACACTGCTCGGACTCTAGGTTGTTCCAACGGGAACAATCCGAGGCTGGCCCTGGACTGCATGCACCTCCCAGGTCCAAGCTGCTCAGGTTCAGGCACTCGGGTAGTCCTCAGAGGCACAGACTCAGTTGGGCCTGCGTTTTGTGCTCTTCCCAGGTCCGAGCGCCAATTTGCTCTTCCCAGGCGAGCGCCAATGCTGCGACTTATCGCCTCCCCGCCACTCGGTTATCTGGATGTAAAACCGGCGCACCTTCTCAGGCAGATGTTGACCGTCCAGACCCCCAAGAAGTTTTAGTTAGCAAAGAAGCCTGCTTACAATTTTATAGATAATGTCTCTCTGGGGCTGCGATTGCCCCCTTCCGGCTCTGGCTGCCTGTCACCGGAGGGGGAAGGTCTGCAGCCGGCTATCTCTGTTCAGTCCTTTGTTCCGTGCGCGGGCCTGGAGGTCTTAGGTTAGGGCTGGCTTTTCGCGTGGTAGGTATCCCACAGTCTGGTTTGCTAGCCCAAATTATTTCGCTCAGATAGCGCTCAGGGTATTCAGGCCAGATTCTTACTCTCAGCGATGCAGCCCGCGCCGTGCCTCCCTGCCCAGCCCCGGTTTGCTAATGGCGGATGCAGGCGTCTGCGCTGCTTCTCTGCTGGGGGAGTTACCGTAGGGCTCGCAATCTGCGAGTTTTAAATTGTTTATTTATTTTTTCTCCCTGTTATGTTGCCCTCTGTGCTTCCAAAGCTCGGCACAGATTCGGCAGTGAGAAGGTTTCCTGATGTTTGGAAACTTCTCTCTTTTTAAGATTCCCTTCCCGGGACGGAACTCCGTCCCTCCCTCTTTTGTCTCTTTTTTTTTGTTTTTAATATTTTTTCCTACCTCCTTTCGAAGAGTTGGGTTGCTTTTCTGGGTGCCTGATGTCCTCTGCCGGCATTCAGAAGTTGTTTTGTGGAATTTACTCGACCTTTAAATGCTCTTTTGATGAATTTGTGGGGGAGAAAGTGTTCTCCCCGTCCTACTCCTCTGCCATCTTGGCTCCTCCCAGACTGGTTTCTTTCATTTGACAATATACATTTAAATTACATCCAGATTTTGGCATAGTTTTATTGCTCTTTTGCTTTTATCACTAAATGTCTTTAATAATAATAACTTTCTTATCCTAAGGTTTTATATATATATACACACACATATACCTCCCTGGTAGCTCAGCTGGTAAAGAATCTGTCTGCAATGCAAGAGACCTGAGTTTGATCTCTGGTTTGGGAACATCCCCTGGAGGAGGACATGACAGCCCACTCCTGTATTCTTGCCTGGAGAATCCCATGGACAAAGGAGCCTGGCAGATTACAGTTCCTGAGGTCACAAAGAGTTAGACACGACTGAGTGACTAAGAATGAAACTCTTAAAGAGCCTATAGTTCCAGTAGCCTACGTTTCTAAACTTCATTTGAGCTAGCCGTATTTAGCTACTGTTAAATGGATGATTTTGAAAAAAAATTGATGTAGCTATACATGTGTAGGTTTATCTCTCAGTATCAATTTTTAAGTTTGGTACCTAGGAATACCAAACTTGAGTTTGGTATGTAGGAGTGTGATTGCTTCATTCTATGGTATGATTATGTTTACTTCTGTAAGAATATTTTTATTAAAGTGGATGTATCAGGCTTAATTCCCACTATTACTGAGAATTCTCATTGTTCCACAATCTCACTGGTAGGGATTTTTATTTTTTGTGTGTGCTTTGTTTCTGTTGTTGACATCGTTATTTGAATTGGATTTTAGCTATTTTAATATGCCTGTAGTAGTATCTCATTGTGTTTTAATTTGCATTTTCCTAGTCATAAATGATACTGTATGTCTATTTGCAATTTTATATGTTCATTGCAATTTATAAATCCATATATTTTGAGATTTTAAATTTTACTGCTTTTCTGTTGAATTTTAAGAGTTCTTTTATATTTTAGATATGTTTGCTATTTTTGTCATTCATAAAATTGAGATTAATAATTGTAATCTTCTCACTGGTTTCATTGAAAAAAGACATGCAAAAATTTAGTGGACATATTGCATAAATGCCAAAAAAAAAAATCTATTTGGCTTGGGACAGCTTTGTTTATATTTTACTTGTCCAAAACCTACCACAAAATATCAATAAAAACAGGTCAAATTAATTAAAAAGCATGTCTGAAATATGTGGGATTAATTTGTTTGGTCACAATTTCCTTCATAGCTCAGTTGGTAAAGAATTTGCCTGCAATGCAGGAGACCCTGGTTTGATTCCTAGGTCAGAAGGATCCCCTGGAGAAGGAATAGGCTACCCACTCCAGTGTTCTTGGGCTTCCCTTGTGGCTCAGCTGGTAAAGAATCCACCCACAATGTGGAAGACCTGGGTTCAATCCCTGGGTTGGGAAGATCCCTTGGAGAAGGGAGAGGTTACCCACTCCAGTATTCTGGCCTGAAGAATTCCATGGACTGTATAGTTCATGGGGTCTCAAAGAGTTGGATACAACTGAGTGACTTTTACTTTCAACCTTTATATTCACATCAGCTGCTTTGAGCTTAAACACAGTAAAATTTAAAACAAAATATATGAGCATACATACACATAAACATGCTCTCTCAAATTGCATGTGTGTGCTCAATCATTCAGTCATATCCGACTCTTTGCTCCCATGGACTACAGCCCACAAGACTCCTCTGTCCATGGAATTTTCCAGGCAATACTAGAGTGGGTTCCCTTTCCCTTCTCCAGGGGATCTTCCCAATCCAGGGGTTGAACCTGTGTCTCCTGTGTCTCTTGCATTGGCAAATGAATTCTTTACCACTGAGACACCAGGGAAACCCTAGTGGTAGTAGTGAAAGTCATTCAGTTGTGTCCAATTATTTGAGACCCCACAGACTGTAGCCCACTAGGCTCCTCTGTCCATGAGATTCTCCAGGCAAGAATACTGGAATGGGTTTCCATGCCCTTCTCCAGGGGGACTTCTCAACCCAGGGATAGAACCTGGGTCTCCTGCATTGAAGGCAGATTCTTTACCATCTGAGGTACAGGGAAGTCCTAGTTTTCTACAAAACATTTGTTTTCATTCTTCTATTATGCCAGTTATTTATCATTCTATAATACAAATACTCTATTGATAAAATATTTACTGAAGAAATTTTCACATATTGAAGTATGAGGAAGTCATTCTGGCTTATATTTGATTTGTCTTGAATTTTATGCTAATTAGAATAGCCTGTCTTATGGCCTGGAAACAGGCACTCTATGTCTTCTTTAACCATTAAAAAAGAAGAAGAAGAATGTATTACCAGGTGTTTTGAAATGAAGAGGAGACGGAAATGCCAACCCACTCCAGTATTCCTGCCTGGAAAAACCCATGGACGGAGAAGCCTGGTAGACTACAGTCCATGGGGTCACAAAGAGTCAGACACGACTGAGCGACTTCACTTTCACTTTTTCCTTTAAATTTGGAGAAGGAAATGGCAACTCATTCCAGCATTCTTGCCTGGAGAATCCCATGGACAGAAGAGCTTGGTGGGCTGCTGTCTTTGGGGTCACAAAGAGCCGGACACAACTGAGTGCCTGAGCACTGAGCACTTGGAATGAAGATAGGGATAAATGCTTCCCCTTCCTTCCTATGATGTCAGTGGTAGTACTCCTTCAAAGATGAGTTTCCTTTCCCAGACACCAATGTCATGCTTATTCACTGTGTATGTGCTAATATGTTTCTTTTTTAACCTTGAAGAAATGTACTCCTGTCATGTTTGATATTTGTCCTTTGTTCTGATAAGTTGTAAAACTGTGGTTCAGGCATCCAAAATGTAGCCAGGTAGACATTTTGGCTGTGGTTTCAGACACATATTTGTATCACTGAGAATTTGAATTTTCTAAACTATATCAAACTCAAGGATATCAGCAACCATTTTCAAAGCAATATCTCCCAGCAGCTGCCAGCTATAAACTTATGATCCCAAGGTCTACCATCCTAACTATGCAACAATTTTGGACCCTAACCAATTCTTGCTTAATAAGCATCGTTACTCTTTGCTGACCTGGGTTTAATCTCTGGGTCAGGAAGTTTCCCTGGAGAAGGGAATAGGTACCCACTCCAGTATTCATGACTGGAGAATTTCATGGACATTGGAATCTAGTGGGTGAAGTCCATGGGGTCACAAAGAGTTAGACATGACTGAGGAGCAAACACTTTCACTTTTACTTTACTCCTTGCTAGCTCCAGTACTAATTCTTGACCAAAAAATTGTGCAACTTTGTGGCTGTTGCCTGCCCCATTTTGCAACTGGACAGAACACAATTCAATTGCTTCTTGATTATATGTCTCCTGTGCTATAATTCGATTTGGCTTGAATACAACTCTTTCCTATTTCTATTATAGATTGTTTATTGATTATTTGCATTAACAATATACAATAGTTTCCCTGATAGAGGTATGAGTTCTAGCAAATAGTATGTTCTAGTATATGTTCTTATACTCTAATTCATATTATGGTGAAAAAAATAATAAAAAAATACCCTGAATTCCTAAACTTTCAGAAACATTTCTAAACACTACTTTTTAATAAAAAAGTTACTAGTAAACCTTAATTATCCCTTACCTCCAAGCTGTTTTGCAGATCCATAGTCTTAAGCATATTTTTAAATGATGGGTTTAAAAATAATTTGAATTAGTTTGGTGAGGGTGAAGTGAAGTAAAGTGAAAGTTGCTCAGTCGTGTCTGACTCTTTGCAACCCCATGGACTGTAGCCCATGGAATTCTAATTAAACAACTTTATCTGTGTGAAATGCTTCATGAAAACATGTTAAAATACACATATTTAGGCTGAAGAGAAAGTGGGAGGTAATATAACATAGTATCTTCATTTTAGATATTTATGGAATATGGAATCTGTTACTGAAATAATTTAAAAGACTTAGTCCATCTCTAAAATTAAATAATTAATTGCAGAAATGGTAATAAATCTATAATCTCCTCTTACTCATTCTGTCTTCAGAAAGATGACTTCACAAGGCAGATACACTTATTAGACTGTACTTTCAGGCTAATAAGAAAGAAGCTGTACTTTCCAACAAGTAATTATGTTGCTTTGCTTGATATAGATGTTATTCTAAAATATATATGTAAAGAAAAAAAATTTTTCAGTTAAAGCAAAAGCCAAATATCTTTGATTCATTTGGAGGATGAAATCTAATAAAAAATTGTAGGAACATAGGACCAATTGCTGAGTGGTGTACAGGTTTATTAGTATAGATTCTAGAATCAGAAATATTTCCTGAAAACTATTGAGCTGCCAATAGCCTTGAGACTTCCCTCATAAATTAATCTCATTGAGTCTCTGTGTTCTCATCTGTAACATGTGGTTAATAACAGTAAAATTACATAAGGTTTCGTGACTATACAATGAGAAAAACGTGTATATATGGTTTCCCTGGTGATTCAGTTGGTAAAGAATCTACCTGAAATGTGGGAGACCCGGGTTCTATCCCTTTGTTGGGAAGATCCCCTGGAGGAGGACATGGCAACCTACTCCAGTATTCTTGCCTGGAGAATCCCCTTAGACAGAGGAGCCTGGTCGGCTATGGTTCACGGGGTCACAAAGAGTCGGGCATGACTGAGCAACTAAGCACAACTTATGATTTTATACAGAATCTAGAGCATAGTTGATTATTTAGGTAAATGTTGCTTCTTAATGTGATTTAAGTTAGATGATCTTACACATCTTACATAGAGAAGGGAATTCAATAACTTATTTCTGATGTGTGCATATGTGTGTGCACCTGTATATAAACAGAAGCAGAGGCCAAGAATAATTTTCGGTGCTGACCGACTCAGCATAGTAAGAAGTTGACTGAAACATTGACGTATACAGAGGAAACATGTTCTGAGCAGATTGTTAAAACATAGAAGAAACATATAAGTTTTAGGTGAAAAAAAACAAATTCTAGATATAATTGGAAACATGTATGATGAAGTATTTCCACAGACAGAAAAACCACATAATTTTAATAAATGTGGTATATAAAAAAAGGAAGGCTGAATTAAACTCTACGCAGATAAGTCTGTACATTTCCATTAAATACAGTATGTTTGGGGGGTCTGTTTTGTGCCAGTCATGAGGAAGAAAGCTGCTGAATACATACCAGTAATCAGAGCAGAGGTCTCTCCTCAAAGTCTTTTTAATTTACAAAAGTTGAGGACATTAAATAAGTACTGTGAAATAAATACCATGAGGGAGTATTTAGAGGGGGAAATATTTTCAAGATGTATAACAGACACTCCCCAAATTATTTTTGAATACGAATGTATTTCTTGTTTCATATAAATATATAGGCAAGTTTGTAGTTTGTTCTTTCAATTTTGAAAATATTTATAGCAAGATGCCCTACTGAAGATTTAACTTCTGTTGTTGCTGTTTGAATTTCTTAGCATTACAGCAAGCAGGTAGCAAGAAAGTTATATTGGATATATTTGGGAAAGTAAAAGAGAAGTAATGTCATTCCAAGTTTAAAGGTCAGTCTACTGGCTGGGAAGGTAAAAATGATTTGGGGTAAGTAACTAATGCAGAAACCACATGGACAGAGCATCCTTAGGACCACTAGTATATTGTAGATATAGACATGTTGATTAAATGAACTAAAAGAGTACAGAGAGATGACTAGGACAGGGAAACAGCAGAGAATTTCTGAGGAATCAGATACATAGAGACTCAGCAGATCCACACAACCCCTCCGGAAACTCCTGTGAGCTTCCACAACAAGATCATGTAACCAACTCCATGCCCAAGGCCAGGGGCGGCGGCTAGGAGGACCAACCCCACGCCCAAGGAGCCCTGGCTGCACGGGCCCAGGAGGGCCTAGAGGAGCTATCCCAAGTTGAAGGTCAGGAAGGGCGGTGGTGAGGAGATACCCCTCATCCAAGGTAAGGAGTAGTGGCTGCGCTTTGCTGGAGCAGCCATGAAGAGACACCCCACACCCAAGGTAAGAGAAACCCAAGTAAGACGGTAGATGTTGCAAGAAGGCATCAGAGGGCAGACACACTGAAACCATACTCACAGAAAACTAGTCAATCTAATCACACTAGGACTTCAACCTTGTCTAACTCAATGAAACTAAGCCATGCCTGTGGGGCAACCCAAGACAGGCGGGTCATGGTGGAGAGATCTGACAGAATGTGGTCCACTGGAGAAGGGAATGGTAAACCACTTCAGTATTTTTGCCTTGAGAATCCCATGAGCAGTATGAAAAGGCAAAATGATAGGATACTGAAAGAGGAACTCCCCAGGTCAGTAGGGGCCCAATATGCTACTGGAGATCAAGGGAGAAATAAATCCAGAGAGAATGAAGGGATGGAGCCAAAGCAAAAAGAATACCCAGCTGTGAATGTGACTGGTGATAGAAGCAAGGTCCAATGCTGTAAGAGCAATATTTCATAGGCACCTGGAATGTCAGGGCCATGAATCAAGGCAAATTGGAAGTGGTCAAACAAGAGATGGCAAGAGTGAATGTCGACATTCTAGGAATCAGCGAACTCAAATGGACTGGAATGGGTGAATTTAACTCAGATGACCATTATGTCTACTACTGTGGGCAGGACTCCCTCAGAAGAAATGGAGCGGCCATCATGGTCAACAAAAGAGTCCGAAATGCAGTACTTGGATGTAATCTCAAAAATGACAGAATGATCACTGTTCATTTCCAAGGCAAACCATTCAATATAATGGTAATCCAAGTCTATGCCCCAACCAGTAAAGCTGAAGTTGAACGGTTTTATGAAGACCTATAAGACCTTTTAGAACTAACACCCCAAAAAGATGTCCTTTTCATTATAGGGGACTGGAATGCAAAAGTAGGAAGTCAAGAAACACCTGGAGTAACAGGCAAATTTGGCCTTGGAATACGGAATGAAGCAGGGCAAAGACTAAAAGAGTTTTGCCAAGAAAATTCACTGGTCATAACAAACACCCACTTCCAACAACACAAGAGAAGACTCTACACATGGACATCACCAGATGGTCATCACTGAAATCAGATTGATTATATTCTTTGCAGCCAAATATGGAGAAGCTCTATACAGTCAGCAGAAACAAGAGCCAGGAGCTGACTGTGGCTCAGATCATGAACTCCTTATTGCCAAATTCAGACTTAAATTGAAGAAAGTAGGGAAAACCACTAGACCATTCAGGTATGACCTAAATCCAATCCCTTATGATTATACAGTGGAAGTGAGAAATAGATTTAAGGGCCTAGATATGATAGATAGAGTGCCTGATGAACTATGGAATGAGGTTCGTGACATTGTACAGGTGACAGGGATCAAGACCATCCCCATGGAAAAGAAATGCAAAAAAGCAAAATGACTGTCTGGGGAGGCCTTACAAATAGCTGTGAAAAGAAGAGAAGTGAAAAGCAAACGAGAAAAGGAAAGATGTAAGCATCTGAATGCAGAGTTCCAAAGAATAGCAAGAAGAGATAAGAAAGCCTTCTTCAGTGATCAATGCAAAGAAATCGAGGAAAACAACAGAATGGGAAAGACTAGAGATCTCTTCAAGAAAATCAGAGATACCAAGGGAACATTTCATGCAAAGATAGGCTCAATAAAGGACAGAAATGCTATGGACCTAACAGAAGCAGAAGATATTAAGAAGAGGTAGCAAGAATACACAGAAGAACTATACAAAAAAGATCTTCACGACCCAGATAATCATGATGGTGTGATCACTCACCTAGAGCCAGACATCCTGGAATATGAAGTCAAGTGGACCTTAGAAAGCATCACTATGAACAAAGCTAGAGGAGGTGATGGAATTCCAGTTGAGCTATTCCAAATCCTGAAAGATGATGCTGTGAAAGTGCTGCACTCAATATGCCAGCAAATTTGGAAAACTCAGCAGTGGCCACAGAACTGGAAAAGGTCAGTTTTCATTCCAATCCCAAAGAAAGGCAATGCCAAAGAATGCTCAAACTACTGCACAATGCTCATCTCACAAGCTAGTAAAGTAATGCTCAAAATTCTCCAAGCCAGGCTTCAGCAATACGTGAACCATGAACTTCCTGATGTTGAAGCTGGTTTTAGAAAAGGCAGAGGAACCAGAGATCAAATTGCCAACATCTGCTGGATCATGGAAAAAGCAAGAGAGTTCGAGAAAAACATCTATTTCTGTTTTATTGACTATGCCAAAGCCTTTGACTATTTGCATCACAATAAACTGGAAAATTCTGAAAGAGATGGGAATACCAGACCACCTGATCTGCCTCTTGAGAAATTTGTATGCAAGTCAGGAAGCAACAGTTAGAACTGGACATGGAACAACAGACTGGTTCCAAATAGGAAAAGGAGTACGTCAAGGCCGTATATTGTCACCCTGCTTATTTAACTTATATGCAGAGTACATCATGAGAAATGCTGGGCTGGAAGAAGCACAAGCTGGAATCAAGATTGCTGGGAGAAATATCAATAACCTCAGATATGCAGATGACACCACCCTGATGGCAGAAAGTGAAGAGGAACTAAAAAGCCTCTTGAGGAAAGTGAAAGAGGAGAATGAAAAAGTTGGCTTAAAGCTCAACATTCAGAAAATGAAGATCATAGCATCTGGTCCCATCACTTCATGAGAAATAGATGGGGAAACAGTGGAAACAGCGTCAGACTTCATTGTTTGGGGCTCCAAAATCACTGCAGATGCTGATTGCAGCCATGAAATTAAAAGACGCTTACTCCTTGGAAGGAAAGTTATGACCAACCTAGACAGCATATTCAAAAGCAGAGACATTACTTAGCCAACAAAGGTCAGTCTAGTCAAGGCTATGGTTTTTCCTGTGGTCATATGTGGATGGGAGAGTTGGACTGTGAAGAAGGCTGAGCGCCGAAGAATTGATGCTTTTGAACTGTGGTGTTGGAGAAGACTCTTGAGAGTCCAGGGGACTGCAAGGAGATCCAACCAGTCCATTCTGAAGGAGATCAGCCCTGGGATTTCTTTGGAAGGAATGATGCTGAAGCTGAAACTCCAGTGCTTTGGCCACCTCATGCGAAGACTTGACTCATTGGAAAAGACTCTAATGCTGGGAGGGACTGGGGGCAGGAGGAGAAGGGGACGACAGAGGATGAGATGGCTGGATGGCATGACCGACTCGATGGACGTGAGTCTGGGTGAACTCTGGGATTTGATGATGGACAGGGAGGCCTGGCGTGCTGCGATTCATGGGGTCACAAAGAGTCGGACATGACTGAGTGACTGAACTGAACTGAACTGAACTTTGATAAGACCAATGGAATCCACTGAAGAGACTTCAGAAGATCCCTTTTTATTTCTGCATGACTGACTTTTTTTCTAGTATTTCATATATTTCCACATTTTGAGGAAATCTAAAAAGAAGGCCAAACGCAAAGAGAGTGATAGTAGAATTTCACTTATTCTTACCCATTGGAGGCATCTTCAATTTGTGTCGTTAAAAAAAAGCATATATGACGCTATTAAACTATGGCAATTATTATATATATTAATCTATTTTTCTCAAGGCATTTTACCACAGTTTCACTTTATTCAAATGTCCACAATTTATGGACTTAGATATACAAAAGGAACATCTCTAATTATTACAAACTACTTCAAAATGAATTCAGAAGCCTCAGTCCTTAGAAAGAGGCTAAGCCATTACACCAAAAGACTAATACTAATTATAAATAGTCTTCCTTTGTCATATATGTTTAAACTTATCTGCTACTTGATTTCAAAAAAAGAAAAGATAACATCATGAATAATTTACTGTCCTTTGAGCCAGTATGCAAGCTTGTGTGTGTGTGGTGGGTTAAGTACATCCAACTCTTTGCAACCCTATGGACCCAGGCTCCTCTGCCCATGAAGTTTTCTAAGCAAAAATACTGGAGTGGGTTGCTATGCCCTTCTCCAGGGTATCTCCCAGACCCAGGGATCTGTCCCACATCTCTTATATCTCCTGCATTGGCAGGCAGGTTCTTTACCACTAGCACCATCTAGGAAGTCCTATTTGAGCTAGAACAGTCCTTAAAAGATCTTCTGATAAATCGTTTCCTTTATTCTGTCTGATTAAACAAATATTTATGAGCTTCTGCAAGATTCTGAACCCCCTGCTATAGAAACATAGAAAACAAAATTTTTAGTTCCAAAACTATTTTTTTATCCCATTTCATAGGTAAGGAAATTAAAGCTTGGATAATTTAGCGACTTTCTCAAGTCTGAGAAGCTATGAATAACTGAGTAGAGACTAGAACCCAGTTCTTATCCCTAGTGCTGGGTGATTACCAATCCATCACTCTGCTTTTGCAAATATAGTCTTAAATTAATTTCAGTGTTTCATTCAGTGATTTCAATATTGCCTAATACTGTTTACTGATTATACCTAATTAACCCCTATGTATAAAAGGGTAAAATTCTTGCTAATTTTTAAATCTTCTCTTAAAGTCAACAGAAAAGAGTAGTGTGCATATTTATGCACCTATTTGTGAAAGACCCAGATGTTGGGAAAGACTGAAAGTGAAAGAAAAAAGGAAGCAGCAAATGGATGAGATAGTCAGATAACATCACAGGCTCAATGGACATGAATTTGAACAAGCTCTGGGAGATAGTGGAACACAGAGGAGCCTGCAGTACTGCAGTCCATAGGGTTGCAAAAAGTCGGACAAAACTTAGAGACTGAACAACAACAAAAATACACACACACATTCCAACACATATATCCATAGATCCTATAATTTGATAGGGTGAAATTTCAGGAGAGTATACAAAGATCTTCTAATACTCTTATGAATGATAAATAGTAGAAATACTATCAAACCACAGGTATGCAATAGCATTTTTATCACAGACAGCTACTAAATGGGACAGAAGAATTGTTATGGACAATGAGAAAGTAGCAACACTAATAAATACTGTAAACCCCTAAAAGGTAATGAAGCTAGACATTGCCTGTTACTATCTTCAGGCAAGATTCAAGTTGGAAGCAGCTACCTTATCATTTAAACGCCTTGTGCTGTATACTCTAAACCATAGGCAATCTCCAACAGTGAGATCATTTTTAGGCAATAAAAATCATTTGAATAAAATTACTTAAGCAAGTGAGCATCTGTGCCTTTATCTAAATGGCCAAATGCTAGAAATTGAGAAGAGGAGCCAAGATGCTTTTTGTTAAAAAGAGGCAAAACACAGATAAAAAACATAACACAATATTTGGACACAGAAAACTGGCTTATTGCTTCTTGAATTCCCCACCTCCCAGCTACTCTGTATCTATCTCTTGTTTCTGAAATAACTTGCTATTTGTAATGTTATTTTTATCTTAATAAAGCGATTTCTAAATATTATGTGAGTATATGCATAATCATTTTTTCTATAAAAGTGTGGTCTTTTACTTTACAAAATAGTTGTACATATACTCTTGATTCTCATATTCAAAAAATATACACATATATTTTAGGATACATACTATTTTAATTAATAATAATTTACTTAATTTTTCTCAGAAAACATTTACAAAATACCAGAAAACTGAAAAAAATACTTATTAGTGATATCTAAGTATGATTACATTTTTGCATTCTTTTGTAGGTAAATGATGTTAAATTTAAATTATTTAAATTATTAATAATTATTAATTAATTATTAATAATTAAATTTAGTATTTATGTCTAAAGGATAGAAAACGATAGAAGACATACAGCCTACAAATAGTAGACATTTGTAGGAAGACCACAAGATTAAACAATGATAGAAATTTTTTATACCTTGAACTTTAATTTGATACCTCATGATACAGGGTAATAAGGCCAAAATTCAAAATATAGCATTTTATTAAAATAGAAAAATAAACTAGTTAAAATAATAATTAAAGAAAAGAAAACCCTCAATTTTTCCTTTGTTATTTAAGTTGTTGAGACGCTTTGAGTGTAAATGAAATAACTGGCAGTCAATGCAAAACAGAGTAATTTCATGTTATTTTATTCTCAAATCATTATATACTGCCTGGAGAAAGAACTTCTGAAAGGCTTTTTTAATTGTAGATGAACATGTTGAATAACTTAAAAATATGTATATTGGATATGGAACCTGCTTAGCAAGGGAGATGGTCAGATCATGACTGAACAATATTTAGAAAAAGATAAGCTCAGAAAGAGAAGATGGCTATTTCAAAGATATCCAAGAAGTAAATAATTGATGGAAATTCAAGCAATGGGCACTCAGCATGAAAAATTGTAGTTACTATTGAAATGTAAAGCATTAAATTTTCATATCTCAAAATTTTTATCAAGGAAGATCCTGTTAAACCATAGACTAGCATTCTAGCTACTACCATGAAGAGTTTGGTACTTGTATTCTGGGTCAAAACTTTTAACTTGTTTCAAATACATTTGCTACCATGCCCATAGTCAGTTCTGATAGAAATCATAATTTTTAGTAGGCAGTAATGTTGTATACTGTATGATTTTTCCCTGGGATTTACTAATTAGGCTTGATGATATCTGGAACATGTCCTGGACTCATGGGCTGGCAACCCATTGAATGGAAAATTAACTTGACATGGCCGGTCTTGGAAGGATAGGTCAAACAAGTTCCCTCTTTGATATCTAAATTAAGATAGATATATCAAATTAATCATACAGTTTTCAGGGTATGCTATAACTGAAAAGAGATAAGAAAATCCATGACCTCCCATAAGGAACTCATAAAAAAAGAACACACATCTTCAAATGGCTAGAGACACAAGAAGGAGATTACATGGCTTTCAAAAGAATAACAGACTCACAGAGAAACAAGACCATCTCTAGAAAATTTAGATTGAAACCTTACATATCTTATAATTAATCTCTTTTTGGTCTTGAGGCAATGTGAAAAACCTCTGTTTCTTTTTTTTAAAATTAATTTATTTTAATTGGAGGCTAATTACTTTACAATATTGTGGTGGTTTTTGCCATACATTCACATTAATTGGCCATGGGTGTGCATGTGTTCCCCATCCTGAACCTCCCTCCCACCTCCCTCCCCATCCCAATCCTCAGGTTCATCCCAGTGCACCAGCCCTGAGCACCCTGCCTCATGCATCGAACCTGGACTGGCGATCTATTTCATATATGTACTATACATGTTTCAATGCTATTCTCCCAAATCATCCCACCCTCGCTTTCTCCCACAGAGTCCAAAAGTCTGTTCTTTACATCTATGTCTCTTTCACTGTCTCGCATATAGGGTCATCATTACCATCTTTCTAAATTCCATATATATGTGTTAATATACTGTGTTGGTATTTTTCTTTCTGACTTACTTTGCTCTGTATAAATGGCTCCAGTTTCATCCACCTCATTAGAATTGATTCAAATGCATTCTTTGTAGTAGCTGAGTAATATTCCATTGTGTATATGCACCACAGCTTTCATATCCATTCGTCTGCTGATGGGCATTTGGGTTGCTTCCATGTCCTGGCTATTGTAAACAGTGCTGTGATGAACATTGGGGTATACATTTCTCTTTCATTTCTGGTTTCCTTGGTGTGTATGCCCAGCAGTGGAATTGCTGGGTTGTATGGCAGTTCTATTTCAGTTTTTTAAGGAATCTTCACACTGTTCTCCATAGTGGCTGTACTAGTTTGCATTCCCACCAACAGTGTAAGAGGGTTCCCTTTTCTCCACACCCTCTCCAGCATTTATTGCTTGTAGACTTTTGGATGGAAGCCATTCCGACTGGTGTGAAATGGTACCTCATAGTGGTTTTGATTTGCATTTCTCTGATAATGAGTGATGTTGAACATCTTTTCATGTGTTTGTTAGCCATTTGTATGTCTTCTTTGGAGAAATGTCTATTTAGTTCTTTGGCCCATTTTTTGATTGGGTCGTTTATTTTTTTGGAATATGTCCCCAGGTGACTCATCATTTATGTTACCTTTTGCCCCCATAGGTCATGAACTCTGCTCTATTTAGAATTTTTTAATTAAAGAAACCAAAGTATGTTCCTTCTATGACGGCTTCCTGGAGGGTTTTTATCATAAATGGATGTTGAATTTTGTCAAAGAAAGTGAAGTTGCTCACAACTGAGTGACTAACACAAACAGAGTATACTAGTTAGCTATTGTTCTAAATTTTTGGCTGTACTGGTTTGTTAATTCTAACATAAGCTCTGTGTGATAGGTGATATTATTAACCTCCCTTTACAAGTGAGAAAACTGAAGTTCAGTTCAGGGAAGGTAAACATATAGGTCAAGTCCATACAGTCTAGTGAGGAGCCTGGACTGGACCAGATAGTGTGCCCAGTCGTATTCAGATTGGTTTAAGCATGCTGATGGGATATCGTGAGTATTTGACTCCTTTTATCCTATGTTCTGGAGAAGCCACTGGCAACCCACTCCAGTGCTCTTGCCTGGAAAATCCCATGGCTGGAGGAGCCTGGTAGGATGCAGTCCATGATGTTGCAAAGAGTCAGACACAACTGAGCAACTTCACTTTCACTGACAAAATTCAGCATCCATTTATGATAAAACCCTGCATGAAGCAGGCATAGAAAGAACATACCTCTGTTTCTTTAATTAAAAAATCCTAAATAGAGCAAGAATTCATGATCCAGACCTATTGGGGCAAAAGGTAACATAAATGAGTCTCCTGGGGACATAACAAAGACAGGGACCAAATACCAAGAGGCAGGACATCCAGTCCCTGAGCTTCTATGCACTGACCTGTTCCTGGGGAACCCAGGCCAGGGACAAGTCAAAATTCAAAATGAAGATAGGTATAAGATTCAGTTCAGTTCAGTTCAGTCGCTCAGTCATGTCCGACTCTTTGCGATCCCATGAATCGCAGCACACCAGGCCTCCCTGTCCATCACCAACTCCTAGAGTTCACTGAGACTCACGTCCCTCGAGTCGGTGATGCCATCCAGCCATCTCATCCTCTGTCGTCCCCTTCTCCTCCTGCCCCAAATCCCTCCCAGCATCAGAGTCTTTTCCAATGAGTCAACTCTTCGCATGAGGTGGCCAAAGTACTGGAGTTTCAGCTTCAGCATCATTCCTTCCAAAGAAACCCCAGGGCTGATCTCCTTCAGAATGGACTGGTTGGATCTCCTTGCAGGTATAAGATTATTATGATATAAATCTCAAAATTGTTAAAATTATTTACTTACCTTATATGCCTTGCCTTCTAAACTCTAGAAACTAAATGCATGCTAAAAATGGAGCTGAATCTGCCATCACATTTGTAAGTTGTACATGACTGCCTGAATAACTTGTGAGGCTGAACTGAAAATGAAAGTAAAGGGCTCCTTTTTTCCAAAGACATTAAGGATTTCAAAAGGGAAATAGATGTACACTGAATCAAGGGTGGGGGTGCTTCTTACACAGATTTCTGTATAACTGTGTAAGCTGGTCTTAAAGCAGAAAGGCAGTCATTTAAGTTTACCTTGAATAAATAAATCATATTACTGGGATAGCACTCATTTATACACAGTCTTCTTGACCTAATATTTTTCTTGTTTTTTTACATAGTGACTTTAGGTCTAGGGAAACTTTTTTTTTTTTTTTTTGCTTTACAGATATCACTTTTCTTTCTTCTTTTTTTTTTTAGCTTTACAATATTGTATTGGTTTTGCCATATATAAGAAGTAGCACAATACAGTTAGAAGCAAAGTCCAGAATATTCTTCTCAGATTAAAAATTCTGTTCATCAGGTTTCAGGAAGTTCTCTTAAATTCAAGTGGATAATAGTCTGAGCTGAACTCAAAAGACAACATGATTGAAGTGAGATTTTGTTATTGAACTTGAGGGAAAAATAAAAATTTCCTTCAGCCAAGGACTTCCTGGGCAGCTCAAATGGTAAAAAAAAAAAAAAAAAAAAAAATCTGCCTGCAATGTATGACACCTGGGTTCAATCCCTGGGTCAGGAAGGTCCCCTGGAGAAGGGTATGGCAACCCCCTCCAGTATTCATGTCTGGAGAATTCCATGGACCTAAAGGAGCCTGGCAGGCTATAGTCCATGGAGTTGCAAAAAATAGAACATGACTGGACGACTAACACACATACGTCTTGATTAGGGAAAATGCTCCCCAAACTTTGTAGGGGGAAAGTCTCACTTATTAGTTCATTACTCCTATTTTTCAAAGTTAAGTTCAAAATCATTATATGTGGCTTAAATACTCAAGAATGAATTATCCACTTCGATAACATTTCATTTCTGCTTAGGAGATCTTCCATGTCTATGTGAGTTTCAGGTCCCGTTATATTTGATTCTTTAGGTTCAGATGGAATATTAATGTATATTGTTTAATGCCAATTTATTTTGAGGGAGAGGCTTTTAGTTTGCAATTTCCACTGATTTTGCAGAACTGAGTTGTCACTTCCCCTGCCCTAACTCCTAAGGATAAAAATCATCTTAGTCAAAGAAACCTAGAAAAATAGCCCGAGGCAAAAGTAAATTGACAACTCCATTGAAGAGTAGAATCCCAGGAAAGTTAGGGTTAGAGAAGAAAGAGCATGAACCTGGGGAGAGGGAAAAGTACAAAGTGGTACATTATACTAACCCCTCCAAAGCTTCACTGAAAACACAAATCCAGATGCTTATTCACAAAGGACATCTCCAAAGAGGAAGAATAAGGAATTTAAGTATATGCTATCCTTCTGTCTCTCATTGGTCAAATATAATCTCAAGATACATGAATTGCCATACGCTCTCTTGTAGTTGTACTCTTTTGAGCTGTGAGATGTCTCAAAATAGGTTCTTCATCTGGGTACAGGGCTGGAGAGAAGGATCAGAGACTCAGAGAGCTAAGAGCAAATCTAAGAAGGTGAATAAATCAGGTATGAAACTTCAAGGTTACATTAGCGACAGACTTATTGTTTAGGAAGGAGGGACTCAGTCTTTGTCCATTTTTCTTTGTAGGCAAAGTCACCTTTTTACCTGTAATCTGAGTGTAATATAATTGATAGTAAATAAATTTCACCATGAACATACTTGGGTCAGTTTTAATTTATGCATTTAAAGAAACTCCTAACCTTCTATTATGTGCACTGGATTATGGAAGGGATATAAAGATGAATAAGTCATGGGCCTCACTCCAAATTCTAATTAATCCATTTTAGATTTGCTGCTGAAAGATTCACAGGTACAAATTTATCTTTGTTCTACTGGCTTTTTATAACAAAATCAGAAGATGAAGGCATGAAAGAGGTAATGGTTTTTCATTCCTTGATTTTTTTTTTTGTTGCTTGCTTCTGATTTTAAAACAGTATTAAGAGAGATATTCATTTAACTTTAATGCCTAAATGGAATTGTACTGTCCATAAATTTCCAGAGATAAAAAATATTAATCTTTGATATTCTTTGAGATCAAAACTTCCATCAAGGATTCAAAGATCATCTTGGTCCAGATTTACTTTTTAAATGTATAGTCTAGCATCAGCCTCTACTTCCTTACAACTAAGCTGCTTTGGGGCTTCCCTGGTGGCTCAGATGGTAAAGAATCTGCCTGCAATGCGGGTGACCTGGGTTCGATCCCTGGGTTGGGAAGATCCCCTGAGGAAGAGCTTGGCAACCCACTCTAGAATTCTTGCCTGGAGAACCCCCATGGACAAAGGATCCTGGTGGGCTATAGTCCATTGGGTAGCAAAGAATTGGATAGGACTGAGTGACTAAACACAACACAAGCTGTTTTTAGGGCCTGATTTTTAGGCAGGGCCTCCTTTCAGATTCTCTTCCATAGTCTTTGATAATGGGACTATTTGGTGCTTGGAATCACAGCTACAGGTGTTGTTTATACTGTTTATATTGAAACTGTGGAAATAGCCCATATTCATTTCTATTTAGAGCTCAAGAATCACCATTATCTATAAGATACTCCATAATAGCAAGAGTTTCAAAATACAATTTGTTTCAGAAATATTACTGAAGTTGTATCTCTTCAGGAGATTCATCATGCAGGTCTATGAAGTCCTGCATTCAAATTTTTATCCTTTTTAAACCTAAGTTTTAGAATTTATCTAATGATAAAGCACTTTTTCATATAATGTTAATATCACACTTTTCCACATAATGTTAACATCCTGGAAAATTAGTTTTTACAGAACACTCATTTTAAAAAGAGCATTCTCTATTAACCAGATATTTTATTTCTATATGATATTTCAGTTTAATTTTTCTCAATAAGTTTTTGACGAAAACATGATCCTCCATTTATATTTACTTTTATTGAATACTGACTTTGTGTATTGTTCTAAGCATCTTTAGAGTGTTCATATTAACTAACAGATTAAAACTAAGCATGTTAGCTTATTTATTCAGAATGCCATGAGAAAGTTATTTTCTTCATTTACAGATAAGAAACTTGAAAGAATAAAAGATAAATATTCAACTAGAGAATTGCAGCACCAAAACTTGAAGCAATCTGTCTCCAATGCCCACTCTTTTGATCACTAATTTTACTGCCTCTCAATGTAATTATTGACTATAGGTGCTTTATTAACAAAGCTCATCAACAAAGTTTCTAAAGCAGACACTGAAAAAGAACCCCTTTCTAAGCATTGTGGACAATGATATAAATGAAGGAATTTGAATTAACTGGACAGTAAAATGCCTTTAAGGGAAAAAGAAAGCATGATCTGGTAGTATACATGCATGGAAAAAGACAGATATTAATGGGTGATTGAAAAAGAGCAAAAACAGGGATAGTAGGCTTCTTTTCTTCTTGAAAAAAATGTAGTAGAGGAGATTTTAGTTAAAATGGTCCAGTCATACATTATTGGAACATGGACTATGTAGCACTGAGAAAAGCTGGGAGATTATAAACAAAGGTGGGTTTGTCCACCTGTCCTGAAGACTGGCTAAGATGTGTGTATGGGCAGACTCTAAGGAATCTGTGAGTAGCAAGACTGGTGCTGTGCTCATAGTTAGCCATTCAAGACCTTGTGAAAATGTTGAGTTTTCATTGAGGTTCTTAGGTGAATCCTCAAATCAGAATGCTTTGGGGACTTCTGAGAAACTGTGAAAAGTCAATCAAAGGCTAATAAACATCAGATTTTTTATACATAGAACCTGAAAAGGAAACTGTATATTCAATATAATAAATTGTCATTTGAGTAATGGATGTACCTAGGAATTTATAAAACTGCTTTTATAATATATGCTCATAATTTTATTATTTTTAAATATATTGTATACTGTTAAAATATTTTAGCTTATTATTAAATGCATATGTTATAGTTTTCATATTTCTGAGTGTGCTGGTATAGCAGGATAAGCCATCCAGCAGTCAGATGCTAAAATATATAATTTTACTAAGCATAGTATACCTAGCACATGTATCTATATATATTATTATAAATATTATATATTGTTTAAAGTTATAATAGTTTTTGCCATACATTTTCAAGCTTAATACTATCCAAAAATTAACCTAAATTATGCTCTATCTTAATAGACTTATAATAAAAAGTACAGTTATCAAACTATACTATTCTTTCACATTCTATTTTAAAACTATTTGTAGTAACCAACTAATGTTTATTTACTTCAATAAGGTCAAGTTTTATTAGGTTAAGTATCATGGCTCTGCCGGTTACATTCTTGGGAATATTTTCAATGTTGCTCAGTGATTTTTTTTTTATCACTTTTCTCATTAAAGGATAATGTCTCAGAAATATCATTCGTCTTTGTAGATAAATTCAGTATGTGACTGTAAGTTTGGTATAAAATAAGCAGTTTTAGAAAAATACACAAAAAATAAAACTTTCTAAGTAAAATTTTTTCAAAATTAAAGGATTTCTTATCTGGCATATATAAAAAAATCTTCTCTAAATCAAGGAAAAATAATGCTAACAATAGCAATGATAATGTTAATACAAAATAACAGTAACAACTAAACTAACAATTACTGAACTCATCTTGTGCTAGATTGTTCTAAGCACTTTATCTCATTTAATATTTGTAAAAGCCTGAAAATAATGATGGGAAAAGGGAGCATAGAAAGATAAGAACCACTTTCTTAAAACAGAATAAAGTAGAATGGGAATGGGATGAGAAATCAGGGTAAATTAAGGAAAAGAATGTGTGAGAAATTATACATAACACAGTGCTTAGTGAAGTGGGCCTTCTTCAAGCTTGAAATGAAGAACAGCCACAGCAGCTCTGGTCCAGCACTCAAGGATGCATGGTTCTTACAGCAACCTCCCAGTCTGCTTAGGCTGCAGGCCTCTGCTGCTGGCTGTGCTCACAGAGCCAAGCACAGCAAGAAGAGAGCCATCAATTATTCCCCACTCAGTGTGCAGAGCCACCGCCTGCCCTCCTGAATGTGTGTCTAACTCCCTGCAACTTCAGTGAAAGTTAGGTGCGTGTAATTGAGGTCAGAATTTGACCCCATGAGGTTGAGTGAATATGATTGATCAGTTTGAACTCCAGTAGTTCTTCCTGAACTAATGGACTTCAGCAGGGCCCAAACTGGCCCTTAGGGGTTTTGATTCTTATTTTCTCCAATTTTGGCTACCTTGTGCAACATTTTCCCTCCTCTCTGTTATTTACGATCCCTCAATGTTCTGGTAAATTGAGTTTTTCAGTTGGCTGAGTGTTTATAAAAGATCTCTGTTCTTAAATAATTCTTGAATCTAAAGAATTTGCTTAGGAAATAAAAAAAGTATTATATTGTCTACATATAGTACTCAGAACTCAACAAATTGAGAACAATAATTATTTCTACTCAAAATCTAAAGCTATAGATATTGCTCTGTGATCAAGAGTAGAGTTCATTTTCAAATACCTTATAAAGCTAAATAAACTCAGTATGGAAGGTATCTTAAAATATTTGCTAAGTGTTCCATAGTGTAAAAGTAACTACTACTGTTTTTAAAACACAAAGTATATATTTCCTGAATTCACACTCTCTACATTTTCCTCTTTAAAATAGAAATATATATATTAATTTATCATTTTAAAAGAAGCTATCTTTGACACGTATGTTACTGGTAGTTTGATGAAGATCTATCCTCCTCGTTAATGTGTAGATCCAAGGAAGACAAGGGTTGTGTCTATCCTTAACACTGGCTATTTGGTACTTATTTCTGGCAATTTCTGGATTTCTGGTATTTATTTCTAATATTTATTCCTGACACTTAAAAATGCTCATTTTCCAAAATTAATCAATGAAGAATGCATTATTTTAGAATTTTTACTATACAAAAACCAACTAACAGATATTTTATTTTAAAGATTTTATTGCATTCATATCATCATTTGGAGACTGATGAAATTCTGTAGAAATAGCACATCTGAAATTGTTAGCTAAAAAAGGACAAGGGTTAAATCTATTTTTTTCTCTAAATGAGTTACTTTTTCAGACAAAAATTCATTTATATGAGCCAAAGTGAGCTACTAGATGTCTGGTCAAGGATATGGCACCCTGTTCTAATTAATGAAGTACAGAATCGTTAGATGTGCCAGGATTCAAATTTCAAAAAGAGAATAAATTATGTTCCTGTTTCTTTGAAATATAAATGCTGTTTCAGAGCATAAGGATATTCATCCATGGCTTACAGATAATGCACGAGCAGGAGTCAATTTTATGAGTGTCTAGGAAGGAGTAGCCACATTACTTCTCAGACTTTAGTGTTGTCTTAATAAATTGAAGCAAGGTTAAAAAATTGTTTTTGCTTTTCTATTCTTCATATTTTCCCCCCGAATTAAACTTCTAGTATCCAAAGACAACAGATAGTGTATTTTTTCTTCTATTTTTCCTCTTTATAAATTTTGCAAAGTTATATTCATTGTCTTTCTGACACTGGCACTCTTCCAGGTGTCTTTCTATTCCTCCTTAGAAATTTCCTGCAGGCTCAGTTTCCATAGACACTGTGGATGCATACAATATCCCTAGCAACTGTTCTTAGATTTTTCTTTTAACAAGACAATGTCATTATTTGCAAATACAGTTGTGTTCCATTGTTTCAGGAGATGTAAAACAGGTGCTTCTTTCTTTTAATTTTAGTATTGAAAAATTCAAGAGAAGTATTGATTGTGCCAAGTTGCTGAACTTTACTACACTATACATCTTTTTATTTTAAATAGCACTTCCAATTTGTAGAGTGTTTTGCACAGCATGAACTGCTTTTGAGCTATGCAAATATTAATAAATGTCACTCTCCAATTCACTTAGATGGAACTAAGTTAAGAGAATATCAGCTTTCAAGTACAGCAAAAACAGAGACAAATGTTGCAATTCAAAAGCAAAGCATTCTGAACAGTAAAGAAACAATGTATAGCAACCTTGAGTTAATACAGCTAGGCCAATTTCAATGAAATCCTACAAATATTTATTATCTACTTTTGGAAAGACACTCTGCTTAGCAGTATTGTGTATATAGAAGTAAAGAGCATATGGTTATTGACCTTAGAATTTCTACTACCCATCAAGTGAAACAGGCATCAGTCGGTCAGTCAGTCAGTTCAGTCGCTCAGTCATGTCCGACTCTTTGCCACACCATGAATTGCAGCACGCCAGGCCTCCCTGTCCATCACCAACTCCCAGAGTTCACCAGAACTCATGTCCATCAAGTCAGCGATGACATCCAGCCATCTCATCCTCTGTCATCCCCTTCTCCTCCTGCCCCTAATCCCTCCCAGCATCAGGGTCTTTTCCAATGAGTCAACTCTTCATATGAGGTGGCCAAAGTATTGGAGTTTCAGCTTCAGCATCAGTCCTTCCAATGAACACCCAGGACTGATCTCCTTTAGGATGGACTGGTTGGATCTCCTTGAAGTCCAAGGGACTCCCAAGAATCTTCTCCAACACCATAGTTCAAAAGCATCAATTCTTCAGCGCTCACCTTTCTTCACAGTCCAATTCTCACATCCATACATGACCACTGGAAAAACCATAGCCTTGACTAGATGGATCTTTGTTGACAAAGTAATATCTCTGCTTTTCAATATACTATCTAGGTTGGTCATAAATTTCCTTCCAAGGAGTAAGCTTCTTTTCATTTCATGGCTGCAGTCACCATCTGCAGTAATTTTGGACCCCCCAAAAATAAAGTCTAACACTGTTTCCACTGTTTCCCCATCTATTTCCCACGGAGTGACGGAACCAGATGCCACGATCTTAGTTTTCTGAATGTTGAGCTTTAAGCCAACTTTTTCACTCTCCTCTTTCACTTTCATCAAGAGGCTTTTTAGTTCCTCTTCACTTTCTGCCATCAGGGTGGTGTCATCTGCATATCTGATGTTATTGATATTTCTCCTGGCAATCTTGATTCCAGCTTGTGCTTCTTCCAGCCCAGAGTTTCTCATGATGTACTCCGCATATAAGTTAAATAAGCAGGGTGACAATACACAGCCTTGACGTACTCCTTTTCCTATTTGGAACCAGTCTGTTGTTCCATGTCCAGTTCTAATTGTTGCTTCCTGACCTGCATACAGATTTCTTAAGAGGCAGGTCAGGTGGTCTGGTATTCCCATCTCTCTCAGAATTTTCCACAGTTTATTGTGATCCACACTGTCAAAGGCTTTGGCATAGTCAATAAGGCAGAAATAGATATTTTTCTGGAACTCTCTGAAACAGGCATGGATACACATTTAAAATATTGGGCAAGTTGTGATACATCTGGTACTATAAATACACACAAAATGCTATGTAACAGAGAAGGGAGTGATATTAATGATGAATAAAGACATTCATTGGGAAGTTAACACTGGATATATATCTTGAAGAATGGATAAGTTTTTAACTGATGAAGATGACACCTGTTAATGACAGAAATGCATTTGATAATGGGAACAATGTAAATGTGGTCAAAATGGCAGCAAATAAAAGGAAACAGGCAGCAGGGAAAGGTTGAATTGTATGATTTTGTTATAAAGTGGAAGGAAGGCATGTTAGGGGAATGAGATAGATGGCAGTGATTATTTGAGATAAGGTCTTGGTATCTATAAATGGTATAAAAAGGACTTTGGAAAGTCCATCTTGTACACTTAAAAAATCTTTTTTAGAAGAGAGTTTTATTAAATTACACATAGGTACATGTCTTGACTATGTGTATAATTTTTCTTACTCAATCCACCATTTAAAATACAGACTGTGTATTTGCACACACATACAGGCACACATCTGTTAAGATCACTCTCTTATTTAAACACTTTATAGCTACTCTTCAGTGATCATGTTCACTTATAAATAAATATGACCAACACCCTTATTTCTGTAGAAGATCTTACAACCCCTCACCTATTTTAAATTTATGAATCTGTGCATCTCCTATTGAAGGAGGAAACAGGCAAAACAGGCTCTGTCTTGAAAGCAGGACTCCATCTTGGGCCTTACTGTGGACTTTGAGCTATATGGCCAGTATCTATGGAAATGACATACCAACTGGAAAACCAGGCCCCGGAAAGAAGAGCCCCAGGGCTCATACCTAGACTCTCCTTTACCTAAAAGAATACCCTAATTATCTGTGTAACCAAATAGAATCATAAATTCTATTATGCTTATTGGGGTATGATCTCAGGCCTATTGATACTGGCCCTCTGTTAACTACCTAGGCTTAAGGCATATGAATCAGAGGTTAACTTTTTATTGTATCTTTCTTTTCCTTTGTTCAAACTAGTTTCAGGGAATTTGGGGAGATGCGTTTGGCCACATACACTTTGGGTATATAAGGTTTTCGTGAAAAGTGGTCAGGGTCCTTGGCTAAGAGAAGACTGCCTTGGGCCCACCTGTGTAATAAACTGTGCTCCGCTATCTGCATTGTCCTTCTGAGTGAGTTTGTTTCCTGGGATGCATGGCTACAACACTATATGAATGCAATTAAGCACCCATCAAAGAAAGTATAAGTAGGTTGTTGTTGTTGTTCAGTCGCTAAATCATGTCCAACTCTTTGAGATCCCATGGACTGCAGCACGCCAGCCTTCCCTGTCCTTCACTGTCTCCAAGAGTTTGTCCAAACTCATATTCATTGAGTTAATGATGCCATCCAATCATCTCATCCTCTGTCGCCCCCTTCTCCTCTTGCCCTCAATCTTTCCCAGTGTCATGGGAGTGTAATCTCCTCGGTTCTGTTTCATCACAACAAAAATCTGAAGCAACAGATGTTAAAGCCCTCGGTGTGCCACAACTCTCAGACAGATATTGTTATAGTTCTTCGCTTTTGGGCAGACCGTGTTATAGCTCTTGGACAGGTCAGTTTTATTTAGAAATAAAGGAAAATATATCTTCAAGGTGTGAGGGCATGCTATACCAAAAGATGCAAAGAGAGAGAGAGAGGGACAGAGACAGAGAGCTTGTGGGAGAGAGAGAGAGAGTGATCCCCGGCCTATTGGCTCCTCTTTTTATATGTTTTTTCCTCCTCCTGGGCTGGCCCTTTGTAAATTGGGCTAGCCAGGAGTGCTGTTTGTTCTACTTGAGGTCCTCACTCTGGTCCTCAGACCTTCCTTTGTTCTATTTTTGTGGGCTTTTCCCTTCCTTGTCTTTTAGCCACCATTATTCTGGACTCTTGTCTCCTATTTTAACTACCTAACACCAGCATTAGGGTCTTTTCTAGTGGCTCAGTTCTTCACATCAGGTGGCCAAATTATGGAGCTTCAGCTTCAGCACCAGTCCTTCCAATAACTATTCAGGGTTGATTTCCTTTAGGATTGACTGGTTTGAACTCCTTGTTGTCCAAGGGACACTTGAGAGTCTTCTGTAGCACCTCATTCAAAAGCATCAATTCTACAGCACTCAGCCTTCTTTATAGTCCAGCTCTCACATCCATATATGACTAATGGAAAAAAACATAGCTTTGACTATAGGGACCTCTGTCAGTAAAGTGATGCTTCTGCTTTAAGAAATATTAATGTCACACAGTCAATGCATAGGATGATCTGTTCTTTTTCACAAAAGGTAATTTCTGGATATTGCTTGCAGATTATTTTATTTTTTACACAGTTCTAATATGTGTGACTGTCCTTTCAGTGCAAGAAACAACACATTAACAGCAGGAGGAAGAGCTCTGAATAAAAGTCACTCAACATTAGTGGTAAATGATGGCAGTTGAAAATTAAAATTATACAAATAATTTACAAGAATTCAAATTTCATAGACAATTTTCTGGTTAGGCAAGTAGTTGGAAAATTTTAAAACATCTGATACCACAAGGTATAATTAATGAGTATACAGAGTTCTATATTTCCTAAAATAATTTAGATCTCTGTGCTAATTAGGAAAATATTTCTTTCATTAAATGTTTAAAAGTAAAAGCATGTAATAGGTATAATGCTAAACATTTAGATACAAAAATCATATCATTCCTACTTCCAAATAAAAACTGTTTAAACAAACAAGCTTAAAAAATTGAACCATTTGTTTCTATTCAAATTCACACAAATCAGAAATTCTACTAATATTTGTACTGTTGGTTTGAATTTATCTGTTTTCATTTTTACCTTTTTTCCTCTAACTACTTATCTCAGTATCGTATTGCACCATCACCATGTATTTCCAAACTATGTTTAGCATGGTACTAAGGCATATAGCCAGCAAATTTGGAAAACTCAGCAGTGGCCACAGGAATGGAAAAGGTCAGTTTTCATTCCAATCCCAAAGAAAGGCAATGCCAAAGAATGCTCAAACTACTGCACAATTGCACTCATCTAACACGCTAGTAAAGGAATGCTCAAAATTCCAAGCCAGGCTTCAGCAATATGTGAACCGTGAATTTCCAGATGTTCAAGCTGGTTTTTGAGAAGGTAGAGGAACCAGAGATCAAATTGCCAACATCTGCTGGATCATGGAAAAAGCAAGAGAGTGCCAGAAAAACATTTATTTCTGCTTTATTGACTCTGCCAAAGCCTTTGACTGTGTGGATCACAATAAACTGTGGAAAATTCTGAAAGAGATGGGAATACCAGACCACCTGACCTGACTCTTGAGAAATCTGTATGCAGGTCAGGAAGCAACAGTTAGAACTGGACATGGGACAACAGACTGGTTCCAAATAGGAAAAGGAGTACGTCAAGGCTGTATATTGTTACCCTGCTTATTTAACTTATATGCGGAGTACATAATGAGAAACGCTGAGCTGGAAGATGCACAAGTTGGAATCAAGATTGCCGGGAGACATATCAATAACCTCAGATATGCAGATGACATCACCCTTATTATAGAAAGTGAAGAGGAAGTAAAAAGCCTCTTGATGAAAGTGAAAGAGGAGAGTGAAAAAGTTGGCTTAAAGCTCAACATTCAGAAAACTAAGATCATGGCATCCGGTCCCATCACTTCATGGCAAATAGATGGGAAAACAGTGGAAACAGTGTCAGACTTTATTTTTTTGGAGGGCTCCAAAATCACTGCAGATGGTGACTGCACCCATGAAATCAAAAGACGCTTACTCCTTGGAAGTAAAGTTATGACCAACCTAGATAGCATGTTCAAAAGCAGAGACATTACTTTGCCAACGAAGGTCCGGCTAGTTGGACTGTGAAGAAGGCTGAGCGCCGAAGAATGATGCTTTTGAATTGTGGTGTTGGAGAAGACTCTTGAGAGTCCCTTGGACTGCAAGGACATCCAACCAGTCCATTCTGAAGGAGATCGGCTCTGGGGTTTCTTTGGAAGGAATGATGCTAAAGCTGAAACTCCAGTACTTTGGCCACCTCATGAGAAGAGTTGACTCATTGGAAAAGACTCTGATTCTGGGAGGGATTGGGGGCAAGAGGAGAAGCGGACGACAGAGGATGAGATGGCTGGATGGCACCATTGACTCAATGGACGTGAGTCTGAGGGAACTCCGGGAGGTGGTGATGGACAGAGAGGCCTGGCATGCTGCGATTCATGGGGTCGCAAAGAGTTGGACATGACTGAGTGACTGAACTGAACTGAACTGAAGGCACATAGTAGGCTCCAATAAATATAAAATGAATGAGTGAGGGAATGAATGCCTCCAGCCTCTGCTGTGTCAGTGGGCTGTGTTCACATGATTGACCTTATTAAAGAGGGAACTGTTGAGATATAACATACAGCTGATGAGTCTAAAGTTCTTCCCAGGTGATGCAGTGGTAAAGAATCAGCTTGCCAGTTCAGGAGACATGAGTTCAATCTCTGGGTAGGGAAGATACCCTGGAATACAAAATGGTAACCCACTCCAGTATTCTTGCCTGGTAAATTCCATAAACAGAAGAACCTGGCAGGCTACAATTGAGCGAGTTGCAGAGTCGGACATGACTGAGCGACTGAGCATGCAGTCATTCAATTGTATGATGCAAGCACAGCATCTAAATGCAGCTCGTGTCTTATGGAAATGTGATGATAGGGGGAGCTGTTAACATGGGAACCTCATAACTGACAAAATATGATTGGTTTGATTATAGTCTACTAACAATATCTTTCCACCATAAATTATATAGTTCTTTGGAATATCTCTACAAAGAAGCTAGAATCACTGTGCATGACATTCTTTGATTTTATTATTTTTTCTTACTACAACCTACTTTTAGGGAAAAAAATTAATAACAGACTGTAGGAGGAAAAAAATCTTTGCTAAGCAAATAATTTATTTGACTTCCTTTGTTAGTGATTTGCAATTTCAATGTTTTATATTTTTTAAAAATAAAAGTGAGTATTTAAAATTGATTTAGTAAACTAGGATAGAGGAGCAGCTGAAGCAACTGGAAGACCATACTTGTAGAGGATATGTGAAATACAGTGATTTTATTTTTTTTAATCATCACCAAGTATTACTGTATATTGGCAGACAAAAGAAAAGTCAATGAGAACCTATACGTGGTTATACGCATGACTTGAATTTTCAGTGTATTGAAGTCTTATTTGAAATTTATATATGCATACTTGATAACTAAGGAAAATGGAGAGGGTCAAATTATAAATAATAGGGGTAGGAAACATCTTTAGACCATAGTTTCTTTTCTCATCATAGGTGAGATTATAATACTAAGTCCTATGCATTTACTAGAACTTAAACACTTGTTGAATCCCTGGCACTACATAGGCCCAGCTTTTGCAAAAAAAAAAAAAAAAAAAGTAACTATCTTTAAGCATCTTTACAGGTTCCTGAAAGATGTGCATGTAACCATGTTTTCCATGATACTGTCTTTGTAAACTGAAGCCTGTCTATGTGAAAACAATGAGTGAATTCTAAACTGATTTCTGCCTATGCTTTGTTAGGACATTTGTGCCTTGAGTGAGTAGTTTTAAACAACAATTTTGATTTCTTTATGATTCTAACACGCAGGTATTTTGAGAAAGCAGGGAACTATATGGTTCAGCCTCCTTAAAAGCTCCTTACTAACTTCTTATTGAACTGATTATGGGTGTATGTTTTGCTGACAGGTGACATTTGATAAATTAAACAGAAAATACATAATCTTCAAGTACTTGTCTTATATTGTCAGCCTATATTATCAGCGATAGATACTGTAATGTCTAATTAATAAACCACCTGTGGATTAAACTCCAGTATTCTTACCTGGAGAATCCCATGGACAGAGGAACCTGACAGACTATAGATCATGCAGTTGCATAGAGTTGGACATAACCAAGCGACTAACACATACACATACATACATAAGGGACTGAAAATAATTGAAAAGTTAACAAACAGTTAGTGATGATATAATCATCACTTAGATTTAGAAGTTCTAGACTTACACTTATGATAATTTTTAGCCTTTTATATAGTTAATCTAATAACAAACAGAGGAGTTCTTTCCACCCTGACAAATGATCATTAATGTATTTGAGTCACCACATCCTAGAAATTGTTACAGATGGAATATGTGCTCCTGGAGGGAGGCTAGGTTCTTGCTCTTAATTATCCTTCTTACTGTCAGTTCTGGGTCAACCTCATTTTGTAGCTCTCCTTTATTCAAAAAGAATATATTATATATATATATATATTATATACACACACACACACACGTATATAGTGCTTGTGTTTAGTCATGTCTGACTCTTTGAGTCCCCATGGGCTATAGCCCACCAGGCTCCTCTGTCCATGGGGGTTCTCCAGGCAAGAATACTGGAGTGGGTTACCATGCCCTGGTCTAGAGCATCTTCTCAACCCAGGGATCAAACTGGGATCTCTTGAATTGCAGGTAGAGTCTTTACCAGCTGAGCTATCAGGGAAGCCCATATATATTTAAATATATGTGTGTGTATGCATATTAAAAATAATATATATGAAAAGGAATATATATTTAAAGGAATATACATATTAGAAGAAATATATATGCTAAAAGGAATATATATATATATATATACACACACATACATATATATATACACTCCAGATATTCTCATTTTTCCTTTCTTTCCCAATTTCCATTCCACGTTCTTCTTTTGTACTTGAGTCTCTGACCACTGCCAAGATGCTGAGAGACTAATAAAGAATAGGAAGCAGGATAACTATTTCTCCCATAAGTTATGACCAACCTAGATAGCATATTCAAAAGCATAGACATGACTTTGCCAACAAAGGTTCGTCTAGTCAAGGCTATGGTTTTTCCTGTGGTCATGTATGGATGTGAGAGTTGGACTGTGAAGAAGGCTGAGCACCGAAGCTTGATGCTTTTGAACTGTGGTGTTGGAGAAGACTCTTGGGAGTCCCTTGGACTGCAATGACATCCAACCAGTCCATTCTGAAGGAGATCAGCCCTGGGATTTCTTTGGAAGGAATGATGCTAAAGCTGAAACTCCAGTACTTTGGCCACCTCATGAGAAGAGTTGACTCATTGGAAAAGACTCTGATGCTGGGAGGGATTGGGGGCAAGAGGAGAAGGGGACGACAGAGGATGAGATGGCTGGATGGCATCACTGACTCTATGCACGTGAGTCTGAGTGAACTCCGGGAGTTGGTGATGGACAGGGAGGCCTGGCATGCTGCGATTCATGATTCATGGGGTTGCAAAGAGTCGGGCACAACTGAGTGACTGATCTGATCTGAATGGCTATTCTGAAAGGTAGAAATTCACACCTTTATATTTTTAAGATGGTTTAATGGTGGTAACTAAAAGAACATGACAATAAGTGAATAAAACAAGAATCAAAGAAGTATTTATTCCAATAAATATTTTTTAAAAATAACTAGCAGTTCATTTATGATTTTTATTTAGATTAAAAAAAATTATTGGAGTATAGTCAATTTACAATGTCATGTTAGTTATACATATGTTATGTATCAGTTATACATATATATACATACATATTCTTTTTTAAATTATTTTCCCACATAAGCCATTACAGAGCATTGAGTAGAGTTTCCTGTGCTATACAGTAGGTCCTTATTAGTTATCTATTTTATATATGTGTGCTAAGTTGCTTCAGTCTTGTCAGATTCTTTACTACCCTATGGTCTGTATCCTGCCAGGCTCCTCTGTCCATGGGCTTCTCCAGGCAAGAATACTGGAGTGGGATGCCATGCCTTTCTCCAATTTTACATATAGAAGTGTGTATATGTAAATCTCAATATCCCAACATATTCCTTCTCACCCCCATCCCCCCTTCCCCCACCACATTACACTCTGGTAACTATATTTGTTTTCTACATTTGTAACTCTATTTCTATTTTGTAGGTAAGTTTAGATTTAAGTGAATTTAGGTGTTATAGGTGCTGTCTGTCATCTCCCCTCTGTATTTATAGCACCTAAAGCAACATATTACACATACCAGGTTCTAAGTAAATATTTGCTTAATAACTAACTGAATTCCTGCATGAATGACTTCCTTTCTCACAACTCTGTCTTGCCTTACTCTACAATCTAGATTTCTGCACCTTTAAGTGTCAGCATACTGACTGTCAGTATGCTGACACATATAAGAACATATATATATTCTTTAGGCCCATGTCAAATGTAAATCTCTGTAATTCTATCATTTGTCCATTAGTCTTTGTACCATTGTGCTTTTCTGAAAAGTTTTAATTAATCATTATTTTAGAGTCTACTCTTACTTTGAGGTAAAGTATTATTCTACTGTTGTCCCAAGTAAGGGCTTAGCAAATTGTGTTTTTTAGAACATTTGTTGCCAGTGATTCTTTCTGAAATGGGATTTGGTGGCCTTGTCATGATTATCACTAGCATAATTATAGTTCTGAAAAGCCTTTCAATATATGAACCTATTTAATTAAATTCAAATTTATTTTCTATGTTTATTTGACCAAAGACAATTTTTCCCAAACAAATCTAACATTCCATCTCAATGAAAATATAGTTCTGCAAGCTATACATTGTTATAACCTGTTCTCAGTTGATTTAAATAAGATCATTTCACAAAGAGTCATGTTATACATACACTTTGAGGGAGTATTTTTTTTTTTTTCAAAAACTAAGCTATGACAAAAAACTGTCTCCACGTTTCACCTCATCCCCAAGTTTCTGAGAACCTCCAATTCTGAGTACGTCAGCAGAAAAGCAATGAAGGCCTCCCTCTGATTCCACAAATGATTCAAACCATTTACTGTCACCAACCACAGTTACTTCTACAAGAGCTGTTGTAGATCAGCTTTTGTAGATCTCAGATTTACATAATTACAGCCTAATAAACTATTAAAGTACAGTTAAAATAACATGTACAATTTACCCAGAACAAAGGAATTATATTCTGTCACAATGTTTTAATGTACTTATTCTTAAATAGAATTTTTCCAGAGTTAGTTCAACGTCAGTGTTAAGAACACAGACCTCATAAGTAAATTCATATTCCATGGATTACCACAGGAAATTCAGGAATGACTGACATATTTGAATTCTAAAGTATATGTCTATTTTAAACGTTTTTTGATTAGTCATGGTTCTACTTATTAGTACTATTCAAATAGTGGAATAGTACACATTAATATATATATATTTATCTGTACTAAAAGCTGAGGTATAAAATTTAGATAAATTTTCAAATATAGAATTCAGGAAGAATTCTTACTTGATTCCCTACTTTTTTATGCAATGACATGAAGGTAATTAGAAAAAACTGCAAATACCTTCTAAGAATGCCTTCTTATTAAGAATGCTTCATTATTAGCATTTCTTATATTAATATCTATTATTTTCTAAATGAAAACGGGACAATGTTCAGAGAATGCAAGTGTACTTTCAAAAATAGTTTTAAAGATTTGCTATTGGAATTGCCCTAGAAAAATTAGGAACATAACTATTGTATCATCAGTTCAGTTCAGTTCAGTTCAGTCACTCAGTCGTGTCTGACTCTTGCGACCCCATGAATTACAGCACTCCAGGCCTCCCTTTCCATCACCAACTCCCAGAGTTCACTCAAACTAACATCCATCGAGTCAGTGATGCCATCCAGCCATCTCATCCTCTGTCGTCCCCTTCTCCTTCTGCACCCAATCCCTCCCAGCATCAGAGTCTTTTTCCAATGAGTCAACTCTTTACATGAGGTGGACAAAGTACGGGAGTTTAAGCTTCAGAATCATTCCTTCCAAAGAAATCCCAGGGCTGATCTCCTTCAGAATGGACTGGTTGGATCTCCTTGAAGTCCAAGGGACTCTCAAGCATCTTCTCCAACACCACAGTTCAAAAGCATCAATTCTTCGGCACTCAGACTTCTTCACAGTCCAACTCTCACATCCATACATGACTATTGGAAAAACCATAGCCTTGACTAGGCGAACCTTTGTTGGCAAAGTAATGTCTCTTCTTTTGAATATGCTATCTAGGTTGGTCATAACTTTCCTTCCAAGGAGTAAGCGTCTTTTAATTTCATGGCTGCAATTACCATCTGCAGTGATTTTGGAGCTCCCAAAAATAAAGTCTGACACTGTTTCCACTGTATCCCCATCTATTTACAAGAACTGATGGGACTGGATGCCATGATCTTAGCTTTCTGAATGTTGAACTTTAAGCCAAATTTTTTACTCTCCTCTTTCACTTTCATCAAGAGGATTTTTAGTTCCTCTTCACTTTCTGCTATAAGGGTGGTGTCATCTGCATATCTGAGGTTATTGATATTTCTCCCAGCAGTCTTGATTCCAGCCTGTGCTTCACCCAATCCAGTGTTTCTCATGATGTACTCTGCATATAAGTTAAATAAGCAGGGTGGCTATATACACGCTTGACATACTCCTTTTCCTATTTGGAACCACTTTGTTGTTCCATGTCCAGTTCTAACTGTTGCTTCCTGACCTGCATACAAGTTTCTCAAGACGCAGATCAGGTGGTCTAGTATTCCCATCTCTTTCAGAATTTTCCACAGTTTATTGTGATTCACACAGTCAATGGCTTTGGCATAGTCAACAAAGCAGAAATAGATGTTTTTCTGGAACTCTCTTGCTTTTTCCCTGATCCAGCAGATGTTGGCAATTTGATTTCTGGTTCCTCTGCCTTTTCTAAAACCAGCTTGAACATCAGGAAGTTCACGGTTCACGTATTGCTGAAGCCTGGTTTGGAGAATTTTGAGCATTACTTTACTAGTGTGTGAGATGAGTGCAATTGTGCGGTAGTTTGAGCATTCTTTGGCAAAGCCTTTCTTTGGGATTGGAGTCCTGTGGCCACTGCTGAGTTTTCCAAATTTGCTGCATAATGAGTGCAGCACGTTCACAGCATCATCTTTCAGGATTTTAAATAGCTCAACTGGAATTCCATCACCCCCACTAGCTTTGTTCATACTGATGCTCTCTAAGGTCCACTTAACTTCACATTCCAGGACGTCTGGCTCTAGGTGAGTGATCACACCATCGTGATTATCTTGGTCATTAAGATCTTTTTTGTGTAGTTCTTCTGTGTATTCTTGCCACCTCTTCTTAATATCTTCTGCTTCTATTAAGTCTGTACAATTTCTGTTCTTTATTGAGCCCATCTTCTCATGAAATGCTCCCTTCGTATCTCTAGTTTTCTTGAAGAGATGTCTAGTCTTTCCCATTTATTGTTTTCCCCTATTTCTTTGCATTGATCACTGAAGAAGCTTTCTTATCTCTCCATGCTATTCTTTGGAACTCTGCCTTCAAATGGTTATATCTTTCCTTTTCTCCTTTGCCTTTTGCTTCTCTTCTTTTCACAGCTATTTGTAAGCCCTTCTCAGACAACCATTTTGCTTTTTTGCATTTCTTTTTCTTGGGGATGGTCTTGATCCCTGTCTGCTGTACATCTGGAACCTCCATCCATAGTTCATCAGGCATTATGTCTATCAGTTCTAGTCCCTTAAATAGATTTCTCACTTCCACTGTATAATCATAAGGGATTTGATTTAGGTCATACCTGAATGGTCTAGTGATTTCCCCCACTTTCTTCAATTTAAATCTGAATTTGGCAATAAAGATCTCATGATCTGAGCCACAGTGAGTTCTGGTCTTGTTTTTGCTGACTGTCTAGCAGCAGCAGCAGAGCATCTCCATCTTTGGCTGCAAAGAATATAATCAATCTGATTTTGGTATTGACAATCTGGTGATGTCCATTTGTCGAGTATTCTCTTGTGTTGTTGGAAGAGGGTGTTTGCTATAACCAGTGGGTTCTCTTGGCAAAACTCTATTAGCCTTTGCCCTGCTTCATATGCAGAGTACATCATGAGAAAAGCTGGGCTGGAAGAAGCAAAAGCTGGAATCAAGATTGCCAGGAGAAATATCAATAACCTCAGATATGCAGATGACACCACCCTGATGGCAGAAAGTGAAGAGGAACTAAAAAGCCTCTTGATGAAAGTGAAAGTGGAGAGTGAAAAAGTTGGCTTAAAGCTCAACATTCAGAAAATCAAGATCATGGCATCTGGTCCCATCACTTCATGGTAAATAGATGGGGAAACATTGGAAACAGTGTCAACTTTATTTTTTGGGACTACAAAATCACCACAGATGGTGACTGCAGCCATAAAATTAAAAGACACTTACTCCTTGGAAGAAAAGTATGACAAACCTAGATAGCATATTCAAAAGCATAGACATGACTTTGCCAACAAAGGTCCGTCTAGTCAAGGTTATGGTTTTTCCAGTGGTCATGTATGGATGTAAGAGTTGGACTGTGAAGAAAGCTGAGCACCAAAGAATTGATGCTTTTGAACTGTGGTGTTGGAGAAGACTCTTGAAAGTCCCTTGGACTGCAAGGACATCCAACCAGTCCATTCTGAAGGAGATCAGTCCTGGGGTTTCTTTGGAAGGAATGATGCTAAAGCTGAAACTCCAGTACTTTGGCCACCTCGTGAGAAGAGTTGACTCATTGGAAAAGACTCTGATTCTGGGAGGGATTGGGGGCAAGAGGAGAAGCGGACGACAGAGGATGAGATGGCTGGATGGCATCATTGACTCAATGGACGTGAGTCTGAGGGAACTCCGGGAGGTGGTGATGGACAGAGAGGCCTGGCATGCTGCGATTCATGGGGTCGCAAAGAGTTGGACATGACTGAGTGACTGAACTGAACTGAACTGAAGGCACATAGTAGGCTCCAATAAATATAAAATGAATGAGTGAGGGAATGAATGCCTCCAGCCTCTGCTGTGTCATTGGGCTGTGTTCACATGATTGACCTTATTAAAGAGGGAACTGTTGAGATACAACATACAGCTGATGAGTCTAAAGTTCTTCCCAGGTGATGCAGTGGTAAAGAATCAGCTTGCCAGTTCAGGAGACATGAGTTCAATCTCTGGGTAGGGAAGATACCCTGGAATACAAAATGGTAACCCACTCCAGTATTCTTGCCTGGTAAATTCCATAAACAGAAGAACCTGGCAGGCTACAATTGAGCGAGTTGCAGAGTCGGACATGACTGAGCGATTGAGCATGCAGTCATTCAATTGTATGATGCAAGCACAGGATCTAAATGCAGCTCGTGTCTTATGGAAATGTGATGATAGGGGGAGCTGTTAACATGGGAACCTCATAACTGACAAAATATGATTGGTTTGATAGGTCTACTAACAATAAATTTCCACCATAAATGATATAGTATTTGAAATATCTACAAAGAAGCTAGAATCACTGTGCATGATATTCTTTTCTTTTATACCAGTCCTGTGGCCACTAATGTGTTTTCCAAATTTGCTGGTATATTGAGTGCAGCCCTTTCAGAGCATCATCTTTCAGGATTTGAAATAGCTTACTGGAATTCTATCACCTCCACTAGCGGTGTTTGTAGTGATGCTTCCTAAGTCCCATTTGTCTTCACATTCCAGATGTCTGGCTCTAGGTGATTGATCACACTATCGTGATTATCTGGGTCGTGAAGATCTTTTTTGTACAGTTCTTCTGTGTATTCTTGCCACCTCTTCTTAATATCTTCTGCTTAAGGAGGTCATTCAATTAATAGATTTGTACACCAACTACAGTGAAGTTTGATATTTAGTCTTACTAATGGAGTTGCCACCTCATGTGAAGAGTTGACTCATTGGAAAAGACTCTGATGCTGGGAGGGATTGGGGGTAGGAGTAGAAGGGGAGGACAGAGGTTGAGATGGCTGGATGGCATCACTGACTCGATGGACGTGAATCTGAGTGAACTCTGGGAGATGATGATGGACAGGGATGCCTGGCGTGCTGTGATTCATGGGGTTGCAAAGAGTTGGACAAGACTGAGTGACTGAACTGAACTGAACTGCTTCATTCCGTATTCCAAGGCCAAATTTGCCTGTTACTCCAGGTGTTCCTTGACTTTCTACTTTTACATTATATCTATATCTATACTTCATTATGTCATAAAGTATAGATATAATGGTGGGTTATACAATTTGCTGTAGGAATTTTTCTCATCAAAAATTAGTCCCATCATTAAATATTTGACCATTTCTTTGGATTTTTTCCATTAACAGTTTAAAAATTGATGATAATTTTGTTAAGTTTCCTAACTGATATATTAACCATTCTCTAGTCATTGAAAATCTGTTTTTAGTAGGGAATCATTCTGATTGGCCTGAAAATTATTTAACATCCTAAATAACTCTGACTTACAGTGCAGCTGATATCATTGCCTAGCCACCTGTGTAGGGAGATTTTGGCTAGTAATTGTAATTGTCTATTCAGGAAGCTGGCCACTAGCATAGCTGCTGTTATTGTGAAGTATCAAGGCTCAACCCTCAAAAAGAATCATTCTGTGCTATTGTATGTATGTGTGTATGTTTACTGATAAGCTTGTTTGGTATCTTTTTGTCCATGTAAGACTTTCTGCCCCAGTGGAGCTTATAAGCTATTGTAGAGTATAGGCAATAGCATTGTATGTATGCATGTTTGTATGTGTGAATATAGAAAGATGAGTAATGGCACAGCTTTGAAAAAATTAACTGAATTGTGGAGATAGAGAGTGAAAGGGGTTACTACCTGTAAAGTGATCAATAAAAGCTTCTTTGAGGTGATATTAAAAATAAATAAATAAAAACTCAATGAATGAAAGTGAAGGAGCAAATTATGTGATAGTTTTGGACAATGATACTCAAGTGTAGGGGACAGCAAATAAAAAGTCATTGAGAAAAAACCATATGTGAGGCACAGCTGGAAATTCATGTTAACATTTTGATTTCACTGTCAGTCTGCTATGGATATTATAACACAGTTAAATCTCCAAAAAGTTTTTAGGTCTTTAAGCTTTGCCTTTAAAGTGAGAGACAGCAGTCCTGGCAGAGCCTTCTTTATGGGTTTGTATATTTTAAATCGACTTGTTTAATGCCAGCATAAGAGACAGTAACAACTTCTTTATTTTCTGAGACATTTCCAAATAGCAAAATGTTACCAATGCTATTTTCAGTATAGAAAATAGGATTTTTGCTCAGAATATTTCTGTCTTCAATATATATCTTTAAATTTGATGTTTATTGTGTAAACAAATATTGTAAAATAAAAGAATTAATTGTTTTTCAAAATACAATTATGACAATAACCAGGGTTGAGAAGGGAAAGAAACCTAAATGACTTATGTATTTGTAATGTAAAGATATTATTTGCTGCTTTAATAGTTCCCTGAGTGCTAGCACCCACCTGCTTGTTTTGAAATTTTACCTAGTTATTGCTTGTCTCTGGGTTATTATTTGTTTCCAACATGTTTGAGCAATAAGCTTTTTGACGACTTTCCATTTCATTCCTCCGCTTTCCATTTTGACCTAGTCGCACTGCGGCTTCTCACATGCCACAGCTATCCCATTCAGACATTTGCCTGAATCCTTGCTCTGCACTTTTCCTTCCTGCAATGACCAGACTTTGGACTTTCGGTGAATTTGTGTGGCCCTCTAAGGTATGCTATACCTTCCTCCTCAGGACCTGTGAGGATAATAAATACTTCACTATCACATCCCTCTACTAGTGAATCTCCCTGTAACGGAGGAGACCCCGGTTTGATTCTTTGGTCAGGAAGATCCGCTGGAGAAGGGATAGGCTACCCACTCCAGTATTCTTGGGCTTCCCTGGTGGCTCAGCTGGTAAAGAATCTGCCTGCCATGTGTGAGACCTGGGTTTGATCCCTGGGTTGGGACAATCCCCTGGAGAAGGGAAAGGCTACCCACTCCAGTATTCTGGACTGGAGAATTCCATGGACTGTATAGTTCAGACACAACTGAGTGACTTTTACTAAACAGACTAAGCAGACTCCTAGTGTAATTTAAACAGTCATTTTGGAGTGACCCTTAAAGACCCTACTAATTGCCAACATCCGCTGGATCATGGAAAAAGCAAGAGAGTTCCAGAAAAACATCTATTTCTGCTTTATTGACTATGCCAAAGCCTTTGACTGTGTGGATCACAATCAACTGTGGAAACCTCTGAAAGAGATGGGAATACCAGACCACCTGACCTGCCTCTTGAGAAATCTGTATGCAGGTCAGAAAGCAACAGTTAGAACTGGATATGGAACAACAGACTGATTCCAAATAGGAAAAGGTGTACATCAAGGCTGTATATGGTCACCCTGCTTATTTAACTTATATGCACAGTACATCATGAGAAACGTGGACTGGAAGAAGCACAAGCTGGAATCAAGATTGCCAGGAGAAATCAATAACCTCAGATATGCAGTTGACACCACCCTTATGGCAGAAAGTGAAGAGGAACTCAAAAGCCTCTTGATGAAAGTGAAAGTGGAGAGTGAAAAAGTTGGCTTAAAGCTCAACATTCAGAAAACGAAGATCATGGCATCCTGTCCCATCACTTCATGGGAAATAGATGGGAAAACATTGGAAACAGTGTCAGACTTTATTTTGGGGGGCTCCAAAATCACTGCAGATGGTGACTGCAGCCATGAAATTAAAAGACGCTTACTCCTTGGAGGGAAAGTTATGACCAACCTAGATAGCATATTCAAAAGCAAAGACATCACTTTGCCAACAAAGGTTCATCTAGTCAAGGCTATAGTTTTTCCTGTGGTCATGTATGGATGTGAGAGTTGGACTGTGAAGAAGGCTGAGTGCCGAAGAATTGATGCTTTTGGACTGTGGTGTTGGAGAAGACTCTTGAGACCCTTGGACTGCAAGGAGATCCACCCAGTCCATTCTGAAGGAGATCAGCCCTGGGGTTTCTTTGGAAGGAATGATGCTAAAGTTGAAACTCCAGTATTTTGGCCACCTCATGCAAAGAGTTGACTCATTGGAAAAGACTCTGATGCTGGGAGGGATTGGATGCAGGAGGAGAAGGGGATTACAGAGGATGAGATGGCTGGATGGCATCACTGACTTGATGGATGTGAGTCTGAATGAACTCCGGGAGTTGGTGATGGACAGGGAAACCTGGCATGCTGAGATTCATGGGGTCGCAAAGAGTCGGACACGTCTGAGCGACTGAACTGAACTGAACTGAACTGAAGGGACTTACTCTTCCATTTATTAAACAATATTGACCTCATTATGTAAATGGAGTGCTGAAATGAAAATGATTTGTTTTTAATTTTTATAAAGTAAATGCTTACTCTAACTTGGATATACAAAACAGACACCTCTATTTGAGAATTCTCAAAACAGTACATGTACATACATTATGCAATTAAAGCAATTCAAACTCCCTTTCGATCAACAAAGAATTGAATATAACTTGTCAAAACGCACATGGGCGAGAGTATTGATCACAGGGAGAGACTAGCTGGATGTTAAGTAGGAAGTTAGGCCTGAGTAACAAGTGGTGGCCCAGCTGAAAAGATTCAAGCTAAACCCCACTTTAGACATGCCCCAATATGGGCCAGGAGAGCTCACAGATGTGTTACAAAATAACCACAGAGGCTTCTCCAATTCCAGCACGTGGACTCTTGGTTCACAGCTGTGTCCTCAAGTGACCTTAGGCAGCCTATTAAGGATTTATAAATATTCTATACGTGCATACATCTGATAATAGCAGACTGAATTATGAGAAAGACAAGCACAATCGAGTCTGTTGTTATGTAATTTTCAACCCTTAATCAGAACTGTGGGTTTCCCTTGTGGCTCAGCTGGTAATGAATCTGCCTGCAATGAGGGAGACCTGGGTCTGATCCCTGGGTTGGGACAATCCCCTGCAGAAGGGAAAGGCTACCCACTCCAGCATTCTGGCCTGGAGAATTCCCTGGACTCTATACCCCATGGAGTCACAAAGAATCAGGCACAATTGAGCGACTTTCACTAATCAGAACTGTCAGTCCACACCCACCTGGATGAATATATGAAAGCCCTGTCTTGAAAAACCCCCATACCTCATCATTCCAGGGCCAGTAGCTCTCTCGACTTGGCCCACCTCTCCTTTGAGGTGTTTTTTTTTTTTTTTTTTTTCTTTTTCTTTTTTATTTTCTGTTCTTTCTTCAGTAATCCTGTTTTTGCCACAGGTAAGACCTCAGATTGTTCTCGGTGTTATTAACAAAACCAAGGCCCACGAAGAAGGGTTCTCTTTGACTCTTCCTATCTGGTGAAACTGAAGAGGCAGGAAAAGTCCAGGCAAACCAAGCATTGAAAGACCTGGAACAGCCTTGATCTCAGGCATTTCCCAGAAGCCACAAGTCCAGCAGAGTTAGATGAGAAATCAAGATGTAGCACTTATTTTGTTGTTCAGTTGCTAAGTCCTACCTGACTCTTTGCAACTCCATAAACTGCAGAATGACAGGCTTCCCTGTCCTTCACTATCTCCTGGAGTTTGCTCAAACTCATGTCCATTGAGAAAGTGATGCCATCTAACCATTTCATCCTCTGTTGCAGCATTCTTCTCCTACCTTCCATCTTTCCCAGGATCAGGGTCTTTTCCAATGAGTCAGCTCTTTGCATCAGGTGACCAAAGTATCAGAGCTTCAGCTTCAAGCATCAGTCTTTTCAATGAATATTCAGGGTTGATTTCCTTTAGGATTTAAAGGTTTAATCTCCTTGCTGTCCAAGGAACTCTCAAGAGTCTTCTCCAGGACTACAATTCAAAAGCAACAATTCTTCAGCTCTCAGCCTTCTTTATGGTCTGACACTCATATCCATACATGACTACTGGAAAAAACATAGCTTTGACTATATGGACCTTTGTCAGCAAAGTGATGTCTGTGTTTTCTAATATGCTGTCTAGGTTCATCACAGTTTTTCTTCCAAGAAGCAAGCATCATTTAATTTCATGGATGCAGTCACCATCCACAGTGATTTTGTTTTTTTTTTTTTCACAGTGACTTTGTAGCTAAGAAAATAAAATCTGCGACTGTTTCCACTTTTTCCCCATCTATTTGCCAGGAAGTGATGGGACCAAATGCAATGACCTTTGTTTATCAAATGTTGAGTTTTAAGCAGCTTTTTCACTCTCTTCGTTTGCTCTTATCAAGAGGCTCTTTAGTTCCTTTTCACTTTCTTACATTAGAGTGTTATCATCTGCATATCTGAGGTTGCTGATATTTCTCTCAGCAATCTTGATTCCTTGTAATTCATCCAGCCCAGCATTATACCTGATGTACTCTGCATATAATGTAAATAATCAGGATGACAATATACACCCTTGTTGAACCTCTTTCCCAGTTTTGAACCAGTTCATTGTTCTATGTCTGATTCTAACGGTAGCAGTTATATAAGTGACAAAATAAATGGCAAGACCATGGGGCACAAGCTTTATAAAATTTTGTAAAACCAAACCATAAATAATACTATAGATCCAAGCAAGATGAGTTTTCGGAAATGAGACAGGTAGTCAGGAATGAAGAATGGAGTCAGCAATGGCAATGAGAAGATGAAGGAAAGTGACATTTACCTCAGACAGAAAACTTACAAAGACTTCTTAGGATAACAGAAACCAGTCCTAGGAAATAGTCTAAATGAGGTCTTATGTAGGAGTCAATGAGTTAGTATAGGACTATAGCCACCTGGTTGGATTGGGCAATGTGTTGTAAAAAATATTTCTGACAGGAAGTGAACAGGCGTGGATTTATGGATCATTTCATGAGGCTATGGGGAGTTGAGGTGTAATAATGTATAGCCTGTCATACAACCTGTCTGAATCCGATGTTTACCAGTCACATTCCCTTTGGGATCTCTTTATAGTTGTCAGGATGTGGGGCTGTTTATTTAAATGAGAGAAGACATATATTTGAAAAGGCTCCTACAAGCATTTCTCTGTGACTTTAAAACAATCTGCTTTTTCTCACCCCCACATGGGATGAAATTAGACTTTAAATCTCGTTACTGAGATTGAATGTTTCACCTGGATTATTTCTGCTGAAAGGAATATAAATTCTTCACTCCCTTACTGGGTTTTGGAAAGCCTGGCTGAGGAGACATACCTGTGGAATTGAGGAGTTTCTAACCTCATCAGTTTAAGTGGAGACCATTTAAATAATTACCTTGCACCAAGTAATATATTCTGCTGTCCTATGAATCAATGCCACTTTTTTATGTCTTTTCTTTTCATTTGTATTAATAACTTCAATATCCTCTTATTAAAGGTGACCCCCAAATATACCCAAGATTAATTATGTCATCCCAGTATACATTGTTATGATTGAGTTATTAATATACTTTATATCCACAAAGAATGCATACTACCTATGACAGCACTTTCCTTTTTATTCTCATTATTCATCTTTGGAATATACACTTTGGGGATATATTTAATCAGAAAAAAAGTCATGAAAATATCCTCAAGAAAATAATAAACCTTAGAATAATATATATATAGACTTAAGCTTACTCTTTTACTTTACTCAGCCTAAATATTTTTACACTTAAAATTATAAGTTTATTCCTTTGTGAACAGTTCTGAGCTTAATTTTTGAGACAAGACTGCCTATAGTGAAAAAAAAAAAAAAAAAAGAAATCATTTCAAGAAAGCAATGGGGGTGGAGTGAATCGATAAGTATTTAGCACCTACTGTATAATAGCACTCTCTTGAGCTATTTACAATCTCTAAATCCTCACAAGAGACCTATGAGATATGGACTATTAACCTCATTTTTTTCAAGATAAGGAAACAGACACTGAGAGGATAAGTTACCTGTGTTGTGTGTCACTCAGTGGGACAATGGCTGGGTTTTGCAGCTGTGTCTCTCTAAATACAAAGTTCATGCTCTTACAGCCTGTGTAGCCAACAAGGATTGTGTGGCCTCTGAATTCTCAAGGAAGTGAGAAATGGAGCAGATCTAATAGGAACACTTATGCAGTGGGGCTAGCCACAAGAGAGGAATAGTGGTCATCTGGAATAGATTGTACTGTTTCTGTCTTCCTCCAACATACAGTCTGTGTATAAGGGTAAGATGTTAAGTTCATTTTGGCACAGACTGAGTCTAATAACTTAAAACAAACAAACAAAAACTAGCAAAGCTAGTACATTCAGTGAAATTCCTGGAAAAATGTTGTGGTATGCTATTTGCAAAAATCACCTCAAATCTTAACTCACTGCTAGGGCCATATCTTTGCAATGTTACTTTTGCAATAGTTTCATCAGAAATTAGAATCTACTTACCTCTTCTATATGGGCTGGTCTTATAATTCACTTTGTTTAATAACATGTAGAAAAAGTAATGGTGTGCCAGTTCCAAGATTTGACCTCAGAGAACTTATGCTCTTCCACTTTTCTGCCAGATTCCACTATTGCTATGTGAACAGGCCCAGGATAGTCTTCTCCACCTAACAGCCAGAGAGCTAGTTACAACTTGAATTTGACTGTCCTGGAGTCACAGCCTCCACTCAAACCTCCAGTTGATAGCAGGTCAAAAAAAAAAAAAAAAAAAGTAAACCCAGCTGCAAACAGCCAAGCCTGAAACTTACCATCAGATGTGCCCAACCAGTGTATGACAATAATAAATACTTTTTTAAAGTTTGGAGTAATTTGTAAAGCAATAATAATTAGTATAACTGGTAATGAGTTTGAGCAAGCTCTGGGTGTTGGTGAAGGACAGACAAGCTTAGCGTGCTACAGTCCATGGGGTCACTAAGAGTTGGACACAACTGAGCAACTGACAACTGAACTGATAGCTGATAAACCATACTGCTAAAAAAAAAAAAAAGAAAAGAAAAGAAACTCACTTACATCTCCAGGTACTTTGTTTTAAGCAAATAAATGAATGCCAGTGGTTAGGTGAAAGCCAAGATGGCCCAAGAATTCTCTCTTCCTCTGTGAAAAACATGCATAATGTTTGAAATAGGCATTCTGCAGTATTTTCTGATTGCTGTAGTTTCTAACATGGCTCAGAAATAAAACTTTTTTTTTTTTTTTTTTGGTATTTTAATCTCTCTTAGAAGTGAAGAATTGGAGTTGCAAATGGAATTTAGTGGTGGTTCAAATGGTAAAGACTCTGCCTGCAGTGCAGGAGACCCAAATTTGATCCCTGGGTCAGGACAATTCCCTGGAGAAGGAAATGGCAGCCCACTCCAGTTTTCTTGCCTGGAACATCACAAGGACAGAGGTGCCTGGCAGGCTACAGTCCATGGGGTTGCAGAGAGTTGGATACGACTGAGCAACTAACACACACCTGGAAATATTACATTTAAACTAATATCCAGGAGAATACATGTACAAATGTTGAGATATGAAAATTGTATGAATGCCTCTCACATTATAAAAAAAATGATTAAATCTCAGGTATTTTGTGGTTTTAATGACTAAAAAAAAAAAAAGAAAGCAAATTCTCAGCTTTGTGTCCTACCTTTATAGACATGCCACTCTGATTAGGTAGAGCCTGTCAGAAGCATTACAAATTTTGAAAAGAAAAGTCTGGCCAGAGAAAATAGATTCAGTTTTTACTGAATGGAAACATTCAAGGAAGCAGAAAACCAGTGTTACTCTTGTTTGTCATGTAGACATTAGAATTTAATGAACTGTTATATGGCCTTGATCAGTTACAAGCATTTTGATTTTCTAAATGTCTGGTACATAAAGTATTCTGCAAAATGTGCACTATTGAATAAAACATATTTACTAAAATATTCTCGACCCTAATATTTCCCTCAACAATTTAAAAATATTTGTGATAGCAAAAAGAATACATAAAGCAGGATTATTGAAATACATACTTAGTAACACAAACACTGTTTAAAAGGAGGTACAAACAAAATTACTCTAGAGATAAGATGATCTGATTGTTATAACTGAGTACAAATTGGAGTTTTTAGCTTTCTGGGAGCTTAGGCATTATAAAGTTATTGGGCATTTATTAAGATCCTACTATATATTAGTGAGTCCTTTAAGCAATTTATCTGTTTTATTTCACTTAATCTACTACACAATAATCATATAATATATAAGTTTGTATATTCTGTTTTGTAGCAGAAGAAGTACAGGATTTATAGCCAGATGCTTTAGTTTATATCCTGGCTTTCTCATTTATAAGCTATATAACATTTTCAGGCTTCAGTTTCCTAATCATTAAAATGGAAGTAATAAATAACTCATTCATTTTTCATTTATTTATTCATGCAACTAACATACATAGAATAGTGTTTTGCTGCAAGAAATAGCTTGTGTGTGTGTGAGAGAGAGAGAGAGAAGGCAGATTCAAAATAAATCTGCTAAGTATTTTGTACTTATCTTCTATATAGAGAACAATTAACAAGTTTATAGGTAGCTCATAGCCTAGTGTCAACTATAGGTAGTTAGAATAATATTTAAGAAGAAATAGAAAGTGTTTTGAATAGGGTCTGTTAGTTGTTCAGTCCTGCCTGCCTCTTTGCAACCCCATGGACTCCAGCCCACCAGGCTCCTTGGTCCATGGGATTCTCCAGGCAAGGATACTGGAGTGGTTTGCCATTTCCTTCTCCAATTGGATAGGGTATTTGTTTGATATTGCTGTAAAACAAACTAGTAGGAACGTAATTTCTTAACCAATCACATTTACTATCTTGAAATTTCTATGGGTCAGGATTCCAGGCATGTTTTAGATGGATGTGCTGTTCAGAGTCTCATAAAATTGCACCCAGTGTGTTGGCCAGACTGCTTTCTCATCTGGAGGCACCACTGGGAAAGATTCCACTTCTAAATTCATCTAAGTAGTTAACAGAATTCATTTCCTTGTAGCTTCACGACTGAGGATTGTATTTCTTTCTTTTTTGTTTTTTCTATTGTCGTGTGGGCTTCTTCAAACTGGCTGTGTATTTCATCACATACACAAGAAAATCCTCTAGTTCTAGCTTGCTAAGAACTTATCTTAAATGACATAATGCAATCACAAAGTGACATCACATCATCTTTGCCTTATTTAATTGATCAAAAGCAAGTCATGGGTCCTCCCCACACTCAAGGGGATGGGGGAGATGGTTTACTCAAAACTATAAACACTAGGAGGTGGGACTCATTGAGGGTCACCCTAAGTTCTAGTTCTCACACTAGTGTCTACTTCTTACAAGTACATAGAGAAGAGAAGAAGAAATTTGATTTAAAATGTGTCAGAGAAAGGCTTATAAGTAAAATGACAGTATGACATTTGAAGCTTAAAATATTTATGAAATTCACCTTGTGAAGTAGAGTGTCAGGAAGGGGAGGTGGAAGTATTCCAGTTAAGTCCTGAGAAAACTTATTAAGAGTAGGGATGGTATATCATAGATCTTATTATCCCTCGCATACCCTTTCATATTTGCCCTGCTGATTAGCATGATCAATAAACATTATTTTAATCTACTGATTTCATTTTCAGTTCAGTTCAGTCACTCACTTATGTCTGACTCTTTGCTACCCTATGGACTGCAGCACACCAGGCCTCCCTATCCATCACCAGCTCCTGGAGCCTGCTCAAACTCATGTCCCTCGAGTTGGTGATGCCATCCAACGATCTCACCCTCTGTTGTACCCTTCTCCTCCTGCCTTCAATCTTTCCCAGCATCAGGGTCTTTTCCAATGAGTCAGTTCTTCACATCAGGTAGCCAAAGTATTGGAGCTACAGCTTCAGCATTGATTTAATTTATGTTCACATTATCTTCTTACTTTACTTTTGACATAAAGTAAAATTTATAAACACAATTAAAATAAGATTATTTAAAATTTTTACAGTTAACTCAAAGATATCTTCATTTTTTAATTTTTTTTAACTTTACAATATTGTATTGGTTTTGCCATATATCAACATTTTAAAGAAAGTTCTTAAATTTACAATAAAATGGTATATACTTCAGTATTGTTTATATTTTTAACACCATTTTTGCTTTCTAATTTTGTATTATTTAGTATTCATATCTATTTGTGCTCATTTCACATGCTAGTAAGGGTATGCTCAAAATCTTTCAAGCTAGACTTCGGTAGTATGTTAACTGAGAACTTCCAGATGTACAAGTTGGGTTTAGAAAAGGAAGAGGAACCAGAGAGCAAATCGCCAACTTTCATTAGATCATAGACAATGCAAGGGAATTCTAGAAAAACATCTGGTTCTGATTCAGTGACTAAGCTGAAGTATTTGACTGTATGGATCACAACAAACTGTGGAATATTATTAAAGAAATGAGAATACCAGACTACCTTACCTGTAACCTGAGAAACCTGTATGCAGGTCAAGAAGCAAAAATTAGAACCTTATATGGAACTACTGACTGGTTTAAAATTGGGAAAGGAGTATGACAAGGCTGTATATTGTCACTGTGTTTATTTAATTTATATGTAGAGTACATCATGTGAAATGCTGGGCTGGATGAATCACAAGCTGGAATCAAGGTTTCCAGGAGAAATATCAACAACCTCAGATATGCAAATGATACCACTCTAATGGAAGAAATTGAAGAACAACTAAAGATACTCTTGATGAGGGTTAAAGAGAAGAGTGAAAAAGCTGGCTTAAAATTCAACATTCAAAAAACAAAGATAATAGTATCCTGTCCTATCTCTTAATGACAAATAGCTGGGGGAAAATTGGAAACACTGACAGATTTTATTATCTTGGGCTCCAAAATCACTGCAGATGGTAACTGCAGCTATGAAATTAAAAGACACTAACTCCTAAGAAGAAAAGCTATGACATATCTAGACAGCATATTAAAAAGCAGAGACATCACTTTGCTGACAAATGTCTGTATAGACAAAACTATGGGTTTTCCAGTAGTCGTATACAGATATGAGATTTGGACCATAAAGAAGGTTGAGTGCTGAAGAATTCATGCTTTTGAATTGTGGTCCTAGGGAAGACTCTTGGACTGGAAAGAGATCAAAAGGTCAATCCTAAAGGAAATCAACCCTGAACAGTCATTGGAAGGACTGATGCTGAAGCTCCAATACTTTGACCACCTGATGCAAAGAGTTGACTCATTAGAAAAGACCCTGGTGCCAGGAAAGAATGAAGACAAAAGGAGAAGAGGGGGGCAGAGGACAAGATGGTTGGATTATATCACTGACTCAATTAACATGAGTTTGAGCAGGCTTTGGGAGTTGCTGATGGACAGGATAGCCTGGCCTGCTGCAGTCCATGGGATGGAAAAAATTTGGACATGCCTTAGTGACTGAACAACAATTTGTAAAACATTTTGTGTAGTATTGATATCTATGTCTGAATCATATGAGTATTTTATTCAACTGTTTAACTTAAAGGTATTTTTTTCACAATATACTCCTTATTTATATACTGTTTTTACTGAACCAGCTAAATGAAGGAATTAAAAAAAAAAAAAAACTTCAGCTTTAGCATCTATAATGCTGTGTTTGTCAATCAAAAACTTTAGTCACATTACAGAAATGGAAAATCTGGATGTTTCTTGTCTTTGGCAGATAGATTTGAACTTATTCCATCTAGCAGTCAATTTATTTGGATATACACTTAAAATTAAAGCATAAAATAGAAATAATATTTTAAATCAAGAAGCATTATAAAGCTTAAGTATAAAAAAAAGCTTAAGTGTACTATTACAATAAAAGTTTTGATTTATACAGAGTTTATAATTACAGTCTGATAAAAATATCAGTGAGCTTCCCAGGTGGTGCAGTGGTAAAGAATCCATCTGCCAATGCAGGAGATATAAGACACACAGGTTCAGTCAGGGAGTTCAATCAGGTTCTGATCCAGAAGGAGCAGAAAGATCCCCTGGAGTAGGAAATAACAACCTGTACCAATATTCTTTCCTGGAAAATTCCAAAAACAGAAGAATCTGGTTAGCTACAATCCACGGGGTTTCAAAGATTTGCACACAATTAAACACAAACACATACAAATCAATAAATACAAACTATATCATTTTTACCTTTTTTCTTAATGATATGAATTTAATGTTTGCCAATAAAGAGTTGTGTAGTGCTGAATTCTCTCAGCTTTTGCTTGTCTGTAAAGCTTTTGATTTCTTCTTCATATTTGAATGAGATCCTTGCTGGGTACAATAATCTGGGCTGTGGTTTATTTTCTTTCATCATTTTAAGTATGTCTTGCCATTCCCCCCTGGTTTGGAGAGTTTCTATTGAAAGATCAGCTGTTATCTTTATGGGAATTCCCTTGTATGTTATTTGTTGTTTTTCCCTTGCTGCTTTTAATATTTGTTCTTTGTGTTTGATCTTTGTTAATTTGATTAATATGTGTCTTGGGGTGTTTTGCCTTGGGTTTATCCTGTTTGGGACTCTCTGGATTGCTTGGACTTGAGTGATTATTTCCTTCCCCATTTTAGGGAAGTTTTCAACTATTATCTCCTCAAGTATTTTCTCATGGTCTTTCTTTTTGTCTTCTTCTTCTGCAACCCCTATGATTTGAATGTTGTAGCATTTAATATTGTCCTGGAGGTCTCTGAGATTGTCCTCATTTCTTTTAATTTGTTTTTCTTTTATCCTCTCTGATTCATTTATTTCTACCATTCTATCTTCTAATTCACTAATCCTATCTTCTGCCTCTGTTATTCTACTATTTGTTGCCTCCAGAGTGTTTTTGATCACATTTATTGCATTATTCATTATATATTGACTTTTTTATTTCTTCTAGGTCCTTGTTAAACCTTTCTTGCATCTTCTCAATCCTTGTCTCCAGGCTATTTATCTGTGATTCCATTTTGATTTCAAGATTTTGGATCAATTTCACTATCATTATTCGGAATTCTTCATCAGGTAGATTCCCTATCTCTTCCTCTTTTGTTTGGTTTGGTGGGCATTTATCCTGTTCCTTTATCTGCTGGGTATTCCTCTGTCTCTTCATCTTGTTTAAATTGCTGAGTTTGGGGTGTCCTTTCTGTATTCTGGCAGTTTGTGGAGTTCTCTTTATTTTGGCATTTCCTCACTGTGTGTGGGTTTGTACAGGTGGCTTGTCAGGGTTTCTTGGTTAGGGAACCTTGTGTTGATGTTCTGGTGCGTGGAACTGGATTTCTTCTCTCTGGAGTGCAATGAAGTGTTCAGTAATGAATTATGAGATGTCTATGGTTTTGGGGTGACTTTGAGCAGCCTGTATATTGGAGCTCAGGGCTGTGTTCCTGTGTTGCTGGAGAATTTGCTTGGTATGTCTTGCCATGAAACTGGAGCCTATTATACAGAGTGAAGTAAGCCAGAAAGAAAAACACCAATACAGTATACTAACGCATATATATGGAATTTAGAAAGATGGTAACAATAACCCTGTATATGAGACAGCAAAAGAGACACTGATGTATAGAACAGTCTTTTGGACTCTGTGGGAGAGGGAGAGGGTGGGATGATTTGGGAGAATGGCATTGAAATATGTATAATATCATATATGAATGAGTTGCCAGTCCAGGTTTGATGCACGATACTGGATGCTTGGGACTGGTGCACTGGGATGACCCAGAGGGATGGTATGGGGAGGGAGGAGGGAGGGGGGTTCAGGATGGGGAACACATGTATACCTGTGGCAGATTCACTTTGATATATGGCAAAACCAATACAATATTGTAAAGTTAAATAAAATAAAATTTAAAAAAAAGTTGTGTACACTCATTCCTCATCATGAGAAACTCTGGGCTGTAGGAAGCATAAGCTGGAATCAAGATTGCTGGGAGAAATATCAATAACCTCAGATACACAGATGACACCACCCTTATGGCAAAAAGTGAAGAAAAACTAAAGGGCTTCTTGATGAAAGTGAAAGAGGAGAGTAAAAAAGTTGGCTTAAAGTTCAACATTCAGAAAATGAAGATTATGGCATCTGGTCCCCTCACTTCATGGCAAATAGATGGGGAAACAGTGACTGACTTTATTTTTCTGGGCTCCAAAATCACTGCAGATGGTGACTGCAGCCATGAAATGAAAAGATGCTTACTCCTCGGAAGGAAAGTTATAACCAACCTAGACAGCATATTAAAAAGCAGAGACATTACTTTGTCAACAAAGGTCCATCTAGTCAAGGCTATGGTTTTTCCAGTAGTCATATATGGATGTGAGAGTTGGACTATAAAGAAAGCTGAGTGCCAAAGAATTGATGCTTTTGAGCTGTGGTTTTGGAGAAGACTCTTGAGAGTCCTTGGACTGCAAGGAGGTCCAACCAGTCCATCCTAAATGAGATTAGTCCTGGGTGTTCATTGGAAGGACTGATGTTGAAGCTGAAACTCCAATAATTTGGCCACCTGATGTGAGGAGCCAACTCATTGGAAAAGACCCTGATTCTGGGAAAGACTGAGGGCAGGAGAAGGGGACCACAAAAGATGAGATGGTTGGATGGCATCACACACGGACTCGATGGACATGGGTTTGGGTGGGTTCTGGGAGTTGTTGATTGACAGGGAGGCCTGGCATGCTGCAGTTCATGGGATCGAAAAGAGTCGGACACGACTGAGCAACTTCATTGAACTGAACTGATACTCACTCCTTATCTAAGGTATTGAAATATAATTACTGCAATTAAATTAAATATATATAGAAACTCAGGGTTTCTCTAAGTAAAGGTCCAAGTTCTAGGTCTATGCCCTCAAATACAAACCCTTACTCCACCATTATCAGTTGTGGGACCTTAAGTTAAATTAATAGCACCTTCTGTTGTTCAATTTGTTGTAAATTTAGGATAAAAGTATATCTATCTCATGGTTATTTTGAGGTTTAAATAAATTACTACACCTAAGAATTTAAATAAGCGAATACTTAAAAATTCATGAGTACACAAAACTGTTTTTATTGTGATATTTTGAAAATAGAGAAAGCCAATATATTTTTTATTTCTAGAGATACAGATAAGAAAGTTCAAATAGATTTTAGTTCAAAATGATTTTAATATTGCTAGAATATGCTTAATATGAATTAAATGCAAATTTTGAGCTAGCTACTATGGATGTGATTTAAAAAACAGTAAGAAGAAACACATTTATCTATATGATTGTTCTGGATTTAGTAATCTATCATTTGCATAACGATAATGCTTTATGGTCTTATCTTCCAGTATATTTATGTGAAATGTCTCTAAAGATTATGCAGTTAGCCAAAATGCATATTTCTATTATCAAAATAGTATATGTTTCTAGAATTTTAGTTGCAAATCTCATAGTATTTGTGATTTTTTTAAATTATGAAGGCACTGTAAATATTTTTGGAACATAGTAAATTCAGTATAAGAAAAATGTATAATTCAGAATATTATATATGCTTTGAAAATCAAGTTAAATATTTGAGTTATCATGGAAATGTTACTCTCCTCTTTTATTTATTCATTCATCTTTAATACTATGTCATTTTCTTTCCAGAGCCAATAGATATGGTGACTTGTTTCTGTATTGTTCATTGGGAGTAGTCAAAATTGATTTTGCAATTACTGTTGATATTGATTAGAAAAGAAACTTTGCAAATTTCTACCCAGTCTTTTAATTTACCCAAGTTATTTATCCTTAGTATTTTCAAACATAAATAAATCTCCAATCTTGCTCTTTTAATTCATATGGATGACTAAACCCAGTACAACAAGAAAGAGTAAGATTTATAGTTTTATAACATTAATTGTACCTATATATGTATATACACAGACACACACACCCACACACACATTCTGTGTGTGAAAAGAGAGAGATTGACTATATCAATATATTTTAGATGAATAAATGTAGGCTGTTAATAAATAATTAGTGATGATAAGTACTTACAGAAATATAATTTTATAGATTTTTCATAGATCATACAACCAATATTAGATTATGGTGATCAACAATGTGACTAATATTTTCCCTTTTAATTCAGGAATTCTTTTAGTCCCTTAGAGAAGTTTTACTTGATTTATGAGATTGGGAGAAATAACTGTTTTGTGCTCTCAGAATACCATGTTTCTTATAATATTTTATTCACAAATATATTCTTCTTTGCATACATTTTTGATTGATATCTTCTTCTCCCCATGTTCTTGGCAGAAAATATGTCTTTTTTGATTGACATTGAATCTCAGCAATCAGCACCTGTCTGGCATATAGTAGCTGCTTAGTAATTTACTGAGTGAATGAATCAATGAATGACTTAGATCAAGAAATATGTTATGGATGAGACTTGCAGAGAAGCATTGCACTATCATCACCAAGGCTTACATTAATTAATTCAGAAAAAGAAATAGACACATATATTTAACATTTTAGACAAAAATGATTTGGAAACAAAACTGATAGAATCTCATACAAACAATGATTGAAATTGCCTCTAATTTCACCAATAATATAACTGATAATTCTGAAATAAAATATTTATTCTGAAAGATATTTTGATTTTTTTTTAATTTTTACAAGTGTATGTATTTTAACATCTATGATAAATATATTATAAATCATAATCTCCTCCCCAATGGTTCTTTTTTATAAGCCATTCTCCCTACAACCTAATCTCTAACATATACATTTTTATTGTACTGATAAAGAACTGTTTTTATTTTTTTTAATGGAAACCTATTACTTACAGGGTAGCATCAGACACTTAAATTACCATCTGAATGCCCTTAGGCTCTTGCCTCAAGCTAATGCTTCCTGACAGAGACATGAACTCTATAACCCTACAAGAAATGGATAGAGCAAGATCAACCAGGGTAAAGCAGATATCCTGCTACTACCACATGCTTGCAAAGAATCATCCTAGGTCCTGACTTGCCAATTTTTAATATTGTGTTAGGAACATTCACTTTTATTACAAGTCAGGCCAATACTTTTTTAAGTTCAGCTCCAGAGGTTTATTTCCAAAAATAAGAAACCTGTACCTGTTTTACACTTGAAGGAAGTTAAATAATAAATGGAAGTTTTGTTCTATTTCTATCACGTTATCATACCTTTGTCCCAGTACTTTTCTATCCTAAAACATGAAAAAAGTCAGCTGAATTCTCAAATTAATGAATTATGGTTTTCTTTGATTCAGTAATCAAATGTTTCCATTTTCTCTTAAATTTTCAGGGAGGCAAACACAAAATAATACTTATCTGAGAATAAAATAAATAGTATATTGTTGTTCAGTTGCTCAGTCATGTCCAACTCCTTGTGATCCCATGGACTGCAGCACGACAGGTTTCCCTGTGCTTCACTGTCCTGTGGAGTTTGCTCAAACTCATGTCCTTTGAGTCAGTGATACCATCCACCTGTCTTGTCCTCTGTCATTCCCTTCTTTTCCTGCCTTCAAATTTCCTCAGCATCAGGATATTTACCAAAGAGTTGGCTCTTCCAATCAGGTGGCCAAAGTATTGGAGCTTCAACTTCAGCATCAGTTCATTTCAGTTCAGTCCTTCAATTATGTCCGACTCTTTGCGACCCCATGGACTGCAGCACGCCAGGCCTCCTTGTCCATCACCAACTCCCTGAGTTTACTCAAACTCATATCTATTGAGTCGGTGATGCCATCCAACCATCTCATCTTCTGTCATCCCCTTCTCGTGTCTTCAATCTTTCCCAGCATCAGGGTATTTTCAAATGAGTCAGTTCTTCGCATCAGGTGGCCAAAGTACTGGAGTTTCAGCTTCAGCATCAGTCCTCCCAATGAATATTCAGGACTGATTTCCTTTACAATGGACTGGTTGGATCTCCTCATAGTCCAAGGGACTCTCAAGAGTCTTCTCCAAAACCACAGTTCAAAAGCATCAATTCTTCAGTGCTCAGCTTTCTTTATAGTCCAACTCTCACATCTATACATGACTACTGGTAAAACCATAGTTTTGACTAGATGGACCTTTGTTGGCAAAGTAATGCCTCTGCTTTTTAATATGCTATCTAGGTTGGAGAAGGTGATGGCACCCCACTCCAATACTCTTGCCTGGAAAATCCCATGGACGGAGGGGCCTGGTAGGCTGCAGTCCATGGGGTCACACAGAGTCGGACATGACTGAAGTGACTTTGCAGCAGCAGCAGGTTGGTCATAACTTTCCTCCCAAGGAGTAAGCATCTTTTAATTTCATGGCTGTGGTCACCATCTGCAGTGATTTTGGAGCCCCCCAAAATAAAGTCTTTTGCTGTTTCCATTGTTTGCCCATTTATTTGCCATGAAGTGATGGGACCAGATGCCATAATCTTTGTTTTCTGAATGTTGAGCTTTAAGCCAACTTTTTCACTCACCTCTTTCACTTTCATCAAGAGGCTCTTTAGTTCTTCACTTTCTGACATAAGGGTGGTGTCATTTGTGTTTCTGTGGTTATTGATATTTCTCCAGGCAATCTTGATTCCAGCTTGTGCTTCTTCTAGCCCAACATTTCTCATCATGTATTCAGCATATAAGTTCAATAAGCAGAGTGACAATATATAACTTTGACGCACTTCCTTTCCTATTTGGAACCAGTCTGTTGTTCTATGTCCAGTTCTAACTGTTGCTTCCTGACCTGCATACAGATTTCTCAGGAGGCAAGTCAGGTAGTCTGGTATTCCTATCTCTTGAAGAATTTTCCAGAGTTTGTTGTGGCATCACACAATATGATATCAGCTGATGTCAGCATCAGCCCTTCCAATGAATATTCAGCGGTTTTGTTGTTGTTGTTGTTGTTGTTGTTGTTTTTTTTTTTTACAATTTACTGTTTTGATTTCCTTTCTGTCCAAGGAATTCTCAAAAGTCTTCTCCAAAACCATAATTCAAAAGCATAAATTCTTTTGTGTTCAGCCTTTGTTATGGTCCTATTATCACATCCAAATACATAGACAAGCATAATGGTAGATTTTTTTTTTTTTTTAATTCCATAACACATGCAATGTCATTGAATCTTTGGGTGCTATGAGAGCTGGTGATGCTGGATATCGGGCACAGCATTTCATACACACGCACACACACACACACACACACACATCACACTTTTACCAAACTCTGACAACACCAACACCCAATTATATTAAAAAGGTGTTCACTTAAATATCTTTTAAAGAAGTATCAAAATGATATTTGTCTTATGGAAAATATGAAATACTTAAGCAGTGTATAGCGCTTCCCTGGTGGCTCAGATGGTAAACAATCTGCCTGCAAAACAGGAGACCTGGGTTCTGTCCCTGGGTTGGGAAGATCCCCTGGAGAAGAGAATGGCAACCCACTCTAGTGTTTTTGCCTGGAGAATTCCATGGACAGAGGAGCCTGGCGAGCTACAGTCCATGGGATGCAAAGAGTCAGACACAACTGAGTGACTAACACAAGCAGAGTATACTAGTTAGCTGTTGTTCTAAGTTTTTGGCTGTACTGGTTAGTTAATTCTAACATAAGCTCTGTGTGATAGATGATTTTATTAACCTCCCTTTACAAGTGAGAAAACTGAAGTTCAGGGAAGGTAAACATATAGGTCAAGTCCATACAGTCTAGTGGGGAGCCTGGACTGGACCAGACAGTGTGCCCTGTCATATTCAGATTGGTTTAAGCATGGTGATGGGATATCGTGAGCATTTGACTCCTTTTATCCTATGTTCTGGAGAAGCCACTGGCAACCCATCCAGGACTCTTGCCTGGAAAATCCCATGGCTGGAGGACCCTGGTAGGCTGCAGCCCATGGGGTCAGTAAGAGTTGGACACAACTGAGCGACTTCACTTTCAATTTTCACTTTCATGCATTGGAGAAGGAAATGGCAACCCACTCCAGTGTTCTTGCCTGGAGAATCCCAGGGACGGGGGAGCCTGGTGGGCTGCCGTCTCTGGGGTCACATAGAGTCGGATGCGACTGAAGTGACTTAGCAGCAGCATTCTAGGTTCTGCACAATTCCTCACCCATATGACTAAACCATGCTTGTGTAGAACTATTCCCTCATCTGCATAGTAGTTCTCCTATATGCAGATGCAGAAGGTAAAGAAAGTTGTAGATATGATAGATGTGGAAAAAGTGAGTAGTTCTGGAAGATGACTTAGAGGCAATCTATAAACAAAAATGAAATTAGATACTGAGACCAAGATTTTAAATGAATAAACATTCACAGGTTTTTAAACTCTTATTTATAAGGAGGTAACTTTTAGGGCAATGGCTACAGTCAAAGACCATTCACTATCTGAATCCAAATTAACTGGTTAGCTATGTAGCCCTCTTATTAGCTGTGTGACCTTGAACAAATTTATTAACCTCTCTGACAATAACAGTGCATACTATTGTGAGGATTAAGTCACTTAATGTTTCTAATGTGATTAGAGTATTTCCTGGCACTAGTAAAATAATAATAAACTCTTCTCAAATGTAATAAAAATTCTCAAATGTAACACAAGACAGTGTATTTAAAAAAAAAAAAAAGGAAAAAGGAAACAGACTGAATGGACAAACATGTTTCAAATATGGCTACTTGTATTCACACCAAGTTGGGACTTATTCTGTCCTATCCTAAAATCTATGTTTTTTCAATAATTCACAGGTGTTATTTTGTTTGTTTGTTTGTTTTTACCAATTATTTAAAGGAATCGGCAATTCCTCTTTTATACAAAGTATACCAGCAATTAGATAAAAAGAGAAAAAAGCTTAATAGTCTTATGAGTCTAACATATTCTTGATATTAATAACACCATCATAAGAAAATATTGTTGTTCTAATTTACGTAGAAACATAAATTTTAAATGTCTGAAGAAAATATTACTTGATTGAATCTAATATTTTATTAAAAATGAATTCTAATCAAATGCTGCCTACATAATAAAGGTAAAAAGAGTTACAAGTTAAAATATACATCATGTTAATAAAGAAAGTCTTATAACTGACAAGATTTTTTAAATTACATAATTCAACCCTATTTATGGATAAAAATTAAAAAGAATACTTAGACAAGATAATTAAAATAAAATGCTTATATACCTGTTGGAAAATCTTTAGATATATTATCTTTAAGAATAAATGTACCATAAAGATGCTTGTTATTGTGTCTACCATTTAGTTCAATATTGGAAGCTGCTACCAATGGATATATAAAAAAGAATCAGATATGTAAATATGAGAAAAAAGAATAAAATTTCATTACATATGGATTTTGTAATTATTATTTAGTAAAATACAATAGAATGGGGAAGCAAAAATCTTGTAACCAGAATGAGAAAGTCAATAAATTCTTGCACATTCAGTATTTAAAGTTAAACTTGCTGAAATAGAAGTTAATTTTTATTCACTCTTAAGGCAAATTATGAGTATATAGTAATCAACCTGAAAAGTGTGGGAAATATCTTTATGGATAAAATTTAATTGTATTAAGGGACATGAGATATTTGAATTAACTAGATCATTATATAATATTACTTACTGAGACATCTTTTGTAATGATAATTCTTTTTCAAATATATCCTCACAATTAAACCCCCCTCAATAAAAAATATCAGCTTGAATTTTTTATGAATTCTATAACCACTCTCATATTTAAATACCATAATACAAGGTAAGAGCTATTAGACTTTGAAATAGAAGATAACATAAAGAGGATTACCTTAATATAGCATTATATTAAAAATTTATAGAAATAAAATCAATCCATTTCTTCAATCAATGCAATCAATCAAATCAATGCCTCAGATCAATGCAAAAAAATAATAATAATGTGAAGAGGCAATCCCATGTCTATATGAGTACTTGATATATGATAACCATGGTGCTATACAGGGGGAAATGCCAGATTGTTAGTAGATGGAACTGGGACAACCAAATTTCTATGGAGAAGGGCAATAAGCCCAGGCCTAGATATTAAAACATTTATAAAGGAGGATTCAGAGTAATTAATAAAAATAATAAAGAAGAAAAATATTTGTATAAAACAATAATAGAAAAACATTACCAAAAGAACAGACCTTTGTAAGATTAAAATTATGTTGAATTTTATCCAAATAAAGATTTCTGTTAAGAGAAGAGCATCACTGATTAAGAAGTTATTTTCAATGTTTATGGAGATAACTAGGTATCCACTGGAGAAGGCAATGGCACCCCACTCCAGTACTCTTGCCTGGAAAATCCCAGGGAGGCAGAACCTGGTAGGCTGCAGTCCATGGGATTGCTAAGAGTTGGACATGGCTGAGCGACTTCCCTTTCACTTTTCACTTCCATGCATTGGAGAAGGAAATGGCAACCCACTCTAGTACTCTTGCCTGGAGAATCCCAGGGATGGGGGAGCCTGGGTGGAATCCCATCTATGGGATCGCACAGAGTCAGACATGACTGAAGCGACTTAGCAGCAGCAGCAGCAGGTATCCATTAACAGAGGAATGGTTACAAGAAATGTGTTGAATTCATGTGATGGAGACAATGTAACAATAATCTTCAATAGATATGCTGCAACAGAGAGCTCAAATTGCTGAACATATAAAATAGGAAAAAATAATGCAAGGCCTTAGCATTATTTGTAAACATACAAATGTGCAAATTGTCATTACTTATTTTACAAAGATACATATAAGTTAAGAACATATATTAAATATTTTAGAGTACCTGCTTTTGGAGGGGTCGTGTCAGAAGTGGGGAGAAAAAACAAAAAAGACCAGAGAAGAAATGTACGTGCACTATGATGACAAGAATGTGGTCCCTGAATTATCTATACCATTTTTAAAAAGAGAAATATACAATATCTGCTATTGAAGAGTTTATTCCCTAAAGAGAATACATCACCCACATTTTGCATTCATTGAGAATTTACTATGTTCACTTTACCGATATATAAAGGATAATCTATAATTTCCATTGTTTAATGCATATAAAGTAATACACTGTACCAGGTAATATTATGGTTTATTCATCTCAGTTTATTCTCTAAGTAGAGAATGGTCTTCCCATCAAAAAATCACTATCTTTTCTTGTTGTAAGCAACAGGAGAACATGCTGTTCTCACAAACAGAATGCATCCACCAAGAAAAAAAGGCATCAAAATTCAGGATACAAAAAATGAAGAACGTCATTTTTAAACATCAATTGACCATTTCATTATCCAATAAACAGGTATAAATATGAAGAGCATAATCATGGAAAACAGTCATTCATAGAAATAAACTTATAGTACTCTGATACTTAAGGACAAGTCTTAAAGCAGGCCAAGATTAGTGATGAGTGTTGGAAGTGAGAACACATGCAATAAACACAGAGTATACCCAGGAAAGAAAAAAAAAAATCTCTCTTTTACTCAACACACTGCTGCTGCTGCTGCTAAGTCGCTTCAGTCATGTCCGACTCTGTGTGACCCCAACATCGGCAGCCCACCAGGCTCCCCCATCCCTGGGATTCTCCAGGCAAGAGCACTGGAGTGGGTTGCCATTTCCTTCTTCAATGCATGAAAGTGAAAAGTGAAAGTGAAGTCACTTAGTCGTGCCTGACTCTTAGCGACCCCATGGACTGCAGCCTACCAGCCTCCTCTGTCCATAGGATTTTCCAGGCAAGAGTACTGGAGTGGGGTGCCATTGCCTTCTCTGACTCAACACACTAATGAGGGCTTATTATCTTTTTTAATGAAGAGATGCTGAAGACTTCCACAAGAGTACACTCTGCATGTTTTTGTCTTTTCTAAGTTCTATGATTATCCTCAACTGTTTATAATTTTACTATTATAATTCTGATGACTCTGATACTAATTTATTTGCCAAAAATGCAGTATATCATAATTTAAATGAATTTTTGACAATTCTTTGTATTTTTTAAAAAATCTTGGTATATTCCTGCTTCTATAAGATGTTTGTTTAATGTGTATAAAGATGAAACCACGTAACTCAGATTGAGACTTACACCCACAGTCTTTAAACTGAGATCACACCTGGTCTCCTTAATGCAAAATTCAGACTTCAGTTGAATAAAGTAGGGAAAACTACTAGTTCATTCAGGCATGACCTAAATAAAATCACTTATGATTATACAATGGAAGTGACCAATAGATTCAAGGGACCAGATCTGATAGAGTGCCTGAAGAACTATGGATGGAGGTTCAAAACGTTTTACAGCAGTCAGTGATCAAAATCATCCCCAAGAAAAAGACATGTAAGTAGGCAAAATGGTTGTCTAAGGAGGCCTTACAAATGGCTGAGAAAAGAAGAGAAGTGAAAGCAAAGGAAAAAAGGAAAGATATACCCATCTGAATGGAGACTTCTAAGAATAGCAAGGAGAGATAAGAAAGCCTTCTTAAGTGAACAATGCAAAGAAATAGAGGAAAACAATAGAATGGGAAAGACTAGAGACCTCTTCAAGAAAGTTAGCGATACCAAGGGAACATTTCATGCGAAGATGGGCACAATAAAGGACAGAAATTGTATGGACAGAAGCAGAAGAGATTAAGAAGAGGTGGAAAAATACACAGAACTGTACCAAAAAAGGTCTTAATGACCCAGATAACCATGATGGTGTGTTCATCTAGAGCCAGACATCCTGGTGTGTAAAGTCAAGTGGGCCTTAGGAAGATTTACTATGAACAAAGATGCCTGAGAGTCCCTTGGACAGAAAGGATATCAAACCAATCAATCCTAAAGGAAATCAACCTGGAATTTTTTTTTTTTTTAATAACAACCCTGGAATATTCATTGTAAGGATTGAGGCTGAAGCTGAAGCTCCAATCCTTTGGCCACCTGATGCCAAGAACTGACTCATTGGAAAAGACCCTAATACTGGGAAATATTAAAGGCAAAAGGAGAAGAGGGCGACAGAGGATGAGATGGTTGGATGGCATCACAGACTCAAAGGAAATGAGTTTGAGTAAACTCTGGGAGATAGTGGAGGACAGGGAAGCTTGGTGTGCTGCAGTCCACGGGATTACAAACAGACATGACTGAGTGACTGAACAACAACAACAACACATCTCATCTCAGGGCTTATTGAAGATCATCTTCTGATGTCTCATTGCAGAAGGAATTTAGAGTAAGAAGTGGATTTATTTAGGGAGAAACACACTCCACAGATAGTGTTAGCCATTAGAGAAGGCAAAAGCTGCAAAGAGTATGAGTTGTCTGCTTTTATAGGGGTGGGTAATTTCATAGGTTAATTAATGGGAAGATTATTCCAGCTATTTTGGGGAAGGGATGGGGATTTCCAGGAAAAAGGCTACTGATCATTTTTTGACCTTTATAATCAGCTTTGCAACTGTCATGGTGCCTGGGGGTGTTTCATTTAGTTTGCTGATGTGTTACACAATGAGCCTTACTATAGGCTCATGTGAAACACATCAATACGTCCAGTGGAAGTCAACTTGTCCACCATCTTGGACTCATTTGGTTCTAATCAGTTTACATTGTATCCTTGGGCTATTTTATTTTTTTTAATGTTGTGCCCTGCCTCCTCCTCCCCCATTTCAAAGTCACCTCATTTCATAGAAAATGACTTTTTAAAATATTATTTTTCACTTTTGCACTAAATTCTCTATAATTTATAAACTTTTTGCATTTTTTTCCTACACAGCTACATTTCTTCTTAATGGTTTTCATATCAAGAAGATAATTTTGTTATTCTGATAAAATATGAAGTATGTGTTGAAGAGGAGAAGAATCTACTACCCCAAAATATGTCTCTTTGGTATAACAATTGTTTTTAAGAGACAACAGTCTCAGGAGAAATTCTAAAAACCCAGCAGAAGTTGCCCTTTTAAAGAAGCATTTACATTTAAGAGGAAAATCTCTGTTTGTAAAGTGCTCTCCCTTGGTATACTGTTACGGGAAACATTGACTGAAACCGCCCTTCCTGGCCAGGCACCATATTAACTGTTTGCCTGAGTTATTTTACAACAGGAGGTCTTGGTAAGGAGCATGACTGAGCGACTTCACTTTCACTTTTCACTTTCATGCATTGGAGAGGAAATGGCAACCCACTCCAGTGCTCTTGCCTGGAGAATCCCAGGGATGGCAGAGCCTGGTGGGCTGCCATCTATGGGGTCACATAGAGTGGGACACGACTGAAGTGACTTAGCAGCAGCAGCAACAACCATATCCTAGTTTACAGTGATTTGACTAAAAACGTTTCATAACCCGACCAAACACACACACACACACACACACTTCAACATCTTCTTTTCTTTTTATCTGGAGATGTTATTTAAAGTGGTAGCTTGGATGATTTCAGGAGTGTTACTTAACAAAACTTGGGTTCACTTGCCCACCATACAGCAAAGCCAGTCTACTGACCATGAATTGTGGTAAAGGAAAGTACGTGTTTATTGCAGGGTGCCAAACAAGAATGAACAGCTCATGTTCAAAAGACCCAAACACCCAATGGCTTTTAAGAAAGTTTTTTTTTTTTTTTTTCTATATTTGAGGATAATTGATTTATAATATTGTGTTGGTTTCTGCCATATATCATCATGAATCAACCACAGATATACCTATATTATCCCCCCTGCCCTTGAATCTCCCTTCTAGGTTGTCACAGAGCATCATGCTGAGCATCCCGCACTATTCAGCAATTTCCCATTAGCTATATATTTTACACATGGGCTACTCTCTCAATTCATCCCACCCTCTCTAGGGAAGGGTTTTTAAAGACAATATTAGGATGAGTGTTGCAGGGTATGTGACCAACTTGTGGACTTTCTTCTGTTTGGTTAGTGGTGAGGTAACATAGTGGTGTTTCTGAATCTTAATAATCAACCATATGGTTCCAACCATTCTGGGGTTTACTGCTTGTGGTCATCCCATAGTCACTATTCTTTATCTGAGTGGCATACTAATCTCTGCAGAACAAGTCAAAGGTACATATCAGATTGTTATAAATATCCTTCAAGGAGGAACTAGTACTGTTTTATGAGGGAACTACTGTCTAAATTTGGCTTCCCAGGCAGCACTAGGAGTAAAGAACCCACTTGCCAATGCAGGAGACATAAAAGACATGGATTCAATTCCTGGGTCAGGAAGAACCCCTGAAGGAGGGTATGGGAACCCACTCCAATAATCTTGCCTGGAGACTCCAGTAGACAGAGGAGCCTGGCAGGCTACAATCCATAGGTTTGCAAAGAGTTGGACACATCTGAAGTGACTTAGCAGGAATGGCCGCATTGTTTAAATTATCATTACTTTTCTTGATTGATTAACTGTGCCTGCTTTTTAGAACTTAGGGAAGGCCTAGGAGACTAAATTTTTTTGGTTGTTGTTTTTTTTCTTACAAACAATAAACGGGGAACACAGAGGGGCTTTTGTACCTGAGAAGGCCCTGTGGGGTGCTGCTCAGTTTCAGAAATTACTGTTTTCCTGGATATCCCCCATGCATAGAGAAAGTATATTTAAACTTCTGTTTTTCTCTTGTTAAGCTGTCTTTATTATAAGGCAGACCTCAATCAAGATTCTTAGAAGGGCAGAGAAAAATTATTTTTCTTCCCTCTCCTACAGTGTTTTGCTGTTGGAATTGTTTGGCATTAGACTTGATTCCAGAAAACTTACATTGTTTAACTTTTAAATATCCTGATATTATGTTAAACACAAAATTCAACTAAGTAAATTTAAAGATCTTAATTGGCTTTACTCAAACTTTCATGAATCCATCAGCATCCTTTCTAGAAACAGGAACAGTGCTCCAAGGGGTTGTGCAAAATTAAAGGTTATTACAGGCAGGTGAAAGTGAAAGTCACTCAGTCATGTCTAATTCTTTAAAACCTCGTGGACTATACAGTTCATGGAACTCTCCAGGCCAGCATACTGGAGTGGGTAGCCTTTCCCTTCTCCAGGGGATCTTCCCAACCCAGGGATTGAAACCAGGTCTCATGCATTGCAGGCAGATTCTTTACCAGCTGAGCCACAAGAGAAGCCCCATTATAAGCAGGAGGGTGGAACAAAAGTGAGATGAGCAAAAGAAGCAATAGGCTTATTTTTAAGCCAGGAATTTATTTATTTATTCATTTTTTTTGAGTGGAAAGTTGTGGAATGGATTTTATCATACAGATAGCCTCTTCTTTCTTTGGGCAATAGTGACAGACTACTTCACTGGTGCTGACTAGAAAAGTCCACACTGGTACAGTTTCTAAGGAAAGTGGAAATTGCAATTAAGTTAGGTATTAAGTCCAGGTTTGATATCCTGGGCAAAAGTGAGGACATTTGGGGCCTGGGATTTTCTCTTTAATACTTACTATATTTTGTCATGTTGTTTTTTATCCACATTTTTGTGTTAACTATTTATTCATTATTATGCTAAATTGTGTAAAATTTTATAAAACATTTATAAATAGAAAAAGGATCATATGTATTGATATTATATGTGATATTTATTGTATACTTAGTATAATTTTGTATAATTTTACCATCTTCATTATTACAAAATTAAAAGTGTTTTAGTATATGTAATTCTCATAAGTAAAAATTTCAAAAAATATTCTGAAAAATAAATAGTTTTGCAAATTTGTGTGATAGAAAAGAGAATTGTTTTTCATTTTTATTTTTCTCAGATATATTTATACTGAACTTTAATCTGAACACATTTCTCAATTACATACTTCTTCATGTTTTACCTAAATTTTCTTTCCTTCTGTGTTCATCATTAAATATGCTTACCATATTTTTTCTTGGAACCAGTTTAATTTCTTGAAGACTTTTCCCCATAAAGCAGACCTCCCCAAATAAATATTATAGCTCTCCTCTATACTCTCTTAAGAATTTGAATTTCCATACAAATTGTGAAATTATTTGTTCTAGCTCTGTGAAGAATACTCTTGGTAGCTTGATAGGGATTGCATTGAATCTATAAATTGCTTTGGGTAGTATACTTATTTTTACTATATTGATTCTTCCAATCCATGATCATGGTATATTTCTCCATCTATTAGTGTCCTCTTTGATTTCTTTCACCAGTGTTTTATAGTTTTCTATATATAGGTCTTTAGTTTCTTTAGGTAGATATATTCCTAAGTATTTTATTCTTTCCTTTGCAATGGTGAATGGAATTGTTTCCTTAATTTCTCTTTTTGTTTTCTCATTATTAGTGTATAGGAATGCAAGGGATTTCTGTGTGTTGATTTTATATCCTGCAACTTTATTATAGTCATTGATTAGTTCTAGTAATTTTCTGGTGGACTCTTTAGGGTTTTCTATGTAGAGGATCATGTCATCTGCAAATAGTGAGAGTTTTACTTCTTCTTTTCCCATTTGGATTCCTTTTATTTCTTTTTCTGCTCTGATTGCTGTGGCCAAAACTTCCAAAACTATGTTGAATAGTAATGGTGAAAGTGGGCACCCTTGTCTTGTTCCTGACTTTAGAGGAAATGCTTTCAATTTTTCCCCATTGAGGATAATGTTTGCTGTGGGTTTGTCATATATAGCTTTTATTATGTTGAGGTATGTTCCTTCTATTCCTGCTTTCTGGAGAGTTTTTATCATAAATGGGTGTTGAATTTTGTCAAAGGCTTTCTCTGCATCTATTGAGATAATCATATGGTTTTTATTTTTCAATTTGTTAATGTGATGTATTACATTGATTGATTTGTGGATATTGAAGAATCCTTGCATCCCTGGGATAAAGCCCACTTGGTCATGGTGTATGATCTTTTTAATGTGTTGTTGGATGTCCATCAGCAGATGAATGGATAAGAAAGCAGTGGTACATATACACAATGGAGTATTACTCAGCCATTAAAAAGAATACATTTGAATCAGTTCTAATGAGGTGGATGAAACTGGACCCTATTACACAGAGTGAAGTAAGCTAGAAAGAAAAACACCAATACAGTATACTAATGCATATATATGGAATTTAGAAAGATGGTAACAATAACTCTGTGTACGAGACAGCAAAAGAGACACTGATGTATAGAACAGTCTTATGGACTCTGTTGGAGAGGGAGAGGGTGGGAAGATTTGGGAAAATGGCATTGAAACATACATATAATACCATACATCATACATATAATATCATGTATGAAACGAATTGCCAGTCCAGGTTTGATGCACGATACTGGATGCTTGGGGGTGGAGCACTAGGATGACCCGGAGGGATTGTATGGGGAGGGAGGAGGGAGGAGGGTTCAGGATGGGGAACACATGTATACCTGTGGTGGATTCATTTCGATATTTGGCAAAACTAATGCAATTTTGCAAAGTTTAAAAATAAAATAAAATTAAAAAAATAATAAAACAAAAAAAAATAAATAAATAAAATAAAATTCAAAAAAAGAAAAGCAAAAAAAAAAAAGAATTTGCATCACTGTTCTCCATTAGAATCTCATGCTGAATATATTTCAAAGCTGATCTTATGAAAGCTGTGTGTGTGTGTGTGTGTGTGTGTGAGAGACATTCAGTCCTGTCCAACTCTGTGACCCTATGGACTGTAGCCCACCAGCCACCTATATCCATGGAATTTTCCAGGCAGGAGTACTGAAGTGGGTTGCCTTTCCTCCTCCAAGGGATCTTCTTGACCCAGGGATCAAACTCATGTCTCCTGCATTGCAGGCAAATTCTTTACTGCTGAGATACCAGGGAAGTCTGTATAAGGGCTGTGAGTAATGAAAATACAATCTCCCCTGATTTATTTCTAATTATTGTGCTTGTGTAACTTAGGAATTTGCAAGGCATTCACATTGTTAACTTGTAAAGAGGATTCTTCAGGTTTCTTACACACATCACCTCCAAGAAGCATTTACATCTTTTCAAAATGTAAGCTGAGCATCTTAAAACTATGATAATGAAAAAAGGCAAGTGTTGTCAGTCCTTATTCACATTTAATGTATGAAGATGCAGTTTCCTATTGGCAACTACATTCAGATTAGATCAGATCAGTTGCTCAGTTGTGTCCGACTCTTTGCGACCCCATGAATCATAGCACGCCAGGCCTCCCTGTCCATCACCAACTCCTGGAGTTCACTGAGACTCATGTCCATTGAGTCAGTGATGCCATCCAGCCATCTCATCCTCTGTTGTCCCCTTCTCTTCTTACCCCCAATCCCTTCCAGCATCAGAGTCTTTTCCAATGAGTCAACTCTTCGCATGAGGTGGCAACTCCATTAGTAAGACTAAATATCAAACTTCACTGTAGTTGGTGTACAAATATATTAATTGAATGACCTCCTTAAGCAGAAGATATTAAGAAGAGGTGGCAAGAATACACAGAAGAACTGTACAAAAAAGATATTCACAACCCAGATAATCACGATAGTATGATCACCTAGAGCCAGATATCCTGGAATGTGAAGACAAATGGGCCTTAGGAAGCATCACTACGAACGCAGCTAGTGGAAGTGATAGAATTCCAGTTGAGCTATTTCAAATCCTGAAAGATGATGCTCTGAAAGTGCTGCACTAAATATGCCAGAAAATATGGAAAACTCATCAGTGGCCACAGGACTGGAAAAGATCAGTTTTCATTCCAATCCCAAAGAAAGGCAATAGCAAAGAATGCTCAAACTACCCCACAATTGCACTCATCTCACACTCTAGTAAAGTAATGCTTAAAATTCTCCAAGCCAGGCTTCAGCAATATGTGAACGATGAACTTCCAGATGTTCAAGCTGGTTTTAGAAAAGGCAGAGGAACCAGAGATCAAATTGCCAACATCCGTTGGATCATTGAAAAAGTAAGAGAGTTCCAGAAAAACATTTATTTCTGCTTTATTGACTATGCCAAAGCCTTTGGCTGTGTGGTTCACAATAAACTGTCGAAAATTCTGAAAGAGATGGGAATTACAGACCACCTGACCTGCCTCTTGAGAAATCTGTATGCAGGTCAGGAAGCACCAGTCAGAACTGGACATGGAACAACAGACTGGTTCCAAATAGGAAAAGGAGTATGTCAAGGTCGAACATTGTCACCCTGCTTATTTAACTTATATGCAGAGTACATCATGAGAAACACTGGGCTGGATGAAGTATCAGCTGGAATCAAGATTGTGGGGAGAAATATCAATAACTTCAGATATACAGATGACACCACCTTTATGGCAGAAAGTGAAGAACTAAAGAGCCTCTTGATGAAAGTGAAAGAGGAGAGTGAAAAATCTGACTTAAAGTTCAATATTCAGAAAACTAAGATCATGGCATCCGGTTCCATCACTTCATGGCAAATAGATGGGGAAACTGGAAACAGTGGCTGACTTTATTTTTCTGGGCTCCAAAATCACTGCAGATGGTGACTGCAGCCATGAAATGAAAAGATGCTTACTCCTTGGAAGGAAAGTTATGTCCAACCTAGACAGCATATTGAAAAGCAGAGACATCACTTTTTCAACAAAGATCATCTAGTCAAGGCTATGGTTTTTCCAGTGGTCATGTATGGATGTGAGATTTGAACTACAAAGAAAGTTGAGTGCCGGATAATTGATGCTTTTGAACTGTGGTGTTGGAGAAGACTCTTGAGAGTCCCTTGGACTGCAAGGAGATCCAACCAGTCCATCCTAAAGGAAATCAGTCCTGGGTGTTCACTGGAAGGACTGATGTTGAAGCTGTAACTCCAATACTTTGGCCACCTGATGCAAAGAGCTGACTCATTGAAAAGACTGATGCTGGAAAGGATTGAGGGCAGGAGGAGAAGGGGACGACATAGAATGAGATGGTTGCATTGCATCACCGACTCAATGGGCATGGGTTTGGTTGGGCTTCAGGAGTTGGTGATGCACAGGGAGGCCTGGTGTGCTGCAGTTCATGGGGGTCACAAAGAGTTGGATATGACTGAGTGACTGAACTGACCTGAATGTCTTTAACAGATGTGTTATATTTGAAACCAAACTAAAAATTCTGTTAGTGGTTAAGCTGACATGAAATTAGAATGGAATAGAATAGAGATAAGAGAATGAATTAAGAAGTAGTTGACATTTCTAGAAATATAAAATGAAGAAATTATCAAGCAATATTTTAGCATTTATGTCATACAATGTCTTTTTGAGGATCTTCAGTTCTCAACATTTCCTTGTTTATGAGTCTATTTTCCTCTCAATTATTCTCTACCATCTGCAGCCATAGGTACAAATGAGTGCATATTGAGAGTTATGGCAAATTGCCACTGGCATAACTTCTTTTATTTTTATCATTTTTTAAATGGAAGTACAATTGATTTACAGTGTTTTGTAAGTTTCAGACATGGCATAACTTCTTTTGATTTTAGTACTACTTCAAGTGACCATCTAAACTGGAACATGTTTATATTTTGTTTAAATTAACAGTCAGAATATACTGAATATACCAATCAAAATTTTTTTTCACAGTTCTTTCAAATTCTCTCACTTCTCCTAACTTATTGAGTTCGAAATACTTTGCAAAAATGTTGCCAATTTCCAAAACTTTTCTCAGTAATGTGATATCGACTAAAAATAAATAAATAAAAGCACATCCTAAAGCTGAAAATCATGTTTTATTTGGCAGGCAAAACTGAGGATTTAATCCCAGGACCCAACCTCTCAGATAGCTCTGAGAAACAGTTCAGAAGAGGTAAGAGAGGATCCAGGATATATATAGGAGTTCTTGCAATAATGACCAGATAGTCAGAACATCAAAAGATCACCATAAGTTAAAGAAAACAAAATATCTCAAGTTAATGAATTTAGAGCTTTTCTGTGTGGGGGAAGAAGAAAAAGTCAGAACTCACTGAAATAATTCCTTTCATATGAATTTCAGCCATCTGGGACGTGCATTCTGTGCTTGCTCATCCTGAGTCTCTTCAAGGTACACCATTGGTGGGGGTTCAGTGACTGACAGCTAGATGACAGGCATCCTGTTTCCATCTGAGTGCCCTCAGGGCTCACCCTTGTGGGACTGCAATGTGATGGCTTGATGGCTGCAGCATCCTTTGTTTACTGATATGGCAGGCAATACTTTATTTTTATTGATAATGGGATAACTTCAATAAACCATCTCTATGGTAAGCAAGGGTAAAGGGGAGTGATTTAGACTGACTAACTAAGCGGATCCAACTTAAATATTTCCTTCTCCTCTAATAAATATTATCATTTGTTAATCTGTTTTCTCTACTTATATCCTTATATAAAATGTAAGGAATATCATTCTTATAAGAAATATTAACTCTTGTACAACTTCTCAAGCTTTGGCCAAATTATTTCAGGGAAGCTAGATGAGCAGTGATAAACAGGAGCCATTGGAGAAAAGGAGTTGTATGGACATATACATGGAACATTCAGCTAGGATAAATGTGTATTTTATTGTAGATTATAGAAAGCACTAAGGATAAATTGGGCACCAAGAAAATGAAGTTTAATCTAAACATGTGGCATTATTTTAATAATTTAGAATTCTTCTGTAGCATATGTAGCAGATTATGATTTATTAAGTGGTAAGAAAGCCTTGATCCAGATTTTGATCACTCTCTAAAATCCAGTCTGCTTAGTGATTTCCCTATTGTAATACTTGTTACTTGTGTGAGCACACTCTTAAATAGTCAATCATTATTCTTTGGACACCAGCATTTTCCTGATGGTTCAGTGATAAACTATTTGCCTGCCAATGCAGGAGACATGGGTTTGATCCCTGGATTGGGAAGATTTCCTAGAGAAGGAAATGACAACCTACTCTAGGATTCTTGCCTGGAAAATCCCATGGATAGAGGAGCCTGGAAAGCTAAAGTCCACAGGGTAGCAAAAGGAGTAGGACAGGACTTAGTGACTAAACAACAATTTTGTTCTTTGTAGGTGCATGCAGTTCATCACCTATATTTGTCTGAATACCTACATTCTCTCCGTTATACTAAAATAATTGATCTTCCCGAAATATCTCTCCATTCTCCAAGATGATTTTTCTTCTTCCTTAACAAAATAATAAATCTCCAAAATGATACTTAAATTACTACAGCTTCACCAACCTATGTTGTCATTCATATGTTTCTCTTCTTCTCATGGTATTTATTTGCAAGTAAATCTATAAGGCCAAGGTCTACTACCTTGCTCTCTGGATTGTTTCCTTCTCATTTCCTCAAAGATCTCACTATGATAATTAAGAAAGTGGCTTCTAGGATCTGAGGCTGTCTTTCAAAAGAGAGAAAGAAACCAGACCTCAATCTTACAAGGGCCATGAAACTGAATTCTGCAACACCCAAATGAGCAGGAAACAAAGTTTCCCTTACAGCTTCCATAAATGAATGAAGCCTATAGACACATTGATTTTAGACCTCTGAGATTTGTGTAGCACTTCTTGTTTATAGAACTGAAAGAAAATTAATCTCTTCTGTTTTAAGCCACCAAGTTGTGGGGTGCATGTATACACAATTTAAAGCAGCTATAGAAAACTAACTCCATTTAGGATTTCCCTGGTAGCTTACTTGATAGAGACTCTGTCTGCAATGCATGAGACCCAGATTTAGTCCCTGGATGAGGAGGATACCCTGGGGAAAAAATGGCAGCCCATTCCAGGATTCTTGCCTGGAAAATCCCATGGAGAGAGGAGCCTGGTGGCTACAGTCCATGGGGTCACAAGTAGTCAGACACAACTGAGCATCTAAGTATGTATGTATATATAGAAAACTAACACATTTAGATCAGTTCAGTTCAGTTCAGTTGCTCAGTCATGTCTGACTCTTTGTGAACCCATGGACTGCAGCATGCCAGACCTCCCTGTCCATCACCAACTCCAGGAGTTTACTCAAACTCATGTCCATGGCATTGATAATGTCATCCAACCATCTTGTCCTATGTCATCCCCTTCTACACCCACCCTCAATCTTTCCCAGCATCAGGGTCTTTTCCAATGAGTCAGTACTATGCATCAGGTGGCTGAAGTACTGGAGTTTCAGCTTCAGCATCAGTCTTTCCAATGAATATTCAGGACTGATTTCCTTTAAGATTGACTGACTGAATCTCCTTGTAGTCCAAGGGACTTGAAAGTGTTCTCCAATACCATAGTTCAAAAGCATCAATTCTTTTGTAATCAGCTTTCTTTATAGTCCAACTCTCATGTCCATACATGACCACTGGAAAAAACATAGCTTTGACTAGATGGACCTTTGTTGGAAAAGAAATGTCTCTGCTTTTTAATATGCTATCTAGGTTGGTCATAGCTTTTCTTCCAAAGAGCAAGTATCTTTTAACTTCATGGCTGCAGTCACCATCAGCAGTGATTTTGGAGCCCCCCAAAATAAAGTCAGCCACTGTTTCCACCGTTTTTCCATTTATTTGCCATGAAGTGATGGGACCGGGTGCCATGATCTTAGTTTTCTGAATGTTGAGCTTTAAGCCAACTTTTTCACTCTCCACTTTCACTTTCATCAAGAGACTTTTTAGTTCCTCTTCACTTTCTGCCATAAGGGTCGTGTCATCTGCAGATCTGAGGTTATTGATATTTCTCCCGGCAATCTTGATTGCAGCTTGTGCTTCTTCCAGCCCAGCATTTCACATTATGTACTCTGCATAAAAGTTAAATAAGTAGGGTGAGAATATACAGCTTTGGCATACTCCTTTCCCTATTTGGAACCAGTCTGCTGTTCCATGTCCAGTTATAACTGTTGCTTCTTGACCTGTATATAGATTTCTCAGGAGGCAGGTCAGGGGTCTGGTATTTCCATCTCTTGAAGAATTTTTCAGTTTGTTGTGATCCATACAGTCAAAGGCTTTGGTGTAATCAGTAAGCAAAAGTAGATGTTTTTCTGGCATTCTCTTGTTTTTTAGATGATCCAGCAGATATTGGCAATTTGATCTCTGGTTCCTCTGCCTTTTCTAGATCCAGCTTGAACATCTGGAAGGCCACAGTTCACATACTGTTGAAGCCTGGCTTGGAGAATTTTGAGCATTACTTGGCTAGCGTGTGAAATGAGTACAACTGTGCGGTAGTTTGAACATTCTTTGGCATTGCCTTTCTTTGGGATTGGAATGAAAACAGACCTTTTCCAGTCCTGTGGCTACTGCTGAGCTTTCCAAATTTGCTGGCATATTGAGTGCAGCACTTTCACATCACTGTCTTTTCGGATTTGAAATAGCTCCACTGGCATTTCAACACCTCCATTAGCTTTGTTCGTAGTGATGCTTCCTAAGGCCCACTTGACTTCACATCCAGGGTGTCTGGCTCTAGGTGAGTGAACACACCATCGTGGTTATCTGGGTCATGGAGATCTTTTTTGTATAGTTCTTTTTTGTATCCTTGCCACCTCTTCTTAATATCTTCTGCTTCTGTTAGGTACATACCAGTTCTGTCCTCTATTGTGCTCATCTTTGCATGAAATATTCCCTCGTTATCTCTAATTTTCTTGAAGAAATATTTAGTCCCTCATCTTATTAATTTTGCTAAATATACCTTTCGACAATCTCAAGTCAATCTGCTTAATTTTATTTTTCTTACCACATTTACTGAGGCCACCATCATTTTTTAGTAGAATATGCCCAGAAATATTATCAAAGACTTGAATATGTGTAAAAAATAATGCTGAGCCCCTTTCTGACTGTTTTTTGCAGAACCTCCGTGGCTAATTGATTCTATAGAGTTTGATCTTTGGTTTTTGACTGACTTTGTTTTGACTAGTCTATTTTATATAAATTCAGTAAGGATGAAATTAACTTGATGAAATAAATAACAATGCAAAAAATTCTTGATCGCCAAGTGACGTGCTAGTCATGTCCAACTCTTAATCTTACATGTACGCTTTTTGCCAAAGAACTAATCACCAGTTTTTATCTATTAGCAAATGAAATTTGGCATGCATTATCCTAATGTAGGAAAAGAAATAGTACTCTCTGAGTTGGGCCAACGGTAGGACTAAGGTGATCATCCAACTAAATGGTTAAGAATGCCAAAATAGATTTGCTAGAATCAGTTATGGTATCTTACTGTTACCCTCACTGATTAATGAGTTAAAATTTGTTTGATATAGATTTATTTTATGTTTTTGTCAATATATCTTATGTTTACTATTTGAAAATTTTTACTTCATCACTTACTATGGCAAAGTTATAATATTGCAAGTCATTTCCTGTTTAAAAATATAGATAACTCAAGTTTCTCTCAGAATAAACTCTAGACTTCTTCTCCTTTTATTTTTTTCTTTTTGGTCACACAACTTGTGGGATCTCAGTTGTGTGACCAAGGGTTAAACTCAGACTATGTCACTGAAGCCTGAAATCCTAACCACTAGGCCACCACGGAAATCCCTAAATCCTAAACTTCTTAAGCTAACTTTAAAAGCCAATTATAGATACTTGGACATGTATGTTAATGATCGGCGGAAACCAAAAAATTTCTGTAAAGCAATTACCCTTCATTTAGAAAAATTAAATAGATAAAAAGAAAAAAAAAAGAAAAGGTACCTGGAAAGTCTTCTTTCAATTACCTCTTGAGTGAGTCATAGATTCCTATCATTTGGTACTCTTTCTGACCTGTATCATGCTCTGCTTCATCTTTTAATTTTACCTTCAACATATTAATCTGCTCTTACCTCCCTTTCCATTCTCCAAGCTAGCTCCTAATTGATGTTCAGGCTTCATTTTAAATGTTTCTTCTTGGAATTCTTCCCTGGACGTGAAACCCTGGAATGCCATTTCTCTGTATCCAGTAACATCCTGTACTAACATAGCATTAGCTAACTCCTTTTTCACTGTAGATTCAAGATACTTTTAACATATTGATTATTGTTTCTTCACCAACATACATATCCTTAATATTTAGCACAGTCTATTGTGTGCATGTGTTTAAAGATTTTTGATTGCTTAAATTGAAACTTTCGCTGCTAACCCCTGCTAGCCTCTGCTATCTCTTATGCTGATTCTCTGTTGCTTAAACTAAATTTACCTTAGAAATTCATTACTTCCTATACTCAAGCCATTCACATTCAGCCTGCTTCCATGACCCAGTTGAAATTCATTATAAACTTATTCATTATTTTATGAGTCGTTATTTTGCTTTTCATAGGAAAAAAAAATGGTATATAAAGCAGGGTGAGTTTGGAGGTTAAGTAGTCATGTCTGGATGTGAGAGTTGGAATGTGAAGAAAGCTGAGCACTGAAGAATTCATGCCTTTGAGCTGTGGTGTTGGAGAAGACCTTTGAGTGTCTTGGACTGCAATGAGATCCAACCAGTCCATTCTGAAGGAGATCAGCCCTGGTTGTTCATTGGAAGGAACGACGCTAAAGCTGAAACTCCAGTACTTTGGCCACCTCATGCAAAGGGTTGACTCATTGCAAAAGACTCTGATGCTGGGAGGGACTGGGGGCAGGAGGAGAAGGGGACGACAGAGGATGAGATGGCTGGATGTCATCACTGATTCGATGGATGTGAGTTTGAGTGAACTCCGGGAGTTGGTGATGGACAGGGAGGCCTGGTGTGCTGAGATTCATAAGGTGGCAGAGTCAGACATGACTGAGCAACTGAACTGAACTGAACTGAACTGAAATCCAATAAATATTTTTAATATATGTAGAAGAATCATGAGACAAAATATTTTAATAAATAAATTCTAAGGTTTACTGAATTATGATTCCAGATTTCTGAAAAAATACTTAAGCCAATTTTCACCTAACTTTCAGTTCAGTTCAGTTCATTCACTCAGTCGTGTCTGACTCTTTGCAACCCCATGAACCGCAGCACGCCAGGCATCCCTGTCCATCACCAACTCCTGGAGTTTACCCAAACTCATGTCCACTGAGTCAGTGATGCCATCCAACCATCTCATCCTCTGTCGTCCCCTTCTCCTCCTGCCCTCAATCTTTCCCAGCATCAGGGTCTTTTCAAATGAGTCAGCTCTTTGCATCAGGTGGCCAAAGTATTGGGGTTTCAGCTTCAACATCAGTTCTTCTAATGAACGCCCAGGACTAATTTCCTTTGGGATGGACTGGTTGGATCTCCTTGCAGTCCAAGGTACTCTCGAGAGTCTTCTCTAATACCACAGTTCAAAAACATCAATTCTTCGGTGCTCAGCTTTCTTTATAGTCCAATTCTCACATCCATACCTGATTACTGGAAAAACCATAGTCTTCACTAGACAGACCTTTGTTGGCAAAGTAATGTCTCTGCTTTTTAATATGCTGTATAGGTTGGTCATAACTTTCCTTCCAAGGAGCAAGTGTCTATTAATTTCATGGCTACAGTCACTATCTGCAGTGATTTTGGAGCCCAAAAAAATAAAGTCAGCCACCGTTTCCACTGTTTTCCCATCTGTTTGCCAGGAAATGATGGGACTTTTTGCTATGATCTTAGTTTTCTGAATATTGAGCTTTAAGCCAACATTTTCACTCTTCTCTTTCACTTTCATCAAGAGGCTTTTTAGTTCCTCTTCACTTTCTGCCATAACGGTGGTGTCATCTGCGTATCTTAGGTTATTGATATTTCTCCCAGCAATCTTGATTCTAGCTTGTGCTTCCTCCAGCCCAGGATTTCTCATGATGTACTCTGCATAGAAGTTAAATAAGCACGATGACAATATACAGTCTTGACATACTTCTTTTCCTATTTGCAACCAGTCTGTTGTTCCATGTCCAATTCTAATTGTTGATTCCTGACCTGCATACAGATTTCTCAGGAGACAGGCCAGGTTATCTGGTATTCCCATCTGTTTCAAAATTTTCCACAGTTTACTGTGATCCACATAGTCAAAGTCTTTGGCATAGTCAATAAAGCCGAGATAGATATTTTTCTGTAACTCTCTTACTTTTTCAATGATTTAGCAGATGTTGGCAACTTACAAAACTTATATGTTTAAAATAAGTATTAAAGTATGATTTGAGAAATCAAGTTTATTTCCTAAATATTTTTAAATATTCATATTATTACTTGCCTTTAATTATAAAATTTTAAAATGTTATAAACTTCTATAAATGTTCTATCACAAAAATTTCTTCTGTTCAAGTTGGAAGAAATACCTTGTCTTAGAGACAAAATATTATACATATAATCTTTTCTCTCTTAATATTCATCACGATGCAGAAACAAATGAGTAAATATTCAAAAGTTTCTGTTTTCATTTGTCTGCTCCACTTATATCTAACTGGTTTAGAAAATCTAAACTTTTTTCTTATTTTGTGCCGTTATGTTCTTCTGGTGTCTAAAGAACTAATGAGAATAGAACTACTTGAAGGGGGAAAAATTGCCATTTCCACTGATTTTGTTTGTTGATTTGTTTGTTTAGGGAAGGAAACAGAACCTCTGACTTTAGTATAAATCAAAAGAGAGCTCTTTCTTGACAGCTTACAGTATTCTGACCAATGCTTCAGAAATTTACAGTCTGTAAGTTTCAAAATTCTTTCAAATTTACTGTCCAGCTTTTCAGCCTCTGGAATTTTAAAGTATAATTCTTCTGATTTCAACATCTCATTTTTTCTCCCACTTCACTCCCTTTAAAATAAATTTATATTAAAAAATAGTGACATAAGAAAGGATTATCCAAATTTCAAAGCAGTGAAATATTCTCTTTTTGTCAAAGAGGGGAAAAAAATAAAAAGTAATCCAAGTGAAGAACTGGGCAGGATGAAATTTGGTAAAATAGGACTGGATAATCATTAAAGACAAACATACATTAAACCTCCTTTTTATAACCTATGGGGTAGAGGGGATATAACTCCACAAAACAACAGCTCCTAGCAATGCACACAGTGTTCCTATAGGTAGAGCCTCTCACCAGGGAAAATCATGTCCTGTTAAGAACTTCCCTTCCTATCAAAGGATGGATCACAAATATGTTCCACCCACCTCTGCCATAGCTCAAACTCTCACTTTGACTAAGTGACTGCCTATTGCAACAAAGGAGGACCGTGTCCACTTGCATGTCTCCAGAAATGCAGATGTTACTAGATCCTGTAGAATATGTAGGTCCTATAAAGGTCCCCACCCCTATTCCTGTGATGGCCTCTGCAGTGTCTGGACAGGGAAGGGGGAAAATTTCTCCTGATACCTAGTATACAGGAGGGTCTAGATGGTGCAACCTACCCACTGGAACTTGAGTTACTACTCAGCCCAACAGTGGCACCATCTGGATGGAAATAGGAATGACTCACAGCAGCCAGTGTCTGAACTCAGTGGTTTGATCCATCCTGAACCCAGGCCATTAATCTTTTGCATTGACAGTTAGGCTATTCTATAGTAGGGGTGGATGATCATGAATAAGCCCTTATCTGATCAAGATATATGGAAAGTTATTTGGATTTATTTATAAGAACTTCAGGCAATTCTATCTTCCCCTTCTTGGCTCACAAGGCTCTGACACTTCCTAGCAATCGTAAAGTTAATACTCCAGCCAATACCAGGTACAAGTTCTAGCAACTGACTTTTTAGTAGACACAGCAGATTGGATGCATTAGAAGAGCAACTACTGCAGCACTTGAGTTGGATGGCATATTGCCAAGGATGCCAGATTGCCCTTGAAATAGAGTGATTTAGTTAATACAGTTACTGCATATCCCATATGTTTTAAATAATACCCAAGGCAACTTCCAGAAGAGTCTGGGTCCATCCACTTGCAAATTGATTGTATTGGCTCCCTTCTTGTGAGTGTGGGCTCTAAGAATGCCTTCCTTGATTTGTGTGGACACTCCAAACACTAGGCAAAGCTCATATTTCCTCTCTGCTAATACATTTCCTATAAGGATAGGTTGACTTAAAGGGCAATGTTGTTTTTCTGCATGAGATATGGGCATGGTCTCCTCTTTGAAATTTGCTTCTTTCTTTTTTATATTTTTCCAGGAATAAAGTATTAAGACCAAAATTTTATCTTTTGTGAGAAGAATTTGGGGTATATGATATCCATATGAATTCTAGATATTAACACAAGCCATACGACACTCCCTACCCTACCTAGTCCCCATTGACTTCTATCACCATTACTTTCACAAAGTACAATTTGTGAACAGTTCAGTTCAGTTGCTCAGTCGTGTCCGACTCTTTGCCACCCCATGAACCGCAGCATGCCAGGCCTCCCTGTCCATCACCAACTTCCGGAGTCCACCCAAACCCATGTCCATTGAGTCGGTGATGCCATCCAAACATCTCATCCTCTGTCATCCCTTTCTCCTCCTGCCCTCAGTCTTTCCTAGCATCAGGGTGTTTTCAAATGAGTCAGCTCTCCACATCAAGTGGCCAAAGTATTGGGGTTTCAGCTTCAACATCAGTCCCTCCAATGAACACTCAGGACTAATATCCTTTAGGATGGACTGGTTGGATCTCCTCACATTCCAAGGGACTCTCAAGAGTCTTCTCCAACACCACAGTTCAAAAGCATAAATTCTTTGGCGCTCAGCTTTCTTTATAGTTCAACTCTCACATCCATAAATGACAACTGGAAAAACCATAACCTTGACTAGATGGACCTTTGTTGGCAAAGTAATGTCTCTGCTTATATATATATATATATATATATATATATATATATATATATATATAAAATATATGGTATATATTTATATATAAAGGTATATATTTAATATATGTATTAAGCATATATAGACATTTAATATATATATTAAAAGTAGTATAAAATAATATTTATTACTAAAATTAAGTTTCCCTTTTTCTTTGTACTGTTTTTAAATTAAAATATATGACTCACATTTTACTTCTATTTAGTCATTTAGGCTTTTAAAAAATTAAAAATATTTTTTAATGGCTTAAAACTATGAACATTTATTATATCAAAATTTCCATGGGTCAGGATTCTGGACACATATTAGCTGTGTCCTCTGCTCAAGGTCTCATAGTAGAAGTGTCAGTCAAGCTACAGTATCATCTGGAGGCTGAGAGAGGGAAAAAGTCCCCTTCCCGGCTCTATCTGGTTGTTATCTGAATTCATTTCCTTATGGCTGTACAACTTGAATCTTCAGCTCCTATAGACAGCCCATGGTGCTTTGCCATGGAAACCTTACCATAGGCAACTCACAAAGTGTCTGCTTGCTTCTTCAAGGCCAACAGAGAGAAAGAACAGCTTTACTGAGGTGGAGAATCATGTAACATTATGACAGGAGTAACATTCTTTCACTTTTTCACCTTTGCTATAAAATGAAACCTAAATATGGCAGAGCCATCCCCTCACCATTGTCATATTGTATGAGTTAGGAACAGGTCATAGAAGCCAATCACACTCACAAAGAGAGGATCAGACAAAAGCATGAACACCAGGAAGCGACATCATTGCTGGTTAGTGTAGTCTATGCCATAGATCTGTAATATCAACTATCAAATTAGTGTCACTAGGAAACCACATTGTCAGTAGCATATAAAATTCCCTTATTGCTGAGCTTTTGTGAGATTAATTGAATTTAACTTTCACAATCCTCTTGGAACAACTTTGCATTACATATAATCATGGATGGAAATTAATGCTAAATATGTAGGAAAAGATAAAACTATTTCCAGCTACTTCACTTGATAGAGTGACAGTTACTAAAAAAGCCTGTAAAAATAAATATGAATATGTAAGAGATTCTGATCTTAATTCTGCTATTGAAAGAAAATTAAAGGCCATTTCTTTTAGGCAAACTAAGGTCTTCTCAAGCAATGCATATGTTTAAGTGTGCCAGATGAGTCTGAATTCTAAATTCTTATAGGTTATTTTTGCTGAAACCTATTTTTCTACAGCATACAAGTAATTCATACTACGGTTTTATGTAAATTAAGGCTAATTTTTAGGCTTGATCAATATATTAGTTTTCTTTGGGGGTGCATTCAAGTAATTGTATAAGCCATAGAGAAAATTAATACCCACATTGCCCTTGGCATTACACTTCCTGCTTCTGCTATTTAGTTAAAAATGGATCACATAAATGTTAAATTTGTGCTGTTCTGCTGACAGTGAAACTTAAGGAAAGCCTCCATGCTATTAGACTAAAGTTAAGAGAGTAAAGCTGAAGAAATTTCTCTATTGTAAGAGAAATGTGAGCTTTGCAGAAAGTAAATTGGCTAGGAGAAATTCAATGAGGTTCCATCTAAAATGTGTAGATAAAGTAAAGAGAGTGCTTTATAGCACCTGTAAGAAAGCAATTTAGATATTCCTGATGATAGCTCAGATGCCTGGATGCCTAGAAATAATCTAAATCTGAAGCTCTTGAAGGATATTGAAAAGGAACACTGTCTTGCCTCGTTTTTGTGTTTATCTTTGCTTGTTGATCTGCCATCACTGTTAACTTTTCATTATTTATTGAATCATTCCATTAAAAAGAGTAGAACAAAGAATTGAAACTTCAAAGTCCAAGCAACTCCCATGCACAGGAATTCTCTATGTCCAGTATTCATGAGCACTGCTTAATTTGATATTCTATTCCAAATGCAACCAAATTATTTTAATGAAATTGATTTCAAGCCCATATTAATTCATGTTGTGACAGTAGCTCTCTGTTATCCAAATAATTAAATTTCTGTATCTAAGTAAATCTTTGGTAAATTATAGATGTTTCGATGTCCCTCTCTATATAAATGATCTATACCTACATACATTCTTTTTAAGTATGAATCCATAAGACTTTCTTATCATCACTTATTATTTACTATCAGCAGGAAGTCTATTAAACCACTTGTATGAATTATCTAATTCCATCCCTGCAAGCACCTAATGAGCTAGATACTATCAACATTTTTTTAAATTATAAATTTATTTATTTTAATTGGAGGTTTATTACTTTACAACATTCTTTTAAAAATGAGGAGACCTAAAGATCACTGAACTTGCCCAAACTTTGAATTAACAATGAACAAAGCTGGTATGAGAACCCAGTTTTCCTTAGACTGAAACCAAAAATGAGTTAATGACTTAAATGTTAAAATAAAATTGCAAGTATATTATAACATGAAAGAACTTTTTCTTTAAGTTTAAGATGGCTTTCAAAAGCACAAAATATGTTGCAAGGAAATGCAATAATGGATTTGACTACAAAATAATCTTAAATGGTTTAGTAAAAAATAAATATTAAGCTACAAAAAAATTAGTGTCATATGTGATGAATAGTAACATATTAAACATAAAAGGAACTAAAGTAATCAATTTTAAAAAAGCACTCAATAGAAATAAGGACAGAGATATGCATAAGACATTTACTAAAGAAGAAATACCAATAGAACATTAATCTATATAATGGTGTTGAAATACCTAGAATTAAAAATGTGTCATGCTGTGCTAAGTCATTTCAGTCATGTTCAACTCTTTGCAAGCCACAGCCCATCAGGCTCCTCTGTCCATGGGATTCTCCAGACAAGAATCCTGGAGTGTGTTTCCATTCCCTCCTCCAGGGGGTCTTCCAGACTCAGGGATCCAAACTGCATCTCTATTATATCTTCTGTATTGCAGGCAGTTTCTTTATCACTAGTGCCACTTGGGAAGCCCAATTAAATATGTAAGCTACTTTAAAATTTAAAAATCATTTTACAATCTATGGGAAGGGTAAATATCTCTGAAAGAAAGATAGAGAGACCAAAACATTTATAAAGTTTGCTTTCAAAGAACTGGAAAAAATAATCCAGGCTTTAAAAGCACTGGTCATCAAATTTAAAAAACAAAACCAAAAACAGCTATTGAATTGTTTTCAAAACATAACAGAATTATGAAATATCTTTACTGGAAATTGTCCAATAAATATAAGGAAGTAATGAAGTTATTGAAACATGTTAATCACAGTTTTGAAAATATTTATATCGGTATAGATATGAAAACCTATATGTCAAGTCATAACTGTAGTTAATACTAGTTAATTATTTTCTGACTATTTTATATTGAACACTTGTTTCTTAAACACAAATAGATAAAAATATATTAAAAATTCTGTTAGAAGTGTGACAATAGATCTAGTATAACACTAGATTCTCTAACCTTGCTAAAGTTTAAGCTATAGTTTAATTTCTAAAAGTTTGAATAATGAAATCTGTATTTTCAAGTATTCTTTACTTTATTTAAATCACAGTTTGAAGATTTCAGACTGAATATGAAAGTATCCTTTACAGGTTAAGTAATCTTTGCCAATATTACTTTCTCTTAAAAAAATGTAAAAAACTTCAGATTTTTTTATGTCCCATAAAAGATGCTATTTTACTTCTTGCTAGGCTAATAATAGCCTTTTTTTGTTTTTAAAGCTTTAGTTTCCTTTTTATGCTTATAGTGAAAATAGTGAATAGGCATGCAAAAATGGTAGGTTTTTGACAAACAATATCCTGCATTTACCACTAGAAGTAGGAAACATGAAGCTCAAGTGCCTAATAAGGACTTGACAGAAAAATCTTTTGTAATAGCAGAAACATCCTGTTTGAGATCACAAGGACAGGCTCTCCTCATACCATCTCAAGAATAATCACATGTTTTCACTCTGCTCTAACTCTGCAAACTTTTTGCTCTCCAGCTGTCCACATATCTTTTTTGTTACTTATCTTCAGTTAACTTAATTGGGCAAATAAATACACTGTACCGTAACATCAAAAATGGTGCACATCTTCTCTATAAAATATTAAACTATATTTTGTCCTTGATTTTCCATATTATGTGCCTAAAATTATATATATTTTCAAAAAGGAAGTTAATTGTATTTCAGAACATTGTTAGTAATGTGTAGCTAAAATTAATATTTTGTGACTCATAATTCTCCAGATCTGCTGTTTCTATTATCTTTTCTAAAACAGTCAATGTTGACTAGCTGTTCAAACTAGAGAGATTACAGTGATCCTTAACAAAAGTCTGACTCATTTCTCCACAGGGCCAACAAAACCTTTACCACTGGGCTTCCTTCTGTTTCCACGGTCATGTCTGTAGTTGAGATGCTCCTCAATTTCATATTGAAATACTGTATTTCATGTATAGGTGTGTTTTATTATATATATATATATATATATATATATATACCCACCATTTATTTTTCAAGCATGTAAATCAATGTCTTCACCTCCCTATTAAAAAAAAAAAATCTGTATTATTCCTAGTAGAAAGTAAAATACATCTTTTTATTCTCCCTCAAACTCTGAAACCAATAGATCACCACCTTATAGTTGACACAGATAGAATCTTTTAACTACTACTCTAGTCTCCTGCTTTCCTGTATTTTCCTGTATCCTCTTTGCCACACTCTTTGATCTGTGTTCTTCAAGGGGAGAAGGAGTTGGGGCACGCAGTGGGGTGAAAGTGTTTGCCCCCACAGGACATTTAACAGAGACTGGAGACATTTTTGGTTGTCAAAACTTGGTGTGGAAATGATATTGACATCTAGTGCATCTAGTGAGAAGTAGCCATGGATACCTGGAGATGGGCATGGCAACCCACTCCAGTATTCTTGTGTGGAGAACCCCATGGACAGAGGACCCTGACAGGCTATAGTCCATAGGGTCCCACAGAGTTGGACATGACTGAAGTGACCTAGCATACATGCATAGCCATAGATACTTCCAAACATCTGTCAATGCACAGGACACTCTCCATAGCAAAGGATTATCCAGTCCAGGATATCAATAGTGCTGAGGTTGAGAAATTCTACCTTAGATCAAGCCATCATTAACTGTCATCTAGATAACAGTAACAACTTGATAACTCATCTTTTTCCATCAATCATTTTTAACACTGAAACTAAAATGGCCTTTCTATAACTTCGAGCCAGATATCACGATGGTGTGATCACTGACCTAGAGCCAGACGTCCTGGAATGAGAAGTCAAGTGGGCCTTAGAAAGCATCACTATGAACAAAGCTAGTAGACATGAAGAATTCCAGTTGAGCTATTCCAAATCCTGAAAGATGATGCTGTGAACCTGCTGCACTCAATATGCCAGCAAATTTGGAAAACTCAGCAGTGGCCACAGGACTGGAAAAGGTCAGTTTTTATTCCAGTCCCAAAGAAAGGCAATGCCAAAGAATGCTCAAACTACCACACAATTGCACTCATCTCACACACTAGTAAAGTAATGCTCAAAATTCTCCAAGCCAGGCTTCAACAATATGTGAACCATGAACTTCCTGATGTTCAAGATTGTTTTAGAAAAGGCAGAGGAACCAGAGATCAAATTGCCAACATCCACTGGATCATGGAAAAAGCAAGAGAGTTCTAGAAAAACATCTATTTCTGCTTTATTGACTATGCCAAAGCCTTTGACTGTGTGGATTACAATAAACTGTGGAAAATTCTGAATGAGATGGGAATACTAGACCACCTGATAGGCCTCTTGAGAAATTTGTATGCAGGTCAGGAAGCAACAGTTAGAACTGGACATGGAACAACAGACTGGTTCCAAATAGGAAAAGGAGTATGTCAAGGCTGTATATTCTCACCTTGCTTATTTAACTTATATGCAGAGTACATCATGAGAAATGCTGGACTGGAAGAAACACAAGCTGGAATCAAGATTGCCGGGAGAAATATCAATAACCTCAGATACGCAGATGACACCACTCTTATGGCAGAAGGTGAAGAGGAACTCAAAAGCCTCTTGATGAAAGTGAAAGAGGAGAGTGAAAAAGTTGGCTTAAAGCTCAACATTCAGAAAATGAAGATCATGGCATCCTGTCCCATCACTTCATGGGAAATAGATGGGAAAGACTGGAAACAGTGTCAGACTTTATTTTGGGGGGCTCCAAAATCACTGCAGATGGTGACTGCAGCCATGAAATTAAAAGACGCTTACTCCTTGGAAGGAAAGTTATAACCAACCTAGATAGCACTCCAGTACTCTTGCCTGGAAAATCCCACGGACGGAGGAGCCTGGTAGGCTGCAGTCCATGGGGTCGCAAAGAGTCAGATACGACTGAACAACTTCACTTTCACTTTTCACTTTCATTCATTGGAGAAGGAAATGGCAAGCTACCCCAGTGTTCTTGCCTGGAGAATCCCAAGGATGGGGGAGCCTGATTGGCTGCTGTCTATGGGGTCGCACAGAGTCGGACACGACTGAAGCGACTTAGCAGCAGATAGCATATTCAAAAGAAGAGGCATTACTTTGCCAACAAAGTTCCATGTAGTCAAGGCTATGGTTTATCCTGTGGTCATGTATGAATGTAAGAGTTGGACTGTGAAGAAGGCTGTGCGCCGAAGAACTGATGCTTTTGAACTGTGGTGCTGGAGAAGACTCTTGAGAGTCCCTTGGACTGCAAGGAGATCCAACCAGTCCATTCTGAAGGAGATCAGCCCTGGGATTTCTTTGGAAGGAATGATGCTAAAGCTGAAACTCCAGTACTTTGGCCACCTCATGCGAAGAGTTGACTCATTGGAAAAGACTGTGATGCTGGGAGGGATTGGGGGCAAGAGGAGAAGGGGACGACAGAGGATGAGATGGCTGGATGGCATCACTGACTCAATGGTCGTGAGTCTCAGTGAACTCCGGGAGTTGGTGATGGACAGGGAGGCCTGGAGTGCTGGGATTCATGGGGTCACAAAGAGTCGGACATGACTGAGCGGCTGATCTGATCTGATCTGATCTGAAAAATTAATATGAGCTTTGTATTTTGTACTAGCCTAACCTGTTAGCTGTTCCTGAGCATGAGGTATGAAAAGGCTTACAAGCTTCTTCAAGATTTGGTTCCTGATTTACTCTAGTTTCTTCAGTCATCCCTTTCCTTTTTTCATACTAAGCCCCAGCCCCACTAAAGTTCAGATATTTCCCGTTCCTTGAATATCCATTCTCCCTCTGCATTGCCTGGTTCCATGCTGTTAACAGCCTTTAACAAGCTGTTCCCTCAAACATATACTATGACACTCAAGTGTCAACTGTTGTTCACTTAGGAGAAGTACCTGCTGCTGAGAAGTGGAATATAATCAAGAATAGGGACAATAACAATTGTATCACTAGAGTTTTTGAGAGAACAGTTTGGGCTGTGTTGAGACCTAAAACTTAGTTTATTTTCTATGGTAAGTTTCAAGAGATGTTTGGTTTTCGTTGTTTTTGCTACTATACTGTTTTGTTTTACAGACTATACAAACACTGAGTGCAGTCTTCTCCCCATCTGTTTTGGCACTGGAACCTGGAGTTATCCTACTGGGACTGGCTAAGGAAGATATACTTCCCTTCATATGCAGGCTCTCTAGGAACCTGTGTGGGTGCCAGGGCTGCAAACGAAAGTGCAGAGTCATGTGTGCATTGAGTCCATCGATTTAATAGCCAGAAAGTCACAAAATAATAGAGAAAAAGATGATGGGTTTAAAGACACCAATAACTCCACTTGCCAAACTTTGAGCTATAAGGAAAAACCGATAGGAACAAAATTTTGGGTGATATTAACTGATATTCCCTATGGGAATAGGGAAGATAGGGAATAATATTTTTTTTTCTTTTATCTTGTTTGACTTCAAGATGTTGGCATGAGAAACATATAACTTAAATATCAATGCTTCTATTTTTAATCTTATAATAAATTTAAAATTAATTTTAAAGTGTTTTATGATAAAGAAAAATCAATTATTTTGTCAATCTGAAGTATAGTGCTTTGTTAAGAAGGAAAACATTCCACTGGGTGCAAAAGTGGAATCCACATTTTTGTTACATCTTACTGCTTGATTTTTGTTGACACTACCGCCTAATTTCTCAAATTTAGTTTTAAATCTTCTTATCCAGTCAATCCAAGTAACTATAAAGCAAGTTGAACACCTCTTTTTATGATACTGTAATAAAAAATCGTGAAAATATACATCAACATTTTTCATACCAATTTTTAGTAATTATTATTTCCTTTTAATTTCAAATAAAAAAAAAGAAAACTCAAACATGTTATTCCTTAGAAAACTCTTCCCTCATAAAAAATTTGAATTCAAGGAATCTGATGTTTCTTTCAGTTATCCATGGTAACAATAGTTGCTTTAAAGTGGATAAAAAAAATAAGCTTTTATCTTATTGACATATTGAAAAAAAGAAATGAAATGAGTTTAGCTTGATAAAAAGTCATTTTCAGAAAATGTATAAGTTCAATTTTTTAAACACTAAAACCAAGCATCTCTAGATGATTTTATTTCACTCTTCTATCTTTTAAAACAACTAATCTCAAAAATATACAAGCAACTCCTCCAGCTCAACTCCAGAAAAATAAATGACCCAATCAAAAAATGGGCCAAAGAACTAAATAGACATTTCTCCAAAGAAGACATACAGATGGCTAACAAACACATGAAAAGATGCTCAACATCACTCATTATCAGAGAAATGCAAATCAAGACCACTATGAGGTACCATTTCACGCCAGTCAGAATGGCTGCGATCCAAAAGTCTACAAATAATAAATGCTGGAGAGGGTGTGGAGGAAAGGGAACCCTCTTACACTGTTGGTGGGAATGCAAACTAGTACAGCCACTATGGAGAACAGTGTGGAGATTCCTTAAAAAACTTGAAATAGAACTGCCTTATGATCCAGCAATCCCACTGCTGGGCATACACACTGAGGAAACCAGAAGGGAAAGAGACACGTGTACCCCAATGTTCATCGCAGCACTGTTTATAATAGCCAGGACATGGAAGCAACCTAGATGTCCATCAGCAGATGAATGGATAAGAAAGCAGTGGTACATATACACAATGGAGTATTACTCAGCCATTAAAAAGAATACATTTGAATCAGTTCTAATGAGGTGGATGAAACTGGAGCCTATTATACAGAGTGAAGTAAGCCAGAAGGAAAAACACCAATAAAGTATACTAATGCATATATATGGAATTTAGAAAGATGATAACAATAACCCTGTGTACGAGACAGCAAAAGTGACGCTGATGTATGGAACAGTCTTATGGACTCTGTGGGAGAGGGAGAGGGTGGGAAGATTTGGGAGAATGGCATTGAAACATGTAAAATATCACGTATGAAATGAGATACCAGTCCAGGTTCAATGCACGATACTGGATGCTTGGGGCTGGTGCACTGGGACGACCTGGAGGGATGGTATGGGGAGGGAGGAGGGAGGAGGGTTCAGGAGGGGGAGCACATGTATACCTGTGATGGATTCATTTTGATGTTTGGCAAAACTAATACGATTACGTAAAGTTTAAAAATAAAATAAAATTTAAAAAAAATATCAAAGGTTAAAAAAAATAAATAAATAAAATTATCCCCTTGATAAAAGCAGGCACCTAAAAAGCCGTCTCAAAGCCCACAGGAGCATTTTGTTTCTCACTTATAATGCTACATATGTTGTGTATTTATCTTTTGTTTTATTGGGTATTAGAGAGGGCTGGAGATACCAGCTCTGATAAAGAAGGAACCATTATATATATTTTATTAGATGTAGCACAAGTATTTAAAATCACATCACTGCCTGTCTTAAAAATTCTAATTAAAATAACATGGGAACTCCATTCTAGTTTTATCCTGTTAGAAAAGGAATTTATCCAAGGATATTCAGAAATTAATCTATCTAATGGTAGGTTAAATCATATTGGGTAAGAAATAGAATATAGTACAAGGAAAAATCAGTATTTTTTAAAGTTGTGTGCACTTAAAATGTGGAGTCACACAGAAAGAATGCATAACCAGAAATGTATTACCAAATAAAATATGAATGAGATAGTTTTGATATTAGATATTATACACAGTAAAGGAATTATTTTGAAGCTTTAAATTTCAGAACACTCATTTCTTTTTTATACACTAGATGTTGGGGATACGAAGAAATATAATTCTCATCATGAAGGAGCTCATATCATAGTGAAGAAAATGTCAGTTTGTAATAACTGAGATAAATTTATATCTCTATAATATTTAGATCAACTTAATATTATAACAAAAGTTTTATAAAAGATGATGGAATGCAGATTAAAGAAATATTATTAAAATTTCTATTAGATGGGGAATGGAGTGCTAGTGTTGAAGAACCTCAGGTGAGATGGAATTCACCTGGAATTTAGAAGAGGCCAAGGAACTATGGGGTGTATTGGCAGAGGTTAAGCATGAGCAGCTTCCCTGGTGGCTCAGTCAGTAATGAATCCACCTGCCAATGCAGGGAACCTTGGTTCGATCTCTGGGTTGGGAAGATCCCCCGGAGAAGGAAATGGTAATCCACTCCAGTGTTCTTGCCTGGGAAATCTCATGGAGAGAGGAGCCTTGCACATTACTCTCCATGGGGTCACAAAGAGCCAGACATGACTGAGTGACTAAACCACCACCACCATGCTTTTGATTGTGGATTTGGAAAAGATTCTTGAAAGTCCCCTGGACTGCAAGGAGATCCAACCTGTCAATCCTAAAGGAAATCAGTCCTGAATATTCGTTGAAAAAACTGATGCTGAAACTCCAATACTTTGGCCACCTGATGCGGATAACTGACTCATTTGAAAAGACCCTGATGCTGGGAAAGATTGAAGGTGGGAGAAGGGAACGACAGAGGATGAGATGGTGGGATGGCATCACCGACTGGATGGACATGAGTTTGAGCCAGCTCCGGGAGTTGGTGATGGACAGGGAAGCCTGGCGTGCTGCAGTCCATGGGGTTGCAAAGAGTCAGACATGACTGAGGGACTGAACTCAACTGAATTGATCAAGCATGAGCAGGGTCAAAGAAACAGTGGAACTATATAGAGAGAAATCAGGAGACGCATAGGGTATAATGTGTTGGTGGGGCAGAGTTTGTTACTAGAGAGAAGTTATAGATTTATTTGAGATCATGTTTGAATAGGCTTTAGGAGTCATATAAACATTTTGGAGTTTATTGCATGAATAATAGAGTGTAGTGTTGATTTTTTTTAAATTTTTATTTTATTTTTAAACTTTACAATATGGTATTAGTTTTGCCAAATATCGAAATGAATCCGCCACAGGTATACCTGTGTTCCCCATCCTGAATCCTCCTCCCTCCCCATACCATCCCTCTGGGTCATCCCAGTGCACCAGCCCCAAGCATCCAGTATCGTGCATCGAACCTGGACTGGTGACTCGTTTCATACATGATATTATACATGTTTCAATGCCATTCTCCCAAATCTCCCCACCCTCTCCCTCTCCCACAGAGTCCATAAGACTGATCTATACATCAGTGTCTCTTTTGCTGTCTCGTACACAGGGTTATTGTTACCATCTTTCTAAATTCCATATATATGCGTTAGTATACTGTATTGGTGTTTTTCTTTCTGGCTTACTTCACTCTGTATAATAGGTTCCAGATTCATCCACCTCATTAGAACTGATTCAAATGTATTCTTTTTAATGGCTGAGTAATACTCCATTGTGTATATGTACCACTGCTTTCTTATCCATTCATCTGCTGATGGACATCTAGGTTGCTTCCATGTCCTGGCTATTATAAACAGTGCTGCGATGAACATTGGGGTACACGTGTCTCTTTCCCTTCTGGTTTCCTCAGTGTGTATGCCCAGTAGTGGGATTGCTGGATCATAAGACAGTTCTATTTCAAGTTTTTTAAGGAATCTCCACACTGTTCTCCATAGTGGCTGTACTAGTTTGCATTCCCACCAACAGTGTAAGAGGGTTCCCTTTTCTCCACATCTTCTCCAGCATTTATTACTTGTAGACTTTGGATTGCAGCCATTCTGACTGGTGTGAAATGGTACCTCATAGTGGTTTTGATTTGCATTTCTCTGATAATGAGTGATGTTGAGCATCTTTTCATGTATTTGTTAGCCATCTGTATATCTTCTTTGGAGAAATGTCTATTTAGTTCTTTGGCCCATTTTTTGATTTGGTCATTTATTTTTCTGGAGTTGAGCTGGAGGAGTTGCTTGTATATTTTTGAGATTAGTTGTTTGTCTGTTGCTTCATTTGCTATTGTTTTCTCCCATTCTGAAGGCTGCCTTTTCACCTTGCTAATAGTTTCCTTTGATGTGCAGAATCTTTTAAGTTTAATTAGGTCCCATTTGTTTATTTTTGCTTTTATTTCCAATATTCTGGGAGGTGGGTCATAGAGGATCCTGCTGTGATATATGTCAGAGAGTGTTTTGCCTATGTTCTCCTCTAGGAGTTTTATAGTTTCTGGTCTTACGTTGAGATCTTTAATCCATTTTGAGTTTATTTTTGTGTATGGTGTTAGAAAGTGTTCTAGTGTCATTCTTTTACAAGTGGTTGACCAGTTTCCCCAGCACCACTTGTTAAAGAGATTGTCTTTAATCCATTGTATATTCTTAAAGTAACATGTGAAATGCTTATTTAAGAAATTAACTTGTGTGATGGGAGTGAGATGCAATATTGGACAGAGAGGCTAATATCAAGCATAACAACTAGGAGTCAGTCACTGTTTTTTAGGCCAAGGACATAGAAGGACTGATGAGAAACAATGTCAGTAGTTAACAGAAGAAAATATTTGGAAAGCTGAATAAGCAAATATGATGGCTTGTTGATGGGGAGGCTGATGGATGAAAGATGAGAAGAAATCAGAGATAGCAACAAAAGGTGGGTTTTTCTGACATCTGGTCCTGGAAAACTATGTATTCTGATAATCTCAGATATGCTTATGAATACATTTGAATAACTTCCCATTTTTTTAAAATTTAATTTATCCTTCTGTGTTGTGTCTACATTTTATAGATGCTTCTGTTGTGCTAATCACATTGGATTGCCCTTGTTTAGACCTCTCTCAGGGAGGATGGAGGTAAGAATAAGTGAAAATAAGCAAATTACTGAAAAAATCTAAGTGAAATTATTCAAATGATCAAATAAAAACTTACCATGGATGCTGTTAAATTAAAAATTAAATAAAGGCTAAATTTACATTTGATATTCAGTTTATAAATCAAGGAAGCATAGAGAGCAGAAAGAATTAGTGGTAGAAGTTTAATTTTTATAAAGTGTACTATAGCTATGAAAAAAAATTTGTTTCCAAGGATATTAGTTGAATGTGCAGAGATTAAATTGTCATAAAACTATTTTATTTTTCCTCCATCCTCAGATATATTAATATTTTACTACTTAAGCACATAAACTTCTTATTTTATCATGAAATATCTTTAAAAGTAACACATATGTTATGATTGTGAAAGGAATATATGCTTACTAAAAAAATTTGAAGCTGAGAAATATATAAATGAAAATAGAATTAAATGTAATACCAACATAATACATAGCCTTTATTCAGTTCAGTTCAGTTCAGTTGCTCAGTTGTGTCCAACTTATTGAGACCCTATGGACTGAAGCACCCCAGAACTACCGGTCCATCACCAAGTCCTGGAGTTTACCCAAACTCATGTCCGTCCAGTCAGTGATGCCATCCAACCAGCTCATCCTCTGCCATCCCCTTCTCCTCCTGCTCTCAATTTTCCCAGCATCAGGGTCTTTTCAAATGAGTCAGCTCTTTGCATTAGGTGGCCAAAGTATTGGAGTTTCAGCTTCAACATCAGTCCTTCCAATGAACACCCAGGACTGATCTCCTCTAGAATGGACTGGTTGGATCTCCTTGCAGTCCAAGGGACTCTCAAGAGTCTTCTCTAACACCACAGTTCAACAGCATCAATTTTTCAGTGCTCAGCTTTCTTTACAGTCCAACTATCACATGCATACATGACCACTGGAAAAGCCATAGCATTGACCAGATGGACCTTTGTTGGCAAAGGAATGTCTCTGCTTTTGAATATGCTGTCTAGGTTGGTCATAACTTTCCTTCCAAGGAGTAAGCGTCTTTAATTTCAGGGCTGCAATCACCATCTGCAGTGCTTTTGGAGCCCAGAAAAATAAAGTCTGACACTGTTTCCCCATCTATTTATCATGAAGTGATGGGACCAGATGTCATTATCTTAGTTTTATGAACGTTGAACTTTAAGCCAACTTTTTGACTCTCCTCTTTCACTTTCATCAAGAGGTTATTTAGTTCTTCATTTTCTGCCTTAAGGATGGTGTCATCTGCTTATCTGAGTTTACTGATATTTCTCCCAGCAATCTTGATTCTAGCTTGTGCTTCATCCAGCCCAGCATTTCTCATAATGTACTCTGCATGTAAGTTAAATAAGCAGAATGACAATATACAGCCTTGACATACTCCTTTTCCTATTTGGAAACAGTCTGTTGTTCCATGTCCAGTTCTAACTGTTGCTTCCTGACCTGCATACAGTTTTCTCAAGAGGCAGGTCAGGTGGTCTGGTACTCCCATTTCTTGAAGAATTTTCCACAGTGTATTGTGATCTACACAGTCAAAGGCTTTGGCATAGTCAAGAAAGCAGATGTTTTTTTCTGGAACTCTCTTGCTTTCTCAATGATCCAGTGGATGTTGGCAATTTGATCACTGGTTCCTCTGCCTTTTCTAAAACCAGCTTGAAAATCTGGAAGTTCATGGTTCATGTATTGCTGAAGGCTGGCTTGGATAATTTTGAGCATTACTTTGCTAGTGTGTGAGATGAGTGCAATTGTGTGGTAGTTTGAGCATTTTTTGGCATTGCCTTTCTTTGGGATTGGAATGAAAACTGACCTTTTCCAGGCCTGTGGCCACTGCTGAGTTTTCCAAATTTGCTGGCACATAACATTTCATCGATGATTCTTACTGATCTTTGTTTATTTTCCTGTCTTGCCTGTGTGTATGTGTTTGTGTGTATACCTCTTTATTGATAAATTATTAATAAGTTGTTGATTATTGTGACTACATATCCCCAGAATATTGTCACTTTTCTTAAGATTCCACATTATGTTACAAAAGTATGTTGTGATTTAGAAATTTCTTAGGTATTTTTGTTTGTTTTAAATTATAGGCAAAATTGCCACAAATGTCACAGTGACTGTTTGTATAAGTCTCTATACCTGGTTGTTTTTGTGGGTCACAGTTAAAACATAGATAAGAAAAAGGGAATCAAACTAAAAGAAAATTTGTGTAATTGTAATATTCTAAAGCTTTAGTTTGAAAATTAGTAGCATATCTATTTAAAACACATAATGGTTTTCATGTCTGACCATGAAAAATAAAAGCTCTAAAAATGAATGTGAATAATTTTCAAATATTTCTGATAAGTGGGAAAATTGTCATTGAAATTTATAGTCAAGAATTGGTTCCCTGGAGAGAGGATCTTGTATTTGCATCTCTTTTCTCTATAACAAGTTGGGCAAAAATTAGCCCTATTAGAATTTCTTATTTTTATTATTATTGTTCCCATAATTGTGGAAAATGTAATAATGTTTAACTTTTTGTGACAATTTTGATTATTAAATAAATAATCAGAAATAGAAGCTTTTCTTAGCTTATAAACAAATGTAGGCTAATGTAACTATTTCTATCCCCTTATATTGCTCTCCACAGTAAAGTTTCACTTAATTGAAGTATTCAAACATGTTGAATTATATTATTATACTTACATATCTAAGTGAATTTAATTATACATTGATTTTTATTCTTACTGTTTTTAAACTTATTATTTCTGTTAGACAAATTTCACTGTTACCAGCATTAGCAGTCAATTGTGAGAAATGTCAGGTATTAGAAAGCTGGTTTAGAAAAATGGTTTGGGGCAAAAAGATGCCTTTACTATATAATTTCTAAATAGAACCTACCAGTTTGTGCTTTAAGTAAATTGAAAATGTGTTTTCCCTTTGAGAATTAAGTATTAACATGTGATGAGTTGGTGAATTAGCAAAGCTGTATATGGGGGGAAGGAGGAGAAAAGGTAGCCATTTTTCCATAATGTTTTATTAAATTTTAATTCATTTAGGCCACAACACACATACACATACATACACCATGTTCTATTACATACTTTTTTTTTTTTTCAGAACAAGAGTAATAGATAGACATTTTGAAATTACCCAGAGTTACATCTTATGTAGAAAATGGCCAGTAGTTTGAAGGGCCTCCCTGAGGCTTTTATTAACACACTGCTAGATCTCTGTAACTGCATGGGGAGATGTTGCCGGTGGTCCAGCTGGCCAATTTATTGAAACCAGGACAAAACCCCGGTTTCTATTTAACTATCTGTGACATCGCTACAACCCTAAGAAATTGGGTTGCCTGGTAATTTTGCTGCATTGCTGAATCTGTTACAAAGTGAAAATGGTGAATTCAAGAAATTCATTGAGTTACAGGCCTGGAATGAAACTTTAATGGCTACTTCATTCATCTCCCTGCCTTAATCCTAGGTTGGCAGTAAAGTAATACCAAGAAGATAGACATCTTATTTTTATCTTTAAGGAATGAGAATCTGCAATCTTATTTGGAACCCAAGTCTCACATCTCTTCATCATCTCAGCCAGAAAGTTGTTCCAAGCATCTGTGCAAGGTTTAGCCAAATTAATATTTATTATTTCTCATTGAAAATGGATTGAACTTTCACTTGAATAACATCCTGAAGATGTGATGTCTATTACCAGAATAAAAGTGAATGTGCCCATTCCATTTTTCTTATAGTTTTGCTATTTAAACTATTTTTGTGATGTGGGGAAGTTCCAAATACCATTGACTGTCTCCTGAACCCTGTGTTTTAACCGAAGCCCCTTTATTATTGAGACGGAGAATTACATGAATAGCCTAGGCTGCGTCTCAGTGATAGTCTTGTCTTTTCTTGAAACACTACTAGACAATCCAGTTTTTGAAATGGCTACCTAAATTAAACAACATTCATAATCATATCTACTTTTTAAATTCATCAAACTCTATGAATTTTAATTGAATTCCCTTAGAGCACTGCTCTGCCCAATTTGAGTTCAATTCATAAATATAGTATATATGTTTATTTATTTTGTCTATCTTAAAATTCTTTCCTGGTATGTTTTGCATTGAATTGAAATCTGATATCTGAACTAGAAAAACAGATAACTTAATAATAGCTACTACTTTTAGAAAGTAAAAATCATAAAAAGTATATTGCTGAGTGGCCACATCAAGAGTTCACAATTCTCTTACCCTTATATCACAATAATATTTCCTACAATTTAGAAATGTAATGAAACATGCCATTCTAACTAAGGTAGTCTGTATTTCACTTTTGAAAATATTTGTGTCAAGACACAAAAAGAGAGAGAACCAAGAGAAAAGTTGAATATACTTCCATTATTTCCTGTGAAAGTGCACACACACAATGATACTCATAAAAAATTACCCACTGGGGAACAGATTTTGTAGCATCATTGCTTCTCTGGCCATGGAAATTAAAATGTGTAGAATCCACAACAATGTGCAAGGACTTAGGAAACATAAACAATAGAAACAACAAAAGCAATGTAAAATAATGAACCCGAACCTGGTAACTAAAAGTGAAAATTGTCACCTGGTAAATATGTGACAGCAACATAGTTATTTCCTTCCATGCAACTGAATATGGCTTAAGAAGCTAAGTGAATTAAGAAAAGAGTTTGAGATGCTTGCAACTACTATTAAGGAAAGAAACCATTCAGTGCACACAGATTGTATTGTTTGTTTTAACCAGTGTTTGTTCCAATGTTATTTAGTTTCATCTAGAATTCTCAGATAGAAGAGATCTTTCTGGGAAGGCAGAAATTAAGCCAAAGAGTCATGAGTCACTGAAAGGTAGTTGAGCATGGGTTCTGCTTTCCTGCTCATTCATAGGAAGCCAACCATGATGAATCCAGATAAAGCCAACAAATGGAGATTTCAATGTCTGCAAATATTCTCTTTAACAGAAGGTGGCAGAAGAAATTGTCTATGTAAATCCATGAATGATATCGTAGGTTGTAAGGGGAAGGGAAGGGACAGAAATTAATCACTCCCTGCAAAATTAAAACTTCATTACCAAGACAAGACCCTGACTTGTGTGATGACATCATAGAGACTTGCATACATTCTGGTAGAGAATCTGGGGGTTGTGTCTAAAGAAGTTGTGATGAGGTATGTTTTATCAACTCCTGTAAGGCTACCACATGGACACTAAATTTCTATATCCTTGGCTAAATTGACAACGTGTAATCTGGAGAGTTTTCTTTTTGCCAATCTATTGCATCATAATATTGTTGTTGATCAGTTGCTCAGTCGTGTCCAGCTCTTTGTGACCCTATGGACTGCAGCATACCAGGCTTCCGTGTCCTTCACTGTCTCCTGGAGTTTGCTCATACTCATGTCCATTGAGTTAGTAATGCCATCTAACCATCTCATCCTCTGTTATCCCCTTCTCCTCTTATAATATTACACATGTTAAATAAGAATCTGTATAGATGTGGCACATGCTGCATATTAAGTCAATGATAGTATATTATAAAAAAAAAATAGTTTAAACATAAGGAAATGTGAGCCAGCTATGTGTGTATGTGTGTGTGTGTGTGTGTACTTAAAATCCAGTGCCAAATGCACAATCATCTGATGTGATAAATTATACATGAAAGATTTTCAAACTCCTTGGAAGAAAAGAACAAATTTCTTGTAATAACAAGGAAGTTATTTTATAACATTATTCATTTTTCCTGTTGTTCAATGTACACTTTTAAAAGTCCACTGGAATAGTTTTGCCTGATTAGGTTATGCCTTAGGTAATAGTGGCAAAGTTAATAAATACTATAAAGGCAATGAAAGTACAAACAATAATTCAGAATTATAATTGCCAGTATATATGTTCCACTGCCATAGATGGTTTAGCATCAATTCACTCAATTCTAAATATAACCTCATTAGATGAGGTCTTCAAGAGGATGTGACCGCCTGTTAACCCACAAGCGGGGCCCAGACAATGCAGTCTTTCACCCGCTTCCCTGTCCTTGGAATGTACAGTCCACCCACCATACTGACAGCTATAGCCATTTTCTTTTTTTTTTTTTTTGAAATAGTACACACATTTTAATTTTAGTTAGTTGTACAACTTGTTTATTTTAAATATATATAAATAGGAAATATAAAAGGAGCAAACATGCATTATGGAAATGGTCAGATGTCTTTTACTACTTTAAAAATTTATCTGTTATACTATGCATTATGTGTAACATACATATTATATTTCTATAAATGCTTCAAGTTTTAAAGGAAAGTATTTTTGCTTAATTATGTCTTTCTAAGCAGATATATGAGCTATAGCCATTTTCAAGGATGCAGCCTTAAGAGAGTAATGAGTTATTGAAGCCATCTGGACTGAATATGTGACTAGACCCAGCTAAGGTCTCTATATACACTTTTAAGATTCTGGCATGTGAGTGCCCAGATCTGCTCATCTTGCAGGTGCCCAAGATAAGCCTTCTATGTAAGTTCCCTTGCTTATTAAACCACCACCTACTAATCTGAAGTGCTCTGCTTCTCCCTTTGCTTTCTCCTTGTCCTCATGCATTGGGGCCAATTTATGAATAAACAAACCCTATTATTATCTCCATTTCATAAACAAGGATACTTGCTCTGTGAGGTTAAGTGATTTTGTTCAGCAGTCAATAAATGTAGAGCTATTACCTACCAGCCTTCTTGGACTCGTTAATCAATAGAAATTGATAAAAGGCCAGACAAGAAATTCAGGCAAGGCTTTATTGGGACTCACGTTGCACCACAAGGGAGGGAAAACATGAAGCAGGTGACCTTGCTTGTTCTCTGAAGGGGGATAAGCTGGTGCCTTAAATGAGGTGAGGGCAGGAACCAATCAATGGGATGGGCTTAAAGGGTAGCTTAGGTGGTTGGCTCACCCCTTGCAGGTGCTGTGTGCACGAATCATTCGCAGTACCCTGCTTTTGCCCCTTAGAATTGGCAGTTGGGGTTTTGGTCTTTTTGTATCTTGTCATTCATAACTTGCCTCATCTACACATGCATGCAGATGTTTTTAGTCCCATACAGTTTCTTTGTATTTTGTCACTCGAGATGTTTGTCCAGATGCATCTTGCCAGAAAAGATCCCAGGTCCCAGCCTGTCTTAGAGACAGCATAAAAATCTAGGCAGTTTGGCTACAATGTTTATTTTTTTTTAACCACTGAAAGTAATTTGTCCCACTGGTGAAAAACATCATAAGGCTGCACAGATCATAGATATTGTAACTCTAATATGTAATCAAAATTGGGCATTGAAACCTGTCAGGAAAATCAGTATGGACCTGTTATGTTGAAAAGGAAAATCCAAGAGAATGTAATGATAAAGTAACTTTTTCCCTCCTATAACTGTTTTTTTAGGCCTATTATGTCTGCTGAGTTACTCCCTATTCCTTGGACAATATTTGGGGCATATCATTTTTCTGCTCACTCTCTCAGATAGTAAAATGTTCTATGATTAGTTTAGTCACAATTAAATTTTATTTTTGTATGACAGGGTTCAGAACATAATACTCCAAAATACAGCACCTGGATGTATTGAATATTTTAATATTCAAGAAGAAATTTGAGAAACGGCAGGTGTAGGAAGGACTCTGACATTTCCCCCATCAGAAGACCCTCCTGTGAGAGGTGCCTGTCCCATTCTAAGAGGATAGTGCTTATTTCTGAAGACCAAGGAAGGCAGAAGTGGAAACGAACAGATCTTGCTGAGTTCCCTCAGTTTATCACTCTTAGCTCATTATCTTTTTCCCCCATCACATTTTCCACAACTTTGCACACTTCATCAAAACTAGTGTTAGAATACTCAGGTTTAACAGCTTTTTCCAGTCTTCATTTTCTCAGCAAAGCTCCCACATAGCATAGTAAGTAAATCTGTATACTTCTTTTCTCGGTAATCTCTTTTGTTACAGACTCCCCAGCAAGGGTGGAAGAAAAGATTTCTTTCCTCCCTATGGTTATTAGAATATCCATTATCATGTAATAGAATTATAAACTTTTAAAAAATTTATCCTTCTATTTTGCCATATTTCAGTTAGAAACCTAAGTGACTGGAGGCAGTGGTCACTGTCTTCTATATATGTTTTGTTTTCCATTTTTTTTTTTGTCATGAAAACTTAAAACATGTACCAGAGTTAGCACCTTGTGGCTCAGATGGTAGAGAATCTGCCAACAATGTGTGAGACACGGGTTTGATCCCTGGGTTGATAAGATGCCCTGGAGTAGGAAATGGCAACCCACACCAGTATTCTTGCCTGGAGAACTCCCTGGACACAGGAGCCTGGCAGACTACAGTCCATGGGGTAGCAAAGAATTGGACATGACTGACAACTAACACCACCAAAACATGTATCAAGGTTGAAAACTATAGTGAACACTCCTCTGGATTATACCACAAAACTCCTGATGTTCTTGCTTCATCATAAGTTCCATTCCCTTATGCATCCTCTATTCAGTCTATCCATTCATCTTATTTTTGGATGATTTTCAAATGAAGTCAGAGACTTCAGAACATTTCTAAATATTTGAGCATGCAGATGTTAAATAAAATTCAATATTTATATTCAGGTCTTTTGTTTTTTCTGATGTCAAATTTACACACAATTTGTGTGTAACACATTTCAGAAATTTAGGTGAAAGCTTTCTGAGCTTTGACAAATTCATACCCTCTTGTAAACCAAATCAAGATACAGAATATCACTATCATCCCAGAAAGTTTGGTCATGCCCTTCCCACTCAATTCATGCCTCTCACAAGAGGCAACTATTGTTCTGAAATTTTTAGACCACATAGTACTTGTGTCTGTTTCACAACTTGAAATTAAGTCAAATCATATGATCTCTTTTTATTGGTGAGTAGCATTGCTTTCTCCATATAAACAAAGCATCAATTCATTTAATACATTCACTTCTTGGTGGATTCAGCTCTTTCCCATTTTTTAAATTATTATGTATAAAACTTTAACATTTTAGTATACCATAAGTTTCTGTACATATACTTTTCTTTGGGGGTTAAATACCTAGTAATCAAATTCAAGATTATTGAGTAAATGATGTTTTGTTGTGCGGTGGCTTAGTCGCATCTGCCTCTTGTGACCCCAAGGACTGTAGCCTTCCAGGCTCCTCCCTCCATGGGATTTCCCAGGCAAGAACATGGGCTGCTGCTGCTGCTGCTAAGTCGCTTCAGTCGTGTCCGACTCTGTGCGACCCCAGAGACGGCAGCCCACCAGTCTTCCCCGTCCCTGGGATTCTCCAGGCAAGAACACTGGAGTGGGTTGTCATTTCCTTCTCCAATGCATGAAAGTGAAAAGTGAAAGTGAAGTCACTCAGTCGTGTCCGACTCTAGTGACCCCATGGACTGCAGCCCACCAGACTCCTCCGTCCACAGGATTTTCCAGGCAAAAGTACTGGAGTGGGGTGCCATCGCCTTCTCCGAAGAACATGGGAGCAGTAAGTAAATCTGTGTACTTCTTTTTTGTTACAGACTCCCCAGCAAGGGTAGAAGAAAAGATTTATTTCCTCCCTATGGCTGCCATGTCCTTTTCTAGAGGATCTTCCTGGCACGGAGATCGAACCTGCATCTCCTGCATTGGTAGGTACATCCTTTATTACTGAGCCACCAGGTTTAGTTACATGTGATATTGCCAGAACTTTATCCACAGTAAGTCTACAAGTTGATAGTTATGGATAATCTACATTCTCACAAATTTTGGTGATATCAATCAGTTTCATTTAATCATACAGGAGGGTATGTAATGGTAGTTTGTTTATAATTTCCCTGATGATTTGTGATGCTGAACACCTTTCCATGGTTTCAGAGTGTATTTCACTTTTGTAGATTAGAATGTTCTATAAATGTTAATTGGGGCAAATTGCTAGCTTGTTTTTAATATATTCATATCAGAGTCTGGTTCTGATGATTACTTCTTGTCTTTTCAGAATCTGTTTTTCCTCACCCTTTTTGAATATATCGTGATGTTTTATCAGAAGCCTATTGTATAGGACGGCAGATATGAGTGAAACGTTTTGTTTTACTTATAAATTTGAACTCCTTTCCTTCTGCTAGGCCTGTGATATATGGACTTCTAAAAATCTAGTTAGGAGTTTAGCTGGGTTCTAGGCCCCTTGTTGCTGTGGCTATTATTGTATTGTAGCTATCAGATTCCTCTGGGCAAACTTTCTTTGAGATGTGAATTAATTTGCAGAATCGTTTTGTCATTTTCTTTGGTATCTGCTGCTTTCCTGGCCTTGTATTTTCCTTCCACGCTGTGGGCTAGAAAGACTAATGCTTTTGCAGTTCTCCCAGCTGTATTCCATCATTGCCTTTACTCACTGTGTGTTAGCCTGGTGGCAGGTGAGAAGGGAGAGTTCTTTGTTCTGAGTTAACCTCAGTCCTGGGCTGAACTAAGTCTCCGTATCTCCATAGCTGTAGACTTCACTTATTCTTAGTTCAGTTTCTCAGTTGTGTCTGACTCTCTGTGACCCCATGGACTGCAGCACGCCAGGGTGCTGTCCATCACCAACCCCCAGAGCCTACCCAAACTCATGTACATTGAGTCATTGATGCCATCCAATCCTCTCATCCTCAGTTCTCCCCTTCTCCTCCTGCCTTCAATCTTTCCCAGCATCAGGGTCTTTTGAAATGAGTCAGTTCTTCACATCAGGTGGCCAAAGTATTGGAGTTTCAGCTTCAGCATCAGTCCTTCCAATGAATATTCAGGACTGATTTCCTTTAGGATGAACTGGTTGGATTTCCTTGCTGTCCAAGGGACTCTCAAGAGTCTTTTCCAACACCACAGTGCAAAAGCATCAATTCTTTGGTGCTCAGCTTTCTTTATAGTCCAACTCTCACATCCATACATGACTACTGGTAAAACCATAGCATTAACTAGATGGAACTTTGTTGGCAAAGTAACATCTCTGCTTTTTAATATGCTGTCTAGGTTGGTCAGGGCTTTTCTTCCAAGGAGCAAGCATCTTTTAATTTCATGTCTGCAGTCACAATCAGCAATGATTTTGGAGCACCCCCAAAAAAAGTCTGTCACTGTTTTCATTGTTTCCCCACCTATTTGTCATGAAGTGAAGGGACAAGATACCATGATCTTAGTTTTCTGAATGCTGGGTTTTAAGCCAACTTTTTCACTCTCCTCTTTCACTTTCATCAAGAGGCTCTTTAGTTCTTCACTTTCTGCCATAAGGGTGGTGTCATCTGTGTGTCTGAGGTTACCGCAGCTTGTGCTTCATCAAGTCCAGCATTTGGCATGATGTACTCTGCACATAAGTTAGATAAGCAGGGTGACAATATTTGGCCTTGACATACTCCGTTTCCTATTTGGAACCATGTCCAGTTCTAACTGTTGCTTCTTGACTTGCATACAGATTTATCAGGAGGCAAGTCAGGTGGTATGGTACTCATCTCTTGAAGAATTTTCCAGAGTTTGATGTGGTCCACATAGTCAAAGGTTTTGGAATAAAGCAGAGATAGATGTTTTACTGGAACTCTTTTGTTTTTTTAATGATCCAATGGATGTTGACAATTTGATCTCTGGTTCGTCTTCCTTTTCTAAATCTGGCTTGAACATCTGGAATTTTACTGTTCACATGCTGTTGAAGCCTGGCTTGGACAATTTTGAGCATTACTTTGCTTAGCATGTGAGATGAGTGCAATTGTGCAGTAGTTTGAGCATTATTTGGCATTGCCTTTCTTTGGGATTGGAATTAAAACTGACCTTTTCCTTTCCTGTGGCCACTGCTGAGTTTTCCAATTTGCTGCTACATTGATTGCAGCACTTTCACAGCATCATCTTTTAGGATTTGAAATAGCTCAACTGGCATTCCATCACCTCTACTAGCTTTGTTTGTAGTGATGTTTCCCAAGGCCTCCTTGTCTTTTCATAAGAGGATGTCTGGCTCTAGGTGAGTGATTATACCATAGTGGTTGTCTGAGCAAGAAGATCTTTTTTGTATAGTTCTTCTGTGTATTCTTGCCACCTCTTCCTAATATCTTCTGCTTCTGTTAGGTCCATACCAATTCTGTCCTTTATCACTTTTCCTATGTACACTTTTGGAGCTAAAGTACTGGGCTAGTATGTATTCCCAGGTCTTTTCCTAGTCACAGTGCTGTTCTTTGTTTTTTTTTCTAAATCGCATTTGATTTCCTCCAATCTAAAGCCCCCCTCCCCCAGAAAACACAGTTTTAATTGTTTTTACCTGCAGATTATTTTTTTTTTTTTATCTGAAGGGAATATAGGGAAACCGTTCACAAATTTCCACAGTGGCTGGTTTTCCCCTCCAACACAACAAGAAATGCTTCTTTAAATATTTCCTCAATCTTCTGTAAATACCCCATAGGGTTTGTGGAGCAAATGTCTCCAAAAGGTAAAACTTTGCTTCCTGTTATCACTTCTAAGGGTTTCATGCTTTGATTATTTTCCTACACTTGACTTTTAGATAGTCTTTAAAATGTTATAACTATAACTTCTTACCAATTGATTCTTTGTTCTACTGCATTTTTTTCCAGGCAAGCAATTGCTGGAGTATTTCTTTTTTACTTCAAGTGCCAATATTTCTAAAGATTTTGAGTCACTTATTTTGCAATTTCTGTTTTCTGGTGAGTTAAAGGGGAGTTGTTAATTTGAATTTTGTTCAGGTTTTGCCTCGTTGTAATGGTGTGAGGAATATTTATGCATCACTCTACAACTCTGAACTGAACCAATTTTATTTTGAGTCATTATATTTTTCTCAGCCTGGTATATCGTTCTCCAACATTTTGCTTTTAATCTGCTTGTGTCATATTTTAAGTAGATTTCTTTTTTTAATATAAATTTATTTGTTTTAATTGGAGGCTAATTACTTTACAATATTGTATTGGTTTTGCCATACATCAACATGCATGATACAGGATGCTCGGGACTGGTGCACTGAAGTAGATTTCTTATTAGTTCAGTTGCTCAATCGTGTCCGACTCTTTGCGACCCCATGAATGGTAGCACGCCAGTCCTCCATGTCTATCACCAACTCCCGGAGTTCACTCAGACTCACGTCCATCGAGTCAGTGATGCCACCCAGCCATCTCATCCTCTGTCATCCCCTTCTCCTCCTGCCCCCAATCCCTCCCAACATCAGAGTCTTTTCCAATGAGTCAACTCTTCACATGAGGTGGCCAAAGTATTGGAGTTTCAGCTTTAGCATCATCCTTCCAAAGAAATCCCAGGGCTTATCTCCTTCAGAATAGACTGGTTGGATCTCCTTGCAGTCCAAGGGACTCTCAAGAGTCTTCTCCAACACCACAGTTCAAAAGCATTAATTCTTTGGCACTCAGCCTTCTTCACAGTCCAACTGTCACATCCATACATGACGACAGATTTATTAGAGTAGTGTATAATTGGGTTTTGCCCTTAGTTTGTGGCCGTGTGTGTGTGTGTGTGTTTAGTTAAGTTGAACTATTTGTATATAACGTGGTTATTGATAGAGTTGTGCTTAAGTATACTGCCTTCCTAATCGTTTTTCATGTGTACCATCTATTTTTTTTTGTTGTTCCATTTTCTTTTTTCTGCCATATTTTGAATGAATTGAATACTATTTATAGTTCCATTTTGTCTCTACTTATTAGATACATGACTTTAGGGTTATAATTCTTTATGTTGACCTCAGGTTTATAATGTAACCTTTTAAAATTATCATGGTCTATCTTTAATATTTGACATGGAACAACAGACTGGTTCCAAACAGGAAAAGGAGTAAATCAAGGCTGTATATTGTCACCCTGCTTATTTAACTTATATGCAGAGTACATCATGAGAAATGCTGGGCTGGATGAAGCAGAAGTTGGAATCAAGATTGTCAGGACAAATGTCAATAACCTCAGATATGCACATGACACCACCCTTATGGAAGAAAGTGAAGAAGAGCTAAAGAGCCTCTTGATGAAAGTGAAAGATGTGAGTGAAAAAGTTGGCTAAAGCTCAACATTCAGAAAACTAAGATCATGGCATCCAGTCCCATCACTTCATGGGAAATAGATGGGGAAACAGTGGAAACAGTGTCAGACTTTATTTTTTGGGGGCTCCAAAATCACTGCAGATGGTGATTGAAGCCATGAAATTAAAAGATGCTTACTCCTTGGAAGGAAAGTTACGACCAACCCAGATAGTATATTTAAAAGCAGAGACATTACTTTGCCAACAAAGGTCTGTCTAGTCAAGGCTATGGTTTTTCCTGTGGTCATGTATGGATGTGAGAGTTGGACTGTGAGGAAAGCTGAGTGCCGAAGAATTGATGCTTTTGAACTGTGGTGTTGGAGAAGACTTGAGAGTCCTTTGGACTGCAAGGAGATCCAACCAGTCCATCCTAAAGGAGATCAGTCCTGGGTGTTCATTGGAAGGACTGATGTTGAAGTTGAAACGCCAATACTTTGGACACTTGATGCAAAGAGCTGACTCATTTGAAAAGACCTTGATGCTGGGAAAGATTGGGGGCAGAGGAGAAGGAGACGACAGAAGATGAGGAGGTTGGATGGCATCACCAACTCAATGGACATGGGTTTGTTCCAAGTGTTGGTGATGGACAGGGAGGCCTGTGTGCTGCGGTTCATGGGGTGGCAAAGAGGCAGACACTACTGAGCGACTGAACTGACCTGATCTGAATTGAATGAGTAATGATGTTGAATATCTTTTCATATGATGCATTTCTCAAGGGAAAGATATTCCTCATTGCTTCAAAAGAAACATTTTCCACCTTTTTCATAGATGATTTTTTAATTGTCAGGACAGAAGGGAAAACCCAGTTTTTTGTTATCTCCCACAAAGTGAGAGTACTTTATAACAATTAAATAAAATTATTCTAATTATTCACAGAGGTCAGTTGAAATTATATTACCTTTTGTAATTGTTTCAAAACAAGCCTAACAGTTGTATATGTGCCTTGCAGCCCAGTCTATGGCAAAAATATTATCTTAATTGAGAGTGGACTAAATTGCAGATTTAGTGCAAAGGATAAAATAGGCAGCCCCACAAGGTTTGCTTTTAAATTCAAAATTATAAGTGCTTCCAGATGTTCCATTGACCAAAATAGGGTTACCATTTTGATCAGTATTTTTCTTTACACATATGTTTAACAAACTTTTAACTATAATTTTCCTGGCTAATTACTTAAATCTCATACATAACTTGAATACTTTGGTAAAAGTGACTAGTTGAAACTATTAGCCTGAGGAATCTCTTGTTAAAATAATTATTTCAGAGTCCTATGAACTGAGTTAATTCATATGTTGAATATATAACCCCTGGTACCTCAAATTGTGACCTTATTCAGAGGAAGAGTTTTTACAGAAGTAGGTAATCTAAAGTGAGGTTGTTAGGGTAAGCTATCATACAATATGACTAATGTTCCTATGGAGGGGAAAATTGGACGTAGATAAAAGTATAGAGGGAAGACAATAGGAAGATGTATGGAAAATATAAGGCAAAGAGAGAGGCCAGGAATGGATTCTTTGACAGCTTTAAGAAGGAACAAAGTTTGCTGACACCTTGATCCTGGATTCTAGAACTGTTAGAGAATAATTTACTATTGTTTAGGCCACCTTGGTAGCTGTACCAAATACACAAGGGAATTAATTTATTTCAGGAACCCAGCCTTCCTTTTGCCTTCATTACTTTGACCTTGGCTATCACTCTATTAGACTCACCTTTCATTTTCATTAGTCTTGCAGTGAACCACAGAATAAATGTTGACTTTTTTCACAATGCTGACACCCTGTTAAGCCCCTGTCTGCTCCTGGCAGGTATTTTCTTCCCCAGACAAGAACATTTTCCCCAGAGACAGACCTAACACAAAGCAGTAACCTGCCAGAAGCTTTAATATATCTATGGCAACAAGATTACAATGCCATTTACTGCTGAAGTTCAAGTCAACAATTCTTTGGAGGGAGGACAGGATGCTAACATCTGGAATAGCTCTTTTATCCAAAGCAAAATAAGCTATTTTTTTGGGAGGGTTTTTTGGTTTGTTTTTCCTTTTTGTGATGACTTTTCTTCAAAGAAGTTTTGAAAGAATATATACCAAAGGCTGTATTATGCTTCTTGTTCCTTGAGTATAATATATGGCCAATCTACTTCTGTTTAACAGAAAGGAGATACATAAATATAATAAAGGAAATGAAAGTGTCAGTCACTCAGTCATGCCCAACTCTTTGCAACCCCATGGACTGGGTCTCTCCAGGCTGCTCTGTCCATGGAATTCTCCAGACAAGAATACAGGAGTGGGTTGCCATTTCCTTCTCCAAGGGATCTTCCGGACCCACAGATTGAACCTGGGTCTCCTGCATTATAGGCAGACTCTTAACCATCTGAGCCACCAGGGAAGCAGGGAAATTTAACAAAGGATAGATTAAAAAGGAAAAAACTATAAGTAGAGAAAAATTTACTTTCACATGTTTGTGAAACATGTCTGTTTTCTCTTAAACTGGGAAAAAAAATTAACCAAGGAGAGAAGTTTAATAGGCCTTCCCTGCTGGCTCAGATGGTAAAGAATCTGTAAGTAAATATAGGTGAAAATTAAACATTTTTCCTTAATCTTAAAAATTTTACTTTATTTTGTTTGCATGGTTTCTGATACTTTCACTATTTTTTTTTATTATTCCAAAGTTATCTAATTTAAAAAAATTATCTTTCATATTCTGATAGTCAATTTCAATGTGATATGCCTGGGTGAGCCTTTTGGTATTTATCCTGCCTGATGTTCTCTGAGCTTCCTGATCTCTGGTTTGTTTCCTGTCCTTAATTTTGGAAATGTCTGGGCCATTATTTATACAAATATTTCTTCTCATTTCTCTCTTCTCTCCTAATATTCCAGTTACACATATTACACATTTGAAATTTGCCCTGTAAATAGTAGTTCTTAGATGTTCCATTGTATTTCTTTATTTTTATTCCTGCTTTTCCTTCACTTTCTTCTTCTTTATCATTCTTTTAGCACTTTGAACTTCATTTTAGTTTGGTAAATTTCTAGCAGTCTATATGCAAGTTCATTGATTATTTTCTCATTAGTGTCTAGTCAACTGATGAGCCCATCAAAAGCATTCTCTGGTTTCTGATATTCTTTCTCCTAAAATTCCCTTTAAATTCTTAGAATTTCCATCTTTCTCCCTTCAGCCCATATGCTCTTGTATGTTGTCTACTTTTTCTATTAGAGCCCTCAACATGTTAGTCAAGTTCATTTTAAATTTCATGTCTGAAAACTCCACCATTTGTGTCATGAATCCGATTCTGATGCTTGCTAGGTCTCTTGAAACTGATTTTGCTTGTCCTTTATCATGCCTTGTAGTGTTTTGTTGAAAGATGGGCATAATATATAGGGTGATAGCAACTTGGCTTTAGTGTACAATTTTAAGTAGATCTGGCTAGCATTTGACCTTCATTTGATGTTTGCTATAGTTATATATACCAGAGGCTTCAAATTCATGTAGGGTAGTTATCATTTGTCTCCCCTATTGACTTTGGATTTTTCTAAGTGCATTTTTCCCCCTAAAATTGTGCTTCATAAAAGTTCTTTCAGCTGTGAACCACTATTATTATGCTAGAGCCTTGTTGATTTGATAGTGGAGAGGAGGGAAAGCATTCTATAACCACAATTAAATCCAATTATATCAGGGGACCTGGCATGTGACCATTTTAAGACTTTTTTAGTCTCCTTTGCCCCTTTTAAGTCATTGGAAGTAGTGGTGGGGAGGATAACCATTTACCCAGGTGGAATAAGGCTCTAACAAAGCTTTTACCCTTGGAGAGAAGGACTTTTCATGTGTAAGCACTCTGGTTCTATTTCACAATGATTTTGTTCCTCTTTCCCATTGGACACATAGGTGATCTTTCTCAACTCTTTAGCATAAAATCTGATGCAATTTTTCAAGATTAAAATCTACAAGTGTTGGGTTCCCTAAGACTGTGGCCCCAGGAGTTTTCCATTCATGTTAAAGCTACTCAGCCTAAAATGAAAATTGTGGTTTTTAAAAATTCTATGTGGCAAGCTAGTCAGTGTACATTAGGATTGTGATATGATATAGCATTTTATACTAAAAAATACAACTTAAAACAAACATGAAAGTGGAAGGTTCCTTTATTAACTCTTCACTAGGTAAATTATTTGCTTTCATGAAATAGCGACGAACATAGTTCTAGAAAAAAAAAAATTATCCATTGTGGTTGGAAAAGTCAAGTTGAGGCTTAAAAATGTATTTTAATGTTTATAGCCACAGTTCTAACAAGCACAGTAACTTATCAAATGAAGTATTTTAAAAGTAATGTGTATTTTAATATCAAACTTTTATTATAGATTATCTGCCATAAATGTTGAAATTGTATATAATGATGCAAAGTTATTTAAAAATCTGGAATAACAATACAAGTTTTCTATGTAGATTACTATAAGTGATCCTGTGCTTTTTATTTATTTCTCAATAGTTATTCCTTAGAATGTAGCAATGAACCTAGGAGTGTATGAGGAATTCATTCTATTCTTTGTACAACTAATAGTTTTATAAGTTGTAATTCAGATGAGGTTGCATCTGAATATTCAACCGCCCAATTTCATTCTAGGCAGAAGTTCTTTAAAACCCTTTCTGTGTCTGGTCTCCTGCTTATGTGGATATACGATAGTGAAATTGCTCCCTGTTGTTACTATGGTAGCTTTCTGCACTTTTTGACTCTGTTGACCACAACCATTTGTCTCACAAATTAAGTGTTGTACCTGCATTGATTTATCTGCTGTAGCACTTGTTCTGGTTTAATTTAATTATTTCTTGTGTATGCAGCTTATTGCATTAGGTTTCATGTATTTATCCATCTAAAATATATTTTGTCATGTACTGCTAGAACATCTGGACACCCTAAAGTAAGTAAGAGTTAAACCAATTTATCAATTTATAAACCTATCAATTTAGCCAGAAACTTATTTCCACACTAATAGCTGTAACCACTAGCTAAATAAGATTATACTTTCACCTGACTCTTTGAATCAAAGAGCTCACAAAACAAAATTAATTCATATTGTTCCCAGTTCAATTTACGTAAAATCCTGACTTTCATAATCATTACTTTATCAATGCAATTGTACATACACTATGCAAGTTTTTTAACTTTAAATAGAAATGTTTCTTGGAGTAATCTGCCAAATAGTGGTTTAATAAATGCCTTGTGCTGAATGACTTCCGTGTTTGGTACTTTCTATAATATGGAAATTAGTGGTGTGATGGCAAAGAAGTCAATGAATTGTTTAATCCTGCTGATGGGCACTTTATGGTTTATTCTCAAGTACAGCTCTTGCAGGTTTGTTGTAGCATGATGATTTATATGATGATGTAGCATGAAGATTATGGCTTTGATATGGAGTCCTTGGGATAGGTAAAGCTTTGTCCAGCTCCCTCAGCCACTGGTAGGCCAAAGCCTTTTTCTTTTCAAAACACAGAACAGCTTACCTTGGGGGCTCCTTCTTAAGGGTTTGGAGAGGATCTATGTCCTGCATAATTTACATCCCAGAGGGACTGTATAGCACAGCATTCCTTACAGTGGAGATCTTTGCAGTTTAGAGAAGTCTGCTTCTAACTGGGAAGCTGCATCATTCACATCCCGTATTCTTAATAACAGAGGTGGAGGAAAATTGTGTAACATAATCTATGTGTTATTATTAATCTTCATGATAATCCCTTAATGTGACTTGTCTAACTGTGGCACAGTTAATGACTGACAGAACCAGAATGCAACATGGACCTTTGTGGCCTTAATAGTCAGGTCCTTTCTCCCTGATAACACAACCTCCAATAAGGTAATTGCATTTTCAGGACAACTGCAAATGACTGCAAAAAACTTACACATATGTTTTATTTCTGGTTATAATTCATAATCTCACACATTAATTTTTTATTAATTTGTAAATATAATAGTTTTGAGAATTTAATTTTCTCAAACTTTCTAGAAAGCTTATAGCAAAACATGGGAAATCTTAAAATGATATTTATAAACTATTCATTCAGATCAGATCAGATCAGTCGCTCGGTCATGTCTGACTCTTTGCAACCCCATGAATCGCAGCATGCCAGGCCACCCCATCCATCACCAACTCCCGGAGTTCACCCAGACTCACGTCCATGGAGTCAATGATGCCATCCAGCCATCTCATCCTCTGTTGTCCCCTTCTCCTCTTGCCCCCAATCCCTCCCAGCATCAGAGTCTTTTCCAATGAGTCAACTCTTCACATGAGGTGGCCAAAGTACTGGAGTTTCAGCTTTAGCATCATTCCTTCCAAAGAAATCCCAGGGCTGATCTCCTTCAGAATGGACTGGTTGGATCTCCTTGCAGTCCAAGGGACTCTCAGGAGTCTTCTCCAACACCACAGTTCAAAAGCATCAATTCTTCGGCACTCAGCCTTCTTTATAGTCCAACTCTCACATCCATACATGACCACAGGAAAAACCATAGCCTTGACTAGACGAAGCTTTGTTGGCAAACTAATGTCTCTGCCTTTGAATATTCTATCTAGGTTGGTCATAACTTTCCTTCCAAGGAGTAAGCGTCTTTTAATCTCATGGCTGCAGTCACCATCTGCAGTGATTTTGGAGTCCAAAAAAATAAAGTCTGACACTGTTTCCACTGTTTCCCCATCTATTTCCCATGAAGTGATGGGACCGGATGCCATGATCTTTGTTTTCTGAATGTTGAACTTTAAGCCAACTTTTTCACTCTCCACTTTCACTTTCATCAAGAGGCTTTTTAGTTCCTCTTCAATTAGACTCTGACAATGACACACTCATTACCTATTTTTTTTCAATATTTTATTTGGATTTGAGGTAGATGATTAGTACACAGGATTAAGCTAAAAGATATGAGTTTTACCAAGTAGTGGATACACTTTTAAGATATAACTGAATTTTAAAATATAGATCTCTATTTCTCAGGTTTGAAGACTACATGGTAATAAATTGAGGTGCTAGGTTTTCTAAACAGGATGAGAAAAGAACATATTTAAAATATGATTTGACAACTCTTACATCACACCCAGAGCATAACATAGTTGAAAATAGAAAGGGTAATGGTAACAGCAAGGCAGGATTTATTTTGAGCTTCTACTGTGTTGCATTCCCTCATCTTGAATGAAATACTTCTTTCCCCTTATTTGATCTAAAAAGAAGAAAATATTTAGAGATGTTGTATTTCTCACTTGTAATTTGGGGAAAAACTATATTGGTTTTAAACGGTTTACTGTGAAAAAAGAGTCTCCAAGGTAGGTTGTAGTTTTACAGCTTGAGGCTGCCTGCTTTGATAATGTTTGGGAAATAAGTACATACCTCCATACACAGCGGCTTCCCTGGTGGCTCAGAGGGTAAAGCGTATGCCTGCAATGAGGGAGACCAGGGTTACATCTCTGGGTTGAGAAGACCCCCTGGAGAAGGAAATGGCAACCTACTCCAGTACTCTTGCCTGGAAAATCCCATGGATGGAGAAGCCTGGTAATCTACAGACCATGGAGTTGCAAAGAGTCTGTCACGACTGAATGACTTCAGTTTCATTTTTCTTTCATACACTTACTCAAAGGTGCTTGATTTTCAGGGACTAGTCCTGGAATATATGGTTGGACTAGTAACTGAAGATTGTTTTTAAAAGAACTTAGTCAAGAAGTCTGTGCCAGAGGCAAAAGAAATCAGCAAAATAAATATGGATATGATCTTTTATGGGTTTCCTAGGTGTCGTGTGGTAAAAAACCCACCTGCCAATGAAGATAGATGTAAAAGCCATGGGTTGGATCTCTGGGTTGGAAAGATTCCCTGGAGGAGGGCACGGCAACACACTCTAGTATTCTTGCCTGGAGAATCCTGTGGACAGAGGAGTCTTTGGGCTGTGGTGCATAGGGTCAGAGTATGACACGACTGAAGCAACTTTGCATGCATGCATGCATGATCATTCAGATGCAGAAAACTTAATAAATGGCAGTAGTGATAGAGGTATTAAACAGTCATTGTAAAGAGAAATACTAACATCATTAAGAGTTACAGTAGGAGGAATCTGTCAGGGACCCCACTAAAGGAAGCAGGAGAAAAAGGATTAGCCTTCAACAGCTGCCTGAGTAAGAACTTTTGGCCTTCTTGTATTTGCCCTTGACTACAGTCTTAATGTTGGAGTATATCAGAGGTTTCTTGGTATGTAACCATTCTACAACTTAGTGTGTTGAAACAGTAAACGTTGACTTCTCATGACTTAAAGTGTAAGACTGGTGGTTTTTCTTGTGTGACCCGGCTTGGCTAATATTAGGGTTCATTTTGTATTTTGGCTAGGACTGGATCGTCTAGGTTGGCCAATCTCACATGTTTGGCAGTTGACTTGAGGTCAGCCAACACAAACAAGATGACTTGGCCATATATCTGTCATAATCCAGCAGATTATTCCTGAGATATTCAGGTGAAGATGGTTACAGTGTTACCAAAAGCAGCCAGGAGATGGTAAGCCTCAATGTACAACTCATAGTACGAGAAAATGTACTTTTTACTCACTATTTGCATAGCGTACTTTTCTACTGCCCAAAGCAGTTCACAAGATGAGCCTATGATCTTGGAGGGTTTATGGAGACAAGAAGGAAAAATATTGTGGCAAAGTTTGCAAACATTATATCATGTAGATATTTTATAAGCAGTTTAGTTAATCAAGCCAAAATGAGAGGAGCATACAAATACTCAACATTACACAAAACATGTTGTGTTGATTATTTTTGCAGGGACTAAAAAGGCTGTAGTGTTTTTACTCTCAGAGAATGACAGGGAAAGTTAAGACACAATTCTCAGATTTTATTCAAGTTTAGAGGAAGTCCTAACATCCTAAATGAATTTGAGCAGGTATGGAAAGGAAATAGTCATATTGTTTAATAGCTATATCATTTGAGTTCTTCTTGTTCCATGTAATGAAAAAGCAATCTAAGTAGAACCTTGAAACTATTGGACTTGGCCCACAGCTATGTTTCTTTTGGCTATTCAGTATTAATCAAATATATTAGTTATCTAGACATAAAAACTAGATTTTACAATCACACACAAAAAATAAAAAACTGAAATTTTGGTAATGTTAAAAAAATTAAAGGTCTGGCTTCATCACTCAGAGCAAATAGGTGCCAGCATTGAGCATCAGCTAAAGAAGATTCATCACTTCTTTTGAATCCCCTTTTGGCTTACTTAAGGTCATACAGTTAATGATATGTATATATAAATATATAATACATGTACATATATTTCTGTATGCTGCAAAACTCCTCCCTTCCCTTTCAATACCTAAACCATATATATTCTACCAACCAAAACTCATCATGTGCGTGTCGTGTAGAATTCTATTGGATTATGGCTATACTTTCTTTTTTAATTCTAGTTTTCTCTTTTGTAAATTTTCATTATTAGGGTTTTTTATTTTAATTTTAATAAGTTTTTATTGGAGTATATTTGATTTACAATATCGTGTTAGTTTCTGCTGTACAGCAAAGTGAGTCAGTTATACAAATCCAGTCTTTTTAGATTCTTTTCCCATATGGATCGTTACATAGTATTGAGTAGAGTTGCCTGGGTTATACAGTAGGTTCTTATGGTTATCTATTGTATATGTAGTAGTCTGTATATGTCAGTCTCAATTTCCCAATTTCTCCTGTCTCTCTTCCCTCTCTGGGCTTCCCTGGTAGCTCAGCTGGTAAAAAATCTGCCTGCAATATGGGAGACCTGGGTTTGATCCCTGGCTTGGGAAGATAACCTGGAGAAGGGAATGGCTACCCACTCCAGTGTTCTGGCCTGGAGAATTCCATGGCCGGTGTAGTCCCTTTGGTATCCATAAATTTCTTCTTTACATCTTGCCTCTATTTGTGCTTCACAGATAAGTTCAACTGTACCTTTTCTCTAGATTACACATATTATAAGATACTTGTTTTTTCTGACTTACACTTTACTCTGTATGACAGTCTCTAGGTCTATCCGTGTCTCTGTTGATGGCACTATTTCATTCCTTTTTATGGCTGAGTAATATTCTTTTGTATAATGTATCACATCTTTGCTACTGCTAAGTCACTTCAGTCGTGTCCGACTGTGTGACCCCATAGATGGCAGCCCACCAGGTTCCCCCGTCCCTGGGATTCTCCAGGCAAGACCACTGGAGTGGGTTGCCATTTCCTTCTCCAATTCATGAAAGTGAAAAGTGAAAGTGAAGTCGCTCAGTCGTGTCCGACCCTCAGCAACCCCATGGACTGCAGGCTTCCAGGCTCCTCCATCCACGGGGTTTTCCAGGCAAGAGTACTGGAGTGGGTTGCCATGGCCTTCTCCAGCCATTCCTATATTAATGGACATTTAGGTTACTTCCATATCCTGGCTATTGTAAATAGTGCTGCAATGAAAACTGGGGAGCATGTATCCTTCTGAATTATGGTTTTCTCTAGGTATGCTCAGGAGTGGGCTTGCTGGGTCATACAGTGGTTCTATGTTTATTTTCTTAAGGATTCTCCATACTGTTCACCCATAGTAGCTGTACCATTTATCAGTTCAGTTCAGTTCAGTTCATTTGCTCAATCCTGTCCAACTCTTTGACCCCATGGACTGTAGCACGCCAGGCCTCACTGTCCATCACTAACTCCCGGAGTTTACTCAAACTCATGTCCTTTGAGTCGGTGATGCCATCCAACTATCTCATTCTCTGTCATCCCCTTTTCTTCCTGCCTTCAGTCTTTCCCAGCATCAAGGTCTTTTCAAATGAATCCACTCTTCCCATCAGGTGGCCAAAGTATTGGAGTTTCAGCTTCAACATCAGTCCTTCCAATGAATATTCAGGATTGATTTCCTTTAGGGTGGACTGGTTGGATCTCCTTGCAGTCCAAGGGACTCTCAAGAGTGTTCTCCAACACCACAGTTCAAAAGCTCTATTCCTACCAATAGTATAGGAGAGTTTTATTTTCTCCATCCCTCTCCAGCATTTATTTGTAGGTTTTTGGATGATGGTCAATCTGAAAAATGTATGGTGATATCTAATTTTTGTTTTGATTTGCATTTCTACTAATCAGTGATGTTGAGCATCTTTTTGTAAGATTTTTTGTAAATTTGTCTTTAACAACAAATATCCTTTTTTTTTTTTTTTTTTTTTTTTTAAGAGAGAGACTAACAAGAGTATTTGACCAAACTTTCTTTATATTTTTTTAATGGAATTTTTTGGATTTGTTTCTTTTTGTATTCAAACTATTAATTCAAAACAACTTATTTTTCTTTCCCAAGTGGGGCTTTGGCACATATCCAGAAGTATGATTCTGAGATCTTTGTTGTTGATTCAGTTGAATACACATACATTTGTATCTAATTTGAAAGTTCTATTGGCTAGTAATTTTAAAACAGCAACCTATTGTGTTTTATATAGGAGTATAATTGAGAAATATAATGTCACCTGATCTTTATTTTTAAATTTTTCTTGGAGGCTAATTACTTTACAATATTGTATTGGTTTTGCCATACATTGACATGAATCTGCCATGGGTGTACATGTGGTCCCCATCCTGAACCCCTCCTCCCACATCCCTCCCCATCCCATACTTCTGGGTCATCCCAGTGCACCAGCCCCAAGCACCCTGTCTCATGCACCAAACCTGGACTGGCAGTCCGTTTCACATATGATAATATACATGATTCAATGCCATTCTCCTAAACCATCCCACCCTCACCCTCTCCCACAGAGTCCATAAGACTGTTTTATACATCTGTGTCTCTTTTCCTGTCTTGCATATAGGGTCATCATTACTATCTTTCTAAATTCCATATATATGCGTTAGTATACTGTATTGGTGTTTTTCTTTCTGGCTTACTTTACTCTGTATAATAGGCTCCAGTTTCATCCACCTCATTAGAACTGATTCAAATGTATTCTTTTTAATAGCTGAGTAATATTCCATTGTGTATATGTACCACAGCTTTCTTATCCATTCTTCTGCTGATGGACATCTAGGTTGCTTCCATGTCCTGGCTATTATAAACAGTGCTGCGATGAACACTGGGGTACATGTGTCTCTTTCAATTCTGGTTTCCTCAGTGTGTATGCCCAGCAGTGGGAGTGCTGGGTCATAAGGCAGTTCTATTTCCAGTTTTTTAAGGAATCTCCACACTGTTCTCCATAGTGGCTGTACTAGTTTGCATTCCCACCAACAGTGTAAGAGGGTTCCCTTTTCTCCACATCCTCTCCAGTATTTATTGCTTTTAGACTTTTGGATTGCAGCCATTCTAACTGGCGTGAAATGATACCTCATTGTGGTTTTGGTTTGCATTTCTCTAATAGTGAGTGATGTTGAGCATCTTTGCATGTGTTTGTTAGTCATCTGTATGTCTTCTTTGGAGAAATGTCTGTTTAGTTCTTTGGCCCATTTTTTAATTGGGTCATTTATTTTTCTGGAATTGAGCTGGAGGAGTTGCTTGCATATTTTTGATATTAATTCTTTGTCAGTTGCTTCATTTGCTATTACTTTCTCCCACTCTGAAGGTTGTCTTTTCACTTTGCTTATAGTTTCCTTTGTTGTGCAGAAGCTTTTAAGTTTAATTAGGTCCCATTTGTTTATTTTTGCCTTTATTTCCAATATTCTGGGGGTCATAGAAGATCCTGCTGTGATTTATGTTGAAGACTGTTTTGCCTATGTTTTCCTCTAGGAGTTTTATAGTTTCTGGCCTTACTTTTAGATCTTTAATCCATTTTGAGTTTCTTTTTGTGTATGGTGTTAGAAAGTGTTCTAGTTTCATTTTTTCAAAAGTCGTTGACCAGTTTTCACCACACCACTTGTTAAAGAGATTGTCTTTTCTCCATTGTATATTCTTGCCCCTTTTGTCAAAGATAAGGTGTCCATAGATGTGTGGGTTTACCTATGGGCTTTCTATTTTGTTCCATTCATCTATATTTCTGACTTTGTGCCAGTACCATATTGTCTTGATGAATGTGGCTTTGTAGTAGAGCCTGAAGTCAGGCAGGTTGATTCCTCCAGTTCCATTCTTCTTTCTCAAGATTGCTTTGGCTATTCGAGGATTTTTTATATTTCCATACAAATTGTGAAATTATTTTTTCTAGTTCTGTGAAAAATACCGTTGGTAGCTTGATAGGGTTTGCACTGAATCTATAGATTGCTTTGGGTAATATATTCATTTTCACTGTATTGATTCTTCCTATTCATGAACATGGTATATTTCTCCATCTATTTGTGTCATCTTTGATTTCTTTCACCAATGTTTTATGGTTTTCTATATATATATTTTTGTTTCTTTAGATAGATGTATTCCTAAGTATTTTATTCTTTTCATTGCAATGGTGAATTGAATTGTTTCCTTAATTTCTCTCTCTGTTTTCTCATTGTTAGTGTATAGAAATGCAAGGGATTTCTGTGTGTTGATTTTATATCCTGCAACTTTACTATTTTCATTAATTAGCTGTAGTAATTTTCTGGTGGAGTCTTTAGGGTTTTTATGTAGAGGATCATGTCATCTGCAAACAGTGATAGTTTTACATCTTTTCCAAGCTGGATTCCTTTTATTTCTTTTTCTGCTCTGATTGCTGTGGCCAGAACTTCCAAATCTATGTTGAATAGTAGTGGTGAGAGTGGGCACCCTTGTCTTATTCCTGACTTTAGGGGAAATGCTTTCAATTTTTCACCATTGAAGATAATGTTTGCTGAGGGTTCATCGTATATAGCTTTTATTATGTTGAGGTATGTACCTTCTATTCCTGCTTTGTAGAGGGTTTTTATCACAAATGGATGTTTAATTTTGTCAAAGGCTTCCTCTGCATCTATTGAGATAATCATATGGTTTTTATTTTTCAATTTGTTAATGTGGTGTGTTATGTTGATTGATTTGTGGATATTATAGAATCACTGCATCCCTGGGATAAAGCCCTCTTGGTCATGATGTATGATCTTTTTAATATGTTGTTAGACTGTGTTTGCTAGAATTTTGTCAAGGATTTTTGCATCTATGTTCATCAGTGATATTGGCCTGTAGTTTTCTTTTTGGCAGCATCTTTGTCAGGTTTGGTATTAGGGTGATGGTGGCCTCATAGAATGAGTTTGGAAGTTTACCGTGCTCTGCAATTTTCTGGAAGAACTTGAGTAGGACAGGTGTTAGCTCTTCTCTAAACTTTTGGTAGAATTCAGCTGTGAAGCCATCTGGTCCTGGGCTTTTGTTTGCTGGAAGATTTCTGATTACAGTTTCAATTTCTGTGCTTGTGATGGGTCTCTTAAGATTTTCCATTTCTTCCTTGTTCAGTTTTGGAAAGTTGTACTTTTCAAAGAATTTGTCCATTTCTTCCAAGTTGTCCATTTATTTTCATAGATTTGCTGATTGTAGTCTCTTATAATCCTTTGTATTTCTGTGTTGTCTGTTGGGAACTCTCAATTTTCATTTCTAATTTTGTTGATTTGATTTTTCTCCCTTTGTTTCTTGATGAGTCTGGCTAATGATTTGTCAATTTTATTTATCTTTTCAAAGAACCAGCTTTGGCTTTGTTGATTTTTGCTATGGTTTCTTTTGTTTATTTTGTATTTATTTCTGCCTTAATTTTTAAGATTTCTTTCCTTCTACTAACCCTGGGGTTCTTCATTTCTTCTTTTCTAGTTGCTCTAGGTGTAGAGTTAGGTTATTATTATTATTATTATTTTTTTTTTTTTACTTTTTTCTTGTTTCTTGTGGTAAGCCTGTATTGTTATGATCCTTCCCCTTAGCATTGTTTTTACAGTGTCCCATAGGTTTTGGGTTGTCGTGTTTTCATTTTCATTCATTTCTATGCATATTTTGATTTCTTTTTTGATTTCTTCTGTGATTTGTTTGTTATTCAGTAGCATGTTGTTCAGCCTCCATATGTTGGAATTTTTAATAGTTTTTCTCCTGTAATTGAGATCTAATCTTACTGCATTGTGGTCAGAAGAGATTCTTGGAAAGATTTCAATTTTTTTTTAATTTACCAAGGGTAGATTTATGGCCCTGGAAGTGGTGTATCCTGGAGAAGGTTCCATGGGCACTTGAGAAAAAAGGTGAAATTCATTGTTTTGGGGTGAAATGTCCTACAGATATCAATTAGATCTAACTGGTCTATTGCATCATTAAAAGTTTGTGTTTCCTTGTTAGTTTTCTGTTTAGTTGATCTATCTATAAGTGTGAGTAGGGTATTAAAGTCTCCCACACTTATTGTGTTATTATTAATTTCCCCTTTCATACTTGTTAGCATTTGTCTTACATACTGTGATGCTCCTATGTTGGGTGCATATATATTTATAATTGTTATATCTTCTTCTTAGATTGATCCTTTGGTCATTTTGTAGTGTCCTTCTTTGTCTCTTTTCACAACCTTTGTTTTAAAGTCTATTGTATTGCTACTCCTGCTTTCTTTTGGTCTATATTTGTGTGGAATAACTTTTTCCAGCCCTTCACTTTGAGTCTGTTTGTGTCCCTTGTGTTGAAGTGGGTCTCTTGTAGACAACATATATAGGGGTCTTGTTTTTATATTATTTTTAAATTTTCTATTATTCATTTCTGGAAATGCTCATAATTTTATTTTGTTGATGTTTTTGCATTAGGCTACAATGTTTTGAGACATGAGGTTTTCTTAGTTTCATTTGTTTTTGGCAAGCCAAGGGTGATTTAAGTTTAATTCAGTTATGTATCCTTAGATCTTTCAAATCTTGCCATTTTTATAAAATAACTCAGCTTTCCTATTTTAGTTTTCTTTCTTATTATTCATATACTGATGCTAAATATATGTTTTATCTCTTATCTTTTATTTTTCTTTATTCTGGAAATTTTATCAATCTAGTTCTCCATTTGTGCTTCAGGCAATTACTTTCAGAGTTCACTGAATTTGGGGCAATTTTGGTGATAAAATGAAAAAAACTGAAGAAATGCATAAAATATTTTACAAAGATTTGCTGTTTCCAAGGTAAAAATAAACTATTCATAAATAAGTAAGGGACCAACAATAAACACAGTTAAGCTTTTATTAATATGAAATATTAATAAAATGCATCTATAAAATGAGATGATAGTCAAACTTAAATCAACAACTTGAGTATTATTAAGGAGAATAATTCAATCTATATTTTAAGAACTTAATGTGAATCACTACTGTAATTAGTATCTTTTACTGTTATTAAGTTTGGCAGGGCAAGTTTATACAATGGGGGAACGTTCAGGCTAAAATTTTAAATAAAGCTTGTTAGCATCATCATATATATTTGAGTCTTTGTTGCATGTTAAGAGAACTACCCCTTGAGATTAAGCCTCTTTTCATACCCCTTGAGCTTAAGCCTCATTTCTGTGTCTGGAATAGTTTTCTCTATTTACCAAGGTATTCAGTTCTCTTCTTTACCTAGTTTTTGTTCATTAAGTGTTCTCTAGTCTGAAAAATCTAAATTAAACTGCCTACATATTTTTCTTTATTACATTATAATAGCCTTGTCATAGTATTTACTAAAGATTGCATTCTTATCCATTGATTTTTCTATGTACCAAAAGAATATACTCTCCATAGGGGTAGGGTCATGACTCTTGTTTATTATTTTATTTCTAGGACTTAGTTGGAAGTAAATTCAGTACATAATTTTAATAATAAATAGAAAGGAATAAGAGAAAGGAAGGAAAGGAGTGGAGGAAAGAAAGATTAGATTACAAGAGGTTTTTATTTTTCTTATTGTGATTTTTTTTTTTTTTTTAACCTGTGCACTCTGGGTCTGAATTTTCAGAGTTGATTGCAATTTCTGTCCACTTATTCTTTTGGTACTGTGAGAATAAATGGACAGTTAAAAATCCCATGGACTTCTTGAAGTATCTGATAAATAAATAACACCTATATTAACTCTCATATTTTCCTAGGCAGTGCTTTAAATTTTTATCCCACCTGTCCAACAGGAAGTGAAGTTAGTACTGTTTAATCATTTAAGAATTATTTCTGTTCTATTATTTTGTCTGTCACAGGCTGATTGTATCACATGGTATCAGTATACAGATTCATTCAGAGTACTAAACTATTTTTGTCTTAAATAATCCATATATATAACTATCTCTTAGCCTGTTAACTTCTTTATTTATATATATTTAATAATACTATTAAATGATAATATTAAAAACATGAAAATCTGCAAGGATTTGAAAGTTGACAGGATCAAGAAATTATTAAAGTGCTTAAAATATTTACATATATTAATATGTATAACATACAATAGAAAAATACATAGAAAATATATAGCATTTAAAACATTGGTTTGTAGGTAGAATATGATTGCATGTATTCCATCCATATATGAAAAAATGATAATGGTTTCATCAGTTTCAAAAGGTAGTTGACCAGAGGCTTTATATAGGAAATGAATTAATGGGTTCATTGTGCATGAAACCCTATTTTGTTAAATGAAACTAACCCATTGGTCTTTATTGATCTTCTTGCTTTTAGATCAGTTATGCCTCTTGGTTTCCTTTTCTTTAATCAATGCTATTGTGTGAAGGCAGAAAAATTGTCTTAAACTTGTGATGATCAATTGTTTTAAAATTAAATTCAAGCTGTCTCCAAATATGCTACCATAAATACATTCCCACTTAATATATGTATTAAAAACTATAGTAATTAGGAAGGAATGAAGAAGTGAAGTAGTATCTGATTATGTAAAATCATATAACTAAACTAAATTTTGTAGGTTTGAATTTTTGTATTAGGGAATCTTCATGGAGAAACATTTAAGTTTTGATTATATGAAATTTAATTACACATGCTCTCACACAAAAGCATGCATATCACACAGCCCTTATACATCTATTTAGGACTTAACAGACTAAAATAGAACAGTATCATAATATTTACTGATTTTTTTTTTCACCTTATGCAAAACCCTTGGCTTGCTTATGGTTATAAGCCTTTTTCAAATCTTGTAAACTTATGGGGATAATCATTAGGAGACTCTTTTCTGGGTTCACTAGCTGACCAAATATAACATGAAAATATATGGTTTCTTCATAACTGTATTTTTATTTGCATAAATATATATTCATAATATATTCACATATGTATATTCACAGTCTAAAGAATTATTCCATCATATTAGAGCAGAAGAGTCACCATACTGGTTATTTTAGAATACATACAGAGACAGTATTTATCCTCACAGAGGAACCAGAGATCAAATTGCCAACATCCACTGGATCATAGAAAAAGCAAGAGAGTTCCAGAAAAATATCTATTTCTGCTTTATTGACTATGCCAAAGCCTTTGACTGTGTGGATCACAATAAACTGTGGAAAATTCTGAAAGAGATGGGAATACCAGACCACCTGATCTGCCTCTTGAGAAATTTGTATGCAGGTCAGGAAACAACAGTTAGAACTGGACATGGGACAACAGACTGGTTCCAAATAGGAAAAGGAGTTCGTCAAGGCTGTATATTGTCACCCTGTTTATTTAACTTATATGCAGAGTACATCATGAGAAACGCTGGGCTGGAAGAAACACAAGCTGGAATCAAGATTGCCGGGAGAAATCTCAATAACCTCAGATATGCAGATGACACCACCCTTATGGCAGAAAGTAAAGAGGAACTCAAAGCTTTTTGATGAAAGTGAAAGTGGAGAGAGAAAAAGTTGGCTTAAAGCTCAACATTCAGAAAATGAAGATCATGGCATCCGGTACCACCACTTCATGGGAAATAGATGGGGAAACAGTGGAAACAGTGTCAGACTTTATTTTTCTGGGCTCCAGAATCACTACAGATGGTGACTGAAGCCATGAAATTAAAAGACGCTTACTCCTTGGAAGGAGGGTTATGACCAACCTAGATAGCATATTCAAAAGCAGAGACATTACTTTGCCAACAAAGGTTTGTCTAGTCAAGGCTATGGTTTTTCTAGTGGTCATATATGGATGTGAGAGTTGGACTGTGAAGAAGGCTGAGCGCCAAAGAATTGATGCTTTTGAACTGTGGTGTTGGAGAAGACTCTTGAGAGTCCCTTGGACTGCAAGGAGATCCAACCAGTCCATTGTGAAGGAGATCAGCCCTGGGATTTCTTTGGAAGGAATGATGCTGAAGCTGAAACTCCAGTACTTTGGCCACCTCATGCGAAGAGTTGACTCCCTGGAAAAGACTGTGATGCTGGGAGGGATTGTGGGCAGGAGGAGAAGGGGACGAAAGAGGATGAGATAGCTGGATGGCATCACTGACTCAATGGACATGAGTCTTAGTGAACTCTGGGAGTTGGTTATGGACAGGGAGGCCTGGCGTGCTGTGATTCATGGGGTTGCAAAGAGTTGGACATGACTGAGCAACTGATCTGATCTGATCTGATACAATAGGAAAAAGTACAATCAGAGTTTAGACCTTCCTTATAGTAAATGGTCAGGGAGACAGACATCTATATTTTATTAGGTTATTATTATTCATTTTAAAGCTACTACCTTATAGCGATCTTTTTATTTTGCTAATTCAGTTGTATATTGAAACAGCTTTGGTGAGATCAAAACTTTCCATGCAAAATTCATGGTAAATTAAGAATGACAAATCTGATTTGGTCTTAATAATTAACTATTACATAAGTAAAATATTTTACTCTAGTATCATACTTCTATAGTATTGAATAAAGTAGAATTTAACATATTTTGAAGAAGACTTTAGCATATTTCAGAAGTGCAGGTTTTGCTTTTTAATTCTGAAATACTTGCTATGTAAATGTCAAGCATACTGTAGAAAACCTTATTTACTTTTAAAACTAAAATGTGTACTGTTATTTGTTCATCAAATAAGAATAAACATAATATTGCTGCTGCTGTTGCTGCTGCTGCTACTAAGTCACTTCAGTTGTGTCCGACCCTCAGCAACCCCATGGACTGCAGCCTTCCAGGCCCCTCCGTCCATGGGATTTTCCCGGCAAGAATACTGGAGTGGGGTGCCATTGACTTCTCTGAAACATGACATTAGGTAACAATAATCTGAAAAATTGATTCTAAAAGTTAACTCCTTTTTCTAATCCACTTATAAAAATACATACTTAACAGATATTTATTTTTTCTTTATTTCTGGTATTCTCATTTCATCAATAATGCAGAATTTCCTTGGACAAAAAAATAAAATTAATTTCCACTTCATAAATTCATTTTCTACAAAAATATCTGACATATGTGACTTCAAGGCCAACAAATATACATCTATAGATCTTGAATAAATAAATTTTAAGTCCAAATCCAGCAAATTTTTAATGGATTGAAAAGCACTTTCACCTGTTTGCTGACAATAAAATTTGTTTTTCTAAAATCCTGGTCTTCATGACCATTGAAAACTTATCCTTTAGAAGCACCTTCTTTTGTGTTAGTTCCTCAGACATGTCCAACTCTTTGTGATCCCATGGCTTGTAGTCCACCAAGCTCCTCTGGTCATGGAATTCTCCAGTTAAGAATTCCTGCAGGGGATTGCCATTTCCTTCTAAAAGCACCTTCTTTGATGTGAATACATTAGTTTGGACTTGTTCTATTGCAAGGGTAGTGATTCCTTATCCAAACGATCATATGCATAAAAAATAATTTACTGCCTCATAAAATAGTACTGGGGTGGATATAGCTTCAGGTATGTTTTTTTCCCAAACTCAAATGGGTCACAAGACTCTTTCCCCAAGTTTTGCATTTTTTACCCAAAGTTCTGATTTAACTTGTGACCACATCCAGTTCACAACATAAGGGAGAATCTGATGGCTCACATAGAACCCTTCCCTCTTGACTGCCCTGAATTAAGTACACATCAATAGCTGAGTCCATCTCTATAGCCCCAAGATAGGATGACTTGATTACCAACCCTCAAAGATTATTTCCTTGACTCCTAGGGGTACAGTCAGATTTATACACAGAATATGGACTAATAAAATGATTATCAGTGATATGGAATTATATGATAAGGAGGATGAAGCATTTTAAGAGGCAATGACAATAGATAGCTAACACTGTCTCTCTCTTTTTTTTCTTAAATTTACTTTTAATTGGAGGATAATGGCTTCACAATATTGTGCTGGTTTCTGCGTAGTACAATAATGTGACTCAGCCATTAGGTATACATAGATCCCCTCCCTCTGGAACCTCTTTCCCAGCCTTGGTCCTGCATCTCACTCCTCTAGGTCATCACAGAGCACCAGAGAACCATAACACCGCTACGTTATGCAGCATATTCCCACTAGCTATATATTTCACACATGGTAGTGTATATATGTCAATGCCACTCTCTCAATTTGTCCCACCCTCTCCTTCCTACCCTGTGTTAACAAGTCATTTCTCTGAGTCTGCATCTCTTGATTTGCATTTTCTATATGACTTCAGGAGATTAGGTTGCATATAAATGTTTGGTCATAAATCCGTGTGTGTAACTTGTTTCTATTTATTTGAATGTATTTGTCACTTCCACTATATAATCATAAGGGATTAGATCTGATACCTGAATGGCCTAGTGGATTTCCACACTTTCTTCAGTTTAAGTTTGTAAGGCTACTGAATGTCAAACCCATGAAAGTAAAACCAGTGAGTCCATGGGTGATAAAACCCATGAAAGTGTCAGGGACTGCATCTGCTAGAAGTTTCTCACTCTCACACTCCATAGTCCATACTCAGACTCCATCAAGTTGTTAAAATTACAATTTAAATCTTTTTTCATGGCTTATGGCTATAAGGCTTCTGCGTCAGGGAAGGAGATCTTTCCTGTGATTCTCTAGGTACTCCTTTAAGAATGAATGGTGGCTATTGTGTTCTATGGGGCTTCCCTAGTGGCTCAGTGGTAAAGAATCTGCCTAGCAATGCAGGAGACAGTGATTCAGTCCCTGGGTTGGGGAAATCTGCAGTAGAAGGAAATGGCTACCCACTCCAATATTCTTGCCTGGGAAATTGCATGGACAGAGGAGCCCAGTGGGGTATACTACTTGTGGTTGCAGAGTCGGACATGACCTAGAGACTAAACAATAACAACATTGTATTCTATCATCATAGCTTTTTAAAAAAAGTTTATTTTTTTATTGAAGGATAATTGCTTTACAGAATTTTGCTGTTTTCTGTCAAACCTCAACATGAATCAACCATCAGTTCAGTTCTGTTGTGTCCAACTCTTTGTGACCCCATGAATTGCAGCACGCTAGGCTTCCCTGTCGGAGGAGGCAATGGCACCCCACTGCAGTACTCTTGCCTGGAAAATCCCATGGATGGAGGAGCCTGGTAGGCTGCAGTCCATGGGGTCGCTAATAGTTGGATACGACTGAGCGACCTCCCTTTCACTTTTCACTTTCATGCATTGGAGAAGGAAATGGCAACCCACTCCAGTGTTCTTGCCTGGAGAATCCCAGGGACGGCAGAGCCTGGTGGGCTACCGTCTGTGGGGTCACACAGAGTCAGACACAACTGAAGTGACTTAGCAGTAGCAGCAGCAGGCCTCCCTGTCCATCACCAACTCCCAGAGTTCACCCAAACTCATGTCCATCGAGTCGGTGATGCCATCCAGCCATCTCATCCTCTGTTGTCCCCTTCTTCTCCTGCCCCCAATCCCTCCCAGCATCAGAGTCTTTTCCAATGGGTCAACTCTTCACATGAGGTGGCCAAAGTATCGGAGTTTCAGCTTTAGCATCAGTCCTTCCAAAGAGCACCCAGGACTGATCTTCTTTAGAATGGACTGGTTGGATCTCCTTGTAGTCCAGGGGACTCTGAAGAGTCTTCTCCAACACCACAGTTCAGAAGCATCAATTCCTGGGCACTCAGCTTTCTCACAATCAACCATAGTTATACATATAGTCCCTCCCTTCTGAACCTCCCTCCTGTCTCCCTCCCCATCCCACCCCTCTAGGTTGATACAGAGCTCCTGTTTGATTTTCCTGAGCCATACAGAAAATTCCCATTGGCTATCTATTTTATATATGGTAAGGTAAGTTTCCATGTTATGCTTTCCATACATCTCGCCCTCTCCTCCCCTCTCCCCATGTCCATAATTCTATTCTCTATGTCTGTTTCTCCATTGTTGCCCTGTAAATAAATTCTTCAGTACCATTTTTCCAGATTCCATATATATGCATTAGAATATGGTATTCATCTTTCTCTTTCTGACTCACTTCACTCTGTATAATAGGTTTTTGAAGAATCCAGTAAGTTGTTGAATTTCAGTTTAACTTGTCTTGTTGGAAGGCTAGTTTTGATAACTTTAGAGCTCTTTGCATATTACAACTGAAATCAGAAATCTAGTTTTGAAATTTAATAAAAACAAACACCTGATACACTTTGCATACTTCATGAAGAGAAAGGAAGCATGCTGATATACTAAACATTTTATTAAAATATAATTTATACAAAGTGTCAAAATGCCTTTTCATTCATGAGTTGGGTTAGACTATCTACATTCAAACATTAAAAGCTATTATCCTGTATCCTGCATCGAACCTGGACTGGTGATTCATTTCTTATATGATATTATACGTGTTTCAATGCCATTCTCCCAAATCATTCCATGACTGAGTGACTGAACTGAACTGAAAAAATCTTTTATTCTTTTAATAAGGCCACTTAGTAACATTTTTGACTTGCCTGGACAAAATGGAAGAACTAATTTATTTCAATTTATGTTCAATTCAGGAGGTCTTTTTGTGACAGCAGTGGGAATCTAGGGTATGTCCTTGTAGTTTATGACTTTTAATACCTTGTATTTTTCTTGTCAAAGCCATTTCAGTATTATAATTGCTTTCTATAAATTTTATGCCATGGAGAGATACTATGAAGAATATTTAGAAATACATTGCTGGTAACTACATTTTTTATATTGAAATTGTTAGTATTTGGATATTCTATCCTTGTGTTATAATCGTTACACAAATAATTGCCTAGATTGGAAATTTTCCTAGTTAGTAAAGACCCAATAAAAAGACCTCTTATAGAAAGTAGAAAGACTACACAGGTGAATGCATTTTGGTTAAAAAAAAAAAAACTTATAAAATCATAGCTATAAGTAAGGTAGTATATGTTATTCTTGAAATCCTTACTATAACAAGCTCATAAGGATTTTATTTAATTTTATTTCTTGAAGGTAGAAACAGTGACTTCCCTGGTGGCTCAGATGGTAAAGTGTCTGTCTGCAATGCAGGAGACCTGGGTTCGATCCCTGGGCCTGGAAAATCCCCTGGAGAAGGAAATGGCAATCCACTCCAGTACTACTGCCTGGAAAATCCCATGGACAGAGGAGCCTGGTAGGCTACAGTCCATGGAGTCGCAAAATAAAATCATAGCTATAAGTAAGGTAGTATATGTTATTCTTGAAATCCTTACTATAACAAGCTCATAAGAATTTTTCTTTAATTTTATTTCTTGAAGGTAGAAATAAGTTTTCTTCAAGCAATTATCTCTATCTTTGTTGAAGTACAAGAAAAATGAATCAGAGTAATAATGTATATGAAAGGACTCAGATTACTCTGTGAGCTAAATGAAAAGAGCCAAGTCTTTAATCTTTGAATATTCATGTCTACTGAAGAGTTGTTACATAGTATACCCTTAATAAATGTTGATTGAATAAGAGATTGAACTTATTAAGAGACATATTTCTATTCTTTCATCACAAAATGAGGAAATACATTATAGCAAGTTAAGAGTTCCTAAATAATATTATTAAGGAAGGTAAAATTCCCCAACTGTGCTATGAATATAATTGCTTATTAAGTTTATGTTTCTCTAGAAACCATTAAATTAGTTCATGAAATTTATCTTTCATGTAAATGAAATGAAAAATATCTTAGATTTCAGAAAAAAATTGAAAATTAAAATTTTACTGGAAACACATCACCAAAACATTATTTTATCTTATGTAAAACAATATGCTGCTGCTGCTACTAAGTTGCTTCAGTAAAACAGTATAGCTAGCAATAGAAAAGATTCATATGGAAGGTGGAAATTTTAACATTCATTTCTTAGTCACTAACAGAGCAAGTACATCTTAAAAAGTGAGTTAAAATATTTAGGGCACTCTCTGTAAGGTAAACATATTTAACATCTGTATATTACGAGAAAGGAAAGGAAATATCTTCTGGGAGCCATTTAATCATAGGTTTTTCCCACTGTAAAATATTGTCATTGGTTATTCAATATTTTAAAAAATCATCATCTGATGAAATGGGACATGTAATTCCATGGACTGGTCAAGAGGGAACATTGTCTGAAACTGCAAAGATTATTTCTGATGTGGTAATAAAATGAGAAATTCAGAGAAATCTTGAATTGAAGATGTTGATTCAAGTAGGGAAGGCTGAAATAGGTTAAATGAAGGCACTCAAACTCTTCTGACTTATTTTGTAATTTTCTCAGTCTAATTCATATTCTAATTGCTATTTGGGATAATACTTTTTGATATTGCAAATTTAATTTTGATAAACAATTACAACATTGTTATTAATATTCAAATATATTGGAAAATTGGAATAAAACCTACACAGGAAGTTCTTTTAATGGAAACTTATTGGCCAATAGAAGAACTATTCTTACTTAACAATCAATTAATTATTATAGTCAATTAATTCATTGATACCTTTCATAACAATAAAAATCAAAATAAAAGAACTGCCAAGCTTCTACAAGATTATTAAAAACTCTGTACCAGTAAACTTAAATATTCAACTGCAATATTTCTTTAAGGATATATATATATATATATATATATATATATATATATATATATGTATATATATCTCATTTGACACAAATGATCCTTATTTTCATCAGTATACTTTTGCTTTTTATGTTTTATAAATTGTGAAAAAGTTACCAGAAAAAATAATCATGAGCAAATTGTAGGGTCAAAATCTTGACCAAGAGTTAGAGCTTGAATTGTAAAGATACTGTTGATTAATTGAGTAGGAAAAACTCTATCTTTATCTCTGGGCTTATGTAGATGCCTGGTTATTAATTCTTGTCCAAAGTAAAGACAATAGAATTTATATGCTACTTAAGGACTCAAACTCTCCTGGCAACCCCAGAGGTCACTTTCTTTACTGATGGTTTGCAAATGATATATGTCCCAATTGTATATGTGAAATTTTAATATCTAAAGTTGACTGAGTGGCAACACAGAGAGGTCAATGTCATAGAAAGAATAATTTATTACTTATAGTTCTCAAGAGGAAAGAGCATGCCATGTCATGCAGATCCACACAAAGAAGTATGAGGCAGAAGGAACAAGAAAACCATGACCAAGACTTTTATTGTTATGTTTGCTGTGGGAAAGATAAGACAGGGCGTGAAAATGGCTTAGAATTGGACAGTCTGAATAATGTCTTTGGACTCTAGGTTACAGTGGTCATCTCTTGCATTCTGATACCAGTCTCTGGGATGATTTAGGATAGGGAAAATATTGATATTGAGTGTGAGAGATAAAGCAGGTGGCTGGAGGTATAACTTAGGGTTGGCTGTTTTGCATATGAAAGGTATGCTCACAGTGGAATTGCTATGTTGAAAATTAGCTAGATTTGGGAAGGACAGTCTCTTCCCAACTATCTAACCCCATCACAATCCCAAATATCAAAACACCATAAGATATAGGGGGAAAAAAGCCTGATTAATAGTCTAACCAATTAGAAAAATGTGGCTTGATTAGGTGACCTAAGTGACTTAAATGTACCTACTGAAAATTTTTCTTTCGAGTTCTCTCAAAGCCAAGATACCTGTCCTGTATATCAACAAAGATAACACCTCAAGCTAGAGGTGGTCTAAACTGCTCTGGTCCAACCCCTGGTGCTGATTTTGCTAGTTCTCCAGGTCTCTCTTCTGCTGTGCCATATTGTTTGCCTTTAAATAAAAGCTTTATACAAGTATGTTTCATGGGATCTGGTGGGTTCTCTCAGTATATAAAATAAAAATTAAATCATGCATAAAATATGTGAACTTGAAAATATAGCAATAGAAAATATCCAAATTGAGACTCAAAAGAAAAAAGCTAAAAGAAGAGAAAATGAAAGATCTCCAGTCTCATGGGGGAAAAAATCAAGAGTAAATGGAATAGTTTGACACCTAGGAGAGGGAATAAAAACAAAAAGGAACGTGTTGATTTGGCCAAAATGTTTGTTTGGGTTTTTCATGTTGCAGATAATGTCCATAGCATATTACAAAAAAGCCCAAACAAACATTGGCCAACCCAATAGTGACAAAAACAACTTAAATAATGACTTAGATTTTGGTAAGGTTAATACAACCAGTAAACTAAAAATTCAAGATATTCCTTGAAGAAGAAATGAGACAATAGGAAACCAATGCTAGAAATAATCTTAAAACACTTCGAGATTTATGTTCTTGGAGATAAAAGATAAGAAATTCGATAGATTTTTCCTCATTAAAAAAAAAATCATCAGACATAGAATTTTACCTTTGAAAAACTGGAACTAGCATGTAATCCAAAAAAACAACAGTTAACTATAATTCTCTATCCAGCCAAATAATCATTTAAAAAATGAAGTAAGATAAAAATATATCAGGATAAAAAAGCTGATCAAATTCATCAGCCAAATTGCACTATTAGAAATAATAAACATAGTTCTTCAAGTGAATAGAAAATTATACAGGTGGAAATTTGAATATGCACAAAGGAACAAAGAGTATTAAATAAGGTAAATATATGGAGAAAGATACATAAGACATTTTATAATATTTGCTATTTTCAAATGGTTGTTATTGTTCAGTTACCATGTTGTGTCCGACTCTTCATGACCCCACAGACTGCAGCACTCCAGGCTTCCCAGTCCCTCATCATCTCCCAGGGTTTGCTCAAACTCATGCCATTGAATCAGTGATGTTGTCCAACCATCTCATCTTGCCATTTTCAAATGGTAATTGATTATTGAGAGAAAAACTAAAACAATGTTATATTTGACATACAAGTGGCAAATTAGGAGAGGAAAAAATTAAGGTGTACATGATGAAAGTGTTAGTGTTAGTCACTTAGTTGTGTCTAACTCTTTGTGACTCCATGGACTGTAGCCCGCCAGGCTACTCTGTCCATGGAATTCTCCAGGCAAGAATACTGGAGTGAGTTGCCATTTCCTTCTCTAGGGGATCTTCCTGACCCAGGGATCAAATCCAGGTACCCTGCATTGCAGGCAGATTCTTTACCTGCCAGAAATATATACCTTTATACATGATATAGCAATATTAAAATGCATTTTAAGTTAAAGATGGATCTTGCAGATTCCTAGAAAAAAATTATTGTAAAAAAGATATGGATAATAAGTAGCCTTAAATGGAATGATAATATAGCTTCAGTTCAGTTCAGTCGCTCAGTCATGTCCAAATCTTCACGACCCCATGAATCGCAGCACACCAGGCCTCCCTGTCCATCACCAACTCCCGGAGTTCACTCAGACTCACATCATCGAGTCAGTGATGCCAGCCAGCCATCTCATCCTCTGTCGTCCGCTTCCCCTCCTGCCCCCAATCCCTCCCAGCATCAGAGACTTTTCCAATGAGTCAGCTCTTCGCATGAGGTGACCAAAGTACTGGACTTTCAGCTTCAGCATCATTCCTTCCAAAGAAATCCTAGGGCTGATCTCCTTCACAATGGACTGGTTGGATCTCCTTGCAGTCCAAGGGACTCTCAAGAGTCTTCTCCAACACCACAGTTCAAAAGCACAAATTCTTCGGCACTCAGCCTTCTTTATAGTCCAACTCTCACATCCATACATGACCACAGGAAAAACCATAGCCTTGATTAGACGAACCTTTGTTGGCAAAGTAATGTCTCTTCTTTTGAATATGCTATCTAGGTTGGTCATAACTTTCCTTCCAAGGAGTAAGCGTCTTTTAATTTCATGGCTGCAGTCACCATCTGCAGTGATTTTGGAGCCCCCCAAAATAAAGTCTGACACTGTTTCCACTCTTTCCCATCTATTTCCCATGAAGTGATGGGACCGGATGCCATGATCTTCATTTTCTGAATGTTGAGCTTTAAGCCAACTTTTTCACTCTCCTCTTTCACTTTCATCAAGAGGCTTTTTAGTTCCTCTTCACTTTCTGCCATAAGGGTGGTGTCATCTGCACATCTGAGGTTATTGATATTTCTCCCGGCAATCTTGATTCCAGCTTGTGTTCCTTCCCATCCAGCATTTCTCATGATGTACTCTGCATATAAGTTAAATAAACAGGGTGACAATATTCAACCTTGATCCAGCAATCCCACTGCTGGGCATACACACTGAGGAAACCAGAAGGGAAAGAGACACTTGTACCCCAATGTTCATCGCAGCACTGTTTATAATAGCCAGGACATGGAAGCAACCTAGATGTCCATCAGCAGATGAATGGACAAGAAAGCCATGGTACATATACGCAATGGAGTATTACTCAGCCATTAAAAAGAATACATTTGAATCAGTTCTAATGAGGTGGATGAAACTGGAGCCTATTATACAGAGTGAAGTAAGCCAGAAAGAAAAAAACCAATACAGTATACTAATGCATATATATGGAATTTAGAAAGATGGTAACAATAACCCTGTGTACGAGACAGCAAAAGAGACACTGATGTATAGATCAGTCTTATGGACTCTGTGGGAGAGGGAGAGGGTGGGAAGATTTGGGAGAATGGCATTGAAACATGTATAATATCATGTATGAAACAAGATGCCAGTCCAGGTTCGATGCACGATACTGGATGCTTGGGGCTAGAGCACTGGGATGACCCAGAGGGATGGTATGGGGAGGGAGGAGGGAGGAGGGCTCAGGATGGGGAACACATGTATACCTGTGGCAGATTCATTTTGATATTTGGCAAAACTAATACAATTATGTAAAGTTTAAAAATAAAATAAAATGCAAAGCCAAAAAAAAAAAGATAATTCATCAGTAAGATGAAATATATTTAAATATGCATGCACTTCTTAAGAGTTTCAAAACATAAATGGAAGGAATGGAAAATTGTCCTTCTTCCCTCCCAGGTTCTTTGACTGGTCTAATAGTTAAACTGACACAAGACAGATTAAGAGGAGAAAAACAAATACAATTTTGTACAAACGGGAGCCCATAAAGATGAGACTCCCCTAGCTAACCAAAGCCGGCAGCTTTTATACCTTTTAGACAAGGAAATAATAAATTTGTAAGAAATTGACAGAAGAAAGGGATTTGCGTTTGGGGTAGTAAGTTAGTGAAAAAGTAGCAGGTTTGTTTAGGTAACCTTTTTAGCCTTGAGTTCCCTATCTCTAACTATGAGGACGCCTTCTACCCTCCTGATATGGGGAGAATTGTTTCACATGAGAGATATTTTTCCTACATTCAGGGGGATAAATCCTCATTAGAATGTCATTTTTCTGTGACTATTTCTTAGTAACTTTAGTTCTAGCTGCTGCTGCTGCTAAGTCACTTCAGTTGTGTCCGACTCTGTGAGACCCCATAGACGGCAGCCCAACAGGCTCCCCTATCCCTGGGATTCTCCAGGCAAGAACACTGGAGTAGGTTGCCATTTCCTTCTCCAATGCATGAAAGTGAAAAGTGAAATTTCTAGCTAATCAATGGCAAATTGGTATATTTTTGGATGGCATATTTTGCTCTTTTAAGACTAATTACTGATAGAACTGAAAGGAGACATAGGTGTATCCATAATTACAGCTGAAAATGTAACAACTCCTATCTTAAACAGACAGACTTTAAGTGCACATGAAATATTAATCTATATAGACTATATATATGTAGGCCATCAAATATCTCAATAAATTACAAAGAATTAAAATCAGATAGTTTATATTCTCAGACTACTGAAGAGTTAAATAACCTAAACTATTAAAATAATAATTACTTGAGTAATACTTATGTATAGCCCATGGAAAAAAGGAGAAATAAAAATCATAAAATATTTTAATTGAATAGAATAAACAATTTATCAGAATTTGCTGGATTCCCCTAAAGGAGTGCTTCATGAATATAAATTTTAAAATTAATTACATATGACTAAATGCCTCTATTTGTAAAGAAGAATTAAAATTAGTGGTCTAAACTTTAGACTTAGAAAAGTAGATTAAAAAGAGCAAATCAAACACAAAGTATGTGAAAGGAAATAATAAAAATAAGAACAGAATATGAATTAAGATAGAGAAAACATATTAAACCAAAAGATAGATTTTTTAAAATATCATTAAAATGAATTTATAGCTAGACCACTCCCTTTCACCCTGAATTTTTGAAAGATTTAAGCTCTATTTTTTAAATATGTTTTAAATGTAACAGTTCTTAAGGTCTTCTCTCATGGATCAGTGGTAAAGAATCCTCCTGACAATACAATGGACATGAATTTGATCCCTGGTCTGGGAAGATCCCACTTGCCACAGGACAACTAAGCCCTTGTGCCAAGACTACTAAGCCAGGGCTTTAGAGCCCATGAACTCCAGTTACTGAAGCCTGCATGTCTAAATCCTGTGCTCTGAAACAAGAGAAACCAATACAATAGAAGACTGCAACCCACAATTGAAGAAGACTTGTGCAGCAATGAAGACTCAGATCAGCCATAAATAAATAAATAGAATAAAAAATGTGCCTTTTGTTATACATTTGACTTTACTAACTATATATTATGTTTGGGAGAAATACTCAAAATAATCTGTAGGCTTTGATTCTCCTATAAAACTACTTTGCAGACAGTCTGATTTAAATTAATGGCAGAAAAGAGGAAAAGTCATATTAATAATATCAAGGAGTCATCATATATGTCCTGCAGATACAGAGAATACTGTGAATAATTTCTTGCTACTGACTTTGCTTAGAAGAGGTGGACATGGGAATGTAAACCAATATAGCCATTACTGAAAACAGTCTGGAAATTCCACAAAAATAAATAAAATAAAACTACCATCTTTTCCCAGGAAGCAACAGTTAGAACTGGACATGGAACAACAGACTGGTTCCAAATAGGAAAAGGAGTACATCAAGGCTGTATATTGTCACCCTGCTTTTTTAACTTATATGCAGAGTACATCATGAGAAATGCAGGACTGGAAGAAACACAAGCTGGAATCAAGATTGCCGGGAGAAATATTAATAACCTCAGATATGCAGATGACACCACCCTTATGGCAGAAAGTGAAGAGGAACTCAAAAGCTTCTTGATGAAAGTGAAAGAGGAGAGTGAAAAAGTTGGCTTAAAGCTCAACATTCAGAAAATGAAGATCATGGCATCCAGTCCCATCACTTTATGGAAAATAGATGGGAAAGAGTGGAAACAGCGTCAGACTTTATTTTTGGGGGCTCCAAAATCACTGCAGATGGTGACTGAAGCCATGAAATTAAAAGACGCTTACTCCTTGGAAGGAAAGTTATAACCAACCTAGATAGCATATTCAAAAGCAAAGACATTACTTTGCCAACAAAGATTCGTCTAATCAAGGCCATGGTTTTTCCTGTGGTCAGGTATGGATGTGAGAGTTGGACTGTGAAGAAGGCTGAGCGCTGAAGAATTTGTGCTTTTGAACTGTGGTGTTGGAGAAGACTCTTGAGAGTCCCTTGGACTGCAAGGAGATCCAACCAGTCCATTGTGAAGGAGATCAGCCCTAGGATTTCTTTGGAAGGAATGATGCTGAAGCTGAAACTCTAGTACTTTGGCCACATCATGCGAAGAGTTGACTCATTGGAAAAGACTCTGATGCTGGGAGGGATTGGGGGCAAGAGGAGAAGGGGACAACAGAGGATGAGATGGCTGGCTGGCATCACTGACTCGATGGATGTGAGTCTGAGTGAACTCCGGGAGTTGGTGATGGACAGGGAGGCCTGGTGTGCTGCGATTCATGGGGTCGCAAAGAGTCGGACATGACTGAGCAACTGAACTGAACTGAACCATCTTTTCCAACAGTTCCATGTCTGGGTATTTATCCTAAAGAAATGCAATCCCTGTATTGAAAATATATCCTCCCTCATCTTCATTGCATCATTTCAGAGTCATGAATATCAATGGAACACAACAGAGTCCAAAATTTAACTTACACAGAAGTGTTTAAATTATTTTTGATATGAGTTCTAATAAAATTGAATAGGGGAAAAATATAGTTTATCCTTGAAGAACTTCTGGATTTAGGGAAACCAACCCTCACCTTGTGGAATACCCGTGTGTAATTTTACAGTTTACCCCTCATATCCATGTTTCTACATCTATAAATTCAACCATGGGCCATGGAGTACTACACTATGTTTTGATTTAAAAAAATATATGTATAAGTGAACCTACACAGTTCAAACCCAATATTATTCAAGAGTTAACTGTAGTACTTATAATAAAAAATGCTACCATAGTGTATGGCTATATGAGAAAAAATGAATTTCATATTGCCTAATACCATACACTGATTATCTCAAATGGATCATAAGTCTAAATGTAAAAGATAAAATTAGAAACTTTTCAAAGAAAAACACAAAGAAAAATCTTTGTGACCTTATGAAAAATAAGGATTTCTGATTCAGGAAACAGAAATAAGCATTAAAAAAGGAAACAATGGCTAAATTTTACTTCAAAAAAATGTCAAAATTTAAAAGTTTAAGGATGTCTTCTGACCAGAACAGTAAAATTAAGACAAATGGCACAGTTAAATGCTGAAAGCAAATGGAGGAACTGGTACACCCATATATTGCTGGTGAGAACATGAAATGTTACAACTATTTTGAAAAACAGTTTGGCAAGCTCTTATACATTAAACAACCTAGTGTTTTCAGACCTAGGTATGTATCCAGGCAAATGAAAGATTATGTTTATAAACACATTTTGCTGCCAATGCTAATAGCTTCTCTATGGTAATCTCCAACTGGAAATGCAACTAACGTCCTTCACAGATGACTGAATAAGAGGACTACTCATAAATGGCTATAACAAACAGTAAATATATATTCATACCATGGAATACTACTCAGAAATAAAAAGGCAGAAACTCATATTGCACAAAACAGTATAACTGTATCTCAAAAAATCTTTTGAGTGAAAGAAATCAGACACAAACAGATTTATTATTGTATAATTCTCTTTATGTGCGATTCTAGAGCAGAAGTCATTAATGTAATGTGAATATTCTATATCTTTATAATAGTGTAACCTGAGGATGTACATTTGACAAAATATATCAAATTATAAATTAAAGTGTTTATATTTTACTGAATCAGTTATATCCAAATAAAATTGATATAATTTATCAGTTATTCATATCTTTAAGAAATTTTGTACTGTTTATAAAGGCATAATGTTACCTTCAAGGGCTATGATCAATATTGAAAAATATCACTTAAATAAACTATGGATTTATCACTCATCTTAGCAGCAATGTAAATTGCATTTTTATAATTTCCAAAGGATGTATATGTGCTCTTTCTTGCCCACTAATAGATATTTTTAGTTTCCACTGGAAACATAGGAAGCACAGGAGACTATTTCAGCAGCTTCTCAGGAAAGCCTCTTATAGCAAAATAGTTTTTATTGCTGTTTTATGTAGAAGGATTAGATGTCACAATAGCAGTTCCTACAATCCAACTGAGTTGCTATTCCTTCAAGAGTTGATATTCCTTCAAATTTGCTATCCATTGATTCAGACACCCAAATACAGACAAGAAACACATAAGTAAAATCTACATGCTTACATGATAAAAATGTTTTAGGTACATATCTATATTTGCAATATATATACATATGTATATATATGTTATACAGATATGTAAAATAGAAAATTGAATTCCTCAAATGAAAATAATACTTGACCCTTTTGTGGAAGACTTTTTCAGTTAGAATGTCTTACATTTTCCATTAGAATAGAGTGTCTAACTTGTTAGGAAAGAAAATCTTTTTCAAAAATAATTTTTAAAGGGATTTCCATTTGTATTAGATGTGCAACATCACAGAAACAAGTTGTGTCATTCCTCCCACCTTTGCAATTTTATTTCAATGTAAATCATTTTTCATTAAAATGTCTCATCTTTCTGGCCAGTTTCCATCAGCTCTTGTGAGTTCTGATGATTCATAAGTTCCTTCCAATCCATGAGTGAGCATATAAAGAAATTAACCATCAGAAGCAGGCTAAAAACCACATAAAGGCAAGATCACTTTTGTTTAAGTCATAATTTATTACCTCTGTTCATTTCAAAGTACTTTTAAAAATTGACTCAGTGAACAAGTCATAATTCTTATGAAGGTAAACATTATTATAGCTTTAACAAAAGTGATTATTGAGGCTAAGAATTTGTCTTCAAAGTGAAAAATAATACCTGATTCTCCTCATCAGTTTTGGTTCATAATATTGTATGAGACTCCAACCTCTTTTTTAATACTCTATTTATTCACAATCTATATAACCTCTTCTAGTCAGCAGTGCTATTTGTATTAATGGACATTTCAAAGCTTGTATTTTTCTGATATGATTCACAGTCCAACAAAATTTTGTAGATGTGGTAAATCTTCACATAAGTACATTGTCTTTGATTCACATTATGCTTATTAAATTCAACAAGTATTTATTGAGTCACAATATGTGTCAGACACTGTGGGAAGTGCTAGGAATAAAAAGATAACCATGGAGCTGTTTGCTGTCAAGGGTACACAGTCAAGTTATAAAGACAGTTATGTAAGTTAATCATTGGGATAAAATGTGATGAGTGCAATTTTACCAGTATTCTCAGAATAGAATATTGACACAAATTATGTCATCAACTTGAATGCATAAAGTATACTTTCAAAGAAAATATGTTTTACATGGAACAAAAAATAGGAGTAGGTTTTTTCCAGATGGGAGCAAAATATGACTGGGAGATGGGTGAGTAAAGAAGAGTATTTCAGGAGGCAGAACAGCATGTGCCAAACTGGAAATATATTAGACAGCCAAGGGAACCGCAGAGTTTTGGTCTTGACTGAAATGTGGACAGTATTTATGTGGCAAAGGCAGATTAGGCAAAGATGACATTCTGGGATGTATCTTATGATACTCTAAAAGCCCTGAAGTAGCAATCCCATTATAACATTGAAAACCAAGCAGGAGTAACATAATGATGTTTCTACTTTGATTCAAGCTTTGTTAACGATAGGATAATAGATTATAAGTCTGTGGATAAGGATATGAGTGGAGCTTACTGTGTGTCAGGTAGAAGATGATGAAAATCCAATTTAAAGTCGTTGATAGTTATAAGTGGGTGATATTGAGAGATACTCAGATAGTAAAATCGTGCAGAATTCAATGCCCATGAAATGTGGTAGGAGAGGGGCGGGAAGGTTAGGAGTCTCCTGTAATTGTAAGTAAGTAAATAAATGGCTTGTTCAAAATGGAAATATGAGAATGAGCAAGTTGAGAAGAAAGACTGTAAGTTTGATTTTGGATGTGTTGACCTAGAATCTACACGTTTAAAAACATTTTGATAACTGGAAATTAGTGTTTTGTGTGCATTTGTGGATGAAATACATGGCCAGTTTTATCAAATCTGAAAGTTTTAGAGTATTCTCCTCAAGCTTCATTAGATTAAAAAATTTTAAGCAATCATATATGACTTGTTAGTACTACCCAGTGTAGGTGTTTATGGACTTCCCTGGTGGCTCAGCAGTAAAGAACCCACCTGTCAATGCAGAAGGCCTGAGTTTGATCCCTAGGACAGGAAGATCCCCTGGAGAGGGAAATGGAAGCCCACTTCAGTATTCTTGTCTGCAAAATCCCATGGACAGAGGTGCCTGGTGGGTTGCAGTCCATGAGGCTGCAAAAGAATTGTGCATGACTGAGCAACTAAACAATAATGTAGGTGTTTTGATCATTACACACAAATTAGAGATACCAAAGGAATATTTCATGCAAAGATGGGCACAATACAGAACAGAAATGGTTTGGACCTAACAGAAGCAGAAGGTATTAAGAAGTGGTGGCAAGAATACACAGAAAAACTATACAAAAAAGATCTTCATGACCCAGATAATCACAAGGTGTGATCACCAACCTAGAGCAAGACATCCTGGAATGCAAAGTCAAGCGGTCCTTCAGAAGCATCACTATGAACAAAGCTACTGGACATGATGGAATTCCAGTTGAGCTATTACAAATCGTAAAAGATGATCCTGTGAAAGTTCTGTAATCAATATGCCAGCAAATTTAGAAAATTCAGCAGTGGCCACAGAACTGGAAATGGTCAGTTTTCATTCCAGTCCCAAAGAAAGGCAATGCCAAAGAATGCTCAAACTACTGAAATTACTGCACAATTGCACTCATCTCACACGCTAGTAAAGTAATGCTCAAAATTCTCCAAGCCAGGCTTCAATAGTACGTGAACTGTGAATTTCCACATGTTCAAGCTGGATTAGAAAAGGCAGAGGAACCAAAGAGCAAATTGCCAACATCCACTAGATCATCAAAAAAGCAAGAGAGTTCCAGAAAAATATCTATTTCTGCTTTATTGAGTATGGCAAAGGCTTTAACTGTGTGGATCACAACAAACTCTGGAAAATTCTTAAAGAGATGGGAACACCAGACCACCTAAACTGCCTCCTGAGAAATCTGTATGCAGGTCAGAAAGCAACAGTTAGAACTGGACATTGAACAACAGACTGGTTTCAAGTAGGGAAAGGAGTACGTCAAAGCTGTATATTGTCACCCTGTTTATTTAACTTCTATGCAGAGTACATCATGAGAAATGCTGGACTGTTTGAAGCACAAGCTAGAGTCAAGATTGCCGGGAGAAATATTAATAACCTCAGATATGCAGATGACACCACCCTTATGTCAGAAAGCAAAGAAGAACTAAAGAGCCTCTTAATGAAAGTGACAGAGGAGAGGGAAAAAGTTGGCTTAAAGCTCAACATTCAGAAAAATAAGATCACAGCATCTGGTCTTATCACTTCATGGCAAATAGATGGGAAAACAGTGGAAACAGTGACAGACTTTATTTTGGAGGGGCTCCAAAATCACTGCAGATGTGGCTGTAACCATGAAATTAAAAGCCACTTGCTCCTTAGAAGAAAATCTATGACAAACCTATATAGCATATTAAAAAGCAGAGAAATATTTAGCCAACAAAGTCCATCTAGTGAAAGCTTTGGTTTTTCCAGTAGTCATGTATGGATTGAGAGTTGAACTATAAAGAAAGCTGAGGACCAAAGCATTGATGCTTTTGAACTGTGGTGTTGGAGAAGACTTGAGAGTCCTTTGGACTGCAAGGAAATCCAACTCGTCCATCCTAAAGGAAGTCAGTCCTGATTTTCACTGGAAAGACTGATGCTGAAGCTGAAACTCCAATACTTTGGCCACCTGCTGCAAAGAACTGACTCATTTCAAAGATCCTGATGCTGGGAAAGATTGAAGGTGGGAGGAGAAGGGGACAAAAGAGGATGAGATGGCTGGATGGCATCACCAACTCAATGGGCATGAGTTTGAGTAAACTCCGGGAGTTGGCGATGGACAGGGAGGCCTGCATGCTGCAGTCCATGGGGTCGCAAAGAGTCAGACATGACTGAACTACTGAATTGAACTGAACTGAGATTATTACACTTACCCTGCTGAATAAGACTTTTGCTGATTGTTTCTAGTATTTAATGTTTCTTTTTGATATACTGTTACAGAAAACAAGGTTAGTGGAGGAAGATTATTTTCAACAATTCTGAAATCCCTTGTAGCTAAATTATCTAATGTTTGATTTGAAATGAAAAGTAAAATTTTAAAAGCCTTATGCAAAGGAGGAAAAGGAGCCATTTGTTTCCATTAAAGCCATAAACTCTAGTTACTGAAATCTGATGTTGGAACTATTTTCTCACCTTCTTCCCAATGGTCCATTACATTGCATCCTGTGAATGCAGAAAAGTGCTGATTTCATTAAATTTAAATTTGATATTGAAAGGCTTTACATGTAAGTGCATCACTGAATGTTACTATTTCAAAAAGCAGAATTAAAGAAAAAAGTTGACTGCATCTATATGGCTGTGCTCCCATTGACCATAACGTTAACACCTCATTGAGCTGACAAAGCTTAAGAAAGGCTGAGTTCACTTCACTGCTACTGTTATTCAGCTGCATATGTTTCATTAAAATCATTATTATTGAATTTTATGTATATAAATCATTGAAAACTATGCTTTCTCTTCAAACTGTGCACAATGTAACTTCCCCCACCTACCAAGCCAATGCAGGCAAATAGCAACAATCTTCTCTTAACCTATTGTGTGTGTGTGTTCAGTCTCTTAGTCATGTCTGACTATTTGCAACCCCCTGAAGTGTGGCCCACCAGGCTCCTCTGCCCATGAAAAATAGTTTATAATCTGTCAATTATGTTTTATATATGACTATAAAGTTGTACTTGAGTAGATAATACTGGAATATTAAAAGTAACTGGTGTTATCAAAACAGTGCTTTGGGTGGGACTGAGTTCTTTCAGGACTGAGATCTGATGAATTCTTTATTTAGGTATGCCCAGGAAAGTCAAGTCATTACAGGACACTAAACACTCCCCATAGAGATCTGTCTTTGGTAAGGAGACTCATTTCTTTCTCCATAGTCATCTGTGAGGTGACATCCTTTCTGCCAGAGTAGAATTAATCTTAAAAGTGATTCTTTTTATTGGTTTGCTTTAACACTCTGACCTACCATAACAACATTGTAGCATAAACTGGCATATTTTTCATTTTTCAAGACTCTGTTGTTTCTTCTTGACAAGTAAAACTATTCCTGTTCAGAAAACACCCATGTTCCTCAGGTAACATTAAATAATAACATCTCCATAGTGCTAATACTGATCTCTGAAGACACAAATCCATTCTTACTTTGACAGATTATATAAACACACATTTTAAACTATATTCTCAACCTATACTCACGTCATTATGTGGTAAAATTTTTTCGTTTTTTAATTTTCTCTCCACAGAGTCCTAGAGATTCTTGGAATATCAGAAAGTAAATCCATGGCCTGGTATTTAGTTTTGAATGCCTTAGATTTATTTTTCTAACAATCACTCACAGTGTTCAAACCACCTAATCTCCTATTTAGCAAAAACACAACCAAACAAAAGTGATATATAAATCCAACAATTGGAAAATAAATCCATTAGACTTAGAAAGAGATCATCATTTTCTAGCTGCTATGAGAATTTTCAAAAAAGCAGACATTAAAGAGAAAAATTCTAAGATAGTATCTAGTGGTAAGTGATGCTTCTGTGTCAATAAGACAGTATTTTTGTCCTTATGTACATGTCAGAAAGCTGAGGAAAAGTGAAAGATATACTTCTTTTCCTAGAAAAACAATAATGTGGGGCAAATTGTAAATACTCCCAAACCCTTATCATTTTTTCTACATGTCCACAGAAATATATACTTGAAAACTTATTCTCTAATTTACATGAATAAAAATCCTTAGATGCATCATTGTTTTCATTAATATTTTACAGAAATTCAGTGAAGTGAGCAAGTCTCCCTTCATTCTTCCTCTGTTTACTCAATTCAAGAAAGATATCAGCCTCCAGCTAGAAAGTATATCTTCTCAATTAACAAAATTCACAAATACATAAACACTAAAGAATAATTTTTAAAAGAGGCACTAGCACCATTGACACTACAGAGAAAGCTTTACAAATATATCATTTGTTTGAGGAAGAATGTAAGTGATTTTAATCTGTCAAACAAAGTGGTAACTTTGAAATATTTATAATTCAAAACAAGTCCTTATCAATTAGAAAAGATTAGCTTGTACTATCATCTTAATATGATACCTCTTGGGCAAAACTAATACAATATTGTAAAGTTTAAAAATAAAATAAAATTTAAAAAAATATGATACCTCTAAGAAAGTTCACACAGGTAAGAGAAAGGTAAACATACTGCAAATATTCTGTATTTAATATGGATACAGATATAGATATTTAATCTTGGGAAAAATACTTTGATCAAAGTTGGGAAATTCAGAGAAAACTTTTTGAGAGTCTCTGAGTAGGAATTTTTGGGAGTTGTTATACTTGGTACAATTCATTAAAGATTCATCTTTAACCAACATGGGCATGTTTTGCCAAACCAGAAAGGAATAGACCACAAAGACTCAGAGTGTAAGATACATGGGGACAAAGGAGAGTGATTACAAAGTTTGTTATTGAGAGAAGATTGTCTCATAGAGCAAGCCAAATAGAAAAAGATTAGAGCTTTAAATCCAAATAGTGTCACTGATTCAGCGAAGTTTGAAAGACTTAGCTAACTAATTTTGGTGTTTAAAGAGAAAAGAGTTGAACAGGTTAGACATGGTGGAAGCCAATAGTTCTAATAAATTATGAAGACTAACCTGGTTTTCTACTTTGTACTTTGCAGCTTTTACATAGAAGAACTTGATCATACCATGGTAAAGAATCTAATTTCAAACTTATAGTCTATTATTGTTTTTACTACATCATTTAGGGCTGAATCCTAAATTTCTGTGACGTACAACTTCTTGTCAATTTTTCAGGGCAAGTTGTATGACATAAATAAAAACTTTGAGCTAGAGCAATATGGATACTTTGTTTTCATTTTAAGTTGTTGTTAGTGAAAGGCAGACCAGGTGAGGGGTACCACTTCACATGCTTCATTTTGAAAATCCAATTATTTTAGGTATTTTACTTTTTAAAAATTTTCATTTAAAAGATGGCCTAATTCAGTTGAGCTGCATGAATAGCCTAGAAAAAATGACTCAGACTTCAGAGTACTCGACTGAATTCAAAGACGTGGTTTACAAAAGATTCTAGAAGAATAAGGCTTCAGACATACAGGGGACAGAGTTTAAGTATGGTTGGTTAAGTCTAGAATTCACAATAGAGGCGGGCTTATCCTCAGACAATAGGCCTGTACTCTGTGGATGGAACACATCTTAAGCAGAAAAAGTGTCTTTCTTTCTTTCTGTCTGCATCTTCTCTCCTCAGCCTTTCCCTTCTTCTTTGTGACAAGATTACGTAGTTGCTAAGACAGAGTTTTCTTTTTTTTTTTCTTTTTCAGAGTTTTCTTAGTTAGGGGTGTCATAATGGTGTCCCTGCCCCTTATTCGAGTGGCCTTGAAGTCATGCTGGTGTCAGGGTGGGGGTTACTCCCACCTTGGCTGAATAATACAAATTACTAAACTAAAATGTAAAAGTCAGACACGCCAAATTGTTTGATATATCAATCGCTAGGACTACATTTTTCTTAACATCTACCTTTTGTGAGAAAACACTTTGAATGACTCAGATATAGATCAACTTCAGTATGCTGCAAGGCAACCAGCTGTTATCTATTCCTTCATAGTTTCCCTTCATTATCAGAAAAGAGTGAACAAGAAGCCTATATCTTTTTGACCAGCCTGGTAGGGGTGGTATTCAGTGACTGTCAATGAAGGAAAAAACAAAGCAAAGCATTATTGAAGAAGTTAGGGGCAGGAAGGCTAATAGATCCTACTCCCAGAAAACTTCCTCTCTAAGTAACAACAATAAAGACTTTAATGTATTTAGGGGGATATAATTTTATTGTACTTTGGTGGTTTTGTATTTGAAAAAAAAGTCAAACTCTCTAAATTTATTTAGCAACTAAACAGAGATTCAGATCAGTCGCTCAGTCGTGTCCGACTCTTTGCGACCCCATGAATCGCAGCACTCCAGGCCTCTCTGTCCATCACCAACTCCCAGAGTTCACCCAGACTCACGTCCATTGAGTCAGTGATGCCATCCAGCCATCTCATCCTCTGTTGTCCCCTTCTCCTCCTGCCCCCAGTGCCTCCCAGCATCAGAGTCTTTTCCAATGAGTCAACTCTTCACATGAGGTGGCCAAAGTACTGGAGTTTCAGCTTTAGCATCATTCCTTCCAAAGAAATCCCAGGGCTGATCTCCTTCAGAATGGACTGGTTGGATCTCCTTGCAGTCCAAGGGACTCTCAAGAGTCTTCTCCAACACCACAGTTCAAAAGCATCAAGATCAAATGGCATTTTAGACAGAAGTTTCATAGACATTATGGAATGTGATTCTCAAAAATACGTTTTAGATAAAGCGGATGAAGAAAAGAGTATTCAGAGAGATGATTCGATATGGTTAGACATTTCAGGACTTCTTGTCTTATACCACATCTAAAAAAGGTCAACTTTGCAAACAGAAAATCTTAGGGGAAGGACAGTTTTTTAGAAACCAAAATCAAACAAGAAAATAGAAAAATCATTTTCTTTAGTTTTTGTAGCTTTAAGCATATAATAATTTTCATTAAATGTCATTGATAATAATTTCTAGTAGTAAGTTATTTTTTTTTCTTGAAGATATTATCACTTGTGGGTACTTGTTTTTTGTAGAAGACACTTTTGTTATCGATTCCTTATTTTTCTTTATTTGGTTATGTCATGGAAATGAAAAAACCTGTCCTGACTTTAGCTTATGTAGCATAAGAATATATGACTCATTGTTAAGGAGCTTTTGTAAAGGAGCAGCAATGAACCACTACAGTGACACAAAAGTCATTTTCATTGATAATCTATTAAACACTCTGCAAGAGGGTAATACAAACTGCAAACAGAATTAAAATTTGCAAAATAAGAATCCTTACTAAGTGAGACAACAGACCACAAAAGTATTACTAAAAAGATTAATAAAGTATTCTACAGAAAATAGGCTTTCCAGGTGATTCAGTGGTAAAGAATCTGCCTACAAATACAGGAGATGTGGGTTCAATCCTTGCATCAGGAAGATCTCCTGGAGAAGGAAATCACAACCCACTTCAGTATTCTTGCCTGAAGAAGTCCATGACAGCGGAGCCTGGTGGGCTATAGTCCATGGGGTTGCAAAAGAGTCAGACATGACTTAATGACTAAATAAAAACAACAGAAAATACAATCTGCTCTTTGATTTTGTGGTCTTAATTTAAATTCCAGTAATTAGGGGGACACACTATCAACATTCTGGTGTTAAATATTTGTTGTGAGCCAAGCCTAACTTATCTTCCCATTTAAACACATTGGCAAATACAGACATAATTTATGAACTCTCAAAGAATTGTAGAGGACTCTGCATATTTTACTTTTTTTCACAGCCATTAAGTGTGAAATATAAATTTATACAGTAGTCCCTCTGTGTCTGCAGATAGGAAGGCAGACTGTATAACAATTTGATGTGAAAAACAGGTATTGAAATAAGAGTTCATACGCAAATTTAATTAAAGTGTTTATATGTAATTAATTAAAATTCTTATATTTCACATAGCAGCATAATTACTTTCTGAACTAAGAAAAATATAATCTCTAACTCAGCTACATAGCAAGTATGACTGGATTAACTGTGAAACCTTCTTTCTCAGTGACTATTCATAGGAAATACCAATCCCTGAATTCTCTTCTTGCCAAACATATTTTATTTATGACAAACATTAGTAGATAATGAAAGAATCAAATAGTATTTTACATACTGGAAGATAGAAGTGGAGAGGGGAATTGTATCAAGAGGACAATTACTAATATTTTTTCACAGTAATCAATCTTGGAGAACAAAATTAAATATTAAAATGGTCACCTGCTACAATATGTTACATCTAGACTTCAGCCAAAAAGAAAACAGGTAACTAGTTTGCAAGGACAAGATATTTGAAAATGGTTAAAGAATAATGTAGTCTCATAAAATTTAACTTAAAAATTAAAAAAAAAAAATTCCATGAGTACTTAGCACTCATAATTTTGAAAATATTCTAATTAAAACGAAGACATACTATACTTTTATATAGTTGAATTTTATTTCTACATTTTATAGTTTTTCTCCCTTTCCAATTATTTTTTCTAATTTGTAGTTAACCTGAAAGTACTCTGCTAAAGAAGAAAATAAATCACTTATCATTTCAACCCCAAAGAAAGGCAATACCAAAGAATGTTCAAAGTATGACACAATTGTACTCATCTCATATGCTAGTATGAAAGTGAATTGGAGAAGCAATAGCAACCCACTCCAGTGTTCTTGCCTGGAGAATCCCAGGGACGGGGGAGGCTGGTGGGCTGCCATCTATGGGGTCACACAGAGTCAGACACGACTGAAGCAACCTAGCAGCAGCAAATGCTAGCAAAGTAATGCTAAAAATTCTCCAAGGATGGCTTCAACAGTATGTGAACCGTGAACTTCTAGATTTTGAACTGTATTTAGAAAAAGCAGAGGAACCAGAGTTCAAATTGCCAACATCCATTGGATCACTGAAAAAGTAAAGAGTTCCAGAAAAGCATCACTTCTGCTTTATTGATTACACCAAAGCCTTTGAATGTGTGGATCCCAACAAACTCTAGAAAACTCTTCAAGAGATGAGTATACCAGACCACCTTACCTACCTCCTGAGAAATCTGTATGCAGGTCAAGAAACAACAGTTAGAACCAGACATGGAGTAACAGACTGGTTCAAAATTGGGAAAGGATTATGTCAAGGCTGTATATTGTCACCCTGCTTGTTTAACATCTATGCAGAATACATCATGCAAAATGCAGGGATGGATGAAGCACAAGGTAGAATCAAGATTGCCAGGAGAAATATAAGTAACCTCAGATATGCAGATGACAACCATCCTTATGGAAAAAGCAAAGAACTAAAGAGACCCTTGATGAAAGTGAAAGAGGAGAATGAAAAAGTTGGCTTAAAACTCAACATTCAGAAAACTAACATCATGGCATCTGGTCCCATCACTTCATGGTAAATAAAATGGGGAAACAATGAAAGCAGTGAGAGACTTTATTTTGGGGGCTCCAAAATCATTGCAGATGGTAACTGCAACCATGAAATTAAAAGATACTTGCTCCTTGGAAGAAAAGCTATGACCAATCTATGCAGCATATTAAAAAGCAGGGACATTACTTTGCCAACAAAGATCTGTCTAGTCAAAGCTATGGTTTTTCCAGTAGTCATGTATGGTTGTGAGAGTTGGACTATAAAGAAAGCAGAGTGTCAAAGAATTGATGCTTTTGAGCTGTGGTTTTGGAGAAGACTCGAGAGTGACTTGGACTTCAAGGAGATCAAACCAGTCAATCCTAAAAGAAATCAATCCTGAATATTCATTGGAAGGACAGATACTGAAACTGAAACTCCAATACTTTGGCCACCTGATGCAAAGAACTGACTCATTGGAATAGTCCTGATGCTGGGAAAGGGTGATGGTAGGAGAAGAAGTGGAGAAGGCAATGGCACCCCACTCCAGTACTCTTGCCTGGAAAATCCCATGGATGGAGGAGCCTGGTAGGCTGAAGTCCAAGGGGTCGCTAAGAGTCGGACACGACTGAGTGATTTCGCTTTCAATTTTCACTTTCCACTTTCATGCATTGGAGAAGAAAATGGCAACCCACTCCAGTGTTCTTGCCTGGAGAATCCCAGGGACGGGGAAGCCTGGTGGGCTGCCATCTATGGAGTGAAGTTTAAAATTTATTGATTTTAAATGAGAGAATAAATATATATTTTTCTGCTTGTCGTTTTACTCACAAAAATATTCAACAAACTATTGGCCACTAGATATTATATCACAATTAGGAAGTTTATATATAGTGTATTAATTCAGTTCAGTTCAGTCACTCAGCCATGTCTGACTCTTTGCGACCCCATGAACTGCAGCATGCCAGGCTTCCCTGTCCATCACCAACTCCCAGAGTTTACCCAAACTCATGTCCATTAGGTAGGTGATGCAATGCAACCATCTCATCCTCTGTCGTCCCGTTCTCCTCCTGCCCTCAATCTTTCCCAGCACCACGGTCTTTTCAAATGGGTAAGCTCTTCGCATCAGGTGTCCAAAGTACTGGAGTTTCAGCTTAGACATCAGTCCTACCAATGAACACCAAGGACTAATTTCTTTAGGATGGACTGGTTGGATCTCTTTGCAGTCCAAGGGACTCTCAAGAGTCGTCTCAAACACCACAGTTCAAAAGCATCAATTCTTCAGCGCTCAGCTTTCTTTATAGTCCAACTCTCACATCCATACATGATACTGGAAAAACCATAGCCTTGACTAGACAGACCTTTGTTGGCAAAGTGATGTCTCTGTTTTATAATATCCTGTCTAGGTTGGTCATACTTTCCTTCCAAGGAGTAATCATCTTTTAATTTCATGGCTGCAGTCACCATGCAGTAATTTTGGAGCCCAGAAAAATAAAGTCAGCCACTGTTTCCACTGCTTCCCCATCTATTTGCCATGAAGTGATGTGACCGGATGCCATGATCTTACTTTTCTGAATGTTGAACTTTAAGTCAAATTTTTCACTCTCCTCTTTCATTTTCATCAAGAGGCTCTTTTGTTCTTCTTCACTTTCTGTCATCTGCATATCTGAGGTTATTGATATTTCTCCCGGCAATCGTGATTCCAGCTCATGCTTCATCCAGCCCAGCATTTCTCATGATGTACTCTGCATATAAATTAAATAAGCATGGTGACAATATACAGCCTTGATGGACTCCTTTTCCTATTTGGAACCAGTCTGTTGTTCCATGTCCAGTTCTAACTGTTGCTTCCTGACCTGCATGTAGATTTCTCAAGAGGCAGGTCACGTGGTGGGGTATTCCCATCTCTTTCAGAATTTTCCAGAGTTTATTGTCATCCACACAGTCAAAGGCTTTGGTATAGTTAATAAAGCAGAAATAGATGTTCTGGAACTCTCTTGCTTTTTCAATGATCCAGCAGATGTTGGCAATTTGATCTCTGGTTCCTCTGCCTTTTTTAAAACCAGCTTGAACATCTGGAAGTTCACGGCTCATGTATTGCTTAAGCCTGGCTTGGAGAATTTTGAGCATTACTTTACTAGTGTGTGAGATGAGTGAAATTGTGTGGTAGTTTGGGCATTCTTTGGCATTGCCTTTGTTTGGGATTGGAATGAAAACTGACCTTTTCCAGTCTTGTGGCCACTGCTGAGTTTTCCAAATTTGTTGACGTTTTGAGTGCAGCACTTTCACAGCATCATCTTTCAGGATTTGAAATAGCTCAGTTGGAATTCCATCACCTCCACTAGCTTTGTTCATAGTGATGCTTTCTAAGGCCCACTTGACTTCACATTCCAGAATGTCTGGCTCTAGGTGAGTGACCACACAATATATATATATATATATATATATATATATATATATATATATATATATATATATATACACACACACACACACATATACACAAAGGAAGAATATTAAAGACACATAGCAGTCTCACCTTTGAAAATTTTAAAAGAGATGTAAACTATGAAGATATTTACAGCTTCTGAAGTGTTGTGTTACAAAGTGGTGACAGAGATATTGGTAACAGGATCAATATATATATCAGTATATATTTGGGGGTAGTGGTCAGCAGAGAGCATGAGATGTTCACAAGAGGTGACAAAAAAATTGGTCTTTGTAGTCTTTTTTTTTTTTTAATAGGTTTATTACTGTATCACTAGTGAACTAAATATCAAAGGTTAAAATAGAGGGGAAAATAACAGTTTTGTGTATCTCAGCAGTCCATCAGTGAAGTATTTTTCTTTATAACTCAGTAATTCTGGGCTGAATAATTACATAAGAGAATAATTACATAATCTCTTTGACAAACTTTTATTGCAACATTGACTTCCCTGGTGGCTCAGACCATAAAACGTCTGCCTACAATGCGAAAGACACAGGTTTGATCCCTGGGTTGGGAAGATCCCCTGCAGAAGAAAAATAAGATATTTCCCACAAAGTTATGAGAACATAGGGAAAAAGGATCTCATCCAGTTTAGAGAAAATAGAACCGTTCTGGAAAGGTTTCAGGGTTTGTTTTTGGTGGCTACTTTTTTTTTTTTTTTAAGATGAAATAAGGCAAAGAGAATACCATAAAAGAGAATAGTATATGTAAACTGCACAGATGTGAAAAAGCACAATCAAGTAAGTACAAGTGATTTAGTGTGATGAGTCATAAAAGATAAGTGGGGTGACCAGCAAAAGAAGAAGTCAAAATAAAAAATCAGGCAGAGGCTAGATAACTAAGGAAAACAATGAAAGGCAGAATCATCATTTTTTAAAAATCCCATAAATTTTAACTGATCAAAGATATGACTAACAATGGATATGATAAGTTGTTTAAATAGTAATAATATATCCTAAGTACTTTATGTAGGTTATCTCATTTAATCCTTAAAATATCTCTAAGAGCACCATTATTCTAATTTTGTACAGTGGGGGAATAGACTTAGAGTGCTTCTCTAACTTGTCCAGGTCACCCAATCAGTGTATCTTCAAATTCAGGTAGTCTACCCTCAGATGCTGGCCTCTTTACATTCCTATTATGCTGAAAATCTATTCTAGAATTTTGGTTGATCATTGAGTTAGGTGAGAGTGTTCTTTATTAGAATAAAGAAGTTTTTATAAAGAAATGGAAGTGAGAAGATATTTCAGTATGTGTTGTTGAGTTTGAGAATTCTTCAGAACATTCAATGAAATATAAATGATAGGAAATTCAATATATACATCTGAAAAATTAAACAAAGAATTCTGTAGGTAGAGATTGTTTAATGACTTACTAGAAAAGCCATCTTCATAGTATAAGAAAATATCACAAATGAGATCTTGAGAAACAAAGTAATATTTAAAGAGATAGATGAGATAAGGCAATTACATCATTTGTGGAGAGCTCTAATTGAAGTAAAACTCTTGATACTTTTTCCATGTAAATATAGCCCATAATTACATCTTTATATAAATTTAAAACATATATTTTCTTCTATTGGAATTCTTTTCATTTTTAAAGACAACCATGATGTATTACTTAGGCAGTTTCTTTTCAGAAGATTCCCTCATTATTATAACATGACTTCAAAATATTAACACCACCAGAAATGCTTCTTGGATTAAGCTATTGCCTCTAGAAAGCACCTGTTAAAACATCTTCTCCTGGGTAGAGAAGAATATTGCAATTACTTTTAGAATATATCAGCTTATTAGATTAACCTTATTGAGAAAGTTCAAATTCCTAAGTAAAATCAACATAAAAGAAGGCAGTTTTTATACTCAAATGGCAGAAGACACACAGAAAAGTATTATTCTGCATGAAGACACCCTAGTGACACATCAGAAGCTCCAGCATCATCACGAATGCCCTCGATCAAATCACTTGGACAGAAATTCAGAAACTGGAAAGAAATGAAAAGCCTAACATATAGCATTTTACGAATTTTTCCACTGTCAATGTCAAAAACATAGAGAACAATTTTAAAGTCAGTGTCAACTCGGTTTGAAAAATATATTTATAGCTGGTTGTATGCATATTTTTCATTGAATATGTAGCTTTGGTGCTTACTTAGCCCTGTTACACAGTCTGATTCCTCCCAAACACAGTTTTCTCATATAGTCAGAAAAATTCCAAGTCATTTGGTATGTTCAAAGCATTTCTCCAGATATGGAAATAGATGAATAAAGACTCATTTTTGCCCTAGGTGTTAAAGAATTTTTAGTCTTCACATTTTAAAAACTGATTTATATTATATTTTATGTGGTTGTTGAAAGTTCATGATAGAAAGAAACCTGAGACATTAGCTTCATAAAATATAAAACAATAATAGTATTTTAGATATTATTGATAAATTTGAGTATATAGAATAAATTTGGAACTTGTTAGAACATACTAGATAGAACAGTTGAGCTGTATTTTTAACTAAGTAGTATTTGTTAAATATAGAAGTGACACAAACTTGAGTGCTTAACTTCACATTTTTCCAAAGTAGGGACGTTGCCTGGTGGTTACTTAATATTAAAAAAATCTGAATTAAAAACAAGGTTTATTTTTGCAGATCTTATATATGTTCCTAGCTATCCAAATTATGAAGATTTAAGGTATAAAACCACAAAATGAATTACAGCATTTAGTCTGTTAGTACTAGTATGAAATGTCACATTAAAAAGAAGATGTAGATTACCATAAAAGCTTTGACACATTTCTTTATATTGGATAAAAACAAATTTTTCAGAAAAAGACAATATATCATGATCAAAACCTTTACTTATTTTGCTCCTCTTTCTAAACCTCCATAATACTTTCCCCCAGTCAGAGCTATCA